>NC_143529.1:1550444-2282944 GCF_031878675.1 Megascapheus bottae | reverse complement strand
AAGTTAACAGACACTTAAAGAATCAAATAAATATACATTTACATTACTTCTTAGTTTAATCCTATAAAAATGATAGCAAGAATTTTCAAAAGGGGGAAAGAAAGGTGATCATAGTGACAAATTGGAAGTATGAAGCAGGTTCAAGATGATAATTTAGTAAAGATAATAAAATAAAAATCTAAGCTGATTTTGGGAAAGACCAAAATGTATTCCAACTCATAAACATAATCCCACAAATGCTCAGCAATTGGTACTAATTAATGCTCTCTCTGTTGGTGGGAATGAAAGTTGGGCTGTAAAAAACCAGATAAAGGTGGGAAGTTTATTTAGGAAGTTCTCAGATTTCTCTATCTTAGCATCAGCAGAAGTTCAAAGTTCTTTGGAGAACAGGAGAAAAATATGTCTACAGATAGAAATAGGCAGGTAGTGACATCTTCATATTACTTTCAAAGTACTATAAGGAAACAATTTCCAATTATAACTTTATGTGCAACCAACTGATCAAGTAGGAGAGAATACAAATATTTCTAGATATGGACAGTCTTAATTATCTCATTCATGTACCAGTAAATCAAGGCAGTCATCAAAGCAAAGAGAACTATGGTATCATAGCATATGTAAAACAGATCTCTAGGATAAATGAGTCCTAAAATGACTATTATGTAGATTCATTCACTTCAATCCAGAATCACGAAGTCAGGTTTTCAGAAATATTTCCCTCTCTCCCTCTCACTATATATATATATATGCATGCATTTTTTTTCTTTTTGCCAGTCCTGAGCCTTGAATTCAGGGCCTGAGCACCGTCCTTGGGCTTTCTCAAAGCTAGAACAATACCACTTGAGCCACAGCACCATTTCCAGCTTATTCTATGTATATGTGGTACCAAGGAATCAAACCCAGGTCTTCGAGCATGCTAGGCAAGCACTCTACCACACTAGGCCAAACTCCTGGCCCTTCTTTATAATTTTAAAGAAAACTTAATGTATCTAAAAGTACTGAGATTAACTGGACCAATTAAAAAGTACCTATAATTAGGGGCTGGGAACCCAAGTCCAGGACTGGGAGGGAAAAAAAGGTTAGCGGTAGTGGCATAGGGAAGTTTTTCCAAAGAGACTAATAAGTGTTGTAACTGTCCATTTGTATCTATGTAGAATTGGAGCCAGAACTCTGCAGATGCTAAACCCAAGACTGTTCAAAGCCTACATAAAATGGCATAGCATTAAATAAAACCCAGGCATATATTCCAATACACTTTATCATGGCCTTTCTTCCCCCTTGAATATTTTCCACTTAAAAATGGTTGGAGCCCATGACTATGAAGAAAGAGTACACTACACTGGATTCTTCAAACTGCAAATATATATTACTGATATAAATTTGTAGATTACTGTACTTTCAAGAAAGGAGTCCAATTTATAAAATGGTTTTGAAATTCCATCAGGACAAGGTAAAATATTCACATAGCTCAACTTTAAAACATAACAATCGTTTTTAGAAAAGTAATGCTTTTTGTGGTATGTGGGCTGGAACTGAGGTGCATGTGTGCTAGGCAGGTACTCTGCCTCCAACTTGCATTATGAATGTCTGAATCATACCTGTTTGCTTGTTGGTGTGAGTTTTTCTTCTGGAGACTTTGTGCTGAATGTCAATAAACTCTGAAAAGAGAGATTAATGATGCAAAGAATAATTTTATAAACCTAAACACGATAAATCATGGTACTAAAAAGTTCAGTTTTTAATTTAATTCATATTTATTCATCTGCTACAGAAAATAAAAGGTTTAAAATTTATCTTATAGCCAATGTAAAGTTTCCAAGATTATACTCTGAGAGATATTTAAGAAGTGGTAATGAAATAGTGTTCAACTGATTGCTAAAATTCAAGCCACAATTTTCTTCATCAGCAAAATAGTATAATTAAATTTCTTTTGGTTGTCTATACAAGTTCAAAGAGGTCACTGTTGGTTTGAACTCAGGGCCTAGGCACTATCCCTCAGCCTTGGTGCTCAAGGCTAGGGTTCTAACCACTTGAGCCACATTACCACTTCTAGCCTTTTTTGAGTAGTTTACTGAAGATGTCTCATGGTCTTTCATGCCTGGGCTGGCTTCAAACCATAATCCTCAGATATCCTCCTCCTCAGTAGCTAGGATTATAGGTGTGAACCACTGGTGCCAAGTGAAGTTTAAAGGGAGAAGTTACCTGTGATTTCGTTAGGAAGTAAAACTGGGATCTATTCAGCCACTGGTAAGCTTCTGAGGTAAATGATTCAGGGACATCTCGTGGAACAAACACTCCCCACTGAACTTCCTCTCTGGAGATATTCTTTTGGATATACAATGGCCTTGGCTCACTAGGTTTAAATATGAACACTAGGAGGGGAATAAAAAAGATATTGACACTTTGCTTGCAAAGCTTAGTCTTAAGACTCGCACTGGCAGACAATGATAAACCTGAGACATTCCATATATATATACATAATATATATATATTATACATATATATAGCAAGCTCAGAAATGCTTCAAGTTTCAATTTAATGAATATTAACTGAATGCATACCATGCACCATGCAGGTTAGTAACGAGGACTATGAATCTCAAGTCAAAGATTCTTATTTTCAGAGACCAGGCTACTGGAGAAGACAGATATCAAAACATTATTCAAATATTTTGTCTTAAGTACCAAAGAGATGTAGAAATTGTTTCAAAGCATAAGCAAGGCCAATTAAAACTGAAGGGGAGACTTGTGAATGTATCAAAGAGGTGAAGTCACTACTAGGTTTTGAAAATTGAGTGGGAACTGGCCTGTGGAAAAGTAAAAATTCCATTATAGTGGAATTCTTCTAAGTGTATGTGTGTATGTATACATATACATACATATATATATATATATATTCCAGATTTTTTTATGTTGGACAAGAAAAGAAAAACTGGGCCTCAGGCAAAATGGCTGAATATCTGATATGACATTAAAGATAATACATTTGCGCAGAATCTTTTTTTTTAACTATAAATGTACAGTCTGAACTTACAATCTGAACCCACTGAAGACCGAGAGACTGCAGCAATATTTTCTGAATTAGGATCAGCTTCCATCACTCTAACATTTAATTTTGCACTCCATTCCACTGTGGGGAGAAAAGAAAATTCACTTCTAAGACAAGACTTATCAAAAGCTTCAATGATTTATGGTAGGTAAAGTGGTACAAAAGCTCTTAAAGATTTACAGTAGGTAACGTGGTATTCTTAAACCATTCTTAATCTTTACTGGATCAATCTACCTAGCTGATCTAGGTAGAGGGACCTTGCGGAGGGCTTCACTGAAAAGCCAAAAACAGAAAACAAAACAAAACCAACAAAAAAGGAACTTTGGCCTGGTGAGTAAATTCTAGCTACTCAGAAGGCTGAGATCTGAGGATGGAGGTCCAAAGCCAGACTAGGCACTAAGGAGCAGAGCCTGAGACCCTTATCTCTAATTAATCACTAGAAAACAGGAAGTGGGGCTGTGGCTCAAGGAGCAGGGAGGTGTAGCCTTGAGCTGAAGAGCTCAGGGATGGATGGCACCTAGACCCAAAGTTCAAAAAAAAAAAAAAAAAAAAAGGAACTTTGTTATTTTTTTCACATAGTATGAAATAGCTTCTAACATATATCAAATGCTTTTACTAACTCTAAGTGAAATAATCAATCACCATTCATTTACAACTGTGGTAGAATACATTCAAATTCTATGTGGTACGAGATTGAGCAGGTTAATATACATCACTTAGTAGAAGTATTCCTCAAAACTTTGAGGATACATAACAAGAATGATAATAGAAAGTGCTATACCTGATCACAGTGAGAAAGTATAGATATGGAGCTAACTGTTGATCAATTTGGTGGTGTTAAAGTAATCTATAATAGATTTATCAATCCCAAAGTTTAGTGGTACAAAATATCAAGTGAAAACTTAGAACTGCTGTCTGGGTTGAGACATGAAGATATGACCTATAATTTTTAAAATGTCAACGTTTATTGGCAACTTTCTCCAGGTGCTTTACTAAGACACTTTAGGATACAAAATACCTTACATGCACAAGTGAGCAGATTCCAACAGCAAAGAATGCCACCTTCAGTAGCTCCAAGAAGATACTTTGAACAAGTCAATCTCCCAAAGCAAAGGTGCCTAGGTTAAAGCCACAAAGAAGTTAGCAACATGCAATTCTATGTTTATGACTTCAGACTTCTAGCTACCATTAGTTTGTGTGATCAGACTTTTTCTGTTTGTTTCTATCCTGAAGAAAAAGACTATAGAATACAAAGAGAAAGTTTTATTTTAGGTACTTTCTTTCCTTAAAACAAAAATTTGAGGCCGGGAGTTTGGCCTAGGGGTACAGTGCTTGTCTTGCATGCACGAAGACCAGGGTCGATTCCTCAGTATCACATACATAGAAAAAAGCTGGAAGTGGTGCTGAGGCTCAAGTGGTAGAGCTCTAGCCTTGAGAAAGTCCAAGGACAGTGTTCAGTCCCTGAGCTCAAGCCCAGGACTGGCAAAAAAAAAAAAAAAAAAAATTGAGCTGGGTGCTGGAGTTCACACCTGTAATCTTGGCTACTCACAAAAAAAACCCCAAAGAAACAAAAAAGAAAAAAAAATTGTGACCTATTTGTCAATATATTGTACAATATAACAATCCACACTACTTCTCAGGAAACAATGAAATGACAGTTTTTAGAGGAATAGAGGTAAGACAGCTGCAGGTGGCTCATACCTGCAATCCTAGCTACTCAGGAAGGCCAAGATCTGAGTATTGTGGTTCAAAGCCAGTGGGCACTAAAGACCTTAGGTTCTTATCTTGAAATTAACCACTAGAAAACCGGAAGTGGTGCTGTGGCTCAAGGGGTAGGGTGGTAGCCTTGAGCTAAAGAGGTCAGGGACAGTGCCCAGGCTGAGTCAAGCCCCAGAACTGACCAAAAAAAAAAAAAAAAAGAATACACGTAAGATAAACATCTTAGAATCCTTGTGTGACTCCTTTATTACATAGCACATCCATGAAAGCACTTGTTACAAAGACAAGAGCTGTATGGGAAAAATTAAATGAGAATCTCAATTTCAGAAATGTTGGCACGTAGTTCTGGTAGTCAGAATTTTCAGCCTTCCAATAGTTTCGTTAGCTGTTTGTATACCTGACAGATTATTCATAATAAGGAAAACACAAACTACTACTGAAATTTCTAAGAAAAGTCTGAGGAAAGTATTTTAAAGACACTGGTAGCTCCTGCCTGTAATCCTAGCTACTCAGGAGGCTGAGACCAGAGGATCACAGAAGCCAGCTCAAACAGGAAAGGCCGTTTCTTATTTCTAATAAACTACCAAAAAATTTGGAAATGGAGCTGTGGCTCAAGTGGTAGAGCACTAACCATGAACAACAATAAGCTCAAGGAACGGTGAGCAGGGGCTGAGTTCAAGCCTTGGCACGCATGGGCACCCGTGTTCTCACACACACACTCACACATTACTACTCAAATAATTTACCTACCTTATTTTCCCAGCTCGTTGGCAAAATGTACATTTTAGTTCCCATGTTTCTGAATCCCATATTGTAACTATTTCTTCAAAACTAACTGCTAATAAAGAGCCATCTTCAGAGAAACAACAGTTAGTTGCTTGATATTTGTGATAACTCCCCACGAAGTCACAGGTCCAGCTGATAGCTTTCTCTATGAAAATATAAGCCATAACATTTAAAAATGCCATAAGCACTAGATATCAGAGATATTACATATAATAAAGGTTAAGTTACAAAGACACATACTTCTTTTAAAGTAGACAGTTGCAAGTTATGGAAATTTATACCTTCCCCCAAAGACCTTGATCTCCATCTAGTGGAGCTATAGAGAGAGAGGCCAAATGGCCCAAGTCTGCCTCCCTCCCTCCCTCTCATTTATTTATTGCCAGTACTGGTGCTTGAACTCAATGTCTCACATTTGTTCTTGGCACTCTTATGCTCACTTGGCTAATATCCTATCATATAAGTCACATGCCATCCCAGCTTTTAGATGGTTATTGAAATATATATATTTATATTCATACATGTATATATACATTCACACTCAGCTTGAAATCAAGACTGTGAGCTCTTGCTTAACTTTCTTGAGCAAAGCTAGTACTCTACCATTTGAGCCACATATTCATTTCTAATTGGATTTGTCTGCCCAAGCTGGCTTCAAAACTCTATCTTCCATTCCTCAGTCTCATGAGCAGATAGGATTTCAGTCATGGGTTAGTGCCAGGCTGCCGAAGGTCTTTCTACTACGGCCTCATAAACAGCATATGACTAATCAGGTGATTAATCATCGTCCCACAAACAAGTAAAAAAATGTAATCTTTTAGTTACTAAAAACAAGAAATAGCTTATAGAGAATTCAACTCGAAAGCACTCCGACACAAATAGATACAAGTTGTCCCCCTACCCCAATCCAGTGCTAAGGCTTCATAGCTGGTTCTCCGCCCTCACCCCTGCCCCATCTGCCATCTGGTATTCTATCCCTTGTCTGCCAGGGATAACTCTGAACCAAGATTCTAGGACCCTAGCTCCTGAGTAGTTAGGATTAGAGGCATGAACCACTGAAGGTAGCTGAAATCAATCACTCTTAAAACGGTACACTCTTCTAATATACTGTTTAGTTAACTTACTGTATATATCAGAATCATCTGATAATATCCACACTTTGAAGTGACCATCTTTGCTAGCTGTAACCAAGGTTACAGGTTTTTCAGCTTTTTCTGCATTAGAGAAACAGAGAGCTGTAATGTGGTCATCATGTGGCATGGTAATCTTTGTGTTAAGAACAAACCTAGTAGGAAGGAAAACAATAAATTCATTTGTACATTGGGATAATATGACATTCTATCATGAATCTTCTAAAAATATTCCCAACCACTTTTGTTTTAGTGATTTAAAGTACTGTCTTTAAATGGTGACCCTTCTGTCCAACATCTTAATAAAAATATAAAATAACAGGGGTAACAATGTTCAGGAAGTAATGTACTCAGTACCTTACAAATGCAACTGTAACCCCTCTATGTATCACTCTGACAATAAAATAAAATTAAAAGCAAAAACAAGGGCCCGGGAGCTTGGCCTAGTGGTAGTGGCCTAGCATACACGAAGACCAGGGTTCGATTCCTCAGTACCAGTTCTGGAAAAGCCAGAACTGGTGCTATGGCTCAAGTGGTAGAGCACTAACCTTGAGGAAAGCCCAAGGACAGTACTCAGGCCCTGAGTTCAGTCCCGAGGACTGGCAAAAAACAAAAACAAATATAAAATAAAATGGTGTCTTTAAGAACAAACACAGAATTGAAATTCTGAAAAGAGGGAAAGAGAGGAAGTGAGTCTGATAAGTTACATTGTATATATACATATAGGGAAATGATGAATATTGGCTGATGCAGTTTATTTGCGTGTATGTAAATAGGATAATGAAACCTGTTGAAATAGTTTGAAGAGCTAGTGGGATGGGAGAGAATGATATAGGGAGTGTGGTTGAGTGAGATACTTTGTATACCAATGTGAAAATAAAAACAATGAAAATTTTCTATAACATCTGTATGCTAATAAAAGTTAGGAAAAAAAAATCCATTACAGAAGTAAAATCCTAAGTATATAAAAATCAAGCATCTTAAAGACTACTACAATCATGAAGTAATCAAATTTGTCCTCTGAAAATGAAGTGACTGTACATGTAATATTACCCTTGTGTTTTCTTATGGAAGGCCCACAGCTTCATCTGCAATTCTAGTTCAGTTTCCTTCTCTTGTCTCTCTTCCACAGTTGCAAGCCATTTGCCAAAGCAACCAAAGGCAGCCTTTGTTAATTCAATTTGGATCAGATCATCATCATTGATATACTCTTGCTGTATAATATCTAACTGATGGAGTTAAAAAGAATAAGACAATCCTTATTCACCTAAATCCATTTGTTAAAGCATTTCAAAAACAAGTAACTATAATCATAGTAACTTCTAGAATCTATAGTAATATTCTTTTAGATTCTGTCTCACTGGTTCTTTGCCTGAGATGGCATCGAACCATGATCCAGAATATCTGATTATAGGAGCAAACCACTGTGACACTGAAGATTAACTTTCATGTACTAGTGTTTAAGTAAAATAGGTAAAGGATCTTATGTGAGAAACTACCAAATATGTGATCTGATTACAGTGATAACTCTAAAGAACTTCCATTGGTCTGAAGGTTACTTAATGGATTAAATCTTACATTGTATAACTGCTTATCCCTCTGGAGGCAATAAAACTGCAGATGACCAGGCTTTCCATTCAAAACTAAAGCTTTAGTTTTGGGATCAATTATTAAACCGGTAAAAATACGCCTATCTGTAAAAGAGTCAACAAACAATAGCTGAAACAAGTAAACATTTGCTCTAAAACATATTCCAAACCCACTGGCTTCTCCAATACCTTTCACTAGGCCTTGAATTATTGCAGATGCATCAAGATTTCGGTGAATAACTGTTATCTCTGAGGGGGAGAAAAAAAATTAAACATATATGTCAGAACTTGTCACTTTGAAATATGTCCAATAAAACCAATTAAATAAGGACTAGATTGAGATTTAGTTCAAATATCAGAGGTGAGTACGGTAGCTTTTCTGTCATAGCCTTTAAGATTTAGTAAGTTGTGTCTATGAATACAGAGTATTCAGAAACTATATATAGTTATATATATCAAGCCTATATAAAAAGATACTCAAACTATATATAAACTATATACACATCAAGAATATATATATACAAAGACAGTTTGAATTAAGACAGAGTGTTAAAGGATGATTCAGTTACTTTTCTTTCTGAAGACAAAGCAATGGGTCCTAATATAGGCTACGAAGTTTGAAGAAATTCCAAGTCTGCCTCTGTATCCATCAGAATCCGCAAGATTTCCACTTTTGCACTGAGATAATGCCAAAAGAGTCTTAAGATACTGTTTTAAAAATGTATTTGTAAAAACACCCACTTTAGATTTTGTAAATATAAGTGGTATAGTGATAACTAAATACAGCCTTTTATGTTCTTTAAAAAATTATCTTATATTGTTCTTAATATTATCTTTATTTTTCACTGTGATAGATGTTGGCTGGCTTATGGCATTGTACAAATCACCTTTCTTCACAGCAAGAAATTTCAGACTTTTCAGGTGCCATTAGCTCATGTCTGTAATCATAGCTACTCAGGAGGCCGAGATCTGAGAAGATCACAGTTGAAAGCCAGCCCAGGCACTAAAGTCTTTTACCTCTAATTAAACACCAGAAAACCAAAGTGGTGCTGTGGCTCAAGAGCTATCCTTGAACGAAAGACCCCATGACCACCACCACCAACAACCACCAAAAAAAAAAAAAAAAAGAGAGAGAGAAAAGAAAAAAGAAGAAATTTAGACTTACTGTTATCAGAGTGAGAAGTGCAGAACAAATCTCCTGCAGGTGAGACGGAGATATGCTCAATCGTAGCTCCTAAGCGAGGGAGAAACTCTTTATTTTTTTCTGTTGCATCTCGCCATTCTACAAGTACACACTCACGTCCACCACTCAGTAGACTGGTGCCTTGACGCACATCCAAAGAAGTTAAAAGAATGTTTTTGGAGGGAAAAACAACAAAAACCCAGAAATAATTAGCATTTCCATTTTTTTTCTTTTATAGAAGTAAATTCCTTAATAATATACAAGTATTTCCTTATAGATGGCATAACTATATGGATGTTTTCGATGTTTCAAGAAATTAAGAGGCACCTGTGCACAATTTGTGTGAGTTAGTAGACTGTATCTTTTGATTCAGTTTCTCTTGTCACCAAAGCAATTTGTTTGCATGACATTGTCGATACAGCTATGCTGCAGCCATAAGATTTCAATGTTTTTCAAATCAGTAGAGTTTGGTTCATATTATACAGTTCCTAATATGTCTTGACAACTTCGCTAGATGTTTTATGTATTCTTTCGTGTGTAGTTCCCCCAAGAATGCCTATATTTAATTTTCTTTCTTTTTATTTCCTTTCTCTCTTGTGCTGATTATAGACAACTGTATATAATATGTAATAATCAAATCACAGCAATTATCTTAATACTTCAGATTTCTTTGTATTGAAATTCAGAATTATCTCTCCTAAATACAGTATCAGCTACAGTGATCCCATAGTATAACAGAAGAAACAATCAACAGAAAAACATTCGTAAATAATACAAATGATAAAGATTAATATCTAGGATTAAAAAAAAAAAAGCTCGCCAGGAGTGGCTTGCCTAGCATACACGAAGACTAAGGTTGGATTCCTCGGTACCACATATACAGAAAAAGCTATAAGTGGTGCTACGGCTCAAGTGGTAGAGCTCTAGCCTTGAGAAAGCCCAAGGACTGTGCTCAAGCCTTGAGTTCAATCCCCAGGACTGGCAAAAAAAAAAAAAAAACATAAATAAAAAAAATAAAATAAAAAGCTCAATAGCAAAAACCAAACAAAAAGCCAAGGCAAAGCAAAAAACAAAACCAAACAACTGAACTGTATGATTGAAAAATAAGCAAAAGACCTGGACAGAATCTCTCAAAAGAAGATACACAAATGGCAAATATGCATGAAAAGAAAATACCATTAACCATGAAATGAAAATGAAAATCACAATCTGATAGTACTCACTCCAGTTAAGACTGGCTAGATATTTGAAAAAAGGAAGAAAGACATGATAAAGATTGTGGAGAAAGGGGAACCTTTATAGCCATAATGGAAAACAACTATGTAGATACGTTTTAAAAAATGTACATCTTTAAATGTCTCAAACTATAGTGAATTAAAATACCCAATTCATGTATTTCAAAAGTTTATTTTACTTAATTAGCCTGCACTTACCTGTTACTGAAAAAGCCAAATCCATAACCATATCATGGTGCCAATGTAAACATGTGTACATATATTTCTTCTCATCACTAAAATTCCTCCTATTGGACAAAAACAAAATTCTTAATTTGATCCCAAGTGTGAATTAGGAAAAAAGCAGGTTAAATATAACTAAATCCTAACATCTTGCTTTCTAGTCTTAATGGCAAAAGTATTTTTTTATTTCTAACCAGGGGTATATCCAGTGTATTCCAGTATTGTTACTCTTTCCCTTTGGGACAAAAGCTGAAAGAAAAGTTCTCTTCAATAAAATAGTAATGGGCTACACAGAAGAATTTTTTATTCTCCTTTTATGCTTGTAGTACATATAAAATAAAGAACATGGTAATAAAAGAAATGGAGGATGCTGGAACATCTAATACCTATTATCAGCAATAGCTTTTCAGTATGTCCTTTCTCCTGGACCCAGAGAAGGTCATGCATTGCAGGACTATAGTGAAATACTTTAAAAATGGACGTTGTGAGTTAACTGACCAAAGACGAATTTTGCCATCCATGTGACCAGATGCGATGCAGTCTTCCTTTGGGTGGCATGCTACACATGTAAACTCGTTTTTAGACTGTTTCTTATTTTTTGATGATGATAAGGTAAATCTAGGAGAAAAGAATCTCTCTTGATTATCAATGTCTCAATATAGGTTTAAGAGTCTATACCTTATCAAACAAAACTAGCTTCCAGATTCAATCAATACAATTACAGGATCTTTATTAGAAAGAAAAGTTTGATGAAAAACATTGTTTTATAAGTATTTATTAATAAACAACAAAAATCTCATATGACCATTCACAATAACTTGTTTAGGAAAGCCTCTGACATGTAAGTAGTAGAAAGTCTTTTTAGTAGTTTCTTCAGCTAGGATACACCTTCTTCAATTTTTTTATGAATCCTGGATTTCAGTATGCAATACAGAGAAGCCTGAAATTACATCTGAGTCAAATGGCATATTTTACCTGAAAGACACTGAAAGGATAAGTATCTAAGCTAGTCTCCTCTGCCCCTCTTTGGGGGCCATTATAGGAATTTGAACTTAAGGCCTCAAATCCACCTAGCTTGCTTGCAAAGCTGGTGTTCTAACACCTAAACCATGTCTACAACCCAGTATTTTCTGGTTGTTTTAGAGAAGGAGCTTCAAACTTTTCTGTATGGGATGGCCCTAACTATAATCCTCCAGAATTGTAGCCTCCTGAGTAGCTAGGATTATAAGCAAGAATCATTGATGCTTGGCTATTTCCTTGTCTTATGTATTTGGCAATCTTCTAGCTGTAAATAAGTCAGGAAACTCATTATACTGAAGAGCAAACAAATATTCGTCTTGAGAAAGTAAATGAGAAGAGAGGACAACAGTAACTGACTATTCAATACTTAGCACCAGTCTTATTAAACATTATCTTATTCAACTTCACAACTCATTATTAGGTAGATAGGATCTATATTTTTAAAATATTTAATTCCAAATACACAGGAGTACAAATGGGCTAAATCTGACTCATTTTAAATTCAACATTCCAAAGCCTTACAATTATAAAATGGGAAATGAAAGTCACTTGGCCAAGTTTTCTCAAATAACACCTAATTTTGATACCAACTATGCAGATCACAATTTAATGTATATTGTATAAGGACCTTGGACTGGAAAAAGCTCCATAGGTCTCTGTAACTAACAATCGCCCCCCTACATATCTCTATACTTTCTATACCTCTTATTCTTGTAACATGAAACTATTAGCAGCTATGAATCACAGATAATGAGGAAGAATTACAGCAAGCATCTGAGTATAAAACCAAAGCCACCAAAAACGATATCTTACCTTGATGTTGTTTTCTTTTTGAAAAAATAAACAGACAAGTAAAAGTCCCGTACTGCTGCAACATATTCTCCCTGAGGTTTCAAAGACATTTGCAAGAGTCAACATAGAAAAGATTGCATTAATATAAAATGCACTATCCTCTGGCCACAGAATGAATATGACTTTTCAAATAAGACAAACTTAAGTACTAAATCCTAAAACTAGACTCAATAGTTTTAAGTATAGTGATTTAATTTTTTTTCATTAAGACACACCTACAATAAAATCCAAACCTGACATATGTGTATGTTCACATAATTACCACTACAAATCAAAATGGAGACCACTTCCTTCACCTAGAGATATTCCCTTGTTCTTCTTCAGTCATTCCTCAGTGTCCTGCTCCTTCAATACTCATGTTCATCTTCACAGTCTCCTTTCCTCTCTGTTTAGGATGTTCTTGCACAGTATATTTTTTTTTAGGTTCATCCAATCTCTTCTACACACTGTTAACTCTATTACACAGCTCAGTACTATTTTATAGAAAATATGCTTCACTATTTTTAAAAATTGTTGATATTTAGGCTATTTATATTTTGGAGGTATTATAGTTATTACTGTACACATTTTTTGGTCATGTTTTCATTTCTCCAACATTGGGATGGCTTTGGTAGAAGTATTTAATTTGGATAATATTTAACAATTTTACTGGATGTGTAGTGCTTTGATGAGTTATTAAAGTAACTGATAGGGCAGCGGATTTGGCCTAGTGGTGGAGTACTTGCATAGCATGCATGAAGCCCTGGGTTCAATTCCTCAGTACCACATACACAGAAAAGGCTGGAATGGCACTGTGGCTCAGGTGTTAAGAGTGCTAGCCTGAAGCAAAAGAAACTCAGAGACAGTGCCCAGGCCCTGAATTCAAGCCGCAGGACTTGCAAAAATAAGTAAGTAAATAAATAAATAAAAAATAAAGTAACTGATAGCTAATGATACCGTGTAAGCTAATAAAAACAAATACCTTCTCTACTTGAAGAAATCAGTCCTTTCAAAATAAGTAACAAAACAGTGCTACAAAATCTAATGATAAAAAATGGATTACAGCTAAAACGGTATCTATAAATCTTCTGGTGGCACTGATGTCAAGTTAATAAAGTAATTATTACAGGGAGCAGCTAAATAATTACTACTACACAGTATCTGCACAAAACATTTTAGTACATGCTGTCATGTTAAGTTGAAAAAAAGATAACATTTCTAATCCTAAATTTTGGGGAAAGTTATTTTATGTATGTTAGAAAGTTTTAAAAGCTGGGTGCCATGGCTCATACTTGTAATCCTAGCTACTCAGGAGGCTGAGATCTGAGAATCAAGGTTCAAAGTCAGCCTGGGCACAAGTCTGTGAGATTCTTATTTCCAATTAATCACCAGAAGGCCAGAAGTGGTGTTCTGGCTCCACCTAGTAAAGCATTAGCTTTGAACTGAAAAGCTCAGGGACAGTGGCCAAGCCCTGAGTTCAAGCCCACCATTGACCAAAAGAAAAGAAAAAGTTTAAAAAAGGAATCCATAGAGGGATTATTGCATCCAAATTTTCCATATGGTAATATAAACTATAAATAAAATGGCCATACTTCCTTAAAATCAAGTATAAAAAGCAAGCAATTTAAATAGCTTATTTGAGATTAACAAAGAATTACAGTACAAACACTAAGCACTGTTACTTTAGGTATACTTAAAAGACTACAAAGTAGATAATCTTAACTTCTTATTTACTAACAAAACTATAGTAATCCAAGGCAATTATAAAATCACTACAATATAAAATACTCAGAAGAGAGATTGCAGAAGAGACTTAGGGATGCATTAAAAAAAAAAAAACTAGCAAATTTTATTTACCTGATTTCCAAATGCAATGCACTTGGGTGACTGGTTTATGTAATCCAGAACAAAGGACAACTCCTTAGCTACTACCTCCTGGCTTGGTGATTTGGGCAGTTTAACTGAGACCAGTTGAAATACATCTAGCAAAAGAAAGTCATATTACTTTAAAACTTCTCTAAAGTGAGTGAACAGTGCATGTATTGATATGAATCTATTATTCAGTACTAGAATGCCAAGATTTTACATATACCTTAAAGTACATTTAATGCCAATAATTAAAGTGTACCTTCAGGTTTGATTCCTTACTTGGAATATTTAACTTTTAAATGAAAGTCTAATCCCTCAATTTTGTCTTTACACATGCATATCAAATGTAGAACTAGAAAATTTTTTGTTTATTCTACATTGAGAAGTATCAGGCTGAGGCTTATAAGGAAGATAAATAATCAAACCACCAGAAGCAGTATTTAGCATTCTAAAGTTTTCAGAAATGCTATAGTCTTGCTGCAACTTTCATAGGTAAGTCTACCTTCCTCTAATGTGGACATACTCAAGTTTCTGACTTCTTATAACTTTCCCTCAAAATAAAAAAATTTTAGTAGCCTAAAGCAGTAAGACAGGTTTGTCAAAACAGCTACACAACATACCCTCCAAAGACCCTCCCTGAACATTTATTTCTTATATATTCCTTCAACACTAACCCCCTTTATTATTTTCTGGAATATGTTATTAATCATAGAAGTCTGTTTGCTTTTGAACTTGCTGTCTGTTTTGTTCTGTTCAACCATAAAGTACCACCTAAGCATATGGTCAGTGCTCAATTAGCTGTTGAATGACTAGTGTATACAGGAAGAAACGGAACAAAAAATATTTCAAGTAAATAGAAGATTAATTTGTTTTTATACCACAATTTTCTGTCAAAGACTCTGGACTGGGGCTCGAAACATAGAAAGAACAATGTTATAGTAAACAAACCAGCTAACACAGAATATTTACAAGCCCACTTCACATATACCCAAGATTTTAATATGCTAGGTTTCCATAATATGCCAGTTCTGCAGTTAACACTGGAGCCTATTGTGAGTAGTTTTCAGCTAATACAAAAGGCTAATGACCAAGGTCTTTCCTTTCAAATCAGTGGTTTTTACTTTTCTTTTCTTTCTTTTTTTAAAAGCCCTTCTTTGCACATGAAGCCAACTAAGAAAAGTTTAAACAATTAGGTCCCACCAGAGAGAATCTTGAGGACTGGTCTTGGCTGTTTCTCATGAGCAGCCCCGGTTAATAATCACTGGTCTTACAGGTATGGATAACAGTTTTTTCTGCTAGCAACTATCCTTTCAACATAGGAATCAGAAAGATAGCACAGGAAGACAAGAAATATTAGTGATAAGTAGAATCACGGGGAAGTCCCAGGCTAGCCTTGAATACACAATCCTCCTGCCTCTTGCCTTCCAAGTGCTGGCTTTACAAGCATGTTCTACATTTATTCAGAACATCTTTTTGAATGTTCTTTGATACACATAGGAAAACTAAACTTGTTATTCCTTCTATTTCTTTCAGTCTATATTCTTGACACTATCATTTATTATCAGGTATGGCCCTAAATGACCTTTAACAAAAGAATATTTAGCCTTCAAGGGGTTTTTGTTTTCCTGGTGCTAAGGACTGGATCCAGAGTCTTACATATGCTAGGCAACTGCTCTAACAACTAAGCTACCTGACCAGACATGAGCAACCATGCTGAGTGAGAACGTAAGACCTTGAGTTCATGTCTCTGTGCCAGAAAAAAATAGCAAGATTTTAAGACAAATTCTTGGTGGCTCAAACTTTGGTGGCCTGAAACTTTGAACTAGATAGTTTCAACCATGTATGAAACTATCATTCTCTTACTGTATATTGCAAAGGGAAAGAAAGCAACCACAAATAAATGTGAAAATGATGAAAGCACTTTAAATTCAACTCTGAAAACTCTTCACTTCAAATTAAACCCCAAATGTTGAATTCTGACAAACTGTAAAATGTAAAGAGATGCTTGTAACATATAAGAACAAAGTACATGCATTAAAGTTTACCTGATTCTTCTTCATTTATTATAGCAAAGATAGAATCTTCAGCTTGGGCAAGAGAAAAGAGGGAATGAAGTTTATGCCCAACAATGAAAGTCTAAAAGAAAAAAACAAACAAGCCCAACATATTATTGTCTGTTTCTGTTAGTAGAGCTTCAAGTTCCTCAGGGTAGGGCTATGTAAAAGCTTTGCTCACTTGTGAGTTCTCGTATAGGACTTGGCTTAAAGGGGACAATCAATGCCTGTTTACTGAATAATCTCCTATAATTTTGGAGCTTCAATAAAATATTCATTTTTCTACATTTTAACTACCACTTTTCTTTTCTTCCCATCAATGTGCATGCATTTTGGCTAAAGTTCAAAGAAAAAGTGCTGTTGCCTCAGACATACTGGGATATCTACCACTGAATTACATCCTCAGTGCTTCTGCCCATTGTTTATAAAGGCTTATTACATTTTCCTCACTGGAATTTTGAATTTTTTGGGGGGTGTGTGTGTGATAATACCTTTGTATTTTTTTACTTTTCTTTTTCTGTGTCAGTCCTGGGGATTGACATAGGTGCTGTCCTTAAGCTCTCCAGCTTAAGGTTACTGCCCTACCCCTTGAGCTACAGTGTCACTTCACCACTTCCAGTTATCTAGTGGTGAATTGGAGATGAGAGTCTCTGGGATTTTAGTGCTTGGGCTGGCTTTGAATAATGATCCTCAGATCTCAGCCTTCTGAGTAGTAGGATTATAGGTGCGAGCCACCGCACTCGGCTAATTCTTTTTTGTTAAACAATTTATACAGTAAAATTTATGCATTTTAATGGCATAAACTGTTGTCTGTTCAAGAAAAATATGTCTATCATAACATTCTCATACTTTTTCACAGTAGGAAACTTAAGACTGATCCACATACCTTTATCAAAATGCCATCTAGATAGTCCCACAGTTTAATTGTGCCATCAAAGGAACAAGAATACAGCTAAAAGGGTTAAAGAAGAAAAAATTAACAATTAACTGCTAACATAAAAGCAATTTCTGTTTATTAATCTGTCACATTTTTACAGATTATAGTATCGCAATCCTGAAAATTTAAAATCAAGACTTTAAGCCTCCAGGGGCTAGGAGTTTGGTCTAGTGGTAGAGTGCTTGCCTAGCATGCACGAAGGCCAGGGTTCGACTCCTTGGTACCATATACATAGAAAAAAACCAGAAAAATGGTGCTGTGGCTCAAGTGGTAGAGCACTATCCTTCAGGAAAAAAAGCCCAAAGAAGACAGTGCTCAGAGTTCAAACCCCAGAACTGGTAAAAAAAAAAAAAAAGATTTAAGCCCCCAAATGATACTCAAAAATGTTTTAGACTTTAAAGTATTTTGAACTTAGGTTTTCAGATTAGGGATACTCAGCAGTATAGAATATTCATTTTGTAGGAGGGTTTTGTACCAGCTCTGGGCCTTGAATTAGAGTCTGTGCAGGCTCTGAGCTGTTTTGAAAGCACAGCTCCACTTATAGGTTTTTGGTGGTTAAAAGGAACTAAAAGTTACATGGACTTCCCTGCCTAACCTGGCTCTGAACTGGAATAATCAGACCTCAGTCTCCTGAGTGGCTAGAATTCAGGGAATGAGCCACCAGTGCCTGGCAGAATAATAGTTTAAATATCTCTGAAATTCTGAAATCTGAAACACTTTGGTCCCAATTATTTGGGACCAAATTATGGGAAGTGGGGCTTGGTTCAAGGGTAGGGTAATAGCCTAGAGCTGAAGAGCTCAAGGACAGCACCCAGGGCGAGTTCAAGTCCCAAGACCCCCCCCCCACAAAAAGAAATTTATTTCACTTAACACTAATAAGCATCTTGTGGAGCAAATCAGACTACTTGAGGGGCATGTAGCTCTAGCTTCTTAATTTACTTCTGTAACTAGTAAAAACTAAAAATTAAGCCCAGCGTGGTGGCTCACACCTGTAATCCCATCTATTCAGGAGGCTGAGATCTGAGGATTGCTATTCAAAGCCAGTCCAGGCACTAAAGTGGGTAGTTAATCTCCAATTAACTACCAGAAAACAGGAAGTGGTGCTGTGGCTCCAGGGGCAGGGCAGTAGCCTTGAGCTGAAGATCTCAGGGACAGAGCCCAGGCTTAGAGTTCTTCAAGCCCCAAGACTGACAAAAACGAAACAAAAAAACCAACCAAACAAAAAATAACCTTAAATAAGAAAATTAACAGATTTCTCCATAATTGTAACCATAACCTGCAAAATTTCCCAAGGTAAGCTCCCCAAATTTCTATCAACACAAGCTGATGTTAAAATGATCAATTGTAAAGTGTTTGGCACCTGCAGATGGTTGTTGGGGTTGAGTTGTATTCCAGTTACCAGATTTCTGTGCCCATGTAGTATGTGTACACACTCTTCTGTAACTGTGCTGTACACTTTAATGAAGTCCCCAGAGACACAGAAGATATACCTGGGGGAAAGGAAAATAAGACTTTCACATACTCTTTGAGTAATATAATCTTTTTATATATCATTATGAAAATAACCACAGGCAACTGATCAGTTTTCTTCAACATAGTTAATAAACTGTACTTTTAAATTTGAATATTGTTTAAGTTTTATGGGGGAGCACCTAAGATTGAATTCTGAGATTTCTGAGCCCAATGTTACATATTTTGCCTGTCTACAGACAAAGGTTATACAGATTCACTTTCAAAGTAAAGTCTAACCAAGTTTCCTGGATACATCAGTAAATGGATGAATCTTTCATTCCCGGTCTATCTATTATTATTCAATGGTCCCGCTAACTGTAATGTGTTTGCATGATCTCATGTGCTTTATGGTTCACTGTGGATCACAGCTAACAAATGATCAAGACTCTGTTTTAATTGAAGCCCAGGCTCTCTTGGGTAAGAGAGTATGAAGATTTCCTTTAATTTGTCTTCTTGTTACTGAAAGGCTACTTTGCTTTTAACTTTCTTTCAGTGTGTATAAATGGCACATATGAGGAAGAAACAGGACCCATGGAAAAGGGGCTTAAGAGGCAGAACTTTGCAAGTGGAGGTGTGTCTCAAAGGCAGAGTGCTAGCCTTGGCTAAAGGGGCAGAACTTTGACAACTTCTTCATGTCATGTCTCAGTTTCTTCCTAATACATAAAATGTCAACAAAGTCCCCTTCACTTGTAAAATCAATTCACTGTATGTGTATAGCTGTGCATGTCACAGTTTCCACTACTCAGGCATTCAATAACTACTCTTGGACCAATAGGCCAACAAGCATAACAGAATTTCAGAAAATACGATTATTGTTCTAAGACAGAAAAACTGCACATACTTTTTTTTTTTTTTACTAAGTATCAATCTAAAGTGATTTGAAATCCTACGTTTTACATTATTTCAATTGTAGGAACTACAATGTAGCAATAGTGGTGACAGCTGACCTACTCAGGGTCATCAAACGTGCCAAATACAATAAAAGCATACTGAGACAATGTAATCCCCCCCCAAAGAAGTCTATGAGACACAAAAGAAATGTGTGTGTGTGTGTGTGTGTGTGTGTGTGTGTGTGTACTGGGGACGCCAGCACACATTTGTGCCTGTCTGTCGGAAGGAAGCAGGGGGGTGTAATCACATTTTGCGACACAGAAGTTCGGACGCTGTAGAGGTGGTCCAGACCTGGACCTGGATCATTGCCCAGCCATCACAGCTCCCGGGTGATCTAGACACGTGGACCCGTCCCGAGCCCTCTCAGTCTAACCCGAGACGCACCATCCGGGGGTGCGGAGGTGCGCAGCCCCAGCGGGCCGGACCAGGTCTCTCCCCGGCATGCCGTGGCTCCCACAGCGCCCGCGGGGATCCCCAGCACGAGCGCCCGCCGGCCCTGCGGAGCCGGGACTCCGCAGTCGGGAGTCTCGGGAGTGCCTGACAGCCCCGGGGCACAGTCCCCACTGCCTCCCGCCCGCGGCCCGGCGCCCTCATACTTGGAGTCGGCCGAGAACACGACTCTCCGGAAGTTCAGCTCGCTGCCGCCGCAGTGAACCACGCGGATGCTCTCCTCCTCCACCATCTTCGCGGGCACGCCGGCGCTTCCGACCGCGGGCTCCGCCCCTCACGGCCCACCGGGCCCCGGGCTGGGCGGGCCCCGGGCTGGGCGGGCCTTCCCGGCCGGCCCGCGCCGCCCCCTGCCGGCCCCTCTAGGACGGAGACTCGATGGTGGGCTGGAGCTTTCTGGTCGGGCCCAGCGTCTGCGCGGCCATCTTTTGTGTGGGCAACGTCGAACATTTCCTTTTCCTTTTTCTTTAGTGGTAAAAAGCAAAGCAAGCAGGCAACTGAGTCACACTGAGAGACTTCCACGGCCCTCGTCCAAGTCTCTCCGTAGGTTTCGCCAGAAGGGACCGGCGGCGCCCCCAGGCGTCACGTGGCCTTCCCCGCCCCCCCTCCTTCCGGCCCTTCTGACGAAGAGATGTGACGTAATCACGCTGCGCCCACTAGAACCGAGGTCCCGGCGTGGAGCTCTAGGGTAAGAGGCTAGCGCTTCTTTCTGGTAGGGAGCCGGCTCCTCTCGCTCGTTAGCCGTCGCTCTACGGTCGGGAACGTTCACCCAGAGCCTCCACAGGAACGCCGTCGACAGCCTTGTGGTGGTACCACGGTGGTTGTTGAAACTGGGGGGGTCCTAAAGCCGGGCACTGGTGGCTCAGGCCTGTAATCCTCGCTACTCAGCAGGCTGAGATCCGAAAGGATCGCGGTTCAAAGCCAGCACGAAGGCCACCAAGGTCCCTCAGGTCCCACGAACCACCGGAAAACCGGCAGTGGCGCTGTGGCTCGCTGAAAAGCTCAGGGACACCGCCCAGGCCTTGAGTTCCATCCCTAGGAGCTGCAGGAGAAAAATTACGATTCCTTTTCCAGTTTTTTTAGTATGACGATCTAAAATGATGCCCTAACTTCAAAAGAAAAAGAAAGACAGACAGACAGAAAGAAAGAGCAAGCCCTTCTGTCTGTCCTGCTACACAGGGTTCTCAAGGGTTGTTCTGTTGGTATTTCGTTAGATCATTGCTTCCTCACATGAGTGGAACTATAAAAAGCCCTGAACTCAGTGTGTAAGTGTATCAGTCTTAAGTTTTCAAGTTAGGCGTATCACTTTCGTGTCCTCTCTATATTAGAGGTTGCTTATTTTTAGATGTTCATCTCTAGTGTTTAATATCTGTGCTAGCTCAGAAGCCACGTTTAAGGAGAAAGAGCCCCACTTGGCTTAACAGAAACAGATGCCTTGTATGTTTCACAATTTGAAGTCACAAAATGTGTGTACTCATGGAAACAGGATATTTTCTAAGGTCAAGGCCTATCTTTGGGAGGAGAAGTAGGACACGTATCTTTATAGCAGAGGAAGTATTTCAAGAAGACAGTGATCAATTTTATGACACATGACAATTTTATAGATGAAAGAAGTCAGAACTAAAGATGGTTTAACAATGTGGAGATTGGCTTAAGTATGTGCGAGAATTGTGGACTTTTTGAAAAAGTCTGAAGTGAATTCAAAAGAGAATGAGTGGAGATAAACTGGAGAGTGAATATGTACATAACTCTTTAGTTTTTCTGAAAAAGGTAAGAAGAACCTGAAGTTTGAAGTGGAGATATATTTAGAACAGTTTTTTTTTTTTTTTTTCAGTTTTTTCCATCTTGAGGCCTGGGCACTGTACCTGAGCCTCATAGTGCACAAGGCTAGGACTGTTATTACTTGAGTCACAGCATCACTTCTAGCTTTTTCTGAGTAGATTATTGGAGATAAGAAAGTCTCAAGGACTTTCCTACATAAGTTGGCTTCATACCACAGTTCTCAGATCTCAGCATCATAAGGAGGATTACAGGTGTAAGCCTTTGGTATCCTGATGCTTTTTCTTTAAAGTGAGAAGAAATTATGTGTGTGTGCATGCGTCCGTGCTCACCTGCTTGCCTATGCATGCATACATGATGCTGAGAAAGACTTAAGAAAGAAGAGTGGTTGGAAAGACAGAGTAGACCAAACCTCATATAGGCAACAAAGTACAAGTGTTGGGGCAATATGGCAGAGTTCTTAAAAGCCAGTAATGAAACCTATTCTAATTTTAAATGGAAAGGATTCGAAAAAGATAGGACATTTAGAAGATCTAGGCTGAATAGGAGAAATAAGATCCAAATTATATAACAAAATTTTCCCACTAGTGATTCCACTGCCACAACACTAATGCACAGGCACTGGGATGTGAACACTTTATTTGACCATATTTTGAAATTATTTTTAGGTAGTTTTACAAAGCAATAGCAAGATTTTATTTTAATAAATGGAAATCAAGTTTAGGTCAACTATTGAAAGCTGAAAGGGAAAATAAATCTGGATTCTTTTTGTGTGTGTGGGGTGGGGGGTCAGGGAGCTTGAACTTGGCCTGAGCGCTGTCTGTGAGCTCTTCAGCTCAGGGCTACCGCCCTACCTTGGAGCCAAGCCCAACTTCCTTTTCTTAAAGTTAATTGGAGATAAGAGTCTCAGGTCTTTTTGTGCCTGGGCTGGTGGTGAACTTTTTACTGAGTCTTCTGAGTGGCTAGGATTACAGGTGTGAGCCACCATGCTTGGCTAAATCTGGATTTGTTACTCAAGCTTAGTCTAGTGCAAGGAAGACCTGGAAGGCAGAAGATTAGCATTTGACAAGATTAGACTGGGTCAAGCAACAAAATGAAATGCCAATCTCTGTTCATTTCTTCCCTTCAGTTCTGTGTGATAGCTAAAACCAACAAGTTTGTCCCAAACTATTACTGTTCATTTCATCTCTGATATTGAGATATGTAATTTTGAGATGTATATTATAGGCAAAAATGTTATCTTGTAATTGAGGTATTTTAGGGAGAGTCATATTGTAATTAATTTTTTTTGGAAATTTGCCATGTAGCAATGTAATTAAGTAAAGAATCAAATAAAAATTATATAAGTGTAATATACACATGGCACATAAAGTTATAGCATGTCTACAGTATATCTATAGATTACAAGTATTTTACTTTGAAATGCATTCAATTGCCTTAGATTTGAATTTTTTTTTTTTGAGGGTCACAGGGCTTGAACTCTGGGCCTGGGCACTGTCACAGAACTCTTCAGCTCCAGGCTACTGCCCTACCCCTAAGGCCTACCACTAAGCCCAGCCCCACTTGCTGTTTTCTAGTGATTAATTGGAGATACATGTCTTATAGTCTTTAGTACCCAGACTGGCTTTGAACCAAGATCCTCAGATTTCATCTTCCTGAGTAACTAGGATTATAGGCTTGAGCCAAACTTAGATTTCAGCCTCCTGAGCAACTAGGATTACAGGTGAGCAAGCGCCCAGCTTTAGATTTAGAACTTTTAAATCAGGGTCAAGAAGGTAGTTTAAAAAATTAGGGGCCAGGAGTTTGGCCTAGTGGTAGAGTGCTTGTGTAGCATGCACGAAGGCCCAGGTTCAATTCCTTGGTACCATATACATAGAAAAAAAGCCGAAAGTGGTGATGTGGCTCAAGTGGTAGAGCTCTAGCCTTAAAGAAAACCCCAAGGACAGTGCTTAGGCCCTCAGCCAGAGCCCAAGACTGGAAAAAAAATAGGAATTCCATTTCCATTCCTCCTCCCTTCTGTTCCTCTTTCCCTTCCCTTCCATCCCTTCCCTCCCTCCCTTTTCTCTCCCTCCTTGCCTTCCCTTCCTCTTCCTTCCCCTCCCTCCCTCCCTCCCTCCCTCCCTCCCTCCCTCCCTCCCTCCCTCCCTCCCTCCCTCCCTCCCTCCCTCCCTCCCTCCCTTCCTTCCTTCCTTCCTTCCTTCCTTCCTTCCTTCCTTCCTTCCTTCCTTCCTTCCTTCTTTTCTCCCATTTTTAAAAATGCTAATAGGTGGCTTGAAGTTAACAATATGATAAAGCATGGAGGGAGGATTTGTGAAGATTCTGCTATAAAGTGCTACCTGTGAAGTGGAACCATTGTTTGAAAGTGTATGTGAATTACTTGTAAATGTGTATTACAAACTCAAGGGCAATCTCAAAATGTAAAGACTATAATGAATGTGTTAAGAAAGAGGAAATGCAATAAACATGCTTATTTAAAAGAAGAGAAAGCAGAAGATGGGTGGAAAGAATAGTAAAAACAATGCAAAAATAAATATAGGTTTTTAACACTACTAGTAAGCATTTTAACCTCATAAACCTCACCACCCAAAAAATTTAAATTTAAATTTTAAAAAGTCATAGTGGATCAAGAAACCAGAAAAAATTCTCTAAGAAATCCACTTTAGGCTGGGTGTAGTGTTACATAGCTGCCATTCTAGCTTCTCCAGGGGCAGAGATTGGGAGGACTTGGTATCTATCTTATCCAAGTTTGGCATGGTATGTGTATCTATAATCCAGTCTACTGGCAGACATGGGTAAGAGGATAAAGACCTGATAGAAAAACACAAGAACCCAATATGAAAATAACTAACAGCAAAACAACAAAAGAAACCAACTTTAAGCATAAAGCTGAAAAGAAAGGGATATAGCATGCTATCAATGCAGATTAAGAAGTTATATTAAGTTCAAAAAAGCATACTTCAAATAATAATACTACCTAAAAAGGGACCAATTATCCAAGAAGCTATGACAATCCTTAATATGTTTATACCTAAGAACATATCATTAACAAACATGAAGTGAAGCCTGATAGATCTGCAATGATGAGTAGATATCTCCGTTACCAGTGGAGCCTTCAAGTTTCAAGCAGAGAGAACAGGACTCAGCTCCCAGTGAGAGGAACAGTGTATCACTATTGTGGACATCACTGGGAAAATATAACCTTCCAGAGATCTGAAGGAAAACCTCTTTCCTACATATGTTTTCCCCCATTAGAAATATCTGGGTCTTGGGCTGGGAGTTTGGCCTAGTGGTAGAATGCTTGCCTAGCTTGGCTGAAGACCAATGTTCAATTCCTGGGTGCCACATATATAGAAAAGCTGCAAGTAGTGATGTGGCTCAGTGGCAGAGCTTTTGCCTTGAGAAAGCCCAAAGGACATTGTTCAGACTCTGATTTCAGGCCCCAGGACAGGCTAAATAAATAAAACATCTGGGTCTCATAGTTGCTGAGTTCACTTTAAGGCCATTTTTTTTGCATTTTTTTATTGTAATTAGTAAAAGGGTTACATGATATTTGCCAGATAGAAGGTGCATTAATTCACATATATTGATACCCTTTCACATGTCTTGGTACCCATTTCCCTCCCCCCCCCACACCCCTCACCCGTCTTGGTTTTCCCCCCTTCCCTATCAAATTTCAAATAACCAAATGCAAATAAATTCAATATATCAGATAACAAAGTGAGATACTATACCAATATGAGATAACCAAGGGACAGCAAAGGAGATGAGAGACAACATAGTACATTAAGGACAACAATCATTCGTTATATGAAGGCCATTTTTTTTTTGACTGGACATTTGAAATTTAGTTTTTCTCTATAATGAGGGCTGCTGCATGCATATGAGGTGCTCTTCTGCTCTGGTCACTGCTATTATAGGTACTTTCCTATTCTTCCATCCTGTAAGGGAACAGTCTCTTGCTTTGTTTCCAGTAGTGTCTAGTTTATGTAGAAAATCTGAAGTAGTAATATAGTCTTTTCATTTAGTAGCAGAGGCTTAAACTAGAATTGGGAAGTGGTATTGTGTTCTTCATCCTAAAGTCATTTTCAAGCCTAGAGAACTCTTCTTTCAGGGATACACATAAATGTCCTTTCATTCTGACTGCTTTTGTTCCATAGCCCTTTTCGCTCACATTATGGACGTCTTCAGAATGCCCAACAAGCAGGACTCCAGAAGGATCTCTTCCAGACACATCATAGTAAAAACAGACCTGAATAGTAAAGAACTGATCCTTAATGATGCAAAACAAAGAAAGAACTATACTATAATGGAAGAAAAATAGAATCACTGCAGATCTTTCCACACAAATCCTAAATGTAAGAAAAGCTTGGAAAAATATTATTCATGCCCTGAAGACCAACAACTGGCAACTGAGACTGATATATCCTGCTAAGCTAGGCATTTACATTTGAGGGAGAAACAAGAATATTTCATTCTAAAGAGAAGCTATATGAATTTATGCACACTAAACCAGCATTATATAAATAATCAAGAAAAGCAGAACAGCAAGAATTCCCATCAAGAAGCTATCACCAATAAATCAGTAAGTACAAAGGGAAAAGAGAGAGAGAGAAACACAGAAGGAAAAGTAAATAATGACAAAGGATGCTAACCACTTCTCCATAATGTCCCAAAATGTGAACAGGCTGAACAATCCAATCAAAAGACATAGAACAGCAGATTGGCTTAAGAAACAAGACCCATCAATATGTTGTCTCCAAGAGACCCACCTCACTGCCAAAGACAGAAACAAACTCCAAGTGAAAGGATGGAAAAGAATTTTCTACTCCAATTCACTGTGCAAAAAAGCAGGAATAGCAATCTTAATCTCTGACAAAAATAACCTCTCAGTAAAATCAGTATATAAATATAAAGATGGCCACTACATATTAGTAAAAGGGTAAATTCATAACCAAAATATTAGAGTTATAAACATTTACTCCCCCAACATGGGATCACTAAGTATGTCAAACAAACTCTCTTGGAGTTACAGAACAAGATAGACTCAAATACAGTGACAGTGGGAGACTTCAATATGCCACTCTCATCAAAAGATCAGATCAGCAAAAGATAAGCAAAGACACCTCTGAGTTAAATGACACTATAGCCCAACTGAGCTTAACAGATATACGCAGTCTTCCACCCAATGGCCAAACACTATACATTTTTCTCATCAGCACATAGAACATACTCTTAGTTCACACAGAAAACATAAGCAGAGACAAGAGGACTGATATAATCCCATGCATTCTATTTGATTACAGTGGAATCAGACCAGTTCTAAAAAACATAGTAAAGAGTAAAAAATATTCAAACACTTCAAAGCTGAGTAACACACTTCTGAATAACTCCTGGGTTACAGAACAAAAAGAAGAAATTCAAAACTTTCTTTAATGTAATGACAAGATACATCACAAAGGAATTTAAAAGCAGTTTTAAGGGACATATTTATCACACTAGTAGCCCATATTAAAAAGACAGAAGAAGGGCTGGGAGGTTGTCCTAGTGGTAGAGTGCTTGCCTAGCATGCACGAAGACCTGGGTTCGATTCCTCAATATCACATACATAGGAAAAAAAAGCTGGAAGTGGTACTGTGGCTCAAGTGGTAGAATGCTAGCCTTGAGGAAAAAGCCCAAGGACAGTGCGCAGGCCCTGAGTTCAAGGCCCAGGACTGGCAAAAAAAAAAAAAAAAGAAAAAACATGAAGCTCATGTAAACAACCTAAAGAAGCAATTGAAGTACCTAGAGGAGCAAAAAAAGTTCTCTCTAAAACAACTAGAAGAACAGAAATAACAAATAAAATCAGTATTATCAGAGATTGAACTAAGGTCTACTATACATAAAATTAATAAATCCAAAAGTTGGTTCTTTGAAAGAGTCAACAGAATCAACAGACCACTGGCAAAATTAATCAAAAAAAGGAGAGGGGAGCCTAAAACAAGATTAGAGATCCTTTGGGAACAATCACATCTGACATTCAAGAAATTCAGTCCATTATGAATAAGTAATTCCAGGGCCTATATTCAAAGACACAGGAAAATTTAGTAGAAATGGATGATTTAAAAAAATAGATATAGGCTACCCACATTGAATCAAGAAGAGGTAAGTCAACTGAACAAACCAATTTCATACTATGAGATAGCAGAAGCAATAAGAGACATGCCAACCAAAAAGAGCCCAGGTCCAGACTGTTTCACTATGGTATTCTACAAGACTTTTAAGGATGAATTAATCCCTATACTCTTGAAACTCCTCCAAGAAATAGAAGCAGAAGGAACCATACCAAACTAATTTTATATCTTTTTTGTTTGCTTGTTTTGTTTTTGCCAGTCCTGGACTTGAGCTCGGGGCCTGAGCACTGTCCTTGGATTTTTCTCAAGGCTAGAGCTCTACCACTTGAGCCTTAGCACCACTTCTGGCTTTTTCTAAGTATGTGGTACCAAGGAATCGAACCTGAGTCTTCGTGCATGCTAGGCAAGCACTCTACCACTAGGCCAAACTCCTGGCCCTGGCAAAAACTTCTTGATCAGAGTCCCAGGGTCACAACAGATTGGAGAGGAACTCGATTAATAGGAGTATCTAAAAATAAAGTTTCTGCACAGATAAAAGCATAGCTACTAAAGTAGAAAGACAGCCAACCAACTTGGAAAAGATATTTACCAATAATACATCAGACAAATGCTTAATATCCAGTATGTACAGGAAACTCAAGAAACTAATCCCCCTCAACGCCCCCCCATCCAATCACTAAATGGGCAAAGGAAGTAAAGAGAGACTTAACACAAGAAGAGGTTAAAATGGCAGAAAAGTATGTGAGAAAATGCTCATCATCCATGATTATAAAGGAAATGCAAATAAAAACAACCCTAAGATACCACCTTACCCCAATCAAAATTGCCAATATTCTGAACTTAGACAACGACAAATGTTGGTGGGGTTGTGGAGAAAGAGGAACCCTACTTCACTGCTGATGGGAATGTAAACTAGTTCAGCCACTCTGGAAGGCAGAGTGGAGGTTTCTTATAAAACTGAAAATAGACCTTCCTTATGTTCCTGCCATACCACTCCTGGGCATCTACCTTGAGCATCATAACCCAAGATATGATAAGGACCCCTGCTCAGCCATGTTCATCTCTGCACTATTCACAATAGCCAAGTGATGAAAACAACCCAGATGCCCTACTGTAGATGAATGGATAAAAAAAATGTGGAATTCTACACAGCAACAGACAAGATAAAATAATGGTATTCACTGGGAAGTGAATGGAACTAGAGCAAATCATTTTGAGTGAGATAAGTCAAGACCAAAGGAACAAAAGTCGCATGGTATCCTTGATATGTGGATATTAGATCCAAATAGTACAAGAGCGATGGCTCAATACTTGGGTACCCAATGTTATGGACATGGTCTTGTAGACTACTACATAGACATAAAATCTATAATGGGTTGTATACTCTATGGTAATAATGTTTTATTATATAGATTAATATGCATCTATGACATACAAACCCTCAGCTTAATTTTAATTATGTTCTAAAATCTATGTGCCAGTGATTGCATATAGAGATTCCCTTCTTGAATACTTGTTTGTTAAATATGATGTTTGAAATATGATGTAAAAATCAGTGTTAATAAAATCTTTAAAAAAATAGTAAATGCTCATGGTATGTGGCCCTTAGTTAACTTTGTATCTTAGATACATTGGAAACTGATGAAGATAGAAGTGGATAAGCAATATTGCCAATGGTAAAATAACTCCTGATTTTTATGTTGTATGTTAACTGGAAGATACAACAAATGTCTTATAAATACCCGATGAGAGGTTATAATTTTGGCTTTTCTAAGTGTGTTATCTCTTGCACAATTGAGTCTGGCCTTCGTGTGAGCCATGGAGGGAATGTGAGTGGGGTTGGTATTTGGGATTTAGTCTTCCATGACATTGGAGGCTCTTAATCAGTAAAAACAGATAAAGCACATAAAAACCAGTAAAGTATAGCCAGATAAGACATGGGAAAGATAAATGATGAAAGTAAACTCAAGTTATACTTTTAAAATCTCAAATCCCCAAGATGTCATCTTAGATGAAACTCTTTATGTAAACCATTATCTCAGAGAAACGTCTCCAAAGTACAGATTGCTTACAATCTTTCAACAAAATATCCAATGAGATCTTTCCACATAAGACTTGAGATATAGACGTTGATACCAAATGATACTAAAGCTACTTGCTATATATTTAAAGTGAAGTCATATATGATTAAAGAGAGGTAAGAGGAATATCCCTATTTAGTAAGTCTGTAGTGGGCTATGCTTTTATCTGTAAGTGAAGTGGTTTCCATAGGAGATGGTTCCAAGACCTCCCTCCCCCCCACCCCTGCACACATAGATACAAAAATCTTTGGATGCCTAAGTTTGTAAAATGGCATATGGGAATCTGAGGCAGAATTATTGAGCCTATGAATTTTACTTATCAACAAAATATTACAATTAGAAAGAGTTTCTTATTTAATATTCCTATGTTTAAAATTTTTTTTATTTGGGTAATGTATAGAGGGGTTACAGTTACATTCGCACGATATTAGGTGAATTACTTCTCACATATTAATACCACTTCTCATGTTTTTGTCCTAATATTTCTATGCTTTTTGATGAAGGAATGACCACTTTGTATCAAGAGACTAAAGAAAAATTCTTCAGCATCTTTAACATCCAAAGAGCATTTTGTAACTTGGAGGAGACTTAGGAGAATCATTGCTATTCTGAATATTAATGTTAAGAGATTTTTTGGGTAATGAATAATTGCATCTGCCTATAATGTTACAATCTGAAAAAAATATTTTAATTATTGTATGACTTTTTTTCTTTTGCTAGTCCTGGGGCTTGAACTCAGTCAGGGTCTTGGCTTGAGCACTTTTGCTCAAGGCTAGTTCTGCCAGTTGAATCACAGCACTACTTCCAGCTTTTACTGAATATGTGGTACCTAGGAATCTAACCCATGGCTCCATGCATGCTAGGCAAGCACTCTGTCACTAGGCCAAACTCTGGGCCTAGCTTCTTTATTTTTTTTAATTTTAAAATTTTTTTAATTAAATAATTTACTAACATTGATTTTTTACATCATATTTCAAATGACATGTTTAACAAACAAGTATTCAAGAAGGGAATCTCTATTATGGTGCTCTTTATCTACAAACAACCCAGATCAATACAGCATTTAAGGAAATATCAACCACATAAAATTTTTATTTATTTTATTCACCATTTTGAGGGAAAAGACTCACTTCTGGAATTTTCACTTTTGCCTGGACATGTCACTAACCTTGCATCCGTTGTGGTTCTTCAGTCCTTTGACTAACCCTGCATCTTACCTGATGAATTATAGCCTGATAGGTAACATGAGCTTGAATGTCTTGTTTCCTCTGTTTAAAGTTCATTGTTACTACAATCATCTTCTCAGAACAGATCTCGGTGAAATGTCTAGAAGGAGATCTTAGACCTTCTTGGACTCAGTCATTTTTTTTTTTTTTGTGGGTCATGGGGCTTGAACTGGGCACTGTCCCTGAACACTTCAGCTGAAGGCTACCATCCTACTCCTGGGCCTGGGCGTTGTCCCTGAGCTCTTCATCTCCAGGCTACTGCCCTACCCTTGAGCCAAGCCCCACTTCTTGTTTTCTAGAAGTTAACTGGAGATAAGAGTTCTCAGGTCCTTTTGTGCCCTGGCTGGCTTTGAGTCTTGATCCTCAGATCTCAGCCTCCAGAGTAGCTAGGATTATAGGTGTGAGCCACCATTGTTTTAAACATCCATTTAACTTTTTTTAAATATATTTTTATTGTAATTAATAGAAAGGTTACATTATATTCACCAGATAGAAGGTGAATTACTTCACAAACATTGATACCCTTTCTCATGTCTTGGTGCCCATTTCCCTCCCCCTACCCCCACCCCTCATCTTGTTTTCCCCCCTTCCCTATCCATTTCAAATAACCAAATACAAACATATCCAATATATCAGATAACAAAGTGAGATACTGTAACAATATGAGATAACCAAGGGACAGCAAAAGAGGTGAGAGATAACATAGTACATTAAGGACAACAATCACTCATTATATGGCTTTTGTTTCTATATCCTGGAGTCCTTTCATTTAATGTCATACTATATGGCCTTATGTATCTAGGTTTTGCTCTATTGCAAATCTCTGCTAGGAGAGCCCAAGGTTTCTACTGATCATGACAAATGAGGGAAACCATTGAGTCTATGTTCCTTTGAGTCTGGCTTACTTCACTTAATATGATGTTTTCTAAGTCTTTCCATTTCCTTACAAATGAGGGGATGTTGTTCTTTCTGACAGCAGCATAGAATTCCATTGTGTATAAATACCACATCTTGTTGATCTGGGTTGGTTCTATGTCTTTGCTATGATAAATAGCTCCAACAAACATCAACGTCATCCTTGTGCTAGTGACATCCATTTAAGTTTTTTTGCCCCGGAGACTTGATAAGATATACTGACTTCCTTTGATTTCAGTGACTGAATTTTAACTTTCTTACTTAGGGTTAGGGATTAAAAGTAGAGGATCTCAGTTACTAGATTATTCTGTTTGGGAAATAAAGTATTTTAATATAAATTCATAGATGTTCATATAGCAGAAGCTTTATGTCTAACATGGGAAAATACATATGTGGAATTAATGTTTCACATTACTAGGATAGTAGGCTGTCAAGCTTTAATGGCAGTAAAGACCTGTCAGTTTGTCTTGACTTTTTCTTTTGTCCTGAAACTTCACTTGTAGTAGTTATCTTCCAAACATTCTTTGATAATTCTAGATATATACTTTATTTAACAGTACCTTTGTGTTGTACATCCTCATTTTCATTCTGTATATCTTAGCCTTTTCCACTGGTTATAAACCATCTCAATTCTCTTCCATGAATATTTTCAAGAACTTGCTATTTTATATTCAAAACACATTTTTACCACTATTGTTATGAAACTACATAACAGTTCTTGAATTGTTGCATAAATTTGTTTTGCCTATGTTTTGATCTTAAAGTCTATATGGTTTTTGAGGGTGAGAACATATTCTTCTAGGCATATCACAATACATTTTGCTTTACTGGCTTGTTTATTATGTAAATTATCTGTGGATAGATCTGTGTTCTTCAAGTCCTTAATAGTACTTTCATGTCTGGATTATGATAGTAGCTTCAGAACCAAGTATGAAATGTACTAAAAATTAAGCTATAACTATAAAAATATAGATCTAGTCCTTGCTCTGGTGGATCACGTCAGAAATTCTAGCTATTCAGGAGGTTGAGATCTGAGGATCACAGTTTGTAGCCAACCTGGGCATGAAAGAGAGCCAGAAGTGGTGCCGTGGCTTAAAGGGTAGAGTGCTAGCTATGAGCACAAATTGGCTCAGGGACAATGCCCAGGCCCTTCGATCAATCCCTGTGACTGGAAAAAAACAAAACAAACAAAAAAAAAATAAATAAATTAGACAAAAAAAAAAAAAAAAAAAAATGAGGAGAGCAGACCTACCACATGGTGGCAGCAAAGGGACATCATTGTTTTTGCAGGCTTTACTCAAACTATCCTAATAACAAATTATGAACTGTTATAAACAATCTATTGAAGTTTAGTAGAACAAACATTTGTCACTGTAAAGAAATGTAGAAAGATCTTTGAATTTTAAGTTAGTTTTCTTGCGTCTTAAATGCTAGGGGTCCATTTTTTTTTTTTTCAACCAGATGTGTCTTCTTTAGTGCCTTTCTCCTCTCTACAATACAAGTTCCGTGAATGGTAGAATGATTTTCTGTGACATTTGTTTTTGAGAATGGAGTTACTGGTGGCTTAGAGGCCATTACGCTGTGTAGAACGTGAGCCGATACAAAATCCAGCTGTGGATAGTACGTGGGGTTCTTTTCAGGCAGGCTTCTTCTTAGGCAAGGTTCCCAAGTTTAATTTCCATGTGTAAAGTCATCCTTAAAGTATGTAAACTAAAACAGATGTTCATCCTCAGAGAATACATTTGGTTCAGGGAGGAACAGATCCTTAGTTGCTTCTTCCACTTTATTTTGAAAGCCCCTTTGAATTGAAAAGGGCCTCAAGAGAACTGTTTAGTGTCTTTGACCCCATTAATGTGTAGCAATTCATTCCTGGGAAACTATTCCCCTAAATAAATGTTGGATTTGTCTTGAAATTCTTTTGATTACAGTATGATTTTCTTTCTTTTCTTTTCTTTTTTTTTTTTTTTTTTGCCAGTCCTGGGCTTGGGCTCAAGGCCTGAGCACTGTCCTTGGACTTTCTCAAGGCTAGAGATCTACCAACCACTTGAGCCTCAGCACCACTTCCAGCTTTTTTCTATTTATGTGGTACCAAGGAATCGAACCCGGGTCTTCATGCATGCTAGGCAAGCACTTTAACCACTACGCCAAACTCCCGGCCCCTAGTATATTTTTTTTTATTGTAATTAGTGAAAGGGTTACATGAGATTTGCCAGATAGAAGGTACATTAATTCACATACATTGATACCCTTTCACATGTCTTGGTATCCATTTCCCTCCCCCCCCACACCCCCCACCCATCTTGGTTTTCCCCCCTTCCCTATCAAATTTCAAATATCCAAATACAAATAAATTCAATATATCAGATGACAAAGTGAGATACTATAACAATATGAGATAACCAAGGGACAGCAAAGAAGATGAGAGACAACATAGTACATTAAGGACAACAATCATTCGTTATATGGCTTTTGTTTCACTATCCTGGAGGTCCTTTCAATTAGCTTCACATTATATGTCCTTATGTATCAAGATTTTGCTCTATTACAAATCTCTGCTAGTAGAGCCCAAGGTTTCTACTGATTATGACGAATGAGGGAAACCATTGAGCCTAAGTTCCTTTGAGTCTGGCTTACTTCACTTAATATGATTTTTTTTTAAGTCTTTCCATTTCCTAACAAATGGGGCGATGTCATTCTTTCTGACAGCAGCATAGAATTCCATTGTGTACAAATACCACAACTTGTTGATCCACTCATCAACTGAGGGACATCTAGGTTGGTTCCATATCTTTGCTATGGTGAATAGTGCTGCAATGAACATTGTTGTGCTAGTGTTCCAGCTTTCTTTTCTATGTATGTGGTGCCAAGGAATTGAACCCGGGTATTTGTGCATGCTAGGCAAGCACTCAACCACTAGGCCAAACTCCCGGCCCCGATTTTCTTTGTTTTTAACCATTTAATTTTTCTTCTTTAATCATGAAGTTTTATAAGAAAGTTTTCTTATAAAACAACTAGATCTTACTGTTATTATTTTATAAGTAATAACTCTAAATTTCTTCCCCTCAAAGATTAGCATAACAGTCATACATTTGTATAACACCAGTATAACTTCTCATTGTTGTTGTTCTGAATAGTAAGTACTATCAATAAGTGAATTATTTTGAAAGTATCTCAATTACTGATGTTGGTGATAATTTGTAAATATATGAGTCATGATGCGTGCTTCCAATTTTTCCCCCCAAAAGTGTGCTTTTAAAAGTAACACCTGGTGGCCAGGAGTTTGGCCTAGTGGTAGAATACTTGCCTAGCATGCACAAAGACCAGGGTTTGATACTTCCGTACCATGTACGTAGAGAAAAGCCAGAAGTGGTGGAGGCTCAAGTGGTAGAGCTCTAGCCTAGAGAAAGTCCAAGGACAGTGCTCAGGCTCTGAGCTCAAGGCAGACTGGCACACAAAAAAGGGTTATATTTCACTGTTCCTGACTTTGTATTTCTTACATTCTTAAATCATATATCTTTTTGTCTTGACACTAAAGTCTTGACAACATGGCAAAGAAACAAGCTATTTGCTGGAACATATGTGGATTTCTTTTTAAAATGTTCCTGGAAGAATGTCTTAAAGTACTTTATAATCTTTTTTGTTTAAGAAAAATATACTTCTAAGTTATGAGACACATTGATATTGTTTTTTCATTTAATGCCAAACACCAAATTCTCTCTTAATGTTTTGTTCTCCTGAATTATAATTATAAGACAGATTGTATGAGTTCTACTTTCCACTTTTGTTTCCATTAAGCTGTGGTTAGGGAGTGGATAAAATTATATTATGGAAAATTCTTTAGGGTTTTTAGTCTGTTTGAACTACTTAAAGAGTAAGCTAGAACCATTTCAGTTATAATATCCATTTAAGAAAATAATTGGTTACATAACTTATCTTGTCAAAATAATCTAGTCCTACAACTTGTGTTTTATATTTAATATTTTACTTTTACACTAAATAATTCCATTTTTAGAGTTAAATTAATAAAGAAATTAAGAGATAATTTAAAGCTGAATTTTTAGAATTATTAAAAATTACATGAAAGTGGTGTTGTGGCTCAAATTGGTAGAGCTCTAGCTTTCAGCAAGAAAGCTCACAGTGCCTAGGCCCTGAGTTCAAGCCCCATAGCCACCAAAAAAATTTACTTACCTTGAGGCTGGGAGTGTCACCTAGTGATAGAGTGCTTCCCTAGCATTCACCAAGACCTGAGTTTCCTTTGTTGGTACCACATACACAGAAAAAGCTGGAAGTGGTGTTGTGACCCGAGTGGTAGAGTGCTAGCCTTGAGAAAGCCCATGGACAGTGCCCAGGCCCTGAGTTCAAATCCCAGAACTGGCAAAAAAAATTACTTACCTCATAAGCAGAAGTAGAAAAATACCTTTCATTTCTAAGGCTTCTCAAAAACGTGCTGAGGAGAAACTAGCAAGAACCTACCTTTTCATTAATTCTACAGAGAATACTGTGAAACAATTCTAATTTGACTTACATTTCTGATTGACTAGGACATGTGCCTAGCATTAAAAATTATTTAATACAATGTAGTAAAATGTATTTCAATAATGACCATGTGACTTGAAAGAGGGTTTCATGTTTGCTTATTGGTTAAAAAACAGTATACTTTCTTTACAACTTTGTATTCACATGGCTTATATCTTGATTTGTAATTTAAGTACATAAAGCTGGAAAGTTGGACAGCCTGGAAAGTTGGAGCCAGACAATATTACTGGCATTTGAGCAGCCTTAAAAAATACATTCTTATTTTTATCATCAGAAATATTGCATCCTGGGTAAAATGTTCTTCTAGAGTTTAAATTGGAATTATTGGAAAGGCAGTTTTAATATTTTTCTTTTCCCAGAAAATGAAAAATAGAAAAACATGTAGTCAGTTTTCTGATTAAATGTCAATGGTTACAAATATCTTAAGGCAAAGCAAATGATGGAGCCTGCATTTGTTCTGTACAACAGACATGGTATCTTGAGGCAGTACTACTGTTGAGTTAATTTATTTGTTGTTTTAGAAAGAAATTTTGTTTCCATTAAACCTATGGTGGGTAGCTGATCCATAAAGTGAAGACTTGGTAAAGAATCAGTCCTTTGAGTCTATTTACACTTGTTTGTGCACAGTTGCTGAGTAGATGAAGGATGGGGAGGGGGATTTCAAAGAGTCTTATTTTCCGTTACTGTAACATTAGATCATGTTCACCTGAAAACACTCACAAGTAACATAATGTTGAATGTGAGATTTCAAAAAAGGAGGATGTCCCATTCAGTGCACAGGAAACTTCTTAATTAGACATTCTAAACTTAGCTTTTAGCACATTTAAAAACTTCCCCTTTGATACAAAACAGCTGCCATGTTTAGAGTGATATAAACATTCCTCCCCTCTTCCCCACGTACTCATACTGCCCTGCTTGAAACAAAGGATTTTGTAATTTCTTTTTTTTCCATATATTTTTATCGTGATTAATAGAAAGATTACATTATATTCACCAGGTAGAAGGTGCATTACTTCACATACATTGATACCCTTTCTCATGTCTTGGTCCCCATTTCCCTCCCCCCACCCTGTAATTTCTTTTCACCATGCACTTTCAACAATGATCATGTTTTGGACCAAATATCACTTTTGTTAAGATGAAGCTTTAACTCTTACTTGAAGCAAATGCACAAAAATGGGTGAAAACATCAACTTAGAAAAAGGTAATTTGAACTCAAAACACTTCCTTTTTTCCATATATTTTTATTGTAATTAATAGAAGGGTTACATTATATTCACCATATAGAAGGTGCATTAATTCCAAGCATTGATACCCCTTCTCGTGTCTTGGTCCTCATTTCCCTCCCCCAACCCCTGCCCCTCATCTTGTTTTCCCCCCTTCCCTATTTTATTTCAAATAAACAAATACGCATATATACAATATATTAGATAACAAGGGGGAAATACTGTAACAATAGCCTAACCATTAACAAATCTTTCCGTGCACTTCCTGCTTAAGAAGACTTTGGGCAGCACAGACAGAAGGAGTTAATGAGATGAAACAAGTAGGCTAGTTTGATTTTTTCATTTAGTTCATAAGAAGTTTCTTCAACATCTATAAATTACTACACCATCTCTTGCAATGCTTTTGAGATGATTTGTCTATGAGATCTTTGTCTCAAATTAAAGATGAGATCATTTTGCATTGTGCTTTAGAAACTATGAGAAGATTAATGGCTACTTCTTAGCATTGGTATCTGAATAATATCACTCACTCTTCCATGGCTTTTAACATTCAAATAAACAAGTATAAAGTGATCAGACTGCTTTACCAGTTGCACAGCTGGAGATCAGCCAGGGCAGACAAGTCCCCATGAGACTCAGCTCTAGTCTACCCTTCAAAACTGGAAGAGGAGCTGTGGCTGAGCTGAAAGTGTTCAATTGCTAGCTTCAAGCAAAGGAGATCAGGGACAACATCCAAGACCCAAGTTAAACCCCCATGAGTGAAAAAAAAAGTGCTTGGAGATAATCACTAAGCTGAACAAACAGATTTTAAGATTATAAAACTGGAGATTTTTGTCAGCTACACATCTGATAAAGGATTAATCATTAGAATCTATAAGAAGGTCAAAACACTAATCCATCCCCAAATCAACAACTTAATTAATAAAAGGGTAATCTGAAATAGACAAACTCGTCTCAAAAGAAGAAAAAGCCAATAATGTATATATTTATACATATGTAATTACATAAAAATACCCATGCATTTATATAAGAGAATGTTCAGCATTCTTGGCCATAAATGAAATTCAAGCTGGGAGCTTGGTCTAGAGGGAGAGTGCTTGCCTAGCATACATGAAGACCTGGGTTTGATTCCTTGGTATGACATATATAGAAAAAGTCAAAGTGGTGCTGAGGCTCAAGTGATAGAGCTCTAGCCTTGAGAAAGTCCAAGGACAGTGCTCAGACCCTGAGCTCACGCCAAGGACTGGCAAAAAAGAAAAGAAAAGAAAAAAATTGAAGCAAAATAACACAGATCACAGATTTTATCTCACTCAAGTCAGAATGGCCGTCATTACAAATGAGGGAAATCATGGAGCCTATGTTTCTTTGGGTCTGGCTTACTTTACTGAATATGATGTTTTCCAAGTCTTTCCATTTCCTTGCAAATGGGGTGATGTCATTCTTTCTGAAGGCAGCAAAGAGTTCCATTGTGTATGCTGTATCTTCTTGATCCATTCATCTACTGAGGGGCATCTGGGTTGGCTCCATATCTTAGCTATAGTGAATAATACTGCAATGAACTTGGTTGTGCTAATAGCTTTAGCACGACCTTGTTAGTGGACATTTGGGTAAAATGCCCAGGAGTGGGATTGCTGGGTCATAGGGGAGCTCTACGTTTAGTCTTTTGAGGAACTGCCATACTGCTTGTCAGAGTGGTTGAACAAGTTTACACTCCCACCAACAGTGTGATAGCTTTCCTTTGTGGCAACATCCCCACTAGCATCTGTTGTTATTAGATTTCTTGATAATGGCCATTCTAAGTGGATTTTCTTAGCAGAGGATTACAGTAGCTCCATAGCTTTGTACATATGACCATCTAGGATGATCCTAAATGAAATAAACTCCAGGATTAGGAAACAAGAAGTTTGTCATTGTGGTCATTATTTTTAAGGTACTATGTAAGGTTCTTTCTTTATTTTCCCCCTATGGTTTATCCCCTATTACTGCTGTATCTGAGTGGTATCTGGTGTATTATATACATGTCTATTTGTTTATTTTAATTAGGGAAGGGAAGGGTAAATAGGGAAGGGAAGGGAGAAGAAAGATGATGAGACAAAGGAGAAAGAGTGAACCAATGTCACAGCAATATTCAAAGACAGTATGTTGGAAATAAACTTTATAACGGGGAGTAGAGGAGGGAAAGTGGGAGAAAAACATGGGAGGGAACAATGTTTAAGAAGAAATATATTCACTTCCTTACATATGTAACTGTAACTTTTTCACATATGACTGTGACAATAAAATTAAAATAAAAAATGGCCATTATCAAGAACATAATAACAAATGTTGATGAGGATATGAGGAGTTAGGAACTTTTATACACTGTTGTTGAGAATGTAAACTAGGATATTGCTATGGAAATTAGTATGTAGGTTTCTCAAAAATCTAAAAACAGACCTTGTAAGAGCCAGTGAGAGAGGTCTTTGACATGTAACCCCAGGAATGTAAATCATAATAAAAACAGAAGTATTTGTACACAAGTGTATATTGTAATACTATTCACAATAGCTAAGATATGGACAGAGGTCGGATGCCCTTCAAACAAACAAATGGATTGAGAGAATCTCTGTCTCTGTCCCTATCTCTGTTTCTTTCACTATCTCTTTCACACACACATACACATGGAGATATTTTCTTAGTTATAAGGAAGTATGAAATTATGAAGCTTTCAGAATAATAGATGGATCTGGAGACCATCATATTAAATAAATTAAGCCATGTTAGAATTCATATTTTTTCCTCTCATATATGGAAGCTAGGGAATCATGGGTGTATATGTGACCAGCTGATCAAATACAATATATAAATGTGTGAAATACCATAGTGAACCCTCTTTGAGCAATTAACTTGCCTTATAATGAAACTGAATACCACAAAGTTAAAATATGTTCTTTCTGGGATGGACTGTGTGTACCAGTTGAAGGGGGGGTGAATGGAGAGTGTGAAGAAGGGTGAATATTGTGAAAACACGTTACCATATGGGATTGCTTGCCATGAGAATTTGTAAATGGGAAGTATGTCTAAGGTGAGACATCATTTAGTTTCCAATTAACAAAGACAAATGAAAGGAAATAGCATGCAAAGGATGGAGAACACAATCTGGGTAGAAGTAGCAAAAAAAATAAAACAGGAGGAGTTTTGAAGGCAGGAGGAGCATGGGGGCAATGGGGAGCTTGTATTATGGTTAAGGTCTTATATGAAAAGTCAGACTATGACTTGACAACATGGGAGTAGGCTTGCACAAAGTGAAATATGTATCAAAAAGAAGCCAGGTATTGTATATAGAGATTTCCTCCTTGTTAAATATGTCATTTGAAATATGATGTAAAAATCAATGTTAATAAATTCTTTAATAAAAAAGGATCCAGGGAGAGCAGGTATGGTACTATATCTAGGTACATTTTCCTCAAACCCTGCTATAATCTTGATGCAATGATTGACTATATTTATTGCCTATTGCAATGGATAGTAGTCCCCTAGCAGAGATTTTTCCCTACTTAGTTAGCTATCATGCTCATCAACATCTTATTGTAGCTTCGGTGTCATGCATACACCTCCCCAAAAGTTACCTCTGAGGACATGTTAGTATGGCCATTTTGTGTCCCATAGTTCTTGAAAAGATCACATTTCAAAAAATATTTATAATTATGTACATATCCTTAGCATAATCATTCAATTCTATTCATGCAAATGTGAAAGATCTGAGAGCTTTATATACAGAGGAACTTGGTTGGGTTGCTCACTTTCTTATTTCTCTAGGATGTCCTTGGCTTTTGCATTGGCATTCAGTTGCTTGGCCGAATTAGCTGACTATTCTTAACTACCTATCTGCAGGGCTGAGTGTCTACTTTTGCTTTTATTTCAGTCTCACTCTGTTGATATTTCTCTCTGTTTCCATCCCTAAATTCTTTCTTCAGGGTCAAAAAAACTAGCCATTTATTTCTGGTGACATTGTCACTGTACTTGAGAAATATTGAAGGAATTTGGACCTAAAATGAGGTTTACAAGTTCTTTTTACTTATTTTGGTACTTTAGGAAAGCAGACCAAAGAAGCATTTAAAGATGTTATTAATTATTGGAAGACTCAGTTAGCACGGCATGGCTAATGGTTCTTTGTAGATTATCAGAGTTTGAGTCAGTAATCCAAGGAAACTCAAACTTTAAATCTTCATGTTATAAACAGCATTCCTCACCAGCATATTCCATCAGCTGCCAGACATTACACAGATACTACTTTGATTCATGTTTTCACTCTGACTAGAAATGGAAGTTTAAAAAAGTTTTACTAGGGGCCAGGAGCACGGCCTAATGGTAGAGTGCTTGCCTAGCACAGAAGAAGCCCTGAGTTCAATTCCTCAGTACCACATACACAGAAAAAGTTGGAAGTGGTGCTGTGGCTCAAGTGGTGGAACTCTAGCCTTGAGAAAGCCCAAGGACAGTGCACAGGCCCTGAGTTCAAGGCCCAGGACTGACAAAAAAAGAGTCTCTATCCTAGTCCATTTTCAAGCTGATTAAAATACTAAAATATAAATAAAAAGTATTTAAAATAATCTTTTCTAACTACTATAGAATGAGGCATGACCTAGTCTCATTTACTTAGTAGTTGTCTTTAATATTTATTTTTTATTTTTTCAAGTCCTATGGATCAAACACTGGGCCTACAGGCTGTCCCTGAGCTCCTTTTTGTTCAAGGCTATCTTTCTACCACTTGGAACCACAGCACCACTTTCTGTCTTTTATCTTATAGTTAAATGAAGAATAAAATAAATTTTCCTTCTGACAATAGCATATGTACTGTAGGACAAGTCTAAATATCAAGCCTATCTGAATCTATCAGTGTACATTTATGCATTCAGGATGATGTCACAGCTAGTATTAAATTATTTTTTGTTTTTCTGCTTAAACCCCAGTATAGCCAAAGTTTTTATTTTAATCTATTTGTTTTTACAGTCAGGTTTTTTCATTTGTAAGATTTATTCAGAAAACAAGAATAATACGATGAAGCCCAGTGCTGTGGCTCACGTCTGTAATCCTAGCTGCTCTGGAGGCTGAGATCTGAGGATTAAGGTTCAAAGCTAGCCAGGGCACAAAAGGACTCATGCCTCTTATCTCCAATTAACCTCCAGGGTGGTAGCCTTGAGCTGAAGAGCTCAGGGACAGTGCCCAGGCTGAGTTCAAGCCCCATGACTTCCCCCTTTACTCCCCCGCCTCCTCAAAGAAGAATAATGAGATGAAACTAAGGACAACCAACATATAAGTGGTAGCATAGCTTTCATCAGTTTTGTATAAATGTAGTGTGTCTTAAATTAATTCCTTCAGGATAGATTCTTAAACTACCAAGGTGACTGGATAATTTATAACCAGACTAAATCCAAAGACAGGATACTAAGGAATTCTTTGAGGCAAGGTTGGAAAATAGATGGTCCTTTAGAAGATACCCTACACCATTGGCCATGTACTGAGTGTGATTTACTGTACCCATCACTCCTATCCCATCTGTAATAAATTCCCATCCCATTTCTATCTTTTCCTCCCCTATGTCCATGTGTCACAAGGATGGGGACAGCTGTAATCCAGGAATAATGGGGCAGAGGAAACTACTTGAATTGGTGATAAAGTAGGATGATTTATTCCTTTAGAGGATGTGAAAAAAAGTTTTTTTTTTACGAGTCCTGGGGCTTGAACTCAGGGCCAGAGCCCTGTCCTTGGACACATCTTGCTCAAGCCTAGTTAGTTCTCTGCTACATGGGCCACAGCATCATGTCTGGCTTTTTCTGTGTATGTGGTACCAAGGAATTGAACCCAGGGCTTTGTGTATAATAGGCACGAAGAGCATTCTACCACTAGGCTGTGCTCCCGGCCCAATGAAAACATTTTTGTCCCATAAAGTTGGAAGAAGGAAGAAGAGAAATTCTTTGCTGCTAGAGGCATGCAAATTCTGATTTTCTTTTTAAGGAAAAGGGATAGGTGATCATTTGATGTGTATGGAAGATGGTGACAACAAAGTATCAGAGAAGGACTTAACTTAAAATGTCACTATGAGGTTATACAGAAAGTTTTTTTTTTGAGTACTGTACCTATTTCTAAATAGTTGAGATCTATTAACAGATTTTAAGAATATCCATTTTTAGGCTATACTGGCAATTTTTCATATCCTCCAACTAACTTTCCACCTTGAGATGGCACTTTAAAACATTTGAATTAATCACAATGTCTAAATTTATATACTATAACTAGATATAAAAATGTAAAAATAGGCCGGGTGTGGTGGCTCACTCCTATAATCCTAGCTACCCAGGAGGTTGAGATCTGAGGATCAAGGTTCAAAGCCAGCCTGGGCACAAAAGGACTTGAGACTCTTATATCCAATTAACCAAAGAACTCAGGGACACCCCCTCCCCCCCAGGCTCAGGGGTAGAGGGCAGTAGCCTTGAGCTGAAGAGCTCAGGGACACTGCCCAGGCTGAGTTCAGCCCCATGACCCACAAAAAAGAGAAAAATATTTCCATAGCGAAGTGTCTCAAATTATTTTATTTTAAATATCAATAAAAATGGGGGTGGGGGGGAGGGAAATGGGGACCAAGACATGAGAAAGGGTATCAATATATGTGAAGTAATGTACCTTCCATCTGGCAAATGTAATGTAACCCTTCTATTAATTACAATAAAAATATATGGAAAAATATCAATAAAAATATATTAACATGACAAAATGTTTCAATAAAGGATACACTAAAACCCCAAATAAACATTAATAGTTTATGGAGAATTGTTTCTTAAGAAAACACTTTTATATTTTGATATCCAGCTTTGTAAATATTTTTATGTACAGCATGTCTATTCAAATGCAAGAGTTAGTTAGAAAAAATTCAACCAAAAAAATAAAATTTTAGCATGTGGAGTGAGTTATTTATGATGTCTTTTACAAAGCAAACTCTATTCCCTCTATCACAGAAGTAAAAACGGAAGCAATTTATGTTCATTAAAGGACCCAAATGTCATTTTCTTTCCTCTAAATAATGATTCTTGTTTGTTTTTAGTGGGAGAATTTTGATGAACGCCCTCTGATAACACAGTATATGTGACAGAGCAGAATATATATTGAATATATCAGTTTCTACTTCTAAAAAGAAGTACATCATATCTGAGACTTTATATTGCAATTTTTTGTTCAAATATTATTGTTCACCCTAGTTGTGCACTTTATGACTACCCCAGATCAACCTTCGTTTCAGTGGAATGAAGTGTATGGCACATTACAATAACCATTACTGACTTTAGAGTTAAGGAGGCTGAATTGTATTTTACCTCTGCTATTTATTAACTATGAAAAGTTGGCAAGCAAATTAGTTACCACTCCTAAACTGTGCATTGATTTCTTCATAGTTTATAATATTTACAATAGGATAGTGACTGATATAAGAATTGAATGCTATATATAAAGGTTCAAGGACACAGAAAGGCATTCAGTATCAGGTACCATGACTTGAATCAAGTAAGTTTCAAATATGTCTTTGAAACAAATATGGTTCTTTCTTATATCTCCACCTTCTGATTTCCCATGGCTTTTGATAATGAGATATCAATTTTAAGATTGTATAGTATATCTACTGAAGCCTTTGGGGGTCTTTTTGTCTAGCCACAAAATAATAGCTATACCAAGCAATGGAGTTAAATGTCCTGTTAGTGGAAGAATGGGTATGAGAGGGAAAATTTTTCTTTGTAGCTTTTCACTCCAAAGAAATATTTTAGCAACTTTGGGGCTGGGAGTTTGGCCTAGTGGTAGAGTGCTTGCCTAGCATGCACGAAGACCCTGGCTCGATTCCTCGGTACTCCACATACATAGCAAAAAGCCGGAAGTGGTGCTGAGGCTCAAGTGGTAGAGTGTTACCCTTGAGAAAGTCCAAGGACAGTGCTCAAGCCCTGAGCCCAAGCCCAGGACTGGCACACACACAAAAAAGAAATATTTTAGCAACTTCAACAACTGCAGCCTAGAAGCATTTACTCTTTGTCTTTAATCAATATGCTATGTTTGAAAATTATTAAATAGGAAAGCTTATTTAAGACTATAACCTAGCTCTCTTCTAGTTTTTGGGATGATGGTGCATTTCAAGTGTTCAACAAACTCCTTGAAATTATATGCAAAGTCAGTGCTCTGCATAATTTGTGCTAAGTCTAATAAAAAATCTCTGAAAGTAATTAACTGATCAAATAAAATCATGAACACTTTCCTAGATACTTTACCAAATTGTCTTTTGAAGAAATTAGATAAAAAGATGATTGTTTCTTTGATATATATTACTTAGCCTGATGTATAATGATATTGCTTGAGTTTTTTAAAATAATATTTTCTTGTAGCAAAGAACCACAAATACTATACACAAACTTTTGATGTTTAAGTTCAATAATTACTTGATGTTTGCTGTTTCTCATGCAAAATTTTTAATGATAATTTTCTTTATGAACCTAGTGCCTGAAAAAAAATCTAATTGTAGCATGTTAGTACATTGTTCTCTTTCTTTCTTTTCTTTTTTTTTCCCAGTCTTCAGACTTGAACTCAGGGCCTGGGCACTGTCCTTGGACACATTTTACTCAAGGTTAGTGCTCTGCCACTTGAGCCACAGTGCCACTTCTGGCTTTTTCTGTGTATGTGGTACTGAGGAATTGAGCCCAGGGCTTCATGCATGCTAGACAAGTACCACTAGGCCACATTCCTTGCCCCTGTTCTCTTTCTTTTTTTCCTTTCTTCTTTTTAAGTTTTACCCATTCATGCTTAAGCTTAATGAGAATATTTAAGGTGCTTTTAAATATGACATATTTGCTTTATCTATTCAATAGCAACTATTTTCCACTTCTATGTTTTTTTACATTTTTCACAGACTTTATGTTAACATTGGGATGAGAACTAGATGGGTAGAAGTAATGGAGAAGATTTTTCTCATCACAACGAAAAGGAAAAATTATTCACAAGAGAGAAAATGTCAACAAAGGGCAAGAACTTATGTGATAATAAATTGTGAACAGGTCACTTGCCAACAAGTGTTTTAAGTAATGCTTGAAGTGGATTTTCTCAGCTGTTAGGTACCACTTATGCTTTACAAAAGTGGATCAGCCATGACTCATAAGTGCACTTCAGAACTCTCAGGCCAATCCAGCTCATTTACTCAATACCAATTACTAAACAGTCGATTTATACAAGGGAAAAAAATCATACCACTTTGTATCTAGTCTGTAACATGCTTCATTTTAAGTTTAAATCAGAGTCACTTTTGCATATCATCCCTATTCCTAGAAACAGGGAATGGAGAAAGATAGAAAGATTAGGGTTGGTATTCAGAAGTTATGGGGATTTCAATTTCGAGATATTTACTCTAGTATTCATTTCTTTTAGTTGAGAAGTAATGACCATAAAATATTTTATAACTTTAAATATAATATAAATTCAAAACAGTCAAACCTTCCTAAACCATAGAATAAAAATGTGCTTTTATTACTATGTCAACATTTGTTGTACAATGTAAAAACTGTACAAACTGTAGTACAACTGTTTCCTGTAAGTTGTTGGAAAAGATTCTTGGGCTGAGTCTGGATACAGGAGAAAGTAGTACCCAAATGATTAGCAGTATATTTTCTACGTGTGAGATGTAAAAGGGAGTTGTAGCTAAATTTTTGCTATTCTTGGTTTAAATTTTGAGAGAAAACTCAAAGTTTACTATTTGTATTACACACACACACACACACACAGACATACACACACATTCCATTTTACCTTTAAAATGTATGAAATGCTGGTGGAAGGTGGCTCATGACTTTAATCCTAGCTACTCAGGAGCCTGATATCTGAGGATGATGGTTCAAAGTTAGCCTGGGCAGTAAAGTCCATGAAACTCTTATCTGCAGTTAACAACAACAACAAAAAAAGCCAGAACAGGAGCTATGGCTCAAATAGTAGAATGCTAGATTTGAGCACAAAGGCTCAGAGATAACACCCAGGACCTGAGTTTAAGCCCAAAATTGGCATACAAATCAATAAATAAAATATATCAAGAGTATGATTGAGGCCGGGAGTTTGGCCTAGTGGTTAAAGTGCTTGCCTAGCATGCATGAAGACCCGGGTTCGATTCCTCGGTACCACATACATAGAAAAAAGCCAGAAGTGGTGTTGAGGCTCAAGTGGTAGAGCTTTAGCCTTGAGAAAGTCCAAGGACAGTGCTCAGGCCCTGAGCTCAAGCCCAGGACTGGCAAAAAAAAAAAAAAAGAGTATGATTGAGAATTAATCAACTGAGTTACTTTGAAAGGTATATATTCTTAAATCTTGTGGAGCATTAACTATGAAAGAAACTTGGTTATGAAGTAATTAAATTAGTTTCTCTTGTTAATAGTAATAAAACAGAAAGATAAGCAGATTAAAACAAACCCCGGAGTTTAAAATGCAATTATCTTAGGAGGTGATCAAATACCTACACTAATGAGCAGGAGAATCTACGAAGACCATAATGATAATGATTCAATAAAGTATCCAACAAAGGGAGGTGAAGAAGAAAATAAGATATAATATTTTTCTGAGTCTGGGAAGTCAGAGTGTGGAAAAGCTGGACTCATGTGTGCCAGAAAAACAGAAATGAGCAGAAAGATCTCATTCTCACTGTAGAAGTCAAGAATGAGTGCCAAGATAAGTTTGAGCTGAGTTGAAAGCTTCCTGAGGAAGACTGCTTTTTTTTTTTTCCCACTCTGTTCTGACCTCCACAAATCTTGGAGCCATATTCATATTCAGGTAGAAAGGGTCATGAAGAACAAATCTGACTTTTTTCCCCCTTTTACTCACTTTTCTTCTCCTTAATTCTAGATAGGTTGGCAATTAGTTCCACATAGTCCAATTCTTGTTGTGTGATTTAGTAACACTTTGGCCCAAGCTTTAGACAGATCTTGGACCAATTAGTATCCAATCTATTCAAGACTTGATGAGTGTGCTGTAAAAATAGATGATACACTGTAGTGGCAAACTCCTTTGTTGTTTTAAAATACATGGTTAAATAGAAAAATAACATTATATGGGAATTGAGATATTACAAACAATACAACTTCAAGAAATCTTAGACATCCTTTTCATTTTTTCCTGTTTTGAGAATGAAGAAATAAATGCACAAAATAGATAAATTATTTGTAATCCATATACATTATTAAATAGGTCACAGATGGGTATCATGTAATCATAAAAAATGAAATCCATTTCAAGTATAAGTTCTTTTTCTTTGTGTGTTTTCATAGCAAAAGGTAACTATACAATGTTTCACTGCTTAAAAAAAAAACAGCTCAAACTAGTATTTGGAAGTAATGCATGACCTTAGTTATATGGGGGATTAAAGGCATTTCCTGGCCTGCAGATGTTTTTGCTTACAGGATAGAGGAATTGCAGAAATGATTCCCTTCCTCCCATTTTTCTTATTCTTTCTCTCTTCCTCCCATTAGCTGCATTTTTTTCTGTTCTCTCTTAGGATGTAATATTTTTGTTCATTGAGTTTCACATAATTGTGAGACCCAAAGTATATGTCCTGGGCACATTTCCTCCAGCCATTTTTCATATTGTCATTTACAGGGACTCTAGCACAGAGTATGATTACTTACAGTTCTATAGAAAGCCCAACACAAAGAAAGTAATAAAGAAAAATTTCCCAGCAGGAACTCACAAGACAAAAAGCAGAAACCTGAGAGTTTGCATTCTTTTGTGAGCTCACAGCCCTCAGGACCTACAGTGATTCTCTTTAGATGCTCTTCTTTTCCACTAAAAAATATTTGGACAGCAAAGAACAGTTAGCTACTTTCCTAATTCATTAGTAACTCACTTTGTAGTCTGGAAGATGAATAATAACTGTTTGCTGAAATAAAAGGAATTTATTTTTATCTTTAGTAATTGACTAGTAACTGTAACAACCCTATGATGTTTGGGTCCCAAAAGGCTTTTCCAAAAAATTAATAGAGTTGTGTATTTTCTGCTAAGATATTACCATCTGCTGAATATGAATATAAAAGGGCATGCTTTGGGGAGAAAGTGAGGTAATATAGAAATTAATTTTTCTGTGAAATGATCCAGAACAATCTGGGGCAGTTTGAAGTTGTTGCCAAGTTTCACACATGAAAACTGTTCCAAAATATGTCAACTTTCCCAAAATGTGAAGTCATTGCATTTGCTACTGATTGCCTTCAAAAATCACCTCTTGGATTAGTTGTAACTTTAAAGGGTAAGAGGTGTGAGTTCACAAAATAAAGTTTGGTTGTATAGATAAAATAGAAGTCTATGAATATGATATAATGACCTAGCAAGAATATAATCCTTGTCCTTTGAAATATAATTTTTAAAATATGTACTCAAGTATGTCATCAAAATAAATAAGAGAACATTATCACTTATAATGATTTTTAGAAAAATCTGCTTTTGCTATTTTGGATATAAATGAGCAAGGAATAGATCTATACATTAAATTAAAATCAATTAATTAAATTTTAATAATCTATAAATTAATTTGTCACCATAATTAATTTGGATTTTAAGGAAACTGAAAGTCAATTCTAAATGTTTTACAGAATTGAATTTAAGAATTCTATGAGAGGCTAAAATTAGTATTATATAAGTAGTCTCAGAAAATTCCAAATTGAGGACTTTATGAATATATACTGAACACATTGCTCTGTTGTAGGAATATACCTGTGCTTTCTACTCATTAATTTAATTTTTACACAATCTCTATAGAATAGCTTTTCAATTTGTCCCTTGAAATGTGTCTCATTATGTACTCCAGGATGCTCTTGAACTCTTGACCTCCTGCTTCTGCCTCCCAAGTACTGGGATTGTAGGCATGTGCCACCATGAAGTCCTCTAGGATCACCAAACCAAGGCTCAGAAGTGTTGTCATCTTCAATATTATCAAACAACAGAGCCAATATATACTCTTAAAAGCACAGTGGACTTTATCTAGTGCTGAGGTTTAAGAATTTAATGCAATTTTTTTTGAAATCTACAATGTAGAAGAATGAAACATATATCCTTACACATTATCTCTGTCTTTAGGTACAAAGTATATGCTTTGAACGTATAACAAATAAGAAAGCAATGTGTCTTCCTGTCAGATTTACATCTACATCTGAAAGTGGCTTTTTTTGTGTGGGTCATGGGGCTTGAACTTGGCCTGGGCACTGTCCCTGAGCACTTCAGCTCAAGACTACCAACCTACCCTCGAGCCAAGCCCCATTTCCCGTTTTCTAAAGGGTAATTGGAGATAAGAGTCTCAGGTCCTTTTTTGCCTGGGCTGGCTTTGAATCTTGATCCTCAGATGTCAGCCTCCAGAGTAGCTAGGATTACAGGTGTGAGTCACTGCCTGTCTAAAGTGGCTTTTTCTATTAGTGCTTCCATTCCAGTGAACATAGGCCAGAAACTAAGTAAGTCAATCAATAATGTTTTCTAGTTCAGCTGATTACTATACCTTTGAAAGATGGATGGGGAACAGAAGTCTATACCTTGCATTAGGGAAGAAGAAAGTATTTGGGCCAAAGTGCCAGAGCTAGCCCTGAGCGAACCAGAATTCCTGATTTAGGGGGTGAGGACTTGGAAAAGAAGAAGACAAGAAACAAACAGATGGGGTCAGGAGGTCTACAGCTCAAGTCAGCAACCCAAGACTGCAGCCTAAGGCGAGTTTAAGACTATAGCCTAAGATTGTGAGCTTACGATTGTAGCCCCGTTTATTTTTAGCTCCAATCTTATTCTTAAAACCAGGAAACTGTCGGGTTACATTGATACAAAACGGTATTCAAGTCTCAGATAAGTTAAACAAGAAGCGACCGACATAACCCAATGTCATCATGATAACAGCTTATCTCCTTGTGTACTTAGTTCTAATCAGTAGTGCAGGTCCAAGGTCAGTCTGACTCCACACTGGGGCCCCCAACACCAAAGACTTCCCTTTGGTGTAAACTCTTCCTATGGATTCCTACCTGTATGATATGTAAAGGTGATTAATATGTAGCAAGTTTACATTGATACAATGACAATTAACCTATCATCTGTGGGATGAATTTATATCGGTTGGTTATTTTGTTTAGTGGACTTAAAAGTTCTGTTCCCTTGAAGATATTGACTTCAGTGTAATGAATGAGGCCAAGTACATGCATATGAAATTAATTTCTCAGTGATTTTGATATTTGCTCAGTTATCAGTCTTTGTGGCGAGAATATTTTTGTGTAATTCTAGTGTTTTGACTCTCAAGAACCCATGATTTTCTTAATATGTTTTGTATTATGTCTTTCCATTTCCTTACAAATGGGGCAATGTCTTTTGTCATTAAAAGTTGTGGCCTTTCCAGCATGGCAGTTCCTCAAAAGACTAAATATAGAACTCACCTATGATCCAGTAATTCCACTCCTTGGCATTTACTCAATCGTCCAGAAACAAGGACATACTAAAGCCACTAGCACAACGATGTTCATTGCAGCACTATTTACCATGGTGAAGATATGGAACCAACCTAAATGCCCCTCAGTTGATGAGTGGATCAACAAGATGTGGTATTTATACACAATGGAATTCTATGCTGCTGTCAGAAAGAATGACATTTGTAAGGAAATGGAAAGACTTAGAAAAAATCATATTAAGTGCTTGGTAATTTGGGAATGTAAAAATTATTGAGGTAAGCAATAAGAGCTCAGGTCATGGAAAGTCAAGCAGCACTGCTTGTCTTTGGGGTATGGATACTTACGAATTATAAAGTATTGACATCTGACAACCTCATTAATATCTGACAGATGCCAATACATCATAATAGCAATAGCATTTCTTCCCCAGTTTGGACAGCTGAATATGTCTGCAGACATTGCTAAATGGATTAGTATTTATTAGAGTCGATACTTGTTTAGATACTGATAGTCCATTGAATTCCATTTCAACTAGTTCTGCCATTAACGGAGGGCAGTTGGTTCTTGTTGGAAAGAGGCTATTACTTATTAGACACATATGTATAAGGCAGTTTTAGGTTTATTATCCCAACTAATGCTTTCAAGGGCTATTTGAAGTTGTTACTATAACAAGGTTAAAAAATGGAAGGAGGGGCTGGGAGTTTGGTCTAGTGGTAAGAGTGCTTGCCTAGCATGCATGAAGACCAGGGTTCGATTCCTCAGCACTCCACATACATAGAAAAAGCCAGAAGTGGTGCTGTGGCTCAAGTGGTAGAGTGCTAGCCTTGAGAAAGCCCAAGGACAACGCTCAGGCCCTGAGCTCAAGCCACAGGACTGGCAAAAAAAAAATGGAAGGACTCTCATGATTGTATAAGTTCACTCTTACAAAGATTTTTTAACCACAACCTATCTTATAGGTTATGGCACAATTGGAAAAAGGAAGTTCAGGTAAGCAATATTAGGAATTCTGAAAACTTTCAGTGTATTACATAAGGCCCTTTCTTAGTTTACATTGTATGTTCAGATTATGAGCTCTGCAGATACATTTACAGAATCCAAGTTTAATAGAACTCAAACAAGTTTACTAAAGGATCTTTTATACATTCCAAGTTACTAAGCAATAGTCAAGAGGTGTAAATAAGTTGTACCAGATACAAAAATCATTAATCTATATACCCTAAAAATGCTGACAAGCTAATATGGAGTGCTTCTGTGAGAATGTTAAATTTTAAGTAACACTACTACTTGGAGTAATTCTGTCTTGTTCAAGGGTGACTTTCAGGCATTGCTGGAAATAAGCATAGAACTTAAGTCAGTAACCTTTCTGAGTCTGATTCTGATGATTGCTTTGTGACAAGAACTTGTAATGCTTTGATCACTGGGTTTCCATAAGAAATCTCTCAGTAAGACTTGTTAAAACCTCAAGACTATTTACTCAGCAAATAGTCATAACCTTTTTAGCTCATTCAGCTTTACTACTTGGCTATTCTGTGATTATTTTTGATATTGTGATAGTAATATTCTATAATCTGATAACTAAATTTAAGTATTTTATTAGGTATTTTATACTGGCTGTGACCTTGCAAAATGTTTCTCAGCTTTTATTGATTTTCTTTCTTTTTCTGCTACATACTTAGATGAGAAAGTGAGACTAGAAAAGGTTGGAATTGCCTTTTCTCCCTCTCTAAGTCTGATAAAGTCTTTTTCACTGGAAAGGCTTTTGTTACAATGAATGCAGAAGGCACAACTCAGAAAGTCTGCTTTCTTCTGTTCTCTGTCAAAGACATGAGGTCATTTTTTTTTACTCTTGACTGTGAGATCTGATGTCATTCCTGGAGATAAAGCTAATGGAGCTGGGAGATCTCTTTCTTACTCTTAATCCATCATAAATTTGTCAATATTATCATGTGAATGTACCTATGAGTTTATGATTCAATTACTTTCTAGTCCAGGTAAATTAGTCTCAGCTGTGTTTCTCTGTAGTCTTCTGTATCTCCAACTTTGAGGATGTTGGTTTATGATCTCAATGAATCCAAGAGAAGTCATCAGTCATCAGTTTTCACCTATTGGTTGTATGTAGAATGCTTTTGAGTACCTTCTGCACTATAGGTTAATAGTCACGAGTTGTTTCAGTTTTAGTTTTTCATGAACTGTTTTATTTCTCCTTCCTTTCCAAATGATGACTTCACTGGATAAACTAAGATAGGTTGGCAATTGTTTCCTTTCAGTAATCTGAACACATAAGACCATGATGTCCTTGCTTCTGTTAAGAGATTTGCTTTTATTCTGATGTGTTTTCCTTCTTTGTGATTTAGTGTTTCTCTTTTGTAACTTTCCTTTTTGTTTGTTTGTTTGTGGGGCTAGAACTCTGGGCTTGGACACTGTCCCTAAGTTCTTCAGCTCATGGCAAGTGTTCTACCACTTGAGCCACAACAGCACTTCCACTTTTCTGGTGGTTAATTGAAGATAAGAATCTTGTGGACTTTTGTGCCCAGGCTGGCTTTGAACCTCAATCCTTGGAATTCAGCCTCTTGAATAGCTAGGATAACAGACATGAGCCACCAGTACCTAGCATTTTTTTTCTTGTTTTCCATTCTTAATGATCTAAGTGTAGCAGTCTGTAAAGAGATTCTCTTTTGGTTTGTCTATTTAGAATATCCCTTCCCCCAAATCCTGGGTTTTGAAATCAGGTCCTGGGCACTGCCCTTGAGTTTTCTCAAGGCTAGCATCCTACCACTTGAGCCACAGCACCACTTCCAACTTTTTCTGTATATATGGTACCAAGGAATTGAATGCAGGGCTTCGTGCATGCTAGGCAAGCACTCTGCCATTAAGACACACTCCTGGCCCTCTATTTGGAATTTTAAAGGCACCCAGTATTCAAAGAGTCTTCTTTTTCTCAAGATATGAGAAATTTTCTTCTATTTATCGAATGCAGTTTATATGCCATTAACTAGAACTTCTATGTGTATAATTCATGGGTTTGTACTTTTAATGTAGTTCTGGGGTTCTTAAATATTACCTTCATATGTCTTCATTTTTTTCCTTTGTCTGCTTCTGTTTCTCTCTGCTGTTTCTCTTATCTTCAAACCCTGATATTCTATCTTGCATTTGATTTGCTCTACTGGAGAGGCTTTCAATTGCAGTTTTCATATCCAGCATTCAGTATTGATTTTTTTCTCCAACTATTTCTATTGTTTGTTGAGTTTTTGAGTGCCAATACTGAATTTCTTTTTCATATTACTTTTTGTCTTTTATATTGTAATTAATACAAGGGTTACAGTTGTATTTGCAATGAAGAAAGTGCATGACTTCACAAACATTGATACTACTTCTCATGTTTTTGTCCCCATTTCCTTTCCCCTTCCTCCTCCCCTCATCTTGTTTTCCCCCTTCCCTATCCTATTTCAAATAAACAAATAAACATATACAATATGCCAGGTAACAAGGTAAGATACTGTAACAATATGAGAATAACCAAGGGACAACAAAAGAGATGAGAAATAACATAGTACATTAAGAACAACAATCATACATTATATGGCTCTTGTTTCCATATTCTGGAGGTCCTTTCATTTAGTCTCATCCTATATGGCTTTAATCTTTTTCATATTTCTTGTGTTCTTGAAATTCACTCACTTGAAGTCATTTGTGGCTTGGGATTTTCATTTGAAATCTTTCTTTTGAATTATTCTCTATGTTTGGCAGGGTTAAATAGATGTGCTTTTCTAATTTTTGTATACCTTTAAGATCATGGCTTGACCAGTGTAGTATGGCTGCAGTGTTCTGTGCTTATTTAAGGCATTGTATCAGCAATAGCTAATGAAATGAGAATTGAATTGGTCTATGCTGTAAGTCTTTGGAATGAGTTCCAGGCTTGTCAAGTAGCAATTAGAGTGTGTTGTTGGGTCTCCGAGTATAGCATGTGAATTAGAAAGCATTCTAGCTTTCTAGCATCTGTGCAGTCTACATTTTGTCCTGTTCAATGAATCCAGCAGCTCCTTTGGATTGTCTGTGGCAGGCTTTCCTCTTTTCCAACGAAGCCCTCCAGTTTAGTGCTTCCTTTTGAGAGTAATGGGCTCAGAAGTTGTTCTTTACCTACAGCTTTCTTTCTTTCTTTTTTTTTTTTGCCAGTCCTGGGCTTGAGCTCAGGGCCTGAGCACTGTCCTTGGACTTTCTCAAGGCTAGAGCTCTACCACTTGAGCCTCAGCACCACTTCTGGCTTTTTTCTATGTATGTGGTACTGAGGAATCGAACCCAGGTCTTCATGCATACTAGGCAAGCACTTTAACCACTAGGCCAAACTCCCAGCCCCTACCTACAGCTTTCTGCAGGATTCTTTTGATTTCAGATAATGACGCATGTGCTCCAGAGTATGAAGTAACTTACCCCACCCACAGACCACATGCAGAGTCATTTCACACAGCGAATAAACTTTTCTCAGGAATCAGATACATTTCCATACTATTCTGAGCTTTGTGGGATAGTGGCCGTCAGTTGGTAATAATGGTTATAGGTGAGTTCACAGGGCTATATGCATTTACTGGTCTGTGGCTAGGTGGGGTACCTTTAGCCTACCAGTTTAGCTAAAAGAGTGCGCCAGAGGACACAAATTTCCCTTCCTGTGCTGCGTTGGCCTGTGTTTGCTCCACTGCTGTCCCACTTCCCTGATAACGTTTTTTTTCTCTGGTGGTAGAGCATAGATGTTGATCAGAAGATGACTAGTGGCTAAGACAAGAGGCACACTGCCCTGCTCTTAGCCATTTATGCTGTTGTTTTGTTCATGGTGTGGTCCACACATGTGGCTACACAAAAACCAATAAATTAATAAATAAAACCCACGTTTTTCTTGCAGCAGATTTATGTGATAGTTCTCATCATTCCCGGCATGATTTCTACTTCGTTTTGTTTAGAGATTTAGACTCCAGTGTTTTTCATTTTTCTCTAGCTACTATCTGTCTTTTACTTTTGTCCTCTAATTTACCTATCTCTTGTTACAACCAGGTACTTAGGTTTTATTTCTAGTTCATGATGATGAGGAAGGTGATGTCTGTCAGCAATATTGAGTAGCTCCTAAATTCCTTTATTATATATTCATCCATTCATTTGTGCCAGTTGGTTATTATGTATTTAGGAACATGTACATGTCCTCAGTCATAACATTTATTGTCAGATGACTGATCATGAAAATTCTCCATAATTTTTAAAAGTCTTCTATATCTATTTATTTACTTCTTCACTTTTACTTTTGTGATATTTCTTTTTATTCTCACCATTCATTTTTGTAAGTCTTTTATGTTTTTCTTGGTTGTTTTTTATCCTCTTATTTATTCTATAGCTACTTTTCTCCTTTCCTCTTTTCCTCCTTCCTTCTCTCCCTTCCTTTCTCATTCCTTTTTCCTCTCTCTTTTTTTTTTTTTTGGCCAGTCCTGGGCTTGAGCTCAGGGCCTGAGAAATGTCCTTGGACTTTCTCAAGGTTAGAGCTCTACCACTTGAGCCTCAGCACCACTTCCGGCTTTTTTCTATGTATATGGTACCAAGGAATCGAACCCGGGTCTTCATGCATGCTAGGCAAGCACTTTAACCACTAGGCCAAACTCCCGGCCCCGTCCTCTCTTTCTTTTATCTGAGTTTCCAATTGCTCCATATCCAATTTCACTGAGCTCAGGGCTTTGCTATTTCTAGAAAGGCACTCTACCACTAAACCATACCTCCATTTTTAGAATTTTTAAAATGGTATTGTTTCACCATCTAATTTTATTACCTCAGAGTAGAAGGGTCTTTGTGACACTGATCCACTGGAATATTATAGCCTTACAGGACAGCAGCGTCTTTGCTTTCCTCCTTCTCCTCCTCTTCCTCCTCCTCCTTCTTTTTGGTGCTGGTCTTGGGGCTTGAAGTCAGGGATTGGGTGCTGTCTCTGATCTTTTTCTTTTTCTTTTTTGAGGGGCATCTGGGTTGGCTCCATATCTTTACTTTGTAAGGAAATGGAAATCTTGGGAAAAAAATGAAATTAAGTGAAGTAAGCCAGACCCAAAGGAATATAGGCTCAATGATTTCCCTCATTTATAATTAGTATACACCTAGGACTCTCCTAGCAGAAGATTTACAATAGCTCAAATTTAGATACATAAGGTCATATAGGATGAGACTAAATGAAAGGATCTCTAGGATATGGAAAAGCTTTATCTGGAATGATTGTTGTTCTTAATGTACTATGTAATATCTCTTCTCCTTTGTTGACCTTTGGTTAATTAATATTGTTACTGTATCTGACTTTGTTATCTGGTATATATGTTTGTTTATTTGAAATAGGAAAGGGAAGGGGGAAACAAGATGATTGGGAGGGGGTGGGGTGAGGGAAATGAGGACTAAAACATGAAAAGGGGTATCAGTGTGTAAGAAGTAATGCACCTACTACCTGGTGAATGTAACTGTAACCCCTCTATACTTTCCCCAACAATAAAAAAATAGAAAACAAAAAAGAAAAGAAGATGCTTATGCTTTTCATGTATACAGTTATATCTAGTTGCTCATGTCTCTGATATTTGTGTTTCCCTTTTAGCTATGTATTCTACCACATTTTGTATTGAGATAAATAGTCCTCCACCCATACTTTTCGTTAATAACTTACAGAATGTATATGGAAGCAAGCGACCAGTATCACTGATCATTATAGCAACTTGGTTGATAGATGCTGCCAAAAATTAGAAGACAAATTACACATAATTAGAAAGTGATTTATTTAAAGATGAGTTGAATGTTTTTTCTTAACTGGAACATTCCTTTTTTTCAATAGCCTAGTGGTCTTATAAAACCATTACATAATTACCTAAAGTTTATCTAGGTAAAATTTTTACTTTCCAGGCTTTGTTGATTATGACAGTTGATAAACTTATAAGATGATTCAAGATGAAAACTTCTGTATAGCCTTAAATATATTATCTCTTCACATTTCTACCTTTCGTACATTTTTGCTTGAAATCAAATATCTTGCAAACATGATCTACTATCTATTCTTATCTTACTATGATGTTTGAATTATGTTGTTATGATGTTTCCTCTCCATTATTTGAAAGTTTATTCCAATATATATAGTAAGTGAAGTTTGTCAACATTTGCACTTCCCTAAGGGAATTTTTAGCTCTGTGAGGTTATTTTACTAATTAAGTTTTATTACTATTTCATCAAGCTTCTTAAAATAGAATTTGGACTATTGAACAATCATACTTGAAGTTTTAAGTCAACTTAAATCCTTTCTTTGCCATAGGGCTTGAACACAGGACCTGGGCATGGTCGAATTTTCTCAAGGCTAGCGCTCTACCATTTGAACTACAGCACCACTTCTGGCCTTTTCTGTGTATATGGTACCAAGGAATTAATCCCAGGGCTTCATGCATTCTAGGCCAGCACTCTACTGCTAGGCAACACTTCCAGACCCAACTTAAATTTTTTATAATAGATTGCTCAAATAAAACTTATTGCTTGACAATTGAAGGCAGTGAATTTGATGCTCCACAGGCAATCAGTTTGGGTATGCTACTGTAAAATTTTAAGCTCAAATTCCATTTTGAACTGTAACTATCTGGAGGGAGAAGTTTAAGCTTCTCATTTTGAGAATTTGTGGATTGACTTTCTTTCTCTGCCCTTTTCTTTATTTTAAAAGTAAAGTTAAATTTTAGTAATACTGTCAGCTTAAAATTTCATGCTTCCAGTGCTCACAGGCCCCAGTGACTTCATAAAACTATGTTTTGTCCTCTCATGACAATGTTGTTTGGAAGCTTAGTAACTTGTTCTTTCCCAAACCAATAAATAGGAAACAAAGGAAAAGCTTCAAGTTCTCAAAATTATCAGAGATTTTTGTTATTGCTGCTGAAGTGTGTGTAAGGCAATATCGATTCTGAAAGCAGTAATATGAACTAAAGTAATTTATCAGACATGAGTAAGGTACGCATGAGTAAAGAAAGGGAGGTTTGGATTTTTTTATAATAGAGATTGAATGCTGGTAGAGAAGTCAAAGTAGGGCCAAGTCAACATGCATGAAGAATTTGTCTGTTGGCAGAAGATTTTGTGCTTTCTTCAACAGCCAGTGAGAGGCTACCCAGAGGAATGGTATATGTGCTTATAGAGAAAATGCAAGATGGAAGCTAGAATGAGTTGGAGCAGCAAGGAGGTTGTTATGGTAATTCAAAGGTGAAGTATCCAGGGAAGGATGATATTAAGTGGGAGTACAATGACAATATAAGTGGGAAAGGACAAGAGACAGATAGATACTAAGCTGGGGCAAAGAGAGTTGATGCATATATTTCTAGAGTAATTTAGATTGTAAATATCATGTTGCCTTTTCCTCATTTTCCTTGTATACAACCAAGTATTTCATTTTGAGCTCATTGTCTCAAGAGATGAATGTCGTTGAGGGAAAGTACAAAAGCTGGCTTTTGTTTTAGAAATCTAAGTACGCAAAGGGGGAAGGGTTTATATAATCTGTAAAATAAAGTAAAAATGAAAACACAGAAGTGTGTTGGCTGAATATTTGAAGGGAAAATTGCCTGTGGCTAGTAATTAAGGAGTTGGATAGGGAAGATAGCATAACAAATTTTGCAGCAGTTGCCTTTTATGCGAGGATTTACTTGAAAGCAGCATAGCTTCCTGTCTTCAGTGTTTTATTCTTTAAATTTCAATACACATAAGGAGAATTTGGGAGAAATCTTCTAGAAGATTTGAGGTTTCTAGCCTCCTTTCAGATAGGCTAATTCAGCTGAACAATGAAAAATTCACTTGTATTTATTTTATAGCCTGTGCTGTGAACTTTATTTGCTAGTACAATGGTGACAGCCATGGTTTTATTCTATATGTCTATAAAAATTCCTATTATTAAAAATAAATTAATTTCCTAAACGAGACAATCTCATTTGGAAATTATTTTAGTGGCTTATTTTATTTTCTTGTAGTCCTCCTTTGTCAGAAGAGTAAATGTTATGAAAGTGGTAAGAACTATTTTAATGAATAACTTTGTATAAGCAGGAATTACACATGGAATAAATTCATAATAGAAGTCAGTCACCAGAAAGTAAAAACAGTAGTCAGCCCTAGGTTCAAAAAGTTTATCCCAATAAGTGAGGAGGACATATAAGCAAGTAGTTATGGTATAGATCATTTCAAATCTATTTAAGAATAGCCTTGTTAGAAATAAATCAACAACTTCACAAATTAATTTTCTATATGTTATTAAATGGCATTTTTATATTATGTATGGTAATTATGATGAGGATATTGTTTATTTACAAAAGATAAGATTCAATAAGAATCCAGTAAGTCACATTTTAGTATACAACACTATTTTCAGCTGAAGGGGGGTTGAAAAGGGGTGGATAATTTAAAATATCCATAACTTTGAAGAATCTGAATTTAAGTTTTCAAGTCAATGAATATGCACACATAAAATATAAAGACAGCAGACACTGAGGAAAGTTATGTTTGGTGTTTGATTAAGTAACTGATGGAAGCTATCTGTAACAAGTCTGAAAATGGGTAAGAATTGCAAAAGGGCTAAAAAATACACAAGGAAAATGTTCGAATGCATACAAATTTTGGCAATGTGGATTGTAAGCCACCTACAAATAAACCACAAATATGTGAAATGTATTTCCAAGTAAGGTACTGAGTAGAGACAGTTCTTAAGCTCTGGGATATGCCACAATGAAAACCAACATAGAATTCAGGGGGGAGTTGAAGAACTGCCAGATAGCTAGCTGATGGGAGTGAAAGCACAATGTCAGGAATCAGGGTAAGGCAGTTTAAAGAAGAGGAAAACCTTTGGTCATGTGTCAGATGTTTCTAGAAAGAGCTAAGATGGACCAAGTTATAGGACAGTTAGTATTCTACTGATAAAAATAAGAGACATATCCATCTACTGTTTTGGAAGATAGAATTCCTCTAGTTTTCTTACTTTTTCCCCTCCTTATTGTTTGTCTCTTTCCATTAGTTCATGTTTGTAGTTTTCTCAAGGCCTCATCTATTTTCAGATTATGCCCGTTTTAATCAAGTTTTTAACCCAAACATTTGTTTTGCAGTAAGCAGTTCTTGCACATGGAAATTAAACTTGAAATTTACAAAATGTTATACAGTATATGTGTGTACTTGTATGTACATTTACATGTATACACATATATTGACCTAGTATTTCTTAATTTTTTTATTAAATAATTTATTAACGTTGATTTTTACATCATATTTTAAATGACAAGTTTAACAAACAAGTGTTCAAGGAGGGAATCTTTATTTACAATCACTGGGACTTAGTATTTAGAACTTAATCAAAATTAGGCTAAGGATTTGTATGTCATAGAAACATATTAATTTATGAAATAAAACATGTCTATAGAGTCATAGGTTTTTTTGTCTATATAGTTATGTTTATATTTCCATTACCATGTCCATAGCTTTGGGTATGCAGATATTGAGTCCTCGCTCTTGTACTCTTTGGATTTAATAGCCACATATTAAGGATATCATACGCCTTTTGTTCCTTAGGTCTTGGCTTGTCTCACTCAACATGATTCGCTCTAGATTCATCCACTTCCCTGCAAATGCCATTATCTTTACTTTATTTTTAACCTAATAATTATTATCTTCTCCTTAGGAGGATACATTTATATTATATATAAAAATACATGTATATATTTGCTTAATTATTTTAAGGTTCACATATTATTTTGGGTGTTAACACAGCATAAAATATCCTACCCATCTTCAGTTAATAAAGACTTCTTTTATTTTCAAGATTTGACAATAATAACAAATACAACAATAAATATTCCTGTACACATTTCCTTGTGAGAATTTGGAGAGTTATCTAAAAAGAAATTACTGACATATAAACATATATAGCTGATAATTATTTCATTTGTAGTAGTGTTTATTTTAGTAAATGCACCAGCACAGAATGTGTATGCAGCCCCAGAATTTAATTATGAATCACTAGTGACATAGTAAGACTGACAATGGAAACCCTATTACAAGAATGTAACTGATAATGAATATCAAGGCAGAGTGGCAGCACAAGTCATCCAGGATTCTTATTTTTATATCAGGTAGAATTTTATTTTTTTACGTTTCCTGGGATGTCACAGAAAGTCCTTTGTTTAAAAATACTTTAATGCCAGGAAAAAATTCTATCTTGTAGGTAGAGAAATTAGAAACATCTGGTTCGTTCAGTGGCAGACACAGTTTGAGCTGACATGGAGATATAATACCCAGGCGGTTGACTAGTCTAGTCTAATTCTGGTGAATAATATTTTCTCAGCGGACTCCTGGCCACAGAGTATCAAAAGGCAATGGGAACAAGCTGGAAAGTGCCCTGATGCCCAGAACAATTACACTCTGGAAACATTCTCTTGGCTGGCTGAATGTGACCCAGGACCACGGCTTAGTTCATTCCACAAACAGAATTAGTTACACAGTTTTTCTTTTTCTTTTTCTTTTTTTTTTTTCTTTTTTGCCAGTCCTGGGCTTGAGCTCAGGCCTGAGCACTGTCCTTGGACTTTCTCAAGGCTAGAGCTCTACCACTTGAGCCTCAGCACCACTTCCAGCTTTTTTCTATGTATGTGGTACCCAGGTCTTCAGGCATGCTAGGCAAGCACTTTAACCACTAGGCCAAGGATCTCTAGGATATAGAAACATAAGCCATATAATGAATGATTGTTGTTCTTAAGGTACTATGTTATCTCTCATCTCTTTTGCTGTCCCTTAGTTATCTCATATTGTTACAGTATCTCACTTTGTTACCTGATATATCGGATATATTTGTATTTGGTTATTTGAAATTGGAGAGGGAAGGGGGTGGGGGGGGAGGGAAATGGTGACCAAGACATGTGAAAGGGTATCAGTGTATGGGAATTAATGCACTACCTATCTGGCAAATATCATGTAACCCTTCTATTAATTACAATTAAAAATATATGAAAAAAAAGAATTAGTTACAGAGGGCATGTGGAATAACACCCTGGGCAGAACTTTCTGGTATTGACTTTCCTAGTGCCTGATATGAGGGTGGATGCTGCCTTTGAAATGCAATTGGCTCAGAGTTCTGGGCATAAAAACGAATGTAACATTTTGCTTTTGGTGACTTGACACCTATTATTTTTCAGGTAATTACTGATTATACTTCTTTTAACCTTACTTATATATGAAGGTGACTCACTTCATTTTTAAATTTTTTTGCTATTTTAATACATGCGTAATATGTACACTACTAGTATACATGAATTGTTCATTCATTCTTTTAGTTCTGTTTTTATGATATTTTCAACTCAAGAATAAGTTATGTACTTCACTCGTGCATATTATACATACACTTCAGATACAAGGCTTATGATGTGTTACTGTGCATTTTGCTTATATAATTGTCTGCAATAGGATATCTACTCCTCAAAGTGAGTACTATTTTAATTTTATATTTCCTATAAATGTTGGAGCTCATGTAGTAAGTGAAAAATAAAAAGTGTGAAATAGGAATAGATAACCTAATCATAAATCCCTAGGTATCTTAAGATGAAATCTAATTTGACCACCAATAATTATTCTTGTTATGGTCCATTCTTTACATTGTTTAACTCAAAAAGTATATATTGCTAGGTAATTTTCCTAAGGCAATTATATGTTACTGAAAACAGTGTGTAAATTTGTAATTAGTCAGAGTATACCACTTTTAATGGCTTCTGATGTTTCTCTTATCTGATAGGAAATATTTTCTAATGGAAATTTAGAGCAAGTTTGCTTGTTGACCTTTCAAATTAAAGAATTTTCAAAACATATTTTTCACAAGAAATCGATTGTGTGCCATATTTTGATAGCCATCAGATAGTGGGTTTATTTTTGTACTCACACATGACTGTGGATGCTCGTGCACTGTATCAGTTAAGTTGTAAAATTGACGTCCTGATCTTATGGTTGTTTTCAAATGTCTATTCAGTAGTCCTCTGATTTTATTTATTTATACTTTTAAGTTGAACACAATGGTTTTTGGTTTTGTTTGTTTGTTTGTTTTTTGCAAATCCTTGGGCACTATCCTTGGACAGTTTTTGCTCAGGGATAGTGCTCTGCCACTTAAGCCACAGCATCCCTTCTGGCTTTTGCTGAGAATGTGGTAAGGAGGAATAGAACCCAGGGTTTCCTCTATGCATGCTAGGCAAGCACTCTACCTCTAGACTATGATCCCAGCCCCATGATCTTTTTCATCATTGTTCTTTTGTTATTTCTAGTCTTCAAAATGTATTCCTTCTAGCATTATAAAGAAGGCATTTTCTTGAACAATTTCTCTCTGAAATGTGTACACTGTCCCTTCATATTCATGGAGGACAACTGAATTTTATGACAAAGTATACATCTTTGTGTAGGCACATGGATGTTTTATGCTATCACCAGGTTAGGCACATAATGTTATTATATATAGCTTTCATGACTCCAAGGGATCAATGGATCTGATTCGAAATTCAATATGATATTCAATGGGATATTAAGTTACTATTTGTTACTAATTAAGTATCATGTTGTAAAGTATTGGGACAACTACTAATTTATGAGGCTTTTTTTCTTTGTCTTTAAGATATTGTGAAGCTGGATACTGGTGGCTCACACCTTTAATCCTAGCTAACAATAATCATAACTCCCTGCTCCCACTAAAAATGTGGTGCTGTGGCTCAATGACTATACTGGCCTCCAGCAAAAAAAAAATCTGTGCGTTCAAGCCCAGGGATGGTCACAACAGACTCATGTGCATGCATGCACGCACACACGCACACACACACAAATACTGTGAAGACTGAAAATGAAGCTTGTGGATCATATTGCACAGAGAAATGATAAGACACTAAAATTGATGTTTGGTAACAAATCTTCCCCTAAAATAAAATGAGAAATCATTTTTTATTTTGCCCAAGTGCGGCATAGACGTGATATGTGTACAGCCACTCCATGTTTAGTATCCAAACTAGGTCCTTCTCATCAGTCAATACTCCCACTGAGTCTCATGAGGTTTTATAATTAACACATAGGCTACCATTGTCACTCAATGCAAGAAGGAAAGCAAACTGTATCCCACTGTCCGTGCTGCTTACCTTCCAATTTTACAGAAGATAAAATTTAGGTTCAGAGAAGTTGTATTATTTCCTCATAATGTCACGACTATGTGTGAGATCCCCATACTATAAGGCAAAACTCATGGATTTTTTAACTGTACCATATCTTCCTTGTTCATCTTCTTTCATAATAACTTGAGTAGGATTCACCATCGCTTGTTATTTTTTTCTCTCAAACTAAAATTATCTAAATATTTGTTTATAAAAATGAGCCATCCTGGATGTGGCCAGGAGGGATCACTACTACACTGTTGGTGGGAGTGCAAACTTGTTCAACCACTATGGAAAGCAGTATGGCAGTTCCTCAAAAGACTAAACATAGGGCTCCCCTATGACCCAGCAATTCCACTACGTGGCATTTACCCAATCATCCAGAAACAAAGACATACTAAATCCAACAGCACAACAATGTTCATTGCAGCACTATTTACCAAAGCAAAGATATGGAACCAACCTAGATGTCCCTCAGTTGATGAGTGGATCAACAAGTTGTGGTATTTGTACACAATGGAATTCTATGCTGCTGTCAGAAAGAATGACATCGCCCCATTTGTTAGGAAATGGAAAGACTTAGAAAAAATCATATTAAGTGAAGTAAGCCAGACTCAAAGGAACTTAGGCTCAATGGTTTCCCTCATTTGTTATAATCAGTAGAAACCTTGGTCTCTCGTAGCAGAGATTTGCAATAGAGCAAAACCTTGATGCAAAAGGCCATATAGTAGGACGATAAATGAAAGGATCTCTAGGATATAGAAACATAAGCCATATAATGAATGATTGTTGTTCTTAAGGTACTATGTTATCTCTCATCTCTTTTGCTGTCCCTTGGTTATCTCATATTGTTACAGTATTTTACCTTGTTATCTGATATATTGTATATGTGTTTATCTGGATATTTGAAATTTGATAGGGAAGGGGGGAAAACAAGATGAGGAGTGGGGATGGGGGGAGGGAAATGGGGACCAAGACATGTGAAAGGGTATCAATGTATGGGAATTAATGCACCATCTATCTGGCAAATATCATGTAACCCTTGTATTAATTACAATAAAAAATATATGAAAAAAAGAGCCATCCTGGAAGTGGAGGCGTGGTACAAATAGTAGAACCTAAGCTCTGAGTGAAAAAAGCCAAGTGAATGCAAGAGTTCAAGCCCCAGGATTAGTGTATAACACACACACACACACATCCCACAAACCATGTTCTTTTTCTTTATGGTCTATGGTAAAATGTCAAAATTTCTTAAAGAGAATGATAAGCAGAGCTCTTTGTATTGAGAAGGGGTCCTAAGGGAGGGCATGTGCTTTGCATATGGGCTAATAAGATGCCTCTAAAAGGGGGCTATGTGATGATTAAAATCATTAGACAGCCCGTGGACCATAGCGGGCCTTAGACTCAATCAGAGGATCCATACAGCTTGCATAAGCTCATCATGTGATGTTTAGTTCTTTTGACTAGATGACCATTCCAACAAACACCTTTCTCCACAGCCAGCCATTGTCCATGTGATAAAGGCTTCTACTGGCAATGGGCTATGACAGGATGTCCAGATGGTCACATGCAACTGTTCAAGGCCCTGATGAGGGATGCAGGCCTTCCATGGGATGGAACCTTTGTCCTGAGTGATTTATTGGGTCCTTTTCTGCTCTCAGTCCTAACCAGTTTACCCAGAACATTATTTATTCATTGCTTTTAAATTCAATCTTATGCTATTTTGGCTTTCAAAAGCAATAATCTCATTCCAGATGTTCAGTACATCCAGAGGAGGTATAATCAAGGTAAAAAATAAGATAATTAGGGAGTGGTTTCTTCAACAAAGCTATTTTCCAAATACCCTCTTTTGATCCTTTGACTTATTAATGTTGTGAACTTTGTGTTTGAATCTGGAGAAGTTCATAATGGTTAAATAAGTCCCTTCCTTTTCAGAGGAAATAGGCTCATGCATGTAAGAACTACAAGATTAATTTGGACTTACTTAGCCAGAGGACAAACTGGATGAGAAAAGATAATGTGAAGTCTTTTTCTCATCACTGCTGCCTCCACCCCCACTGTTTTCTGTTTGTTTTAGTTACATTCTCAAACATTGTCTCATTTTCCCAAGTTCTGTGTTCACCCTGGAAAAACTTCTAATAGCACAGATGACAAACAGGAGTTCCAGCCGAGCTGACTCATCACAGCACAAGCCCAGTGGTTTGGCAGGAATCTTAATTTGCAAATGCTGCCTCTGGTCCTTTAACAGTAAGTCCCTGGCAGCAGATGTCACTATTGGACTATCTTAACACTGAGGTGCTTCCTGCCCATTGTTTGCTCATGAGCCTGAGCCCATGATGGTACTGATGAAGATAAAAATGCTTTTCATGATGCTTCTAACATTGGTATATTTCTTAACATAGACCTTTGTTTAATCACGTGGAGTTTTTAATGTTAATGTTTTCCCACATCTTTTTTCTTTTTCTTTCTGTTCCTGCCTATTTTGGGCTTGAATTCAGGAAATGAGTGCTTTTGCTGAGATGTTATACTCAAGGTTAATGGTCTACCTTTTGAACCACAGCTCCATTTTTGACTTTTTGGTAGTTAATTGGTAATAAGAGTTTCATGGACTTTCCTGCCTGGTTTTGCTTTGAATAATGATCCTCAGATCTCAGCCTCCTGAGTTGTTAGAATTACAGGTGTGAGCTACTGTTGCCTGGCTTCATATCATCATTTCTTGAGGGAATTCTTGGTACCACATTCAGGACCTTGAATATGCTACCCATGTGCTGTCACACTGAGGTATACCCACAGTACTTGCTTTTCCTGATGGGGTCTTAATGTGTAGCCCATGCTATCCTTGAACAGTTGATCGTTCTAACTCAGACTCCTGTCTGGAACTCTAAGTATACCTCACCATGAATAACTTCTGTTTAATAATGATCTTTTCTGTGAAGTCCAAATGTTCTTTATTTTTTCATTCTTTGGGTTTCCCATTTATTAAACATAAATTTGCTCAAGCTTTGTACTTATTTGTTCATGTATAAATATTCCCATTTGTTCTTCATTAGCTTTTGTGCTATTGGCTACTGTACCTTTAACCTTTGCTTTCTTTTAGTTGTACAACTTGTTTACTGTCAATTAGTATTATATTAATAGCAATATATAAGTAGTATTATATTAATATTACCCTATTCCATAGCACTATAGAAATAACTTTGCAAAGTTCATAACTTAAATTTTCTTTTTTTTATAATTTTTTTTTACTGTGATTAATAGAAGGGTTACATAATATTCAGCAGATAGAAGGTGCATAACTTCACAAACATTGATACCCTTTCTCATGACAAGGGTATTCTCATGACAGCTATTTAAAAATATCAGAATCAGACTTGACGGTATCATGGTGGCATAGAAGAAGAGACAGGATTGTTTAGATTTGTGGTAATTTTATTGGCTTCAAATCCAAAATGGAAAATTCCTTTCTTTTTCTTTTCTAACCTATTTTATTGTTTTCAGAGGTAGTATAGATTGTGGTTACATTTGAACAGCTATGGAAATGGCTTCTGCTCTTTGCCTGGTGCTAGTTCTAGAATTAGTCTTATTGGATTCTCTCAGAGGAACCAGCAGTAGCCTTCCCAAGCCTCTTTGATCTTCAGAATGTGGAGCATCTCTCCTAGTTATCCCTTTCCCTTTCCCCCCTAACCTCTGACATATAATAACTTCCTGAATTACCCTGGAGGTTTCTTTTGATTTATTCAATTCTCTAACACCTGCAAAAACAACTCCCTTCATTAACTCCCCTGTGTTGCAAACAATGCTATTTCTGTTTTTATTACTGTTTCATACACACGTGCAGATCTGCACACTCACTCTCTCACACACACACAGAGTCATATATTTCAAATTACATTTATTTTGCAAGAAGCACCATTCACTAAATTACTGTTCTGGTCTCTATTGTGAATACTCTTTGAATTTTGGGCTTCAGCATGTAATTTTATGAATTGATTGTGACTACTCAACTTGGAATATATATTGTGAAGTACATATGATTTGTGAAGTATGACCAAAATAAAAGTGTTAACACTGAAAGCATGTTTTTTTTTTTGCTAGTGCTCTTCCGCTTAAGCCATAGTGTCACTTCTGGTTTGCTGGTGGTTAATTAGAGATAAGAGTCTTATGGGCTTTTATGCTGGGGCTGACTTCGAACCACTATTCTCAAAGCTCAGCTTCCTAAGTAGCTAGGATGGGTGTGAGCACCAAGGAAATTGTGGTTTGCAGAAAGACTGAGATGATTTCTTGTTATGCTCTATACCTGTTCACATCTAATCCCAAGAGAAACCCAAGAGAAAAATTGACTCTCCCAACTTTATACAAATAAAAGTTTGGAAAAGCCATATAATGAGTGATTGTTGTCCTTAATGTACTATGTTATCTCTCATCTCTTTTGCTGTCCCTTGGTTATCTCATATTGTTACAGTATCTCACTTTGTTATCTGATATATTGGCTATATTTGTATTTGGTTATTTGAAATTGGATACAGAAGGAAAACAAGATGAAGGGTGGGGGTGGGGGAGTGGGAAATGGGGACCAAGACATGAGAAAGGGTATCAATGCATGTGAATTAATGCACCTTCTATCTGGTGAGTATAATGTAATCTTCTATTATTACAATAAAAATATATGGGAAAAAAGAAAAGTTTGGAAACTCAATCCAATGTTTGTTATTTTTGCCTCAAGCTACATTTGGTTTTATGAAGTCACATATATGCAATCAAGGATTTATTAGTAATTCAAAATAAATTTCCACATATAAAGTAATTAACACTATTTCAAATGGACCATTGTATTTATATTTATGTATATCTTTATATGTATATTTATGTGTATGTGTATATATTTGGGTTTTGAACCCAAGAACTTGGCTAGCTTGCACTTTACCATTTGAGCCACATCCTCATCCATGAACTTATTTTTCTGTTAAAGCTGGTTACTCCTTTTTTTCTTATTTCTAAAATAAATTTGTTATAGTATATTAATTGTACAAAAGTACTTAATTGTGATTTTCTATACAAGCCTATGATGTACCTTGACCAAATTCAACCCTATATTACTTTTTTCATATATTTATTATTGTAATTAATAGAAGGGTTACATGATATTTGCCAGATAGATGGTAAATTAATTCCCATACATTGATACCCTTTCACATGTCTTGGTCCCCACCCCCACCCCTCATTTTGTTTCCCCCCCCTTCCCTATCCATTTTCAAATAAACAAATAATATAGCAAGTAACAAAGTCAGATACAGCAACAATATGAGATTAACCAAAGGGCAAAAAAAGATAAGAGAAATAACATAGTACATTAAGAACAACAATCACTCAAGATGAAACTCTTATTTTCATATCCTAGAAACACTTTCATTAGAAATCTTTTGTTATTCTGATGAGTTTATTTATATGGGATTAGTGCTTCTTCCTAATATATTTTAGTATTCCTTCTTTATCTGTCTACCTAATATACTAATTTAATAGACCTTGGGGAGATTCTTATTTAGTTTTGTCTGTTTTCATTTCTAAGCATCTGATCTTAGTTTTTAACTTTCTCAATGAACATTTTTCTCCAAAACATTTAAAATATTTTCTGTTATTACTTTCTCTGCTTTTCCAATGTTTCTAAAGTGAGTTCATCCAATCTAGTTTGTGCCGATTCTTTACAGAAACATTGATTTCATTAATGTCTCCCAATTGCTTTTTTTTTTTTTTTTTTTTGCCAGTCCTGGGCTTGAGCTCAGGGCCTGAGCACTGTCCTTGGACTTTCTCAAGGCTAGAGCTCTACCACTTGAGCCTCAGCACCACTTCCGGCTTTTTTCTATGTATGTGGTACCGAGGAATCGAACCCCGGTCTTCATGCATGCTAGGCAAGCACTTTAACCACTAGGCCAAACTCCCGGCCCCTCCCAATTGCTTTTTATGGAGATACTTCCTTAATAGATTAGCACCCATTTCTTGTCATTGTTTGCTATTCTTCACATCCTGTGTGTAAAAATCCCAAGTATCAGTGATCTCCAGTTCTTTGTTCTTGGTCTAATGTACTTATGTTACCTGCTCTCTCATTTGAACTTATTTTCATACTTCTTTCAGCCTTTTAGAACTATTTATATTTCAAAGAGTACAAAATCTGTACTGCTTAGCTTCAGATCTTAATGTACTGCTACTTGCTTGAGATCCCCGCCCCCCTTTATTTTGGTAGGCATTATTAGACTTGAGCTCTGGGCTTGGGCGTTGTCCCTGAGCTCTTCAGCGCAAGGCTAGTGCTCTATGCCTTGAGCCACAACACCACGTTCGATTTTCTGGTGGTTAATTGGAGATGAGTCTTTCTGTCCTTAATGCCTGGGCTGGCTTTGAACCTTGATCCTCTGGTCTCAGCCTCCTGACTAGCTAGGATTACAGGTATGAGCCACTGGTGCCCAGACAGAGAGCCTCTCTCTCTCTCTCTCTCCCTCCCTCCCTATCTATTTATCTCTAGTTCTTGGTGCTTGAAGTCCCTGGGCTTTTGTGTTCCAGGCTAGCATTCTACCACTTTAGCCACACCTTTACTTTGGCTTTTTGGTGGCTAAATGTACTTAAAGTCTCAATGACTGTCCTGCTCAGACTGGTTTGTACTGCGATCCTCAGTCCTTAGTCTTTTGAATAATTAAGATTATAGATGTGAGCCACCAACATCTGGCTATTCTTCTTTAGAAAGTTTTATACTGTTTCTAATTTCTTTTTTTTTTGGCCAGTCCTGGGCTTGAGCTCAGGGCCTGAGCACTGTCCTTGGACTTTCTCAAGGCTAGAGCTCTACCACTTGAACCTCAGCACCACTTCCGTCTTTTTTCTATGTATGTGGTACCGAGGAATCGAACCCGGGTCTTCATGCATGCTAGGCAAGCACTTTAGCCACTAGGCCAAACTCCCGGCACTGTTTCTAATTTCTTTATGGCACAGTGATGTTTTATTTTAATATCTTATTCTCTTATCTTATTTGAAGTGACTGCTTTTAAAACCTTGTTCTAGACATCTTAGTTTTAAAATATTTCTTGGGGACAGGAGTTTGGCCTAGTGGTAGTGTGCTTGCCTAGCATGCACCAAGACCCAGGTTCAGTTCCTCGGTACCACATACATAGAAAAAAGCCAGCAGTGGTATTTGTGGCTCAAGTGGTAGAGCTCTGGCTTTGAGAAAGCCCAAGCTAAAGCTCAGGCCCCGAGTTCAAGGCCCAGGACTGGCAAAAAAAATATTTCTTGAAAAAACATAACTAAAGTTGGGATCAGAAGAATCAATTTTCTTTAACATGAAAACGAAGCTTTCTTTAAGCCCTTTACATAATTCTTGTCATAATATGCAGTTTGTATATCTATAGCCAGACATATACACTCAAATTTCTACTGACATAAGTAAGTAGAATGAGTCAGGTGAGAAAGATCACATTGTATATTAATTGATACAATAACATTGTATTGTATTGTATTCTGATATTACCAGGTAAAAATGTGAATCTTGTATTGCATAACCTAAGTGAGATGAATCTATTTTAGACTTACTATTCCATTTTTAAAACACTGGCAATTATTGAAAATAATAAAAACCAACCAAAATGCTATGTAAATCCTAATAACACGTGTCTGGGCTACTCAGTTTGTCCTATTTGTGTTGAGTGTAATCTGTAGAATCATTGGAGACATAGAATGTAGGAAAGACACTGCCTGTCCAAAGAAAGAATACGTGAATGGACTTGTGAATCTAATAGATATAGAATACGGGGGACAGAACTGTGCAGCATGTGTTACCGAAGCCAGGGGGAAATCTGTTTTTATTACATGTCTATTAGATTTAAGGGAATGCAATTATGAGGGTAACGTCAACATATTTTATAGTGTATCTTCTTTCACATCCATATCATTAGAAAGCTATTAAGTGTTATCAGGAATAAATTCCAAAATGACTACATGTAGAAAATGGCAACTGTTAGAACCAGGTGGTTTATTAATTGAGAACTTGGAGGAAAATTGAGAGGAAAGAATGAGGGAACTGACCATAACCCTGCTGTCCAAAGGCAACACTACCCAGACTCCAAGAGGTGGGGGAGGAGAGGAAAGGCTCAATTACTCCCCAGGATTCACACAAGCAGCTGGAGCTCCTGTAGTTTTTACATTTATTGAGACTAATTCATTTATTTGATTTCCTAGGTTTTTTTTTGTTTTTGTTTTTGTTTTGTGTTTTGTTTTGTTGCTGGGCCTAGGGTTTAAACTTAGGGCCTAGCACTGTCCCTGAGCTTCTTTAACTTTAGTCTTGTGTTCTACCCCTTGACCCATGTTCACACTTTTTACCATGCGAAAGAATATCAAAGTCAGAAGTAGCAATCTTTCGTTTTAGCCTTATACTTAAATGTTCAGTGTTAAATTGCTTTCAAAAATGGACAGTTGCAGGATATGACAGAGTATACAGGATTCCAGTCACCCATATACAGTGAGAGCAAAAGAGGATAATCTTAGGAGAAAAGCACCAAGTTATAAAACCTACCCATGATTCATATGTATATAAAATAAGATACATACTGGAAAGAACTCCAAAGATAAGGAAACGAAGGACCTTTTCTTAATTTGCTTTTCATCTTCTGATGACTCTATTCATTACTTCATATATGGTGTGTGCAAGTGCACATCTGAGGGAAGGTGGGAAGAGGCACAGTCAGTGGAAAACGGGTGAAGATTGTGACACAGCAAAGCCCATTGGCTGCGCTGGACATTGATGAGAGTGAACCAAGCAACTCGTGGGCAGAGATGGGAGAGAGGGAAAGAGAATAAGGAAATAGAAAAGGAAAAAAAAATATGTAAAGGTAACCCTGCTGTATATCACCTCAGAAAACAATAAAATAATTTTCAAAAATGAAATAAAAAGAATGAGGGAACTGGCTTGCAATATGAGTGAAGCCTGGAGGCAAAAATCTAAGCTGCCAACTTTACTGAAGGATGGACTAAGCTAGTTGAGTAGATTAGAGAGAAAATATATCTTGGGAATGTTATTCAATATTTAGTAATAGAGAGCTGGGGTCAGGCAAAAGTGGAGCTTACTTAAAGAGACAAGTCCTGATGGGATAGGATGTGATTTGGCAGTGTTGGTCAAAGTGAACGCCAAGGTGAGATAGTTAACTGGGTGGCCGAGATCAGAGCCAGAAACACTGAGTTCAGAGCCAAGTATCTGAAAGCAGTCTGGAGAGATATGCAAAGAAAATTATTTGCCAAGAATTTACAGTCAATAATTTAGGAGGTTACAAATGGGAAAACTGCGTACTTACTTTATATACCTATTACATAGTTTTGATTAAGGTAGTATTTTTTATTCAATGTTCAATTAAGACTTACACAATTTGGAATCTGGACTTCTGTTTAAAAATTAAAATGCCCAAACACACATCTTCTCAAGAAATGTTTTTTAAACAGAGCTTTTGGCCAAGTTGCTTTAGAACAACAGTTGACTAGAACTGCACGTCTTCTTCAAACACTGTCTAGTGCAGAAAGGAAACAGGAACTTGAGAATTTCTATGAGTCATACAATGTAGAATTCTTTCCAAAGTCATTTTTCCTGCTGGGATGGAGTTCTAATCTCCTATTGGCAGACTCTCTTGGCTACAAGGTAGATTGTTTACTTTGATGTCTTCTCAGCTATTCTTTCCGATAGTGGACCATCATTTTTGATATATTAGAGCAGAAGAGCTGTGTAATATGACATGTTTACAGCCTCTCCTACTTTTGTATCCTTTTAAAGTGGATAAAAATCATATGTGCACAGGCATATATACACATTTAATCCAGTTGTCGCTGAAGAAATCTCTTGATTCTGAAAATTCTGAAAGCTTATCTTACTAGTAGGTGAAGTCATATGCACAATTCAATTAAAAATGTTAAGATATATTTCAAAATGCTGCCAGAAATAAATATTTCTGAGAATGTGCCTCATTCATTCAAAAAATTAATTCTTGAATTAATAAAAATATACACAGAAACGGCTATCTTATAAACAAAGTGTTAGTGTGAAGAATGGATCAAAATATAGATATAGATCATATAAGAAGAGAAATTATGCATATGTACATATATGTATAAACAAATACCTACACATATATATGGATGACTGTTTATACATCTGTGTATATGTATATGTATTTATATATTTTATATATATTTATATTTTGAGTTTTTCCAGTTAAACTCAAAAATCAAAAAGCATTTGTTTTAAATTGATAGTAAATTCATGTGAAAATACATTGTTCATAAAAATAATAATAATAATAACTTATTTAGTAGCACTGAATATTAAATGAATGCTCCAAAATAAAGTGTGAGAAATACAATTCCCTCCAAAACTCTTTGACATTTAATTGAATCTATTTATCATTTAGGAAAAAGTAGGTATTAATTTTTATTTACATATATTTTATATTTATTTATTTATTTTTGTGGGTCTTGGGGCTTGAACTAGGTCTGAGTGCTATCCCTGAGCTCTTCAGCTCAAGGCTACCACCCTACCCTGGAGCCAAGCCCCACTTCCCATTTTCTAGAGGTTAATTGGAGATGAGTCTCCTGTTCTTTTGTTCCTGGGCTGGCTTTGTACCTTGATCCTCAGATATCAGCCTCCAGAGTAGTTAGGATTACAGGCATGAGCCACCGCGCCGGGCTAGATATATTTTATTTATAATATTCCTTCTGAATTCTTAGGGCTTTAGTTTTAGAACTCTTTGATGATACCAGGATATTTGGATATTCAGATGTCATATATAGTATCAAAGCACTTGTACTTATCCTATAAACTTTCATATATGTATTTGAAACAATAGATCAATAACTTGAAACAATAGATTGATCATTTCTACTGTTTTCTAAAGGTAGTAGTATGTAAGAGATATAAAGTGAACAATAAGAAACAATGTATTATTTTGCTTGGCTTAAAATGGTTCAGTAAGCTGTGTTTAGTTTTTTTTATTGTAATTAATAGAAGGGTTATATGATATTTACCAGAGAGATGGTGCATTCATTCCCATACATTGTGTTTAGTTTAAAAATAGTGTATTTTAAGCATCATGCTGCTCCATTGTAACTAACAGCATAGCATTACTTTGACCTTGCTCTTTATTTCCATGAACATTAAATGTTCCAGACATTGAAGTAGATATTCTCACAGATCACTTTTGTATGCACCTGGAAACTTTGCAGTATAGAAATATGTGGCTATTTTCTTGAGTAGAAATTGATTTTAGAAGGACTAACTTTCCTAAAGTCACATTTCTATTTACTGATACAGACAGAAAACCACATTGTTTCTGAAACAAGAGCCAATGCCTAGGTCAGTACTGAATTTCCTTTGCATGTTCTAGAACCATTTTGCCCTCCTCTCATTAACCCCATGACTTAATTCTTTTAAAATTTAGATTTTATTGTAAAGGTGATGCACAGAGAGGTTATAGTTATATCAGTAAGGTAGTGAGTATATTTCTCTGTAAACAGTATTAACTTCTTCCTCATTTTCTCCCGCTTTCCCACGCCAACTCCCTTCCTCTCAAACTTGTAAAATTTATTTCCAACATAGTGTCTAGTGAGTAACACTTTTTCAGTGGTTCACTTTTTGTCTCACATTTCTGTGATTACTCTTCACCTCCTAACATCAGAGAAACTTATATACAAGACAAAGACTACAGAAATGTAAAGACAGTGACAATAGGGACTAACCCAAAGAAAAAAGAAAGAAAGAAAAAATAAGTAAGTGCAAATAGTACAACATAAAGCTTCTTGTTTTCATTTCTTGGAGTTCTTTTTGATAAGCATCATTTTATATGGTCATACACACATAGTGCCATTGTGATCCTCTGCTAAAAACATCCTAAATGTATTCTAGTCATTACAAATGAGAGAAACCATGAAGTCTATGTTTCTTTGGGTCTGACTTACTTCACTTGATATAATTTTCTTCAAGTGTTACCATTTCCGTACTAATGGGGAATGTCATTCTTTCTGATGGAAGCATAGAATTCCATTGTGTATTTTCTTGATCCATTCATACACTGTGGGACTTGTGGATTGATCGCATATCTTAACTACTGTAAATAATGATGTGATAAGCATGGTTGTGCCGGTAGTTTGGTTCTCAGATGCCCTGGACCAGCGGGGCTTTCCTCTTCCCTTGCTATGACTCCTTGGGAACATGCTTATTACTCTTCTCTGAAGGGTTATCATCTTTTCTTGAAGTTTCTCCTTCCCTAAACTGTTTGAAAAGTGGAGAGAAATTTCCATCCTTCTTTTCTTGTTGCTGCAAACAGTTGTTTTGTCTTTTCACACTTGTGACTAGTGCATTCTATTTTATTTTAAATATAGGAAGAGAATGGAAACAAATTGAGAATTATTAATACGTCTCTCAGAGTTAATATTAGCACCAACATGTGATGCATCAGTAAACTCTCCAGTACCTGTAATATAAAATTATAATATCGCAGTGAAAGGAATAATTTAAGTTACTATGTTGGGAACGTCCCTTTCCCTTCTGCTAGAAGGAGAGACTTGTTAGTCCTGATCATTAGCTTAGCAGCAAACAAGCTTCTCTCCCTCCTGGCCTATTTCAACATAGGAGAACACTTCAGAGACTGTTGACATGATAGAGAGAGCCAGTGATCCTACCACCTGGTAGGGCAAAGATGAGATCAGCAAATGTCTTGGAAGATAAACAGAATTCGTCCTGTTTCCCCATGCCACAGGTATTTTTCACTGGGCAACAGGGCCTCAGTAGGAAGATACAATAGATATAATGCCCAGGGAATGGTTTGTGGTTGGAGAAAGTGATTTACCTGAAATTTCACTTACTTTTTATTTATTTTTACTAGGAAACTCAAGCAAAACAATTCCACCAAAATTAAAATACAGAATTCTAACTTCAATTCTAAGCAAATTTCATTTACTTTAGCAGAGAACTGTGCTGTAAGGGAACCCATCAAGTCTTCTCCCAGTACTCTTACAGCCCTGGAAAGAAAATAGAGATTTAAATGACTGCCATGTACAAGGTATCATTGTTGATCCATTAAGTACGTTTATTTGTTTATTTGAAATAGGACAGGGAAGGGGGAAAAAACAAGATGATTGGGAGGGAGTTGGGGGAGGGAAAGGGACAAAAGTATGAGAAGAGGTGTCAATGTGTGAGAAGTAATGTACCTACTATCTGGCCAATAAAACTGTAACCTCTCTATATAGTACAATAAAAAAAAAGAAATAATGGAAGCATGCAGAGAGATGGTTATGAGATCAGCCAGTTAAATGAATAAACTTTTGTTTATCTCTCCCTTTTATCCCCAGTCCAAACACACTTGAAAGGACTAGGGATTGAAAGAAAGGGCAGAAAGGTACATGAATAACACAGGCCTGTATGACTTTATTCTACAGCCAGTCATTGCTTTTATCACCCTAGATTTGTCCTGGCTGGATGATTAAATTGAGTTTGAAGTTGAAACGTTACACTAATCTGAATTTCAAGAACCAAAACTGACTAAAAATTGTGTAATCTACCAAATATGGCATTTATTGATGGAAAATATTTTTTACAATGCACATTTAAAAAGTGATTGAAAAATACACCATATCATGTTTATATTCCAGACATTTGAAATTGAGTTGGTATTCATTTTGCCAATATGTCTTTCACTGACTTGGCAAATAAAATGGGAATGTAATGAGAGGAACGCGCACTGAGGCGTCATCTCACTCCAGGTTCTGGAAAAAGTACTGCTGTACTTTCAAACTTTGAATATTTGGTTACAGACACAAACATTCTTGGTAAGTTTTTCCTTTTTAAAGTTAGACGTTTAAAAGAAATCTTACACAATGTGAAAATCACCTTGCTTTTTCTCTACTCATTAACAGGTCATTAGTTTTGTGAGTACAAAGGAAATCATTGTGCCTATGATTCTGAAATGAACACATATGGAAGATTCATATTTGTGTACAGATTTCAAAGGATTACAGATGGAAGAGCATACAGTTGTTCTCAGAAACTGGAGGTAGAGACATGTTAGAGCCTCAGACACCTGTTTTTGAAACAATCACATTTTAAATCATTATTTAATGAGTCCCCATTTTATGCTTGAAGTAGAGATGTTTCTGATATATTTTTTTAGAGGTGAGCTAATTTATTTCCGTTGTAACAGCAAAACTGCTTGCTTTACACATTATTTTCTCTTTTTCCATATATTTTTATTGTAATTAATAGAAGGGTTACATTATATTCACCAGATAGAAGGTGCATTACTTCACAAACATTGATACCCTTTCTCATGTCTTGGTCCTCATTTCCCTCCCCCACCCCCACCCCTCATCTTGTTTCCTCCCCTTCCATATCTGATTTCAAATAACCAAATAAGCATATGTACAATTTTTTAAAGATAGTTTTCATGTATTTGTTCCCACATATTTACCTTATACTATCAAAGCAAGCTAAGGAAATTTTCTCCTCTGGAAATTACCATCATTTTCCAGGAATTAAGACTGACATATAAGCTTTATTCTGACCTATGAGCCTATAAATAATGACTTGTAAAACATCCAGGTAAAAATAATATCTACCAAAACCACTCTCCAAATTCATTTCAAAACAAAAGTCCAGGATAAAAGCTACACATTTAAGATACTTTATACATTCTTCTACGAGAAGAACTAGTCATATGTTAGTCAAGTTTTTGTGTTATGACAATACTGAATGTTTCCAAGCATCTCAATCACAATTTAATAAACAAAATTCAACTTTGGGATATTATGTGATTATTTTTATGTCCTTAAATTTTTGGTGGTCTGAACACACAGTCTGAGCATGCTAATCCAATGTACTACTGTTTGAACTGATTATTTTAGAGATGGAGTCTATAAACTTTTCTGCTAGGACAGACTTTAAAACTGTGATTCTTCAGATCTCAACTTTCTAAGTAAGTAGGATTATTGGTGTGAGGCACTAGTATACAGTTTGTGTGAATATTAATCAAAAAGATAGTTTCATGTAGATATAGTGGATTGATATTTGACCTTTAAATCCACTTTATCTTTATGGCTTTGGGAATGATGCATAACTTTTCTGTACTGTTTTTCTTTCTGTAAAGACAGAGATTACAGCCAGGTACTGGTGGCTCATGCCTATAATCCTTGCTACTCAGAGGGCTGAGGTCTGAGGATTGTGGTTTGAAGCCAGCCTAGGTGAGAAAGTCTGTGAGATTCTTTACCTAAAAAGCCACAGGTAGGGTTGTGGCTCAAGTAATAAAGTGCTAGCATTAAGCACAAAAGCTTAGGGACAGTGAGCATCCAGGCACTGAGTTCAAGCCACAAAACTGTAAAAAAAAAAAGCCTGAGATTACACTAAATCTATCCAACAGTTGCATATCTATTAAAAAGAGAAGTCACATGAAGGGCTTAGGTGTTTAGCACTGACTGAATATAGTGTGTGAACTATGGTAAGTGTGAAGATGAGGATATAGGTGTGAACACAAATGTGACCTGAGAGATATATTTTTTCCAGTAGATTTAGAGAATATACTTTGATATTTAGAGATGTCATAAGAAGAATAACTGGATTGATTTTTTATAGCTGGTTCTATAAGTGTATGACTGTAAATTATTATGTTTTATTAATACGTTCTCTTTTCATAACCCTAAAAATACTGCCAACATTAGGTACTATTATTTTATCATTTTCACAGAGGGTACTATAACTTCAAGATCATAAAGGATAGATCCAAGAATTCTCTGTGCTCTTTGTGCCACGTGTTCTCTTAGGGATGCAATGGACATTTCTCTAATTTGAGCAGATTAATTCAAGAGTATAAAGCATTTTTCCCCAGGAGGTAGATAATATATACTGGTATCATTCTAAGTTTAGTGTCTATAAATTTTCTCTCAGGATCATTTTGCTCTTTTTTTAAAAAATAAGAGTAGATAATAATCTCTTAAAAACAAAATTGTGAATCTAAAATTATCTCCTATCTTAAATTGCTTTTTTTCCTTTATAGCAATAGAAATTGTAATATTTTAAATCTTAGACAAAACTAGGTCCATGGATGCTTTATCAACCCAGAAATAAATATAAGTTTTTTGAACATAAAACTTGTGTGCCTAGAATAATTTTAAGGGTGCAGTTCACTTTTGAAATAGAGCATAAAGTCTTTTAAAAATCATTGAAGACTGGAAGTTTCCTCAGTTCTGAGAAGTGTTTCCTATCTGTGCCAGTAGCTCATGATTCTCAAGATAGGCCTTTTCTGACTGAAATCAAGAACAACCATCTCTTTTTGTCCCTCCAAATGTTAACCTGGAAGTTCTTGAAAAAAGAAGGCAACACTTCAAACCACACTTTAATGAATGCAATGGAATTGCTACACTTTTAGCTATTTTAAAAGCTTTTAGATATCTCAGAATTGATTCACAAAAATTTTTAGTCCTTGCTTTCCTCACATTTACTCTATGATTTCTTCTTTTTTACTTCTCAAAAGTGTTCTTAGTAAAGAAGTAAAGAAGGAATTCATGTTCTTTGATATTTACACAAATTTTATAGTTTGGGATCTCATGTTTAAGCAAATAATCATCACATTTTGATAAACATTCAAATTTTTAGCCCCATATTAAGATGGTCTCTTAAAGACATCTCATGAAAATTGAAGAACCTTCAGAAAAATGCACGTACTAACCTCACATACATTGTAGGGGCAAGTTTCCCTTCTATTCAATGGTGTACATAAATAAATATATGCCCCATAAAGTACAGTTTTGCAATTTCTGCTTTCATTCTGAACATTTATCTTGTGGTGAAGGGAATATATATATATATATATATCCATAGGTAAGTTATTAACTGTCATGATCTCAATTTTCCAATAATAACAATAATAGATTTTCATTGATATTGATATTTTCATTCTTCCAAAGAGAAGATACTATGCAGATTTTTTAAAATATCAAAGGCACTCTTCTCCGATTTTCATTTTGCTGAGAATAAAATCGTGACTTAATCAGTTATCACATCCTTTTATAAACAGTTGTGAATAGCTTGCAGACTGCAAAGCTGACACAGACATTCTCCAACATCAGATGCTCCCTCAAGAGAACAGGAGAGAAATGACTGGGCTCTACATGTCTGAATTCCTGCTTTCAAGTCACCTTTTGCTAAGTTATTCTTCTGCCTCAGACTTAGTTGAGAAGCTATGGGTAGCACTGCTAGACACCTTCTTTATATGAGCCAGGACACAGGCTTGGTGGGAACAAACATCATTCAAGACATACCTGATCTGTATTTCTAAGTTTTTGTCTATCTTGTTTAATGTTGTCAAGGAACAGTAATCTCAAGACACAGACTCATTTATTCAACTTCTTTTCCTAAGAATCTTTAGAAGCTGTTTGTTGCTTAGAGAAAATGATGGGAAAGTATTAACATTTTCTTCTGAACTTTGTAGACTGAAACTAAGACTGTTCTTAATCCTCTTTGAATCTTTGATATGAGTACTAAGCCTGGGGTATTTCAGGCACATGTTAGTGGATAGTAAATAACTAAGGTATAAACACTGAAGATCGTTCCCTAAACACTTTAGAGCTCAAATTCCAGTGCCAGCATTCCACAAGCTCCTGCCATTCCACACTTACCTGCATCTTCCTTGTACTTGTGTGTGTGCCTGTCTAAGGGCTTAAACTTAGGGCCTGAAAGCTATTCCTGGGCCTCTTTGTTCAATGCTAGTGTTGTACCACATGAGCTACAGTTGTACTTCTGCCTTTTTGGAGTTTCATAGAATTTCTTACCTCAGATTTCAGCTGAGGAAGAAGGATTAAAGGTGTGAATCACCAGTGCAGGCTCTTCTTATATTTTTAAGACATTGTTCCACAGGCTAACATGTCTCTCATCTATCCAATCACATTATTATTCATTTCTCAAGATACTCAAGTGCCATTTCTATTGTGAAACATCTGTAGTTCCTTGTACTTGTTAAATACCATGGAAACTCCTTAGTACAATTAATCTACATTAAAAAGATTGGGAAAAAAGTAAAAAGAGTCTCTGTTGAGAGGATAGGCAGAGTATCAGCAGGTGAATGGAAAGGGTGATTGAATGTAGTTAAAGTGCTTTATTTGAATTGATTAAAATATAACAATGAGACCTGTTGAAATTGTTTTAAGAAGGTGAAGATAGCAGGATGCCAGTGGCTCACTAGCTGATAGCTACTCAGGAGGATGAGATCTGAGAATTTGTGGTTCTGAGCCAACCTGGGCAAAAAAGTACATTTAGACTCATCTCCAATAAACTACCCAGGAAAAGTCAGAAGTGACCCTGTAGCTCAAATGGAAGAGTACTAGCCTTGAGCACAAAGAAGTTCAGGGACAGCATTCAGGCTCTGAGTTTAAGCCCCAGGAACAGGCCATGGAGGAAGGAGAGAGGAGAAGAAGAAAGGGAAGATAAGAAAGAGTTATGGAGGGGATGAAGTCAGTGGGTGGGTGGGGGATGGGGACAGTACATTGATTTATGTATGTAATTACTACAATGATGTCTATTGTATAACTAACATATACTAATGAAAAACTTAATTTAAAAAATAGTGGTTTCCTGGAAAATTTTTTTATAGTGAAGGCATTTTGGGTGTTGAGGTTGGGGAAGAAATTTGACCAGTTAGGTGGAGAAAAACAAAGGTTAAAAAACAGTCCTACAAATATCATTGTATATTGGAATAAATGTTGAATGACTAAACATAATTTACTTTTTAAAATAATTAAAATTGGGAAGTAAAAGTAGGTTGTTGACAGTATTATTTTCTTCTTTTCAGTAATATTTTTCAAGGCCTCTCACTACCTGCTGTACTTCTTAAGCCCCCGTGCCATCCTGCGTATTTCACTATTATTTTGGAGATAGAGTCTTTGTCTTTTGTGGCTTTGATGCTCTGACTTTCAGCTTCCTAGGTTTACCATTGTGAGATTGGAATTGTGCTGGAATTTATTTTTGGGCTACGTTTAATATGCGTGTGTTCTCATTATTTAAAATGAACTCAATCACATATTTGGAATTTGTGTTTAGTTTTTGAGACCCTCATCACCAAAAGCCTTTGGATCAGAGGCAAGGTTTACCATGAATTAAAAAAACAAATAACAACCAAAAAATCTGGCTACATTGTTTTCTGACTAGTGGAAAGGGATCTTATGTGTTACTTTTTACCTTCTATGTCTTATCAGCCTGCCTTTGGCAAGGAGGAACAATAAATTGTATGATACTTCTTTGTGTGTCTGGTGATTGATAGCAGAATGGTCATAGAAAGACCCTGGTGTTTTGTAACGAAAGTGGCCAGGAACTGATGCCTTCAAATGATGCAAGTTTTGTTTCTAGTTTGAGCAAGAATCTATGAGGTGGTTTACTTCTCAAACTGGCACCAACTTTATAGCTTGCCTGGCTTCCCTCAGATGTGGAATCCTAGTTTTGGCTTTTAGTGACTGGCAGAGGCAGGCTGGTTCTGGTTTAATGTTTGACAGGATGCTCTGTGCCAAAGAACCTGCAATGTTAGGATGTTAGGAATACCAGACTGGAGTGCAGAAGAGAAATTGCCATAGCTCTGCTGTCAGCCCAATCATGCTCAAGGAGTATTTCCTACTGCTTCCTGACCCAGACATGGAAATTTGAATGGCACAAGCACTTGGCTGACTGCCCTTCGACGACAGTTTAAATCCCTGTCCAAGTCTTTTTAGTGGAGCAGCATTGCTGGCTTAGAACATTGGCCAAGCTGAGTTGAACTTCCAAACCAAATTAAGCCAATCAATATCTATATTGATCATAACTGCTGTTTGTGAAACATTCAGATTCTTGCCACACACAGTGAAATATAATGCCATGTGAACAGGATAAAAATTTCATCCTTATGAAGTTATTAGAGCATGTGGTCCAGGAGCATAGCCTAGTGGTAGAGTGCTTGCCTAGCATGCATGAAGTCCTGGGTTTGATTCCTTGGTACCACATGCACTGTGGCTCAAGTGGCAGAGCGCTAACCTTGAGCGAAACAACGTGTCTAAGGACAGTTCCCAGGCCTTGAGTTCAAGCCCCAAGCCTGGCAAAAAAATTATCCCAATTGTGAAGACATGAGTTTTCTTTTTGGAAAGACTTTGTGAGCATAATAAAATACTTGTCATCAAGTAACCTAGAAACATATATTATGAACACAAGACAACTTAATTATCACTGCTTATGCTATTCTCCAGAAAGGTGGTCCAAGATGATGAATATTAGAGGTAAGAACTGACAACAAAGTTCATTGGTTTAAAGTTGAGGTATTTATAACCTAGTTTGAAGTTTTCCATTGAATTGTCACTAGATGGTACCCAACTGGGTTCTATTTATGCACTGGGTTTATGTTTTAAAGATGCCAGTCTGGTCATGTTGAAAGCACCAGAAGAGTTTTGGGACAGCTAAAACTCATGGGAAAAGGGGTCACATACATTAGTTTCTCAAATACAATATTCCACACAAAGGGTCAAGTATGATTTATAAAATAGTCCCATGGAATTCAGTGACTGGGAAAGCATATTTGGTGAGGTTTCAAGATAAATTTAAAATCTAAAATGTTCTACATAGTGCAAATTCAAATAGAACTGAGCCATGATTTCTATTTTGGCTGATAGAATCAGTGAACGAGATGACATGAAGAATGAGTGATACAGTAAAGGTGCAAGTCAGTAACTGAACAGCATAAGGAACACTTGAAAGTCTGAGAGAAACCAAACATCTGAATAAGGTTTCTGACTCTTTACACTTTAAAAACACGTCCTATTGCCACATTTATAGAAAAATTTAGACAGCTGGGATGACAAAATCTTGTTATGAATTATGGTACTTTAGTTCTTACAACATCTCTGGAAGTAGGAATGGTGTTTATTGTCACTTTACAAATGACCCTAAGAGAAAGATGATAACTTGGCTATAGTCATAAATGAGCAAGTATGGAAAACTGGCCTAGGATAAGGATGGTCTGATTCTAAAGCCATGTAAACATTAAGTCCTTATGTCAAGTTATCCCTGACTTTGGTGATGACACCTGTGAAATAATTCTCAGGGATGAGATATTTTCTTTTTTTTTTTTGTATTTCCATTTTCTTTTGTAAAAATTTTTTTTAAATTTTTTTTATTGTAATTAGTAAAAGGGTTACATGATATTTGCCAGATAGAAGGTGCATTAATTCACATACATTGATACCCTTTCACATGTCTTGGTACCCATTTCCCTCCCCCCCAACACCCCCCACCCGTCTTGGTTTTCCCCCCTTCCCTATCAAATTTCAAATAGAGATATTTTCTTTTATAAGCTCCTTAGTATTATTTATTTATGTGATGATCTCTCATCATTAGGTTAATGTTCTCTTAGTTGATGTGCACATTACTAGACATTTTTTCAAATCTCCCCTACAACTAGCCCCATAATTCCCTTTTGGAAACACAGACTTGTCATATCAATTTTGCTAGTACAATGTCTAATTGTCCTTAAGAACCATGCTAGGCTTCTCAAAATCTGACTTCAGTGCAACTTTCCCTTATATCTCCATCTTGTTCATTTTTGCTTTCTCTTCATCCCTCTGAAAGGCCTCAGTTGCAATCAAATATACATTGATTCTAAAACCCTGGAAGAATTCAAGTCTCTACCATGCCTGTTGAGATGGTTGTAGGGGAAATTTCAAGTAATAAGAAGTGAACCCAAAATTAGTGTTCAAAAAATTAAGTGAAAGGGTAAGCACTATCCAGGAAAGACTTTCAAAAAGGGACAGCTCTCCATTGTGGTGGATCTTTTGAAGGTGTGGCAGTCCATATATATTAATCATTATAATTAATATTCAATTAGTATATCCTAGTTATATAGTGTTATAAATCTGGAAGCCTTAACCACAGTGAGTATATTTGGTAAGACAGTGACTCCCTTTGTGTGACAGGTTAACATCAGAGAAGAAAGAAATTCCACCCTGTCACCCATATCAAGGAGAGCTATAATGAGGTGCCCTATTGAGAGAGGGCTTATTGTTCAAGTCTAAACAGACCCTCTCTCAAGTCTGTTTCAGACTGTTGATGTGAAAACAAGGGATAATTGTGATTCAACAATTCTGAAGAAAGAATCTTCCTTGACATGAACCAGCTAAGAAGTTTAAGCATCTTGAGCTTGGTCAATGAAGGGCATGGTTTTCAACGACCCCCACCATTTGTGAGGAGAGCAAATCTTATTGTTTGTAATTACTGGAGTTACAGGCCTGTGAATGGCAGCATGCTTAGGTCTCAGGAGATGTCAGATGGTGTGGGGGCTTGTGGGCCATGTAGAATTAGACAGAGAACTTTCCTTGGCAGATTTGAAAACAAGAAACAAAAGGACAGTATAAGGAGTTCTGGATATCTAGCCACAATGCCTGGGATAGAGATGAAATGAAAACAACATGGGGCTCTGAATTCAAGCCCAAGTTACTAACACAAAAAGGAGAGAGGGGGGAAGCCTTTTATGGAGTTTAACACTAGATGGAGAATAGAGAGAAGGGGAGTGCAGAAATGAACCATTTCATATCTAAGCACTGAAAAAATTAGTATTTTCAGAGGCCAGACAGGAAACAGAAGTGAATGAAGCAGATGTCCTTAAGATGAATTCTGGTAATGAGAACACAAAACTAAATCAGGTACCAGTTGCTGTAATTTGATATACTCAGGAGTACTACTATTCAAAGCCACTCCAGGCAGAAAAGTTTGCTAGACTCCATCCCCCAATAATGTAAAAAGCTGATTTGGTAGAGCTCATTGGGCAAGGAAGCCAAGCAAGTACCAGATTCTCAATTAAAAATATGATGCTAGAAAAAAAAAAAAACTAAAACTAAACCAGGGGCCAGGGGCTAATGCCAGTAATTCTACCCATTCAGGAGGTTGAGATCTGAGGATCATGAGAGTTCATGAGATTATTATCTCCAATTAACAACCAAAATGCTGGAAGTAGTGCTGAGGTTCAAAGTAGCAGAGGGCTATTATTGAGCCTAAAAGGTCAGAGAGTGCCCAGGACCCAAGTTAACTTGGGTCCTTAGAACTGGCATAAAAACAAAACTAATATTTTCAGAAAACAATACACAAGCCAAGCAAAATACATCTTACTGCTACATTTAGCTCAGAGATCATTCATTCTCAATACCTAAATTCCAACAGAACATTGTTATCCTCATTTTAAGGCAACTTCTAGTTACTAAGAGAGAAAAGCTCACAGTGTTGTCTAAAATGTCATCCTTTGCATTTTTAGGTCTATCATCTATGTCACTGTAATAACACAAATCTGAAGAAGCAGAAGCTTAGTACTCAGCAGTACTTGAGGGCATTTGAATTTTACAGTGCTACTTCCCACCCTGCCACCTTGAGCCCTGAACACCAAGCTCTGGCTTAGCTTATCACGCATAACTGGTGCTCTTCCTACTACTCATGGACTCTCACCAAGTCTTAATTAAAAGTTAGAGAAAATTCTACATTCATAATAGTGGTTTTTTTTTCTATTGCAAAGATGTAAGCAGGAAGTGAAAGTTGGTATAGTGGAAATCTTCAAGAGCTCCCATTTTCTTTCCTCTTTCTACTTCAGAGGTCTCATTTTTGAGTCGTGCCTTTCCCCTTAACTAACCTTATGATTTACTGATATTCTTTCACTTGTATATTTAAAATTGAACTAAAATATTTTTACATTGTGTTTATTGAAGAAATGTGCGTATTTTTAGTGCATGAGGGATGGATTCCCTAATTGGACCATTACTCATTCTCTACTCCATAACTAAAATAATACTTATTTTCCAGCTACCAGCGCTGTAGAAAGAAGGCCAGGAGAACAGTGAATCCTAGACTGAGGGGGAAAAACCAGAAGATGAACTACAATTGCAAGATCTAAATTAGTAACACATTTGTGTTTGTTATTTTCTCTGACCTAGATCTGTGTTCTACTCTTGATTATTCACAAAGCAATTCAGGAAAAGCAAATAAAAATTTAGGATGTATTTGAAAAACTTGTGGTATATTAATAATTCATTTTGCTCTTACATTTTACTTCTGAATTAATCTCTATACTGTTGCTATATTTTTTAAATATAGGTCTTTGGGTTGTTGAGCTTTCCACTTACTCTTGTTGGTTTGAGGTTGAATTTTTACCTGTATCATTTTCATGTCATATCAATCTTCATATACATGTGTGTACTTACACATATACTTACCTATACCTATTCTTTGGCACATAAAATTTAAATTGCATGGAATTCAGATGTGCATTTGTGTATATGAGATAATTAAATAATCTAAAAAGTTATAGTTTCTGTGAAATTTGTCAAAGATACTTTCCTTTTTTGTTATGAGTTCCATAAAAGCATCAGAAGAAAATTTAGTTTATTCTATCCTGAATATATGTATATTCAGGATATATATGTATATATATGTATATATATATATATACTCATTCATGGATTTTTACCTTGAAGAATGTGTTTTAAAATAGTATGAGATTTTTAAGTGGCAGTTTTGAATTTTGAATCATGACAGAAAGCAATTGGTCAGCATTCTTTGATAATTCTCTCTGCTTACATTCTGTGCACTCCATATTCATTTAAGAAAAATGATTCATGATCACATCTTGAAGTATGGCATCTGTAAGCAACACATGCTTTGCGTATTTAGCCTCTCAGTTATTTAATATTGGTTCTGCCAGGATTATTTTCAGAACTTTGTTTCAAACAGTAATTTTAAAACCAAAAAGGCAAAAGTGATTCAGTCAACACCGGCAACCACAACAATGTAATAATTTGAATGCTTGAAATTCTCTTAAAAAGAAAAGAAAACGTGGAAAATAATAATTTAATTAAAACTTTAAAGAAAAATGTACGATTCTGTATGCTTTGTAACTCATACAATGTGTATCATTTTAATTTCTGATAAAATTTCTGTCTATTCTGTCAAAGGACAACAACTGTCCTTTGACAATGACCACTCTTTTATGGTTGAATTTCAAGATAAGGTTCATGGAGGCTACTCCAATTACTCCATAGGGCATTCTAAAAGTGGTGAGGTAGAATCTCAATGTTTAGATTTGCATTTGCTTCATTTTCAGAGGTGTTGAGCATTTCTTAATGTTTGTTGGCCATTTTGACTTCTGAAGTCTCTTATTTACCTCATTAGCTCATTTATTAATTGAGTTATTGAGTTCTTAAGGGTAAAAATAACAGAAATCAAGAATAAGAAAAAGGCTAAAATATAACAGGAAAACTGAAGGGTATTTGGAAGTAATGTCATGACCTTAGTTACATGGGGATTAAAAACATTTCCTGGATTGCAGATGTTTTGGCTTACAAGATTGAAGAATTGTAGAACTGATTCACTTCTCCCCATTTTTTGTCTTTCTCTCTTCCATCCATTAACTGCATTTTTGTGCTCTCTTAGGATTTGTTTCTTGTTGAATTTAGTTTCACATGATTCTGAGACACAGATGTCCTTGCTACATTTCCTTCCAGCCATTTCTCATAGTGTCAGTTACATAGAATATTATACAGGGTCTGATTATGTATAGCTATATAGCAATCTGACAAAGAAAAAACAATGAAGGGGTTTTACTCCATAGGAGCTTACAAAAGAGAAATACCAAGTTGAATAGAAGAAGCTATGTTTATTTTGAAAATTAGAAATCACAAAATTCCCCTTTCTTTGTAAGTTTGTATCCCTTACATATCTCCTTCCCCTTCTGACTGAAGAATATCTGGATAGCAGAAATGATTTCTGTTACCTACCTTCCTAACACTTATTTAGTGGTCCATAAAATTAATGAAAATATTGGCTGAAATGAAAGGAATTTTTAATAGTAAACTAGCAGGACATATAACAAATTAAATATTTGGGACCCAAAAGGATAAGATGAAAGTTAAAAGAGTTGTATGTTTCCTGCTGAACTTGAATACAAAATGGTATCCTTGGAGGGAGAAAATGAGGTAATATAGGAATTAATTTTTCTGTGAAATGATCCAGAACAATCAAGAGCATCCTGAATTTAGTTCCAAGTTTAACATATGTAAGCTGTTTCAAATATGTTAACTTTCCCAAAATTATTGCATTTGCTACTGATTGGCAAGAATAAATATTCCTGAAGTCAATATATATATATATATATATAAAATCATATCAAAATTCTGGTGACAATCCTCACAGAAATATAAAAGCTAATCCTCAAATTTATTTGAAGTATAAAACTTTAAATAGCCAAAGTTATCCTTAGGAGATAAATAGTACTGGTGCTATCACAGCATCTGATCAAATTAAGGTAGCAGAGTACTGGAAGACACATAGGTCAATGGCATTCCAAACCCAGAAATTAGCCTAAATGCATACTACTATTGGATTCTTGACAAAGTCACCAAAAACACAGAAAGTAAAATAGAATTTATTTCACAAGTGCTGCTGAGGAAACTGTGTAGTATATACAGAAGAGACAAACTAGACCTCTATATCTCCTTGTACAAAAGTCAATTCAGAGTGATCAAAAGCTTTAAGAAAACAGCGAGAATTGACAGATGTACTTAAAAATCTTAAAAAAAGGCAAAAGACAACTTACATAATGAAAAAAATATTTATTACATCATTTGATCGACTATTATTATCTAGTATATGTAAATGACTCTATAATTTAAACATAAAAAAGTAAATAAGCCTAGCAGAGTTTTACAATTGGACAAAACTTAGATACATAAGGCCGTAGAGGATGAGGCTAAATGAAAGAACCGCCAGAATATAGAAACAAGATTGTTGTTCTTAATGTATTATGCTATTTCTCATCTCTTTTATTGTCCCTTGGTTATCTCATATTGTTACAGTATGTTACCTTGTTATCTGATATATTGTATATATGTTTATTTGAAATAGGATAGGGAAGGGGGGAAAACAAGATGAGGGGAGGGTGTGGGGGAGGGAAATGGGGACAAAAACATGAGAAGGGGTATCAATGTTTGTGAAGTAATGCACCTTCTATCTGGCAAATACAATGTAACCCTTCTATTAATTACAATAAAATATATTATAAAAGCAAATACGCCAAACAGATGTTTTCAAATGAAGAAGTAGAAGTAGCCAATAAGTACATGCAAACAAATGTTGAACATTGTTGGCCCTTAGAGAAATGGAAATCAAAATGATACTGAGATTCCATCTCATTGAGAATAAATAAGGATGGAAAAGACATGTATACAGTACTGGAAATATACAAAGAAGTCCTTGTAGGACTTGAAAATGAAATTATTATATGATCCAGTGATTAAAGTTCTGGTTTATAAATAAATGAATAAAAATGAGCTTTCTGTAATGCTTCCTGTATGTTTATTTTAGCACATTTTTTTTAACACACCATAGTTTGTGAAATGTTCTCTAGATCCTCCAGGGGAGTCAACCATATGTTCACAAGTCATGTGCCATTGACTCACTGAGCTGGGCTATGGTGAGACTAGATACTGTTTCTAGTAGCAAGTAGGTGAGATGGGAAGATAGTGTTTTCATCCTGTTTCAAGTGTGTCTTCATACATTCATCAGTGTATAATTTAGAAATAATTGTCAGAGGAAATGAAATAATTTCTATTTCAAAGAATATCCTTTTGAATAATACATATTTCAACCGAGACTGTAGATAAGAACTGACTTTTTGAAATACCATGTATCATTTGCATGAGTCAGCTGGGTTTAGTGTGACATTTCCATCTGTGCACATAGCAGGTTCTGATTGAATCAAACTTCTCTATTTACAGCATCTCTAAATCTACCTCTAAGTATCACTATTCTACATTTAGGTCAACTTTCTTTTTAGGTTTTCTTTTTAATGACATAAAATTTATATGTAAAATATGGTCTAAATTTTTCTATTTACATTGTTCAGTGCAATTGAAGATATGCTCAAAAATACATGAAGTAAAAGTGTTCCTCAATCAGCCTTATTCGTTTCTTTAGGTGTAAATTTAGATTCTTGATTTCAAAAACAGAACTATTTTCCAACTAACTTTTAGTACTTTTCACTGAATATTTCCTTAGCAAGCAGAAACTAGGTTTACTCAGGAAAAAGATGAAAAAGTTATTGTTTCCATTTGGCAGTTAGCTGAAATACATAAAATTAATATTCTTGCCAACAGTTATAAATCAAAAATTTTAAAAAGGCTGGAAGCTAAGATGTAACTGGAATACTCTGCAGTATGACAAGCAATTAATCATTTAATTAAGTAATCATTACTAACTCAGAGAATTAGAAATGGAAATAACCAATACCAATGTTTTCCTATCATTATCGTTTTAAGGATATTGTTTGACAGAATGCTGTTGGAAAAAATCAGGAGAGAAATTATGAATTATGGGAAAGTGATTTATTTCTTTAAGAGTTATGTAGAATTCTTGGTACTGATAGAAATATTGAAAATGTCCTAAATTATTACTTAATTACCTGGTAGTCTTAAAAACACTCATTACTTATATAGGTAAAAGATCTGTTTTTTAAGTCTTGTTAATGATTTCAATGAATTTCATCTTACATTGATGTATAGGTTTTGTCATATTTCCTTTTCATTATGTAAGGTTGTATTTATAGTCATTAAACAAATTCTGCCATCATTGTATTTTCCTGAGATATGTGTGTGTGTGTGTGTGTGTGTGTGTGTGTGTGTGTGTGTGTGTGTGTATACCAGTCATGAGGACTAAACTAAGGGCCTGAGACTCGCACTCTATCACTTGAGCCCACAGGTCCATTTCTGGCTTTTTGGTAGTTAATTGGAGATAAGAGCTTCATGGACTTGCATGACCATAGTGGTTTCCAAAGATAATCCTTAGTTCTCAGCCTCCTAAGTAGCTAGGATTACAGGCATCAACCACTATCACCTGGTGACTAAGAGATGTTTTGATTCATGCAATTATTTTGCTATTTTTGCATTGAAGTCAAGACTATTGAGATACTGTATGCTCAGGTTTTTAATCTGGCTTAAAACTTGAGTGATTTTATAATGTACTATCTATTAAGAATTGTACTCTTTCGGGGCTGGGAGTTTGGCCTAGTGGTTAAAGTGCTTGCCTAGCATGCATGAAGACCCGGGTTCGATTCCTCGGTACCACATACATAGAAAAAAGCTGGAAGTGGTGCTGAGGCTCAAGTGGTAGAGGGCTAGCCTTGAGAAAGTCCAAGGACAGGACTCAGGCCCTGAGCCCAAGCACAGGACTGGCAAAAAAAAAAAAACTTGTACTCTTTCAATAAATGTAACCAATATGATGTCCTTTAGGTAATCAGTTTGGATGGAAAATGTAATCTTATTTTTTAAAACTCCAATTTTACTGTGAATTGTCACTTTTTCTTGAGCAGAAGTTTAAGTTGCTCATTTTGCAGTGTGATCAGTGGGCTTTCTTTTCTTTCTTTCTTTCTTTCTTTCTTTCTTTCTTTCTTTCTTTCTTTCTTTCTTTCTTCCTTTCCTTCCCTCCCTCCCTTCCTCCCTTCCTTCCTCCCTCCCTTTCTCCCTCTCTCCCTCCCTCCCTCTTTCTTTCTTTCTTTCTTTCTTTCTTTTCTTTCTTCCTTCCTTCCTTCCTTCCTTCCTTCCTTCCTTCCTTCCTTCCTTCCTTTCTTTCTTTCTTTCTTTCTTTCTTTCTTTCTTTCTTTCTTTCTTTCTTTCTTTCTTTCTTTCTTTCTTTCTTTCTTTCTTTCTTTGTCCTGGGGCTTGAACTCAGGGCCTGAGCACTCTCCTTGGGCTTCTCAAGGCTAGAACTCTACCACTTAAGCCACAGCACCACTTCTGGCTGTTTCTATGTATGTGGTACTTCGTGCATGGTAGGTAAACACTCTACCACTAGGCTAAACCTCCAGCCCACGGTCAGTGGATTTCTTTTTCTCATTCTGTGCCTGTACTTAACCTTTTAAAAGTGAAGACAAAATTCACTAACACATTTAGCTTAAAACTCCATGCTTTCTTTGCTCGCAGGCCCTTTAAAAATTTTTTTTTCTCTTGGGTTACAATGGGAATGTTACTTAGCAGATTAAACTTATTGTCATTTGAATTTATAACAACTTAACTTCTTTCTTTCTTTTTTATTTTTATTTTATTTATTTATTTATTTTTTTGCCTGTCCTAGGCTTGAGTTCAGGGCCTGAGCACTGTCCTTGGACTTTCTCAAGGCTAGAGCTCTACCACTTGAGCCTCAGCACCACTTCCGGCTTTTTTCTATGTATGTAGTACCAAGGAATCGAACCCGGGTCTTCGTTCATGCTAGGCAAGCACTTTAACCACTAGGCCAAACTCCTGGCCCCAATTGACTTTCTTCTTTTTTTTTTTTTTTGCCAGTCCTGGGCTTGAGCTCAGGGTCTGAGCCCTGTCCTTGGACTTTCTCAAGGCTAGAGCTCTACCACTTGAGCCTCAGCACCACTTTTGGCTTTTTTCTATGTATGTGATAGGGAGGAATCGAACCCGGGTCTTCGTGAATGCTAGGCAAGCACCTTTAACCACGAGGCCAAACTCCCGGTCTGTATTTTTATTTTTAATTTAAATTTTATTATCAGGGTGATGTATAGAGGGGTTACAGGTACATTTGTAAGGTAGTGAGTATATTACTTCTTGAACATTGTGACCCCTTCTAATCTTTATTTTTTCCCCACTTTCCCTCCCCACAACTCTTCCCAAGTTGTAAAGTTCTGTCATTCATGTCACTGCTGTTTTGGAGCTAGCCATTTGCTCCTTTCCAAGCTATGGGAAGCAAAGTACAAGCTCTCAGCTATCAAACACTAGGTTTTTATTTTCTTTACTCCTATTTGGAGCTATGGGTGACAAGGGCCTGGTTGAATTTCTCCACAAGAGATCAGACAAGCATCAACTTCTAATATTCTATTGGGTTCTTTGTCCTCTCAGTTTTGAGATTAAAAAAAAAATCCTTTATAAATGCAAAAGCTAACATCTTCCTTTGTCATATTTAACTTGGTTAAGAAACATTTATACTCGGCCGGGAGTTTGGCCTAGTGGTTAAAGTGCTTGCCTGGCATGCACGAAGACCCGGGTTCGATTCCTTGGTACCACATATATAAAAAAAAAAAGCCGGAAATGGTGCTGAGACTCGAGTGGTAGAGCTCTAGCCTTGAGAAAGTCCAAGGACAGTGCTCAGGCCCTGAGCTCAAGCCCAGGACTGGCAAAAAAAAAAAAAAAAAGAAACATTTATACTCCATATTATAGGCTTTTTTTGTTTATGTTATGGGCTTTACATCTTTGTTTTGAATTTGAAGAACTTACCAATGGCTCTCTATTTTTTTTTTCCTGCCAGATGAGCCCAATTCTGTGTTGTTATATGTAGAATTAATCACTGCTCCTTGGTTTGAGAAAAAATGTCAGGGAGAAAAAATTATGTGTGAATGTTGGGGGGACCATAGTATAAGTAATATATGTGGTTATCCAAACACACAAGGGTAAATGAAGTGTCTGATACATGTGAGGATCTATGTGGATATAAAGGAGATAGGGGAACACATGTATCTCATCTTCAAGGTACTTATACCCACTAGAAGGTACAGAAAGTAAAAAAAAAATTGGTAAAATAAGGTTAATTCTAATAAGACGTAATGAATAAACAAATACTAAATTGAATAATGTATGCTCTATGGAGAAATATCTCTATTTGTCAGAGATAAGGAGATATTTGCTTTTACGTAAGAGAGAACAATGATAATGGAGGTTCAAAGTGAGAGGAGCAGTATGTACTAAAATCATGTAGCAGAAAAGAGCACAGTGTGTATGAGAGGAATAATGCAAGATTAGTCTTTTAGGAAAAGAGAGTGAATGCTGTGAACTAGGAGAGAATCATCCTTATTCAAGTCAGCAGAAGAATTCATGGTTTCTGCTTTAGTCAATGAAAGATTACATAGAGGCAAGGTAAATGCTTTCATAATTTAATGCTTGTAATGTAATTACTGGTTTACAAATTTCCCCTCTCTAGTCCAGTGTTTTTGGAGGCTAGGATTGGTATGTTAATCACTGACTGTTGGGGATGGACTGACTTCAATTAGGAGTGTGTATTCACTCTTTGTTAAACGTGCTTTACTTTCATTCCTCATTTAAAAAAGTGAATGTATAACAAAGGAAAATGCATGACCACACTGGATTTTACAATTCAATAAATCAATCTATTACAATAAAAGAAATGTTTTGTCCAAACGGGATAAAACAGGGTATATCATTACTGCTACACATTTGTACTTATAATAAATGCAAATGAATGTTTTATTGATTAACTGAGGTATTGTAAGTGTGTAAGGCAAGCTAAAAAGTTTAACTTGAATCTTTTAGAAGATTCTTCCCAATTCTCTATACCTGTGGGAGGTTTGACAAAGTAAGAATTAGTGATAAGAAAGCTAAGATAGTGCTCAAGTAACCTCTTATATGAAGGCCACTGCCAAAAATCTGTCATGATACAACCTTAAAGTCTAACCTAAAAGACTTTAAGGTTGTAGCTGCAATACCATTCTTAGAGCATGGAATCTGCGTTTGAAGCTTCTTTTTACTCATCTGCTATAATCCTATGGAGCTATTTCCTTTTTAGCCTCTCCAGAGCCCTTTCAAGAAGGGAAGTTGAATATTCATGTCTCTCTTCCTTGTTCAATGAATTACTTACTAATTGCCAAGCAATTCTTCCTTTGAATCTCCAAACATAAAACTCTTATGCTCTCAGATTTGCTTTTTCTGCTTTCCCTTCCACAGCCCTTACCCCTTTCTCTTCCTTTCCCTTTTCTTCTTTCTTTCTCCTCCCTCCTTCCCTCCTTCCTTCCTTCCATCCCTTCCCTCTACCTCTCCCTATCCCTCCCCTTCCTCCACCCTCTCATTTCTTTCTCCAATTTCTCTAAAACAAAAGCTAGATTATCTGTTTTTACATTTATACCTTGAGACAAATTCTTAGTGGAGGCTTATAGAAGGATATATATCTTCCTAATTACTTTAAGCCTGTATATTATCCCTTGTGAGTGTATGATATAATTTTACTAGTTTCCAGTTAATAAAGAATTTGGTTGTTGTCAAGATTTAGATTTTAACGACCAAAACAGTAAGAGTATCCTTGTATATTTTTCCTGTGAGCATATGGAAAGTCTTTGGATTGCTGACTAGAAGACAGTGACTGTTACAAAAGTTTAAGAATTTCATAGCTGATAATGACTTCATGTAAAATTGTTTATATTAGTCAATGTATATGTAATTCCAGAATTTAGTAGGTTTCCATTTGTTAGCCAAATGGGAACCATTAGTCATTGAAGAGTCATTAGTCATTGAGAGTCTGACTATTAAATCCTATTACAAGAATTACAAGAATATGATGAGGGGAGGGCAGGAGTTTAGCCTAGTAGTAGAGTGCTCACCTGGGGTCCATCCCTCAGTACCACATACAAGCTGATAGTGGCACTGTGGCTCAGGTGGCAGAGTGCTGGCCTTGAGCAAAAAGTGTCTAAGGACAGTGCCTAGATTCTGAGTTTAAGCTCAAGGACTGGCAAAAAAACCCAAAAACAAAAAAGATAAAAAGACTGTGATTGGTAATGAGTAGTAAGGCCGTGTGGCAGCATAGGAGAGCCAGGACTTTTATTATGATATTAGGCAGGATTTTAATTTCATAAGTTTCCTGAGATGCCACAGAGGGGCCTTTGCTTACTACATATCAATACCTGGGTGGGGGAGTGGGAACCTTACAGCTCTGAAGGTAGAGAAATTAGAAACATCTGGTACGTTCTGTGGCAGACACAGTTGGAGCTGACATGGAGATATAATACCCAGGCGGTTGACTAGTCTAGTCTAATTCTGGTGAATAATATTTTCTCAGCGGACTCCTGGCCACAGAGTATCAAAAGGCAATGGGAACAAGCTGGAAAGTGCCCTGATGCCCAGAACAATTACACTCTGGAAACATTCTCTTGGCTGGCTGAATGTGACCCAGGACCATGGCTCAGTTCATTCTACAAACAGAATTAGTTACAGAGGGCATGTGGAATAACACCCTGGGCAGAACTTTCTGGTGTTGACTTTCCTAGTGCCTGATATGAGGGTGGATGCTGCTTTTCAAATGCAACTGGCTCAGAGTTCTGGGCATAAAAACTAATTTAATGCTGTGCTTTCCATTGAAAACTACTGCTATATAAGTTATTTACCATACTTCTTCTTAGAACTTTATGATATAAGAATGAGGCTGATTTCATTCAACATTTTCTTTTTATTATTTTAACTTAAATTAACCATTTTTATTATATTTATGTATACTATGTAAACTGCTCTTGTTTATGAAAGATTGTCTTTCAGTTCATTCTTATACCTGTGTTTTTCTGCTATTTCCCCATTCCATGAGAAAAAAAATGTGCTTCACTTGTCCATAAATACATTTGTCTAAGACATAATTTGATTGACCTTCTTGCCTCTTTGTATTCTGTTTGTATGTCAGTCTGCAATCAGATATCTACTCCTAAAAGTTAGACAGTTTTACTAATTACATTCTGTATTCATAGTAGAATAAATCCTTATAACATGGATACAATGAGTCAGCTAGTTGTTTTTGTTTTGGGGGTCATGGGGGCTTGAATTCAGCCTAGGTGCTGTCCCTGAGCTCTTCAACTCAAGGCTACAGCCCTATCCTTGAGCAAAGCCCCACTTCCAGGCTGGCTTTGAACCTTGATCCTCAGATCTCAGCCTCCTGAGTAGCTAGAATTGCAGGCATGAGCTATGATGAGAATAAAGTATTTTGCTATGAAATCCAATTTGGCTATAATAATAGGGAATTTTTGATATGGCATCTCCTTCTCCTTCTCCATCTCCTCCCCTCCCCTTCTCTCTTTCTCTGAGCTCTTTTTCTGCACTTCTCTCCCCTCCCTTCCCCTCTCCTCCCCTCCCCTCCTCTCTTCTCCCCTCCTCTACCCCCTTCTCCCCTCCCCTCCCCTCTTCCCCCTCTCCTCACCTCCCTCTTCCATCCACTCCTCTCCCCTTCCCCTCTCCTCCTCCCCCTCTCCTCCTCCCCCTCTCCTCCTCCCCCTCTCCTCCTCCCCCTCTCCTCCTCCCCCTCCCCTTCTCCCCCTCCCCTCTCCTATCCTCCCCTCTCCTCTCCCTTTCCCTCTATTCTCCTCTCCCCTCTCCCCCTCTATTTTGTGCTGGTCCTGGAGCTTGAACCCAGGGCCTGAGTTTTGTTCCTATGCTTTTCTTTTGCTTAAGGGTTCAATATCCATCTAACTGTATTTATTTAGAATTATTTTCGTTTTTAATTTGATTACCACTTTTTGTTATTTTCCCCCTCCTTTGTTACTTTTAATCTTCAAAAAAACATCATTATGCTAGTCTGTTTAAGAAGAAAAGAAGAAAACATTTTATGAGCAATTTCTCCTGAGATATTTGATTCAAAATAGAACATTTAATTTATAATAATTGGGACTATTTTGTTACAAATTCGGTCTAGTTATGTTGTATAGTTTGGGGAAAATGACTTAGTTGTTTCTGAGGCATGGTTTCCATGTCTTTAAAATAGTATGAAAACTGAAAACAAGGGACACATGGTAGGTGCTGAAACTGGCAACTGGTAACAAATGAGCAGTTAAAATAAAATAAGAAACCTTCTTGCCTGCCTGTGTGTAGTGTAGATGGGCATGCTGCCAGTCCATGTACCTGGTCCAAACTAGATCTCATTAATTAGTAGGTATGCAGTCCCATTGGGTGTGATGTAACTTTACAATTGAATCACAGACTTTCATTGTCAGTAAACCTCAGAAGAAAAATAATCTCAACTCATTTCCCAGCACACATATGCCCAATCCTTTCATTATACAGGAGAAAACTAAAGTTGAAAAGTTGTGTCATTTCCTCAAGAGGATATATTTATATATCCTGTACTACAGGACAGAATTCATGAATTGTCCTTTAACTGCAATATGGCTTCTTTTTTCCATTTCTTTCATAACAACTGCAGTAAGAATCACTATTGCTGGTCAATTTTTTTCTCAAGCCAAATAAATTGACTCACTATTTTCTTGATTTGGCATTTGTAGGCTTATAGAAATCCATCATACTAACCATTATACTCTAGCAATTATTCTTATCTGTTAAATATATTGTGGTGTTTGATTCAAACCTTATGTTTTGCTGGCTTTCAGAAAAGAAAAAGGAAATGCCAGAGGGCCAACAGATGTTGAAGGAGGTAGAATCAAGGCAAATGATTAAATAATTAGGAAGTGATTTCCTAAGCAAAGGTTACTTCAAACTTTCATAAATATTCTCCTTTGATTACTGGACTAATTTTCTGGTTGGTATATTATGTTGTAAATTTGAGTTTGAATCTGGAGAGGTTAGTAATGGTTAAATCTCTTTCCCTGAACACATGTTCATGCTTGTAAGAACTACAAGATTAATTTGGATTTACTTAGCCAGAAGACAAACAGGATGAGAAAAGATAATGTGAAGTCTTTTTCTCATCACTGCTGCCTCCACCCCCACTGTTTTCTGTTTGTTTTAGTTACATTCTCAAACATTGTCTCATTTTCCCAAGTTCTGTGTTCACCCTGGAAAATCTTCTAATAGCACAGATGACAAACAGGAGTTCCAGCCATGCTGACTCATCACAGCACAAGCCCAGTGGTTTGGCAGGAATCTTAATTTGCAAATGCTGTGTCTGGTCCTTTAACAGTAAGTCCCTGGCAGCAGATGTCACTGTTGGTCTTTCTTAGCTTTGAGGTGCTTCCTGCCCAGTGTTTGCTTGTGAGCTTGAGACCAGTAGAATTTTAAACAGCATGGCTTCATGAGGCTTTTCATGTTGGTTTATGAAATTGATAATAAGGGCAATTTCTTAACCTGAAACCTTTAATCATGTAAAATCTTTAATAGTTGTTTCCCCATTATTTTTATTATATTCTTCTTATTATTATTCATTTTGTTTGTGGGGATTGATCTGAGGGTCTTGTATATGCTAGGCCTGTGCTCTATCAACAGCATTTTTTGTTGTTGTTGTTTGTTTGTTTGCCAGTCCTGGGTCTTGAACTCAGGGCCTGAACTCTGTCCTTGGGCTTTCTCAAGGCTAGCACTCTACTATTTGAGCCATAGCACCACTTCCAGCTTTTTCTGTGTATGTGGTACCAAGGAATCAAACCCAGGTCTTTGTGCATGCTAGGCAAGCACTCTACCACTAGGCCAAACTCCCAGCCCCAGCAGCATTTACTTTTTTGAGCAAGTTCGGGTACACACACACACACACACACACACACACACACACACCTTCTTTATATCTAATACTGACCACATATATATATATATATATATATATATATATATATATATATATATATATATATTGCCTGTCTTGGGGCTTAAACTGAGCATTGTCCTTGGGTGTTCTCAATGTTACAGTTCTACCCCTTGAATCACAGCATCACTTCTGGCTTTTTCTGTGTATGTGGTACTGAGGAAACAAATCCAGGGCTTCATGTATGCTACATGAGTACTCCACCCTGATCGGTTCCTGTTTTAGTTTTTAACTATTTTTTATTATCTTTAAGCAGTTGTACAAAGGTGTTGCCATTTAACAAAGCAGTTTTGAATACAATATATCTTGATCAATGTTACCCCTTTATGATTCATTTTAAATATCTTTGATTTGAAACTGTCTTAATTTGTTTATGGAGAAATTTCCTGTTTGAAGCTGTCTACATTGTTCATACGAACTTTTTGATTCATCTTACAACTATCAGTTGGTTATGATCATTTTACAAATTTTATTACTTGGTTTTTGTGGTAGTCTTTAATGATGTAGACCATCAACACATTGCCTGCCTATACTTGTCCTTCTGCAGTCATTGTGTTCACTGTTTCTTACATCACAAGATAGTCTATTTCCTGTTCTTTTGAAAATGAGCCATATTTTTTCTTGTTTTTAACCAATAACAGGAGAGATATTTTGGGATATCCTTCCCCACACCTTATTAGGTTTGCAGCTCCTTGGTCTTTACCTTAAATTAGACCACAATGACAAGGAAGATAAACTCTGTCATGGAGATTTGTTCTTCTTGAATATGTCTCTGTGAACTACCTTATTTACAACTTATGGAATCTTAGGGCTGCTTCAGTTCCACTGAACCCAGTGAACCTGTAGAATCCTGCAGAGGCAGGACCTCAGTTGCCTGCTATTATTACCTTCTTCTAAGAATTAAAGTTAAAATCCTGGAAATGAATATACTGTATTCTTTGGTAATTGTGTTGGTCTTCACAGTATGTTAAATGTTTTGAAAATGATGGTCCTGAGCTTTGAACTTTAGGGCTTGGGATTTGTCTCTGAGCTGCTTTTGCTCAAGGCTGGCACTCTACCAATTCAGTCACAGATCCACTTCTGGCTTTTATTGGTTAATTGTAAGATAAGTGTCTTATGGACTTTCCTACCTTGGCTGGCTTTGAAGCATGATCCTCAAATATAAGCCTCTTAAATAGCTGGACTTATAGGTATGAGCCACCAGTACTTAGTTTACATGTTAAATTTTACAGGATTATTGCTTTGAATCTCACCAATCTAAGGGTCAGTGGTAGAATATATGGAATATATCATTCTGATGTTGAATCTTACATCATTATTTTGCTATCAAAAGTAGGAATTATATTTATTAAAATCATTATGGACATGAACTTCAGGGTGGGACTATTGGGAAAACAATAGAAAGAAGGGTAAAGGAGGAATATAATTGAAGTATACTGGACATATATAAGAGGCATGATAAAGTAAGTCATGATGACAGGGGCTGGGAGTTTGGCCTAGTGGTAGAGTGCTTGTGTAGCATGCACAAAGACCTGGGTTCAATTCCGTAGTATCACATACATAGAAAAAAGCCAGAAGTTGTGCTACATGGCTCAAATGGTAAAGTGCTAGCCTTGAGAAAGCCTAAGGACAGAGCTTAGGCTGAGTTCAAGCTCCAGGACTGGCAAAAAAAGTTATGATGAAACTCTAACATAGAAAGATTTTAAAAGTAGATGAAGGATAAGAAAGAATACATATAGGGGTGAATATGATTAAAACGTGTCATATGCCTAAAGGAAAAATCACAATGAAACTTCTTACATTATACAATCAATGTGTAATAATAACAACAAATCACACCCCCAATTTGCAGCTCTTCTATAGGTAACACTTTATATTAGATTTCAATGTAAATCATTGCTTATACTTTTTTATTTTCAAAGTATTTTTGCAATTCTCATCTTAAATTAAAAAATAATGTGAGAACTGGGAATATGGAAGAACAAATAAGTGGTCAGATGAGGGAAAATAGTGATTTCTGTAACAATGAATGAAGACAGTACTAAGATGAAGATTTGTAAAGAACAAGACAGCTTTGTTACAAAATCATTTGAGTTTATTTTCAAGGTTAAAGAAATATAATTGACCTCTATGTCAGCAGTCTGAAATTCCTCTAAGCTACAGGTAAAACACCTTGAACTATTTTTATACATTTTTAGGGTCTCTGTAAAGAGCCATAAACTCCAAATTCTACTGGGGTAAGTTGCCTCAGCAAAAATAGCATGTGTGAAAGGATGGGCAAGGATAAGAAATGTGGGATGAGCAGAGAGGGGAGTGGAGCCTTGAGTCCTGTAAGGAGTCAGGAGAGGGATCAGTCTTCCTTCATGACATTTGCTGAGATAATATATTTCATAATGTTACAATTTTCTCATGCCCTTATCCGTACAGTTATCAGGCAAACAGAATGATCACATATAGAATAAGGAAGTTGACTCAGAATAGGGGAGAAACCTTGGAAGTGAAATTTGCAGGCTGGAAAGTAGAATGGATTAAGCTAGATGAGTGGTATGGGGAAAATATAGCTCAGATATGTTATTCAGTACTTGGCACTAGAGAGCTGGGATTAGATAGGTGGAGACTAGCCAGGAATCAAATCCTGGTGGGATGGGAGGTGACTTGGCAGTGCTGGTCAAAATAGAAGCCAAGGTGAGATACTGAAGTAGGTGGCCAAGTTCAGAGCCAGAAATACTGAATACAGAACCTGGGCCTCACGGGCAGCTTGGAAAGACATACAAAAGGTTGAGGACTATGCCAAGAATCTGTACTCCCAAATTTGAGAGTTTTCAAATGATAAAGTTTCTAAACTTGTAACACACACATATAACATATAACAAAGAATATATATATTTATATATATATTCTTTTTTTTTTGCCAGTCTAGGGATTGAGCTCAGGGCCTGAGCACTGTCCTTGGACTTTCTCAAGGCTACAGCTCTACCACTTGAGCCTCAGCACCACTTCCAGCTTTTTTCTATGTATGTAGTACTGGGGAATTGAACCTGGGTCTTCGTGCATGCTAGGCAAGCACTCTACCACTAGGCCAAACTCCCAGCCCCATATATATATACATATATTCTTAAGCTGACTTTTTAGTCAGTGTTCTCAAGAGTTAGACACATTTTTTAAAATCTGAAATTTTTATTAAAAGTAATCAAAATACTCAGACATATCATCTTCTCATCACTTGTTTTTAAAAAGATCTTTTAGCCAAGTTTCTTAAGAACAACAGTTGACAAGAACTGCATGTCTTCTTTCCAGTATTGTCTTTCAAATATTGCAGAGTGGAAACAGGAACCTTTGGGAACTTCTGTTAGTCATAAAATGTAGAGAGCTTTCTAAAGTCATTTTCTTGCCAGGATGGAGAGTTCTAATCTTGTATTGGCAGCCTGTATTGACTACAAGGCACATTATTTACTTTATTTCTCTTCATGTCTTCTTGGGCTTGAATTATCAAGTTTTTGATATATTGGATCAGAAGAGTTGTATAATGACAGGATTGCTACCAATTCTGCTCTCATGTTCTTTTAAAAAAGATTAAAATTATGATTCTAGCCCATGATTCCACCATATGGATATTTAATCCAGTTGTCTTTGAAGGGAGCAGTTTGGATCACTTCCACAATTCCAAAAACTTATAGTAATTCAAGACACATGATTTTATTTAATTTAAAAAAGATGCGGATTCATTTTATAATGCATACAGAAAGAGGTATTTCTGAAAATGTGTGGCTCATTTAATCAAATACAAATAATGAGTTGAAGTGGGTGAAGAATATTCATAAAGTACATTAAAATATAGATCTTTAACCATGTAAAGAAAGAAATATATGTAAGAGTTTATAATTTGCAAGCAAAAATTAGATAGATTAAAGCTTAAGTTGATAATTGATAGCAACTGTATGTAAATATACATTAAATGTAAAGCACATGGTAAGAATAACTAATTAGTAGGATTACAAGTAAGTCAGATTAAATAATACTTTATCCTTTATATATAAACTGAACTTTTCGGTATCTGAGAGGACCTGACTGACTTGTAAATTGGCTTACTATTAACGTATTTCTGTTTTTATTTTCTTTAAATGGAGCTATAGTTTAAATAGAAAAATCTTAAGGGTAGAATTTAAGAGATTCTGACTAATGTTTAAGTTTTGGGTCACAATTACCAACAACCCTTTTCATATCTATATCAACAATGTATAAGGAGTACAAGTTTTTTTTTTTTGTTTTTTTTTTCTTTTGGTTGGTTGTGGGGCTTGAACTCTGAGCCTGGGCATTGTCTCTGACCTCTTCAGTTCAAGGCTACTGCCCTCCTCCTTGAGCCACAGCACCACTCTGACCCTGAATCTTAAATCTTAAGAAAATATTTGGGAGATTTTATGGTAAAAGCATACATCCCCAAATTTGGTGATTTACAGAGAAGTTTTAGGAAATCTCAAATATAATAGTCTAAATGGGTAGATAACTTCAAAAATACTTAGTAATTTGGGTAATAGCCAACAAAACCAAAATTAAGATGGATGAAATGATTTAGATTAAGTGATAATTATTTTTACCAAATTTTATTCAAATAAATCTTCTCAATTATTGTGAAAAAATTCCAGTCACTACATATGTTGTGATTTACAGAAACAAAATCTGATTTGTGTTTTGATCTCTGCTTTTCTGTGACTTAGACACAGACTGCTATGTGGACAAAACTCTTGAGGAAATTCCTTCTTCATATATGTTTAGGCTTTATTTGGTTTGCCAATGAGAGAATTACACAATATAAATATTTTCTGAATAGCTAAAGGAAATATATCCTAGTGCTTACCTTTATTGTTTCTTTTAGATTGGCGACATTTTATCTTGATAAATACACTGGATCTATGTGAAATTTCTGTCTTTTGAGTAACTCATTATAAAGTCAGACCAGCGTATTGAAACAGTGTATTTTAAGCATTCTATTATCTAGTGTAACAAGCTACATTGCATTTGTATTTGTCTTTTATTTTCATGAATATTTAATGTGGTAGACACTGACATAATATTAGACATAACTTCTTTATCTCCACAAAAACATTTTAAAGAGGTAAACATGTCTGTTTTCTTGAAGGGAATCAATATTTGTGGAAAACATCCAACGTCTCAAAAGTTACACTTCTATTTACTGGGGAAGATGCAGAGAGAAAACCACATCATGTTTGACCCAGAGCCCTGTTTCGGTACTATATTCCACTTTTCATGTTTAAAATCATTCCGGTTTCCTCTCATTAATCCCATCACTTCTTGCTTCACACATGCATTCAACCTGCAGGGTTTTCCTCTTCTCTTGCCTACATCTCTTCCCTGAGAAGATCTGTCACCTTATTCTTTGAGTTTCTTGTTTTTCCAATACCGAATAGTGGGAATGGAGTTGATTTCTTTACTTCTTAGTATCCTAAACACAGTAATTGTCTTTCCATATTTTCTGACATTAAATACGCTATTTTATTTTTAAATTCGGGGAAAGGAACTTCTCCAAGTAGGGAAATTATTACCACTTTACTTGGAAATAGTATCTGAACGAACCCTTCTGTACTAGTAAGTTCCTCTCCACCTTTAACAAAATAACCATACATAGAGTCAGGAATGTGAGTCAACATGAATGTACTCACTGTGGTGGAAATATCCCCTTCCCTTCCATCCATGAAGAATGGCGTTTTCCTTTCTAAAGCCAAATGAGGAACAAAAGGGACTCTAGGAGTATACTCACCAAGAATGAGGTTTCCTACATGGAGGAGAGACTGCCAGGTATTGTTTGTTAGCTTAGCAGCAAACATGCTAGCTTCCCCCTTGGTCCATTTCAACAAAGGAAAGCATTATCATAGATCGTTGGAAGTGTGGAGAGACTCAGAACTTCCATCTGATGGGGTAGAAATGAGATGAGCTAACATATCTTAAGATAGGTGGGTCTGCTTGCCCATCTCACAGAGCTTCTGGTTGGATAAGGTGTCCGAAAAAGGAAGGGGTAGACAACGGACCTCTAGGGAAGGGTTTGGGTTTCGGGAATGTGGTTTACCTGGAGCTTCATCCTTCTTAGCACAGATCCATTCTAAAAAGGAACTCATGAAATCTCCCAGTACTCATATAGCCTGCACAAGAAAGAAAGGATTTAGGTGCTGATTTGTACACTGCACCAATATCTATCGAGAGAAGCAGACAATGTAAGCTGAGAGAATGGTATTAGATAAGCCAGCTAAATGAACAGATGCTTTTTCCTCTGTCTCTCTTACATTCCTAGTCAAAATACAGGAAAGGAGGAGGTCTTGAAGCCAATGAGTGCAAAGGGAGAAGATTGGCACAGACATTCAGACTTCCCTCCACTCCCTACCTGGTAGGGACTGCCTCTAGCAGTCCTTATGCTTTAGATGCGCGAGTTTGAAGTTGAAACTTAATATTGGTCTGAATTTTAATAAACAAAGTCAACTAGAAAATTATGGAATGTACCAACCATGGTGGTAAGAAAATTTCTACAAAGCATTATTAAAGACAATGATTGAAAAGGTGATCATACCATGTTCATATTCCAGCTCTTTAAATTTGCAGTGGTATTCGCTTTGTCAAATGTCTTTTATTGGGCCAGGTACAGTAGCTCACACCTGTAATCCTAGGTATTCAGGAGGCTGAGATCTGAGGGTCTCAGTTCAAAGCCAGCCTGGGCACTAAAAACCATGAGACTCTTATCTCCAATTAACCACTAGAAAACCAGAGTGGTATTGTGGCTAAAGGAGTAGGGAGGTAACATTGAGCTGAAGAACTCAGAGACAGTGCCCAGGCTCAGAGTTCAAGCCCCATGACAATAAATAAATAAATAGTCTGGGCTGGCAATTGGAGTGTAGAACTGATGAGAAAAATGTGTATTGACGGTCCATCTCAGCTTCATTTTCTAGAAAATGTAATGCTACACCTTCAAAACTTTAGTATTTGGTTACAATCATAAACATTTTTTGAGAGGTTCTGGTTTTATATGGGGTCATACTTCTAAGCAGGAAGATTAAAAATAAAATCTAAGTGAGCTTTGTGAGCCCCGAAATTGGTCATCTCTCTCTCTCTCTCTCTCTCTCTCTCTCTCTCTCTCTCTCTCTCTCTCTCTCTCTCTCTCTCTCTCCACATACGCGCGTGTGCACACACACACACATACCTCATACGTAAGCTAAGCAGGTGTTTATTTTTGCTGTGAAGTAATAGTGAATGCTGTTTTTCCCTTTAAAATTTACATTTGGGGGAGCATGGGCTAGTGGTAGAGTGCTTGCTAGCATGCATGAAGTCCTGGGTTCGATTCTTCAGTACCACATACACAGAAAAAGCCAGAAGTGGTGCCGTGGCTCAAGTGGAGAGCACTAGTCTTGAGGAAAGCCCAAGGACAGTGCTCAGCCTTGAGTACAAGCCCCAGGATTGGCAAAACAAGCAAACAAAATTTACACTTTCGTTACAGTGTAATAAAATAAACCCAAGTTGGCATATTCTACAATAATTTTTCAAGAAGGATATTTTCAGTTAGGATTGTGGAGTGTTCTTGACCATAAGAGCTGCTCAAGTTTAGTGTCTTTGATGGTTACTTAACCTTTCAGTAGTGGTTCCTCTTGTGTAAAAGGGGAACTATACCAAGTATTACTATTAGGAAGGGTGTCAAATACCTGCAGGGATATTAAAAAAGAAAGCACGTAAAGAGAACATGCCCTAAGAGTCTCGGTGTAGTTGGACAACTGAGATATGTATAGATATGGAAATGTGAACTGAAAGAGGCTGAACTGAGAGATGTGAGTGAGATAGAGTGAATGAAAATATTTGCATCTGTTACTGGGTTTAGGTCCTGGTTTCCACAATTGTGAGGTGGGCGTGCTCACTTTCCACTGGTATGAGTGAGGCTAAACCTGTCACATGGCGCTGCTGTCAATATTGAACTCCTCATTTTCTTAGCTCAAAAGATGATGTCTCACCAGGAGTTAAAAGAATTTTCCTCATACAAGCAGAAGAATGCTGAAAAGGTGTACTGGGGTCTTAGGGAGATGTTTGTTTATACTACAGGATGAAACATCCTTTTTTATTCTCTTTTACAATGGTGTATACAATAACCAGAATGAGAAAATAAAGATAAGAACAATGGAGAATAGAAAAAAAATGTCTTTGATAAAATCCAATTACCGGTTGTTGAGAGGTCCAGGGGGGTCTTATCCTGAGCCTCTAGACTTTCTCAAGTGGACAGTGATAATTTAATTTTTTAAAACTATTTTTTCATATATTTTTATTGTAATTAATAGAAGGGTTACATTATATTCACCAGATAGAAGATGCATTACTTCACAAACATTGTTACCCTTTCTCATGTCTTGGTCCTCATTTCCCTCCCCCAACCCCCACCCCTCATCTTGTTTTCAAGTAGCTGTGCAAAAAGATTTCAACTCAATGTATTAATTTATGAGTGTAATGAATCTTGACCTATGTCACTCCTTCCATCTTTCTTCCCCAGCTCTCAGACCCTTCTTTCCCATCTACCCAGACCCTTATTACCTAGCTGCACCCTGATATATGTACATTAGATATTATGACTATATTTGACCACCATTTTTAACTCCATTTGTCTGTCTCCCACCCCTCTCTCTCCTGAAAACAGGTTTCTGCTTTCTGATAACCTTTAAGTAGTATCAGGATTCCTCTTTTAGATTCATTGTCTCCTTTGTACTTCTGCATTTTCCTTAGTATTTTATTATTTGCCATTTATAGCTAATTTTGCCTTGCAATGTTCTTTTATTCTTAACATGTACTTAGTTATATAAAAGAATTTCATTATAGCAGTTGCACACATGCATATAATGTACCCAAATGAAATCCACCATCTACTTTATCAGCCTCCCTCATCACTTGGCCCTGCTTCCTAAGACAATTTCAACAGGTTTCATTCGTCTTTATTTTCATATATGTTCATAAGTTCTCCTACCATATTTATTCTTTCCTCATGATCACCCTTCATTTCTCTCTGATCTACCCCTTGAACAGACATTCAAATCCTTCAATAGTAAGGACTAGATTCTTCATGTGAGGAAGAAAATAGGGTATTTGTTTTGCTTAGACTGGTAATCTCTAGTTCTATCCATTTTCCTGCCAATGACAAATTTCATTCTCATTTATCACTAAACAATACTCCATATTTACCAAATTTTCATATTTCATTAATGAGTTTGTGGGCATCTAGAAGATTTCACATTTGGTGATTGCTAATAGTACTGCTATAAACATGAATGTAAAAGGTATCTTGACTTGATGTTGACATATTCCTTTGAGTATGTGCCCCAGAAGCACTACAACAGAATCATACAATAGCTCTATTTTTAGATTTATTTTGGAAATTCTCATCCTGATTTCAATAGTGGCTACTCTGATTGCAGTTCCCTCAATATTGTATTGCTTATATCCTTTTGAATCTTTACCAGCGTTTGTTGATTGTATTCTCGACAATAGCCATTCTGATTGGGATGAGAGAGAACCTGAATGATGCTTTAATTTTCATTTCTTTCATGTCCAAGGATGCTGAACACTTTTATGTATCTATTAGCCATTTGTATTGCTTTTGAGAATGGAATATTTAATTAACTTGTCAGTTTATTGATCGGATCATTTATTCTCTTGGAATATGACATTTCAAAGTCTTTATAGGTAAGAGTTTTTTGGATAAAAGATTGGGCAATAAGTAGCAATTTTTTCTCCCATTTTATATGCTTTTCCTATTTAGTACAGAACTTTTAATTCTGACATGATCATATTTTTCCTTTTTATTTGTGGGTCTGGCTGCTGTCCCTCAGCTCTTCAGCTCAAGGCTACTGCCCTACTCCTGGCCCTTAGCGTTGTTCTTGTGTCTTCAGCTCACGGCTGCCACCCTATCTCATGAGCCACAGCCCTAATTCTGGTTTTCTAGTGATTAATTGGAGTTAAGAGTCTTATGGCCTTTAATGTCCAGGCTGACTTTGAACGGTGATCCTCAGATCTCAACCTCCTGAGTATCTAGGATTATAGACATGAGCCATTGCACCCAGCAATCATATTTTTCAATTCTAGTGTTTATCTGAGCCTCACCAGTGGCTCTATGTTCACAATTACCAGTTTAAAAATTTCTGATATTGTATTGAGGTCTTTGATCAATTGGAGTGATTTTTTTCTACAGAAGGAGAGTCTTCTACATTAGCATCATTTTGTCCTGAATCTTTTTTCTTATAGTAACACATGTTGTCCTAAGTATCTTTCAATCAGATCTCTCTAAATTTTTATGTCATTTTAACTTGTTAAGTATAATTTGGAGGCCATGGATATATCATGCTTAAAGGCAATAGCATTATTTATTTATGATTTACCTTGTATTCTTCTAATCACTAAAGGAGCCATGTCCTTTGGCATTGTTGTCAAATATCAGATGAATGGAGCTGAAGGTCCTTTTTCTGAATCTTCTATTCCATTTGCCAATATATTTCTACTTGTGTCAATACCATGTGGTTTTCTTCCTTCCTTCCTTCCTTCCTTCTTTCCTTCCTTCCTTCCTTCCTTCCTTCCTTCTGTCCATCCGTCCTTTCTTCCTTCCTTCCTTTCTTTTCTGTTTTTTTTTTTTTAATTTGTGGGTCATGGGGCTTGAACTCCACCTGGGTGCTGTCCCTGAGCTCTTCAGCTCAAGGCTACTGCCCTACCCTTGAGCCAAGCCCCACTTCCTGTTTTCTAGTGGTTAATTGGAGGTAAGAGTCTCAGGTCCTTTTGTGCCCAGGCTGAGATCCTCAGAACCTCAGATCTCAGCCTCTTGAGTAGCTAGGATTACAGGTGTGAGCCACCTCATCCAACACATGTTGTTTTTCTTAACATAGCCTTGCAGTTTATTTTTATGTCAGATATTGGATATATTCAATCAGAGATAGCAAAAGCACTTTGAAGTAAAGGACTAGGAATTCTTGCCCAAATTTCTAACCACATTCTTAAACTACTTTTAAAGAATAAAGTATTGCTCAAGAGGAAGGAAGGTAATGTTGATTTTAGAAATGGGCAATCTAAAGATATCCTATTTTCCTTCTTGTATATTCAGTTGTGAAGAGGTAATTTTTATGGTAATACCAATCTACAGATGAATTCTGCAATTTCTGTCTGCCACTGCAATGTACACTTGGCCAGAAAAGAATATCTGGGTTGGGATAAGGAAGAGTTTAAAGGTAAAGAAGAAAAATAGGGTAGGAATTAATTTGAATTTCCTTATCATGGTTCAGAGATAGAAGAAAAGGAGACGTACCTTGGTGTTTAATTGTATGACTGAGCAGCATCAAGATAGGGTCAAGGGCAAGAAATTCCTAAGTATCTAGAGCCTTCTGAAAAACACAAGCAAATAGCCTTGGTGGGAGAAGCTATTATCTGAGCCCATCATAATTTATGGATATCAGAAGACGCTCTTGGGACCATGATGACAAAAGTCAAGGATATCAGACAACCTAGAGTAAATTTTATATGCATTCCTGGGTGTTGGCATCAACCCCAAGGAAAGAGGAGTAAAGACAAGGATACTATGATTACATGTTAAGTGGAACTTATGGAAAATCATTCAACGGAATCGAGTTTACTATAAAGATGATATATTTTCTATATTTGGCACTTTGGGGCCTCAGAGTAACACTTGTTAAATTAGTGGGAAATAAAATAAACTGCATTTTTAAAATACATGAACTTCAAGAGACATCATTGCTTTGTGGGCGCATTGCATAGATTATTTGCAAATTTAGTGCCCACATGTTTTTCTTCTCCTTTCTTTTGGCCATAAATCCCTGCTTTTCCAGTTGCTTCTGCTTCCTCTTGAATATTTTTTGGATTTTTTTCCCTGTTCATTTTTGCTCTTAAGCTTGTCATTCATCAGTTTCCACTGGGTTGTTTTTAACATCTTAGTGCTTCTGCTTTGTTTGCATCTTATTTCAGAAAGCCTTTTTCCCTGTATCTTTTTTCCTTATAATAACATGCATTGTCTTATTTTGTTCTTCAATTAAGTCTCTCTAAATTTTATGCCAGTCTAACCTACTAAGTTTTACAGATATATTATGCTAGAACGCAATAGTATTATTTGTTTATGAGTTATCTTGAATTGTTCTAATGACTAGAGGAGCCATGTCCTTTGAAAGTACTATTTCACAGACTTGTTGGGTCAAACCACTTAAATCTGCATATGTGCTGAGTGTTATATTGATGGAGAAATTGATCAAGTTTGTTGATGCTTGGAACATCATGGAATAAACTAGTTCAGATAATATTTTTAGATAAGGTCTTACAACATGCTACATATTAATAGGACACCATGCAATGTTTTGACATATGCATATGTATATAATGTTTTATTTGGTTAAGCATATTTTTCATCTCAACCATTGGTCAATTTATAGGTGAAAACCTTCAAAATCTTTTCTTGTATGTTTTAACATATGTAGTACTTTATTGTCATCTGTGGGAACCTTACTGTACAATAATACAATAGAGGTTTTGTCCACATCTAATAGTAATACACTATCCATCAACCAACCTTATCCATTCATTATCTCCACCTTTTTAATTTTTTGTCAGTGGTGGGGCTTGAACTCTGGGCCTGGGCACTGTCCCTGAGCTCTTCACCTCAAGGCTAGTGCTCTAACACTTGGGCTACAGTGCCTTTTCCCCATCTTTCCTTTCTGGCCTCTGGAAGCCATCATTACAACAGCACAACATTTTTACTCAAAGAGAAGGCAACCTACCCAGGCTTGATGGCTCACACCTGTAATCCTACCTACTCAGGAGACTGGGAACTGAGGATCTTGGTTCAAAGCCAGCCCAGGCACTAACGTCTGTGAGGTCTGTGAGACTCTTACCTACAATTAACCACTCGAAGACAGGAAGTGGCACTGTGGCTAAAGGGGAAGGGAGGTAGCCTTGAAATGAAGAGCTCAGGGGCAACGCCCAGGCCCAGAGTTCAAGCCCCACTACCGACAACAAAACAAAACACACACAAAAAAGAGAAGGCAACCTGCAAGTACTGATAACTGAGAAAAAGAAAAGGCATATTTATACACTGTATGCTGCTGTTAGAAAGAATTATATCGCCCCATTTGTAAGGACATGGAAAGACTTAGAAAAAAATCATATTGAGTGAAGTAAGCCAGACTCAAAGGAACATAGGCTCAATGGTTTCCCTCATTTGTCATAATCAGTAGAAACCTTGGGCTCTCCTAGCAGAGATTTACAATACAACAAAACCTAGATACATAAGGCCATATAGTATGATGCTCAATGAAAGGACTTCCAGGATATAGAAACAAAAGCCATATAATGAATGATTGTTGTCCTTAATGTACTATGCTATCTCTCATCTCTTTTGCTCTCCCTTGGTTATCTCATATTGTTACAGTATTTCAGCTTGTTATCTCATATATTGTATATATGTTTATTTGGTTATTTGAAATAGAATAGGGAAGGGGGGAAAACAAGATGAGGATGGGGGTGGGGGGAGGGAAATATGGACCAAGACGTGAGAAAGGGTATCAATGTATGTGAAGTAATGCACCCTCTATCTGGTGAATATAATGTAACCATTCTATTAACTACAATAAAAAATATATGGAAAAAAATAAAATCAACTCAAAAAAAAGAAAGAAAAGGCGGTGCTTTAAATAGAAACTGAGCCTATGAGAACTGAATGAAAAAGCCAATGAAACATGGTTTTGTTCACAAATAAAGGCTATTTTTTAGAGGTTTGTATGCCCTGGGCTAATTTGTTCTACTGAAAATAATTTTAAACTTGACAAAATATTCTTAGAAATCTTTAAGTTTATTAGAAATTAGTTTAAGGACAAAATCAAAGAAATATGAAAGATGGCAAGTAGTATGCTTTAAATCCATGCTTTATATGGCTTTTTCATGGCAGGAATCTTCAAGACAGAACAGAGAGTATAGAAACAACCTGAGTCTTAGCATTATTAGGTTAAAAAGCACAAGTTGGAGGTTTATAAGTTGGGTATAAGTTGATGAAAGAATCTCTGAATTTTCCACACAGGGAAATCCTTATAATTTCACCTTATTTTTTATATTTTTTATTGTAATTAATAAAAGGGTTACATAATATTTGCCAGATAGTAGGTGCATTAATTCACATAATTTCACCTTATATACTACTTTCCTCAACTATTTGGCTGACATTTGAATCACATACACATGGGCAAGTCAACAAGCACCCCAAGGTGAAAATAATATCTGTACACTTAAAGAAAGATGAATGGCTGTTTCAACAACAGTGTCCTAGGGAGACAGAGATCAAATTTCCAGTAATATTAGATGGATCTTGGTAAATTCTTCAAGACTTATACTGAAATATAAGAACTATTTTTTAACAAAAATGTATACTCAAGACTAAGGAATTCATATTTAAACTAAGAGAAAAGCCATTCTAAATATATAATTTTGCTTTGGGTGGAACCAAACTTTACATGCTTCAGAGAAAGTAAAAGGAAAAAAAGGGTCGTAATTTCTAATCAAAATTGTCTGATATGAAATCTAGAATAACCAGACAAATTAGGAAAGCATAACAGTGATTTGTGGCTAAGAGAAAAAAAATCAATCACCAGAAATATACCAATGAATTCAGATGTTAGTTAGGAGAATGATTAAAAATGATCATCAGAATCCCAACATAATAGAGACAATAGAATGTGTGATTGTTGTTCTTAATATACTATATTTCTCATCTCTTTTGTTGTCTTTTGGTTATTCTCATATTGTTACAGTATCTGACCTTGTTATCTGGTATACTGTATATACGTTTATTTGTTTATTTGAAAGAGGAAATGGAAGAGGGAAAACAAGATGAGGGGAGGGGGTAAAGGGAAGGAAATGGGGACAAAAACATGAGAAAGTATATCAATGAATATGAAGTAATGCACCTTCTATCTGGCAAAGATAACTGTAACCCCTCTATTAATTACAATAAAAAATATGGAAAAAATGATGAGTCAACACACAACAGTGAATCTGATGAGTTAAGCAATGACTCTATGTGTTAAACAATTTATGGGAAACTTAATACTATTAAAGACAGACAATTTTATAATAAAAATGATCTGAAATTTACAACATCCTAAAATGGTAGAAATTTTGAGAAAAAAACACCGTAAGTAAACCATAACTAGAATATGAAAAGCTGAACTTCAATAATTTAGGAGAATTTTTCAAGCAGCCTGAAATACAGTGAAGAATCCCAGGAAAAGAGGAGCACAAGAATGAATTGAGAAATGTTTGGTTTTTACTTTATGCTCAAATTTCATTTATAGAATGCCTATAATCTATATTCAGGAAGCCCAGAAGATTTTAAGAGGTACATGCTGGTGGAAATTTAAAATGTCAGGAAAAGGTTTTAAACATTTAATTGAGATAGGATTTCACAGGTGTATATCTTATGCTTGGCATAAATGCAATACTGTAGAGCTCATTGGGAACTGAGATAGAAATCATTGTTGGAGGCCAGCCCTGGCAACAACTTGAGAGATCTCTTTTCTTTCTATTGTTAGGTAGATGTAGTGACATATCACTGTAATCCTAGCTTCATGGAAAGCATAAAAGGGTGGGTAACACACAGACCTATGGCCACCTAATCTTTGATAAGGGAGCCAAAAAAATAGAATGGAAGAAAGACAGCCTCTTCAACAAGTGGTGCTGGCAGAACTGGTTAAGCACATGCAGAAAACTAAAGTTGGATCCTTCTTTGTCACCCTGCACTAGAATTAATTCCAAATGGATCAAAGACCTCGAGGTAAAAGCAAATACACTGAAAACTTTACAAGAAAGATACACTAGGTCAGCTGGGAGTTTGGCCTAGTGGTTAAAGTGCTTGCCTAGCATGCATGAAGACCCGGGTTGGATTCCTCGGTACCACATACATAGAAAAAAGCCGAAAGTGGTGCTGAGGCTCAAGTGGTAGAGCTCTAACCTTGAGAAAGTCCAAGGACAGTGCTCAGGCCCTGAGCTCAAGCCCATGATTGGCCAAAAAAAAAAAAAAAAAAAGTACACTAGGTCTCCTTGGTACAGGTTGAAACTTTCTTAATAAGGACCAAGAAACACAACAAATCAGAGAAAGTCTGGATGAATGGGACTGCATAAGACTGCAGACCTTCTGTATGGCAAAAGACATCGCTAGCAAACTAACTAGCAAGCCTACAGAGTGGAAGAAGATCTTCAATAACCATACAACAGAGAACAAAGGCCTCATATCTAAAATATATAACAGCTCAAAAAATTGAATCACTCCAAAACTAATCTCCAAAGAAACAACCATCCCATTAAAAGATGGGCCAAAGGCTTAAAGAGAGTTTTCTCTGAAGAAGAAATAAGAATGGCCTATAGACACATGAAGAAATGCTCGACATCTCTGGCCATAAAAGAAATGCAAATCAAAACAACTCTGAGATTAAACCTCACCCCAGTTAGAATGGCAAGGATCAAGAAATCTAATAACAGATGCTGGCGGGGATGTGACCAAGAGGGATCACTCCCACACTGTTGGTGGGAGTGCAAACTCATTCAACCACTGTGGAAAGCAGTATGACAGTTCCTCAAAAGACTAAACATAGAGCTCCCCTACGACCCAGCAATTCCATTACTTGGCATTTACCCAATTCTCCATAAACAAAGACATACTAAATCCACTAGCACAACAATGTTCATTGCAGCACTATTTACCATAGAAAAGATATAGAACCAACTCAGATGCCCCTCAGTTGATGAGTGGATCAACAAGATGTAGTATTTATATATAATGAAATTCTATGCTGCTGCCAGAAAGAACTATATCGCCTCATCTGTAAGGAAATGGAAAGACTCAGAAAAAAATCATATTAAGTGAAGTAAGCCAGACTCAAAGGAACATAGGCTCAATGGTTTCCCTCATTTGTCATAATCAGTAGAAACCTTTAGCTCTCCTAGCAGAGATTTATAATGGAACAGAACCTAGATACATAAGGCCATATTGTATGACACTAAATGAAAGGACCTCCAGGATAAGGAAACAAAAGCCATATAATGACTGATTGTTGTCCTTAATGTACTATGTTATCTCTTATCGCTTTTGCTGTGCCTTGGTTATAGATATTGTTACAGTATTTCACCTTGTTATCTGTTATATTCTTTATATGTGTATTTGATTATTTGTAATCGGATAGAGAAGGGATGAAAACTAGATGAGGGGTGGTGGGGGGGGGGAGGGAAATGGGGACCAAGACATGAGAAAGGGTATCAATATATGTGAAGTAATGCACCCTATATCTGGTGAATATAATGTAACCCTTCTATTAATTATAATAAAAATATATGAAAAAAGGGTGTATAATAGCCCAGGGAAACCCCAGAACAGAAAGAAATACCCAAAATACTTAATATAGAGGGAAGCAATGTGATTCAATGGTAGAAAACTCACCTAGAAAGAGTGAGAATTCAAGTGCCAGTACTAGGAAAAGAGAATATGCATTTCATATATACATATATTTATATATGCCTGATATACATACCATTCATACATGTGTAGATATATGTAAATATAGATGCATGTATAGACATATATTTATATAAATTGTTCACCCTGGGTATATCCGTTTACTACATGCATAATTTAAAACATGAAATAGTTTCTCACAATTGGTTTGCAACTGTCATCTATTTTTAATTTAATATAATTCTGCAAAGTGATTTTTTTTGTACTGATACTGACACTTGAACTGAGAATGTAGGCACTGTACTTTAGGGTTTTTTTTGCAAAAGGATAGTACTCAACTTGAGTCACAGGTCTATTGCCTTTTTACTGGTTTTTTGGAGATATGAATCTCACAGACATTAATGCATGGACTGACTTCAGATCTTAGATTCCTAATTAGCTAATATTACAGGAGTTACCTAACTGCCTGGCTGATAGTTAAATATTTTATGTTTCTTTTTATGAAATGATTTAAATTAGGGAAAAATTTTTATTACACTATCCATAGGTTTTATCATTATGAAAACATAATTTTAGAATATTAAAGGAGTATTAGAATTAGTCAAGCCTTTTTATTGAAATGGTTGGGAAAATAAGACAGAATAAATGATTTGTTCAAAAGCACACATCTACTTATTCATAGAATGAACGCAGAGGTAGGTAAGTAGGATTAGCTTAAAGTCATTAACTATATGCTGAATAAATAAATATAGCCAGTTTGGTATTAGTGTATTGGCATCAAATGGTATTTACGTATTAGCATTAAATGGATATATTTGATTTTATTTTTTCATTTCTGCTTCTTCTTTTTCTTTATCTTTAGTTTTCCTTCCTACCCTTCTTTTCTCTTCCCCTCCCCACCTCACCTTTCCTTTCTTTTCTCTGATATGACTGTACTGTGTAGCTCAGACTACATTTGATATCCCTTGAACATCAAAGAAAAGAATGTGTAAGAATTTAAAAAATAGCAATTGTTAAACAGTGTCATTATTTCATTTTCATACTTGTATGTTCTTCAAACATGACCCCCAGAACCCTCCTCCCCCTTTTACATTCCTTGCTTAAACTCCAGTAGTATCTATTCTATTTTCATGTCTTTTAAATTTACGTTTAGACTCTATACATGTCTTATATATAAGTTTATCTGATTTGGGGAAGGGAAGGATAATCACGAAATGGCGGGAGAAGGGGTAAACCACTGCAGTTAACAATGATGCTCATTGGATGATATGTTGGAAATGAACTTTAAAACTGGGATGGGAGGGCGGCTGGGAAGGGGAAAATAGGGGAATCATGGGAGTGGGTAACACAGTTCAAAAAGAAATGTACTTATTGTCTTATTTATGTAACTGAAACTCCTCTGTACATCACCTTTGCAATAAAAGTTTTTTTGTTTAAGGATATTACCAGGAGTAGTATAGCAGTATCATAACAAGTTTTCCTTTTAGATTTTTTTGAGGAACCACCTCATTGATTTCCATAATAGCTGCCTTGGTTTATGTTTCCATCAATGGTATGTAATGTTTCATTTCCTTCACATTATTGCCAGCAATTTCTGGTGTTTGGTTTCTTGGTAGCTATTTTGCTAGAGAAGAATACTCTTTTGAATTACATTTCCCTTATGGGTAGTGATGATGATCATTTTTTCATGTATTAATTGAACATTTGTACTTGTCTTGAAAAGATTAATTTGCCAATTACTGATTTGATTACTCATTCTGTTGTTTTATAGTTTTGGTGTTTTCCTTTAATATGGTCTTGATTTGAATCCCTTTACAAATGAATTGATGGTTAAGATTTTCATGCATTTGGTAGGATCTTTATTTTGGTAACTAATTCCTTTGCTTATTAATACACATTCACATTTGTCAATTTTTACTGTTATTTCCCCATGTTTTGAAGAATTCTTCAAAACTTACTGCTTATAGTCAAGACCTAAAGGACAAAAGGCGCATGGTATCCTTAATATGTGTCTATTAAATCCAAAGAGTACAAGAGCGAGGACTCAATAACTGCATACCCCAAGCTATGGACATGTTAATGGAAATATAAACATAACTATATAGACATAAAAACCTATGACTCTATAGACATAATGTTTCATTTCATAAATTAATATGTTTCTATGACATACAAACCCTTAGCCTAATTTTGATTAAGTTCTAAATACTAAGTCCCAGTGATTGTAAATAGAGATTCCCTCCTTGAACACTTGTTTGTTAAACTTGTCATTTAAAATATGATGTAAAAATCAACGTTAATAAATTCTCTAATAAAAAAATAAAAAAAGTTACTGCTTATAGCCATATATATATTTTCTGTTTCATTGTGAAGATGTAGGTCTTATGCTGATATCTTTGATAGACTGTATATTAATTTTCATATTGGTTGAAAGTCAGGGATCTTCTACATGTGAATATACATGATTTCCAAGTGTCATTTGTTAAAGAGGCTATCCTTCCTCTAAAACACATTTTTGTCTTTTTTGGTAAGAATCAGATGACTGTAGCTATGGAAACTTATTTGGCAGTTACTGCATGTGGCCGTTTATATGTCACTGCCATTTTTTTTGTTTGCTATTGCTCTGGAATATAATTTGTACTTAGGTATTGTGTTGCTCTTTTGTTTAGGATTGCTTTGGTCATTTCAGTTTCTCTCTCTATATTTTAGGATTATATTTCCTGTTGCTATGAAGAAAGTGATTGTGATTTTGGTGAGATCTGCATTGAATTAGTAGGTTGTTTCCTGTTATCTAGCAATTTATACAATGTTGTTCTGCATTCCATCTTTTAGTGTCTTCTTTAGTTCTTTTCTTATGGTTTTATAGTGTTTATTATAGAAATAAGGTCATAATTTTCAGTAGGTTTATTTCTAGTGTTTTAAAAGAATATTCCTGTTACTGACACTGTTTTCCCAGTTCTTCCTTAGCATTTTCCCTATTGGCATTTAGAAAAGCCACTGCCAAGCCAGGCATGGTGGTTCATGCCTGTAATCCTAGCTACTCAGGAGGCTGACATCTGATGACCAAGGTTCAAAGCCAGCCAGAGTACAAAAGGACCTGAGACTCTTATCTCCAATTAACCCCTAGAAAACAGGAAGAGGGGCTTGGCTCAAGGGGTACGGGGGTAGCCTTGAGCTGAAGAGCTCAGGTACAATGCTCAGGCTGATGGAGCTCAAGCCCCATGACCCACAAAAAATGGGAAAAAACAACAACAACAACAAAAAACAAACAAAAAAGCCACTGCTATTTTGTTTTTTGGCTTTGCATCCTGGTAATTTGCAAAAGTATTTTTCAGATTGAAAATTTCATTAGTTTCTGTAATAATATGTTGGTTCTGTGTCTTGCTATTTTGGGTAGCACTATAATGAACACAGTGTGTTACATGATTTCAAACTCCATAGGGGAATTGCTAGTTCATACAGTAGTTCTCATTTTAGCTTTGGTAACATGTGATATGTTCCATCCTTTCTAAATCTAAAGGTACTTATCTGTATCATTGAATCAGCATTATAACAATTCCTTTGGTAACTGTGGAGTCCTAGTTTTGGATTTCCCACAGACATCAAAGATCCATGGATGCTTATCTCTTATATAATGATATAATATTAACACATAACTTGGTTAATCTTTTTTTTGTGAGTCTTGGGGCTTGAACTCTGGGCCTGGGCACTTGAATTGGTTATTCTTCTTTATACCTTAAATCACCTCTAGGCTACTTACTATACCCCATGCTTTGGGAAGCTATATATGCTATGATATTTTTAATAAGTATACTCAAATCAATAAGAGAATAAAAATGGCTTAATAAGTCATGAAAAAAAATGTTATACTGTAGAGTTATAGGAAAGAAGAATGAAAATCCTTCATATAATTTTCCTCCAGGCCATCCCACAATTGAATTACTCTACTACTTCACAATCATATGTAGGAGCACAATTATCTTTTATTCTCCCTTGCATCAAAGACCAAATATAGACAAACAACTTCATACTTTATAATGTTCAGAGGGGAAAGATAAGACTAGATTTGTTTGCAATAACTTCAGTTATAGGTACCTAGTCATAAACTCTGGAGTCTAATCTAGTAAATTAGAAATAAACCAAAGCTTCTTTTTCAAGTTTATGACTCATGTATTCAAAATTACTCTTGAACCTATGTTCATTTCACAGACACCAGAGGGCATCCGTTCTTTCCTCATCTTTTTGTCTATGAAGATGTTCTGGATGTATGCTGATTTTCCTACTGCTGTCTCTTGTCTCCTGCAAACGTGTAGTACCCAGCTCCAGAAATTCTTAAATAGTTTGATCTCGAAGAGTGTGAGCGGTAACAATAATTAAATATATGAAATAAGGAATAAATTCTTTTTTCATATATTTTATTGTAATTCATAGAAGGGTAACATTATATTCACCAGATAGAAGGTGCATTACTTCACAAACATTGATACCCTTTCTTATATCTTGGTCCCCATGTCCCTGTCCCCAACCCCGCCCCACATCTTGTTTTCCCCCCTTCCCTATCCTATTTCAAATAACCAAATAAGCATATGGAATAAATTCATGTATGAAATAGTATGTTTAAAATTCCAATAGTTAAATGCTGATGTTAGTGAGTTTCATGTTTAATTTAATGAATATTAAAAATTAGGTATTTGAGTCAGTATGACCCACAATAAAATTTTACATATTTTTTCAGACTAGTAGAATATAGTATTTTAAAATATAGTAAGATTAATTAGAATGAGGTTTTTATAGGTAGCCCAAAGAAAATTATTCCCCATTTAATACTTTCCTCCATTGCTAGAAATAGACATTAAAATATTTTAAATTTTGCACATATATTACTCTATTTTGCATTAAGGAGTCCAAAAGTAAATTAAAAGTAATAAAAATTGATATTTGTTCATTTAGAATATATATATGTATATATATGTTTAAAGATTTGGTTCATGTTTGAAATAGGGCTGTAAAGTCTTTTTTAAAAAGTCATTGAAGATTGGAAATTTCATCAGTTCTGTTTCCTATCTGTGCCAACAGCTCACTGTTCTTGATAGGCCTTTTCTGGCTGTAGTCAACTATGACTACCTCCGTTTTCCCTCCAAGTGCCTCCCATGGAAATTCTTGAAAAATAAGGCAACATTTCAACCCACACTTTAGTGAGTGGACTGGAATCTCTATCCCATTAGCTGTCTCAGAAGTGAGTCAGAATTGTCTAGCCCCTGCTTTCCTAACATTTTCCATTCACTGTAAATTATTTCTTCATCTTACTGCTCAAAAATGCTTTTCATGTTTTCCAGCTGAAAAACTGAAGAAAAATGAGACATATAGTTTCAGAGTTTCATATCACCCCAGTGATCTGGAGCTTGGCAGAAGAACAATCTGAAAATGGGCAGTTAGGATATAACCATAAGATGTTTGGCTATAATTTTCTTAATGTGAGGCTAATCTGTGCCAATGAGTGCCTTCTTTGTCTTCAGTCATGTATTTTTACCCTTTGTGTGCTTTTGCTGAGGCAACCCCAGAATCCAGATATTTAATTTCAAAATGCAGTTAAGTGGTTGATCAGTAGAATAAGTGAATGTCTGAAATATTTATTAAATGGAGTAGTGTAAAATTGCATTCACTGGGATAACTTGAGGAGATGGGAAATAGTCTAACTAAAGAAAATGCACCATAGGTTATCATTCAGTTGTTTCATGGACAGATTATCTATTTGTAATTCACAAGGCAGAAAAAATTAGAGATGACAGTAAAACAGAACTCTAGGGAACATTGTATTTTATCAGAGATTTCATTAAAGATGTATATCTTTAAAAACTGCTGCTTTTTTTTTTTTTACCAGTCCTGGGGCTTGAACTCAAGGGCCTGAGCACTGTCCTTGGGCTTTTTCCTCAAGGCTAGCACTCTGCCTCATGAGCCACAGCATCATTTCTGGCTTTCTCTATGTATGTGGTACCGGAGGAGTCAAACCCCGGTCTTCATGCATGTGAGGCCGAAACTCCCGGCCCTTGCTGCTTTTTTTTTTTTTTTTTAAATTTAACATTCCATTTTACCAGTAAGTCAGAAACTATGTCTGTGACATAGTAGTAAGATATCCAGGAGGTGAGTCACGATCTTACTAGTGTTACAGTGGTAGTTGTGGTATGTGACCCTCTGGAAATCTATTCTTTCATCTCAACTTCAGAGGTTTCTCTCTATAAGCTAAGAATAATATTCATTGCCTTTCTTGGAACATCAGAGTGACCCACATAAGAAATTGTCCCTGAGGTATTGCTTATTCAGATCTCACAGGACATTTTCACATTATTTTAGCTTCCTCTAAAGATGCAGATCTTGGAGTTTTGAACTATTAATAGCTAATTAGGGACTGAGTACTTTACTAGAAAACATAGAGATGTCAATTTTCAAGTGGTTGGGATATGGTCTGGCATTAAGTGACTAGATCCAGTTTTTATCATGGTCACTGATCTCGGATGACAGATAGATGCTCACATTCTAGGATCACAACTAGCAGCAAGTTCTCTCTGCATTAAAGTACTTGAGCTAATTTGCCATTTAAAATTCTTGTTATCTAACCCTAAATAAGTTCTGGTTAATAATTGGGCTTGGAAGAATTAGATATGTTTGGCTTCCATACAGAATAAAAATATGAAATATTCAAGTATTAAAATAGATAAAAGATTAACATATAACTATGAATAGATCATTATGATTTGAAAAAATATAGATATAAAAACAGATTTGATAAAAATAATTTTTGGAAGAAAAGAAAGGATGGCATAGCATGGAAAGTAGTACCTAATAATTTGTTTCCTTTTTTTTTTGTATTGGTTGAAGAGTTTTGAACTTAAATCAAACAAATAATTTCTTACTTTATGTTGTACTTTAAAAAAGTTCCTATAGGAGTACTTGAACTCAAGGCCTGCAAGCTAAAGACTAGTTATTACAAGTGCCTTTTATCATTTTTCAGTCACTATACATAATCCGAAATTTCAGGACCCTTAAATTTATGGCAAAATCAGGTACCTTATTCAACTGAGCAGATCCATTCATCGCAGCTTTATGCTAGGCAGGCCACAGAGCTGTCATTCTTTCTTAGGTATTCGTGTGTGTGTGTGTGTGTGTGTGTGTGTGTGTGATTTGGGGTCCATGGTTCTATGCATAAAGTCTAAACATCTAAATACTTACTGCTATAATGAGCTTCTTTGTTTGGTTTTGTATATAATTTCTGTTCAGATATCTTATCTAGATGTATCACTTACTACTCACATGGAAGTGACATATGACTAAATTTAGCTGTAACTTAGGTAATTGTTTGTAAAATGGAAATAATAATAATGATTATAATGATTCAATCCTGAAAATATCAGTCAGAATTCACTATTTATAAATTATTGCTTGATTTTAATATTTATTTTAGTTTTGAATGAGAGTTTCATGTGATGTTTCCATGCGTGCACATAGTAGACTGTAGAAATTCACCTGTCAAACATATCCCCAGTCCTCTTCTCCAACTTTCTTTTTCTTCCAATTAACATTTGCTGGATTTAATTTTACTGTATTCGTGAACACACTTATACATCAGTTTTCTTTATGCTGTATTCACACACACTTGCAATTTTCTTTATCTATTCATCAGTTGTTGGGTAACTTGAGGATTCTAGTTTGTCTCTTGTGAACAGGGCATATATTGATCGATACATAGATAAATAGATAGATAGATGGGTATGCAGGTATCTTTCTGTATCTTTCTTAGAATAAACTTCTTGAGTCTCAGAGTGGTATGGCAGATCATAAATAGGTGGATTCAGATAGATCTCATGTATATTATTTGCTTCTTCCTGACATGTAGCAATATTCTTCCTTTGAAACTTCTTGGGTTTTAATCCTAAACCATATAGAAGTTTTGAAGGCTCTGAGCTAGCTTCAAGTTCTTAGTACATGCTGTACAAGTTCCTTACTTTTCCTTCCCTTCCTTCCTTCCTTCCTTCCTTCCTTCCTTCCTTCCTTCCTTCCTTCCTTCCTTCCTTCCTTCCTTCCTTCCTTCCTTCCTTTTCCACTTATTTTTTAACCATTGAGCTACAAACAGCCAAGTGTAAACTTTACAAACATAATGTCTTATAATACGCTAGTTCCAAAATAATATATCCTTAACTTTTAAATTTTAATTGCATTAGTTTTTAGTTAGTTTTGATATCTATTTTAAAAGTGTTTGTGGCTGAGTTACATAGTAGGGATATGTAAAATGCCCTTATATGGCTATAGAATTACTTGGAGTTGGGAGGTGAGGTGCAGTAGCAAAGACATGTGGCTTAAAGGATAAATAGAAATATGGGTGACATTATTGGTTTTATAGTTATATTGATTATGTGATTATATTGACACATATAGTTATATTATATATATATGTTTTAGTTCTGCAAAATATGAACCACAATCCTCAACCATGCTTAAAGGTACTCTACCACACGAATCCTTTACTTTTTAATTTGTTCCTGATATAAGTTCTTTTATTTTTGCCTGAACTGGCTTCAGCATCATGTTTCTAAGTAGCTGGCATTAAAGGCATGTACCATTACATCTGGCTTGGAATTTTATTTCTGGGTGATACAAATGTTGTAAATTTGATTTTGGTAAAATTACTCTACCTCTGTGGATAAAGCCTTTGGCATGAATACTAATGATTAAGAAGCAGCATTTATCAGTCATCCTCTGTCAATCTTTTCTAGAATACAAAACCATGCAGATGAAAAACTGTATTGTTACTGAGAAATGACTTCACTATGGATATTGCAGAAATTTAGAAAGTTTTATTTTTATTTTTATTTTTTGCAATTAAGTAACATGTATTTTATTTCCTAAATAATTAAGAAATCCTGAGATACAGACAAGTGCAAATGATTTACCCAAAGTTATGATTTACCCAAACTAATAATGGCAGTGAGAGTAAAATCTATTTTTTATATTTTAAGCAGGTTTTTTTTCCCCAATAGCATTAGGCTTATATGATTCAATCACTATAATGCTACGATAACAAAACAACAAAATTAGAGATTTTAGGAGCCTAGAGTCTCTCTGAATGTCTTTTCGACATGGAATTGGGTCCCTATGAACCTCATATGAGTTACTTGATTTTTGTAGTGTATTACTGTTATCAGTGTGAGAGGGGATTAAATTAAGGTAACTGCAGTTTGATGAAATCAGCCAGAAAGTTTTATTTTTATGAGTTTTTTTGGGGGGGGATGGTAAATCTAGCAACTACTTCTTTTTTATATCTTCTTTTTTTTCTTATTTTCTTTTGTAGCTTTGCAGATGTAAAGTACCCAATTCACCTTACAAAAAAGAGGGCTGAAGTAAAAAGGTTCACTTTTTTTGTTGGTCATGGGGCTTTTTACCTTGGCCTGGGCACTGCCCCTGAGCTCTTCAGCTCAAGGATATCACCCAACCTTTGAGCCAAAAGAGTCTCAGGTCCTTTTGTACCTGGACTGGCTTTGAACCTTGATCTCAGATCTCAGCCTCCTGAGTAGCTAGGATTACAAGTGTGAGCCACTGCATCTGACTTACTTTTGATTTAAAAATGTGCAAGGAATTCTAAAATTGTTTTGCATTTACTCAGCCTAAATTGTATTGAAATATAATTATTTTGTCCACTTTTTTCTTGTTTATTTTTTGAAATATTTTTTATTGTAATTAATAAAAGGGTTTCGTGATATTTGCCAGATAGAAGGTGCATTAATTCACATACATTGACACCCTTTCACAAGTCTTGGTCCTCATTACCCTGCCCCCCACCCCCCTTCCCTATCCAATTTCAAGTAATCAAATACAAATATATCCAATATATCAGATAACAAAGTGAGATACTGTAACAATATGAGATAACCAAGGGACAGCAAAAGAGATAAGAGATAACATAGTACCTTAAGGACAACAATCATTCATTATATGGCTTTTGTTTCAATATCCTACAGGTCCATTCAATTAGCTTCATACTATATGGCCTTATGTATCAAGGTTTTTCTCTATTGTAGATCTCTGCTAGTAGAGCCCAAGGTTTCTACTGATTATGATGAATGAGGGAAACCATTGAGCCTAAGTTCCTTTGAGTCTGGCTTACTTCACTTAATATGATTTTTTCTAAGTCTTTCCATTTCCTAACAAATGGGGCGATGTCGTTTTTTCTGACAGCAGCATAGAATTCCATTGTGTACAAATACCACATCTTGTTGATCCACTCATCAACTAAGGGACATCTAGGTTGGTTGCATATCTTTGCTCTGGTGAATAATGCTGCAATGAACATTGTTGTGCAAGTGGAATTAGTATGCCCTAGTTTCTGGATAGTTGGGTAAATGCCAAGTAGTGGAATTGCTGGGTCATAGGGAAGCTCTATGTTTAGTCTTTTGAGGCACTGCCACACTGCTTTCCATAGTGGTTGAACGAGTTTGCACTCCCACCAACAGTGTAGTAGTGATCCCTCCTGGCCACATCCCCTCCACCATCTGTTGTTATTCGTTTTCCTGATCCTGGCCATTCTAACTGGAGTGAGGTGGAAGCTTAGAGTTGTTTTGATTTGCATTTCTTTTATGACCAGAGATGTTGAGCATTTCTTCATGTGTCTATAGGCCATTTTTGTTTCTTCTTCAGAGAAGACTCTCTTTAAGTCTTTGGCCCATTTTTTTTAATGGGATGGTTGTTACTTTGGAGATTAGTTTTGGAGTGATTCCACTTTTTGAGCTATTGATATATTTTAGATATGAGGCCTTTGTCTGTTGTATGGTTGGTGAAGATCTTCTCCCACTCTGTAGGCTTCCTAAGTAATTTACTTTTTTTTGCCATACAAAAGCTCCGCAGTTTAATGCAGTCTCACTTATCAAGCCTTTCTCTGATTTGTTGTGATTCTTGGTCCTTATTAAGAAAGTTTCAACCTGTGCTGAGGAGGCCTAGTGTATCTCCAATTCCTTCTTGTAAAGTTTTCAGTGTGTCAGCTTTTACCTCCAGGTCTTTGATCCATTTGGAGTTAATTCTAGGGCAGGGTGACAAAGAAGGATCCAACTTTAGTTTTCTGCAGGTGCTTAACCAGTTCTGCCAGCACAACTTGTTGAAGAGGCTGTCTTTCTTCCATTCTATTTTTTTGGCTCCCTTGTCAAAGATTAGGTGGCCATAGGTCTGTGGTTTAATATCTGGGTCCTCAGTTCTATTCCATTGGTCTTCAGGCCTGTTCTTGTGCCAGTACCAAGCTGTTTTGAGAATTATAGCTCTGTAATAGAGTCTAAAGTTTGGTATTGAAATTCCTCCTGTGCTGTTCTTTCTGTTAAGAAATGTTTTTGCTATACGGGGTCTTTTATTATTCCATATGAAATTTTGGATTGCCTCTTCTATTTCTTGAAAGAATGACATTGGGATGGTGATGGGTATTGCATTGAATTTGTAGATAGTCCTTGGCAAGATTGTCATTTTCACGATGTTGATTCTTCCAATCCAGGAACATGGGAGGTTTTTTCATTTCCTTAGTTCTGCTTTAATTTCCTTTTTCAGGGTTTTAAAGTTTTCATCAAAAAGGTCCTTTACATTCTTAGTTAAGCTAATTCCTAGTACTTTATTTTCTTTGAGGCTATTGCGAAAGGAGTTGCTTTCCTGCTTATTGCCTCATTCCTCTCACTGTTGATGTAGAGGAAGGCAGTTGGTTTTTGAGGGTTAATTTTAGAGCCTGCTACCATTCCAAAGTCTTGAATCAGCTCAAGGAGCTTGGGAGTAGAGTCTATAGGATTCTTTAAATACAGAATCATGTCATCTGCAAAGAGGGATAGTTTTACTTCCTCTTTCCTTACTTGGATCCCCTTTATGCTTGCTTCAAATTCTATAAGGTCTTCAAAGCAGAGCTCACACCAATACTTCTCAAGCTTTTCAACGAAATTGAAAATGGAAGTTCTTTACCAAACTCATTCTATGAAGCCAGTATAACCCTCATCCCCAAACTAGACAGAGATTCATCAAAGAAAGAGAACTATAGACCTATTTCTTTGATGAACATCGATGCAAAACTTCTCAACAAAATACTGGCCAACTGTCTACAACAACTCATCAAAAAATTATACACTGTGATCAAACAGGATTCATCACAGGGAGGCAATGCTGGTTCAACATATGCAAATCAATTAATATAATTCAACACATCAATGGGAGCAAGGACAAAAATCACATGATTGTCTCAATAGATGTGGAAAAGGCATTTGACAAGATCCAACACCCCTTTATGTTAAAAGCTCTGGAGAAACTAGGAATCCATGGAACATTCCTCAATATAATAAAGGCTGTGTATGACAAACCCACAGCTAGTATTATACTTAATGGCGAAAAGCTAAAGCCATTCCCTCTAAAATCAGGAACGAGACAAGGATGCCCACTCTCTCCACTCCTCTTTAACATAGTATTAGAATTCCTAGCCAGTGCAATAAGGCAAGAACCAAACATACTTTCAACTTTTAGCTCCTGGTAGTACCATAAATCAAGTGTTCAAATTACATTTCTGGATCCAGCCAGGCAAAGGTTATTTGCATAGCAATTGTTGATTAAATCTGACCCAGAGATAAAGAACTTGCTGGTAAACTATTTGAGGTGAATTCTGTCCAGCATTAACATCGATATAAATATGACTGCATTAAATTTCCTCAAAATTTGTATTAATTTAGTTATTGTTATCTAAAATCAAGGTCCTATATAATCTTTTGTTTGTTTTATACCCTTGCATCATTTTGATCTTCTGAGAAATTTCAAGCCAAGGATGACTGCATGATCACTCAGATGCGTGCCCCTATCTTTAAGTATACTTTGAGTCAAGTATAATATCAGACACACATTTTGTTTGCTACACTGAAATATTGTAGCAGAAACATTAGCTTTGAATCCATCTATTTTTCTTGTCTCATACTCATAATTCCTTTTCGGTATTGAATATCTTTTTTGTTTGGACCACTAAGAATAGAAACTGAATATCCTATTTCTCCAGGAGATCATCTTTTAGCAACAAAACCCGGATTCAATTCCTTTATCTTTCCTACAGGTCATTTTCCATGTAGTCCATCATGAATACTCTGAATAAAATTGACAAGACCACCTGATCAGGAAAGCTTCATATATTAATGATCTTATTTGTTGTCTTTATGGCTAGACTGTCTGTAATTGAGGGAATCCCAAACAAGCCTGTAGCTTTACTTGGTTAGTGGAGTTTATGATCATTAACTGTGGTGGTTAATACACATGGACAATAAACTAATTGTTGCCCACTGAATTTTCTATAAATAGCACATCTACCAGAAATTATGATAAGAGTTGTTTTGGTTACCGGTCTGGGACCTTTTACTAAAAACATAGACCCATTTCTCAGGCTACAGATGTCTTCTGTGAGTACAACAGGACAGAAACACTTGACATCTCTTTTTTCATAGTATGACTTAATCCTGGGCTAGATTCGATTTAACTTTGCATGTAGTCATGTTCACTAAAAGTCCAGTATGTGTTTACTCCATCCTTCTGTTCTTTCAGCAGCTGTATTACCACCTATCACCCTCCATTCTTATCATAAGATCCAGATAGAACCTAAAGGCCAGAAAGCTGTGAATGATGATGTTGATATGGATGAAAGTGAAGGTAATCAGTTCCTGCCTAATCTGATGGTCTGTTGGCCAGCCAACAATGAGGCCAGGATGTTTGCATGCAGGTAGTAAAACATCTTTTGAAATTGTGTCTGTTTTCTATGGAAGGATCTCAGACTTGAATGTACCCTGGCAAATCAATGAATGCTTGGTTCTCCTGTATTGGGGACCCAATCTGGCCACTCTTGATCAGTGATCTCTTCCTTCTGTTGGAGCTGAAGTTCCATTAAATCCTCCCCTGAATAGATAAGTGCTCCAAACTCATTTGTGAGACGAAGATCTCATGTTTATAAGTTCCTTCCTCTATATCACTGTCCATACCATATTGCATATATGTAATTTCTATAACTTTCTGTTCTTGTCTGAACTTTTCTTATGTGCCTGTCACTGACATTCTTAGGGAGGGGTTACCTTTTTCCAAGGACATGCTTCTGAGCCCCGCCCCCTTACTCTTGAAACCTAAGCAGATTCTTATTTTTCTTTTCCTGGAGGTAAAAATAAATCCTGATTAAAAAAAATAAATCCTGATTTACCAAACTCATATTCAAATACTGCCAAGTTGTTACTGACTTTCATCATGTATTTAATAAACATATAGTTAGAAACACTGGTGATTGGCTATTCTTTTAGTAGATTTTAAATTACCCTGCTAAAAATGATAATAAGTCTATGAGGATTTTTTGGTGGTGTCAACAGAGTACATTATACTTTTGTTTAAAAATATGTCATAGCTGATAGAATGAGTCTAGATTTTGTGGCTATCAATTTCTTTATACTTCTGAAATATAATGTCATACAGAGCTATGGCCTGTAAAATCTCTTCATATTCTGAAGCCTAGAAAAGAAGGTTAGGGAGACCTTTGTAATGGCTGAGATTTTTCTGCTTTTTAGGGATGTAAACAGTGGTAAGGATTCATGATTATTGACCTGAACTTACATGCAATAATTAACCAAGGTCTTGTATTTTCAACTTGCTATTCAACTAAATAAGCCATTCGTGTTCTTTCTTACTTGATTTACTTCAGTGAATCTAGGGTCATACTGAAAACATTTTTATGGATATATTCATATACATAGATAGCTTTAAGATAAAGTATTTTTGACTAGAAGGGTTTGTGTTTGATTTATCCAGTAAATAATATTAGTATTTGGTACTTTTATTCATTCATTAATATAAATGTCATTAAATTGTGTATTTTATATTTGTTACTTGGTTTCATTTCCAAATATGTCTTACATTATCATCATAAAAATAGAAAAGCAGAGTAAGTTCAAAATAGTACCACTAAAGTTTTAAAGTTGGTACATGACAAAGCTGACATTCAAATTTATATCTACTTTATGTAATAAGTGAAGGTGCAATAATGGACATTCATGGTGAATGCATTTTGTACATTGAACATTAGAAAGTTTGAAAGGTAATGGATCAAGAATTTGATTTCTAGGCATACTTTGTGAGAACAACAGGAAATTCAAGTAATGAATTCAATATAAATAGAAGTCAAAAAGTATAAACGTGACAGTAAGCATGAAAAAAGAAGATACATCATGGAAAAAACTTATGTATTATTTTTAATTTAATTTTATTGTCAGGATGACATACAGAGGGGTCATAGTTACATACATAAAGTAGTGAGCACATTTCTCCTCAAACATTAAAGATATACTGAATTTAAGTATTGATTCAATTTTCCAGAAAATGTATGATAACATACTATCTTCTATTTAAATACAATTTAGAGTAATTTTCTAAAATGCTATAAAGCCTTGAGTGGGTGAAATTAAATGAGCAAATCCTGAGGATAAATTTCATGTGGCAATCAGATAATAATTGTTTGCAATGTGGTGTACATTTTAGAATGACAGTCCACATTTAGCAGTCATTTAGAAATCTGATGTCATTCATCAAACCAGAAAAAAAAGTCTTGAGTTTTCCATCCTTAACCACATAGAAGTCAATTTACCATAAGTAAGCCACAGGGGAGGTAAGACATCTCACTAGTCTTGCAATCCAGTAAATAGCATGTGGTGGTTATTACACATACTGAATAAAAGTTGTAGCACTCATCCAACTTGAAAATTTCCCTCAGGATACAGACTGCCTAATTTGGAGAAAAAAATATAGAAAGGTTGATTTGGGCGTCCATAAAAATTTAAGATTCTAAACAATCTATATATGTGTATGACACATTATCACAATCCCTAGCAGTCTTAATTAGTAACTGATAGGAAAGAATATGTGTTAATATTTTCCTTTAGGAACTCAGAAGCAATTATTATTATATTAGTGTGTAATATTTGTTGTTGCTGCTATTCTAGCAGTTTTGACCCCAAAAGAATTTCATAATGTTCAACCAAGGCAACTCTGAATAAATTGTTCTGTCATCTTGGTAGGTTATAAACAATTAAAAATGAATATTGTTATTTAGAGATAAAATAGTTTTTCTATTCTAATGTATTTTCAGTTAATTTTCTTATTCTCATTTTCTAGAGGTTAATTGGAGATAAGAATCTCAGGTTCTTTTGTGCCCGGGCTGGCTTTGAACCTTGATCCTGAGATCTCAGCCTCCTGAGAAGCTAAGATTACAGTAGAAGTAAACATTTTCTTTTTATTTTAAAAATATAAACATGGTTACATTAATCACAATAAAAATTATTTAAAAAATATAATCATGGGGATGTGCCATGTTTCAATAAGTATATCTTATCTATAGCTATATCTATGCATAAATTTGCTATATAATTTAAAAATATGTCTTAAAATGTCATACTAGGAGATGATCCTTCACATATTTAAAAGTATATGAAAATAATCACTTATATTTCAAATCATTTATCTAGGAAACATTAATTTTAAACCTTCAATGAAAAGGACATAAAAGGTAATAGGAAATGTAAATCAAAGATTATTTTCCATTTACAGTGCCAGTGAGATTTACTGCTTTTTTGGCAAATAATTGATTTATTATAGCCCAAAGTATTAATATCGTAGAAAAGTTAACACAACTCCGAGTTAATTTTCTGGGAAAATGAACTTCAACCAAAAGAGTAAAATAGTTTCTGATGAATACATCACAGAAATTGCATAGACATAAAGTAAGCTGGGCCCAGTGGCTCACACCTGTAAACCTAGTTACTCAGGAGGCTGAGATCTGAGGATCAAGGTTCAAAGCCAACCCCGGGCACAAAAGGACCTGAGATTCTTATCTCCAATTAACCTCTAGAAAATGAGAAGTGGGGCTTGGCACAAGGGTAGGGTGGTAGCCTTGAGATAAAGAGTTCCAGGACAGCACCCAGGACAGTTCAAGCCCCATGACCCACCAAAAAATAATAATTATACACAAATGCACAAAATGAAAAAATGGGTTCTATATAATTACTTCCCACAGATGTTGCTTTGAAAATTATGGATATATTTGAGTTGTATTGTTAGATAGCTTAGCATCTTTCATGATTTCTTACTACTCTTCCTCAATCATTTTTGAATAAATTCTGTGTTCTGTTATATTGTCTCTTCTCATTTTCAGAGTCACAGGGAGAAAAACATCTATCCGGTCATCTTATGTCGAGTCTAATTTTATATTAATGTTGTGAATGGATAAGAGGGTAATGTACATTTGGGTTTTACGTTAGCTATTAGAATTTCACAATAATTTCATAATTTTGTTGGCACAAAAACACATGTATATTTGTAGTGTAGAAAAGGTGCTTCTGAAATACCTATAAATAGTGGATCAATAATTTGATCCCAGAAATTTTAAATATCTTCTTCAATTTTATGAATTAATCATACTGATTAATGAAAAAAATCATTACTCAGAGTTTTCCTAATTTCTGTAGCTATTTTTGGTATTGATGAATAATGTTATCCAATATGACTGAAATATCTCTTTTTGAACAGTGTCCCACCAAACAGATAAACTTACATAAGACAAAAGGTACAGAAATAAATAACAATAACAAAGGATGAAAAAATGGAACCAAACAAAAAGACAAAAAACAAAATGACCACAAACTTCTTGTTTCCATTTCAGTTTTATAAACATTTTATATGATTTCTTGATTTATGTAATGTAGTTCCTATACATCCCTTTAGAATAACAATAAAATGTATTAAACATACTCTAAAAATGGTACAAAATCAGAGCATCACAAGCAAAAACAAAAAAAATAAGAATATATATTTCTAATAGCTTACCTCTAATGACCATTCATACTCTTGATTCGAAAAGTTTTGTCTTACCACACATGACAGGATTTCTTACTTTTTGATATATGCTACATTTTATGTCTCCTCTGATGAACACTTAAGGTGTTTCCATCTTGACTAATGTGATACTGTTGTAATGAATATGGAGTGTTATCTCTTCAACTTTGCATTTCTGGGTGTATTGTGGTTCATTTTATGTTTTTTTTTTTAAATTTTTCCCCTCAAGGATGTGGCCAGGAGGGATCACTACTACACTGTTGGTGGGAGTGCAAACTCGTTCAACCACTATGGAAAGCAGTGTGGCACTGCCTCAAAAGGCTAAACATAGAACTCCCCTATGACCCAGCAATTCCACTACTTGGCATTTACCCAACCATCCAGAAACAAGGACATATTAAATCCACTAGCACAACAATGTTCATTGCAGCACTATTCACCATAGCAAAGATATGGAACCAACCTAGATGTCCCTCAGTTGATGAGTGGATCAACAAGTTGTGGTATTTGTACACAATGGCATTCTATGCTGCTATCAGAAAGAATGACATCGCCCCATTTGTTAGGAAATGGAAAGACTTAGAAAAAATCATATTAAGTGAAGTAAGCCAGACTCAAAGGAACTTAGGTTCAATGGTTTCCCTCATTTGTCATAATCAGTAGAAACCTTGGGCTCTACTAGCAGAGATCTGCAATAGAGCAAAATCTTGATACATAAGGCCATATAGTATGAAGCTAATTGAAAGGACCTCCAGGATATTGAAACAAAAGCCATACAACGAATGATTGTTGTCCTTAATGTACTATGTTATCTCTCATCTCCTTTGCTGTCCCTTGGTTATCTCATATTGTTATGGTATCTCACTTTGTTATCTGATATATTGAATTTATTTGTATTTGGATATTTGAAATTTGATAGGGAAGGGGGGAAAACCAAGACAGGTGGAGGGTGTGGGGGGGAGGGAAATGGGTACCAAGACATGTGAAAGGGTATCAATGTATGTGAATTAATGCACCTTCTATCTGGCAAATATCATGTAACCCTTTTACTAATTACAATAAAAAATACTAAAAAAATTTTTTTCCCCTCAAAAGAACTGTTTTAAATTCTCATTGGGAGTCTACAGGACTTTCTTTGCCATTCATGCTTGATAATACCTGTTATCGTTTGTGAAAAATTGACATTATGATACGTGTAAGTTCCAGTTCATTATTTGTAATTACTTTTGTTAAAACTAATATTTAGAAAAATTAGTAACTCATGGAAAGCATACAGCTTGTCAAGCATTACTGATATATTTTGAGTTCGATTGCTAAATGTTCTAGGCTTTCTGTCACTGTAATGTCTTCTGTCACATCAATTATAATTTATTTACTGCTTCAGGCACAAAAGCCTAACCTATATTTACATTGCTATGTACAAAATCAGAACACAGTCAGTGTTTTGATCCACCTACTTTGAAACCTGACTTTCCTTGGAATACTAAAAAGAAGGTTATTTGTGTCTTCTTTGGGTTTGTGGATGGCAGAACAGAACCACCCAGTCATTTAAAATGACTTTCTGGGCACAGAGAAAGTTGTAATCATTTCACAAAATTGTTGGTCATGATATACAAAGAGTATAGATTTTTTTTTTAGTTCCTGAAATGTCTTTGCTATTTGCTCATACGCTCAGATTGGTAGAGAACACTTATCTCTCCCTGGAAACCTCTTGGATTTTGTTTCAAAACTCTTTTTAAAATCTTGCATTAAAAATGTAGAAAACTTGGAACAGAAGAAAAGCCATGATATGGGTAAATTGTTTAAATTTGAATTTTTAAAGGAAAATTTTTGGCTTTTTCCTCTAGCAGAGAAAATGTGAGGTGTGATTTATTAGGTCCATTCACGTCTGGAAGTAATTGTTTTCCATCCAAGGCAAAGTAATCATCTGCTTTCTAGCCACTTATAGAAAAAAAGTATTGGAGTACTTAAGATGTAGGTTAGCCAAGAATTTCTTTTCTATGGCAATTGGAAATGGGTAAGTATTGGAATTAGTAGTTAACCAGATTTATGGAATCTCCTATTGTAGTGAATGAAGTTAACACTAAACCTTAGTTTCTATGCAGAACAAAGTTTTGGTATATGAAGAAAAATCTTATTTAATATACTTACATTACAAAGGCTTTCAGTTACTTGAACTGAAATACTTAATAGTCTAGATGCATGAACTGAATCTGATTTAATAAAATCAGGACCTAAAGCTACACAGTTTCTCAATTTTCTCAAGTATGAACATATGTTTCAATAAAGAATTGTGCGTATACAGAAGCCATTATATAATGGCATTTCTCCCTAAATATTTTTTGTTGTTGTTGTGGAAAAAGAGGTAACTCATATTTCCCACTGGTAAAATGTTTTTCTGTATTCATTTTGTTTGTTTATTCAATTTATTCCCAGAAAGAGTATATTATTTTCTGGACATTTTCTTACATGTGATATGTTCATTTATTTAAAAAAATATACTTGTGAAACAAATGAATTTTCTCTGAAGCTTTGGCATGCCAATACTTATTGTTTCTTAATTCTCAGAGGTAGAATGTTTGCCTTAGAAATCGTTCCTAAGTAAAGAATATGCTGAACAGAATTTGGTCTGATGACTAATGTAAAAATAGCATGAGGTCTGGAAACAATTTAAAACTCTACCACATATTTCTTAAGCGAGAGAATTTACTGGTGCTGGAACTACAGACAACTTTAGGCAACAAAAATAAGTTTGATTCATAGGAAAAAAGGATAGGAAATCATAGAAATAAAATACCATTTCTTGTGAAAGTAATACCAATTTTCTGTTTGATGATTATAATTTTGACTAAAGAAAAAGGCAATAGCAATGAAGTGATTCTTTCCAAATTTATTTTAAAAATGTTTTGACCCAAAGAGTGTGGAGAAAAGCAAAATTACACATGCATCCAAGCAATATGCAGAGATGGAAAAAATAGCAACAATGGGATTTTAATATCAGTTTTGGGTAGGGAGAAATAAAGCTCTAATATGTGAAGATGCATTGTGCACTAAATAGTCAATAGAAAGAAAGAATCACAGACAAGAGAAGTATTTCTAAAGAATAGATGGATTGATTATAAACCATGATAATAAGAATAGATTGATTAAAAACAATGATAATAAAATTGTGTACAGGAAAGCTATTGATTTGAGGATTAATTTTACAACCCCTATTTACAAAGTTTTGAATTAGCTCTGGTAACTTGAGGGTAGAGTTTATAGGGTTCTTTAAATACAATAGTATGTCATCTACAAAGAAGGGAAGTTTTACTTTATCTTTTCCTATTTGCATCCCCTTTCTTCTTGCTTCTTGCCTTACTACACTAGCTAGGAATTCTAACACTATATTGAAGAGGAGTGGAGAGAGTGGACATCTTTCTCCATTTTCTGATTTTAGAGGAAATGGCTTTAACTTTTTTGGCCATTATGTATGATGCTGTAGGTTTGTCACACACAGCCTTTATTATACTGAGGAATGTTGCGTGGATTCCTAGTTTCTCCATAGCTTTTATCATAAAAGGGTGTTAGATCTTATCAAATGCTTTTTCTGCATCTATTGAGATGGCAATGGCCATTCTGCAATAATGGATTTGGTTGGCCAACCTGATTTTAAAGAGTCCTTCGGATAGTTGGTCAAATGACTTTTAGTATTTCCTTATTTTTTATGTTAATGAAAAATTATATTCTCTGAATATAAATATAGTGTAAAACATTCCTGTCTGTATTTCAACTAGCTCTTACCTACTAAATGTAAATGGAGTCAGTCTGCTCTGTAAATTGTTTTTAGGAGCATAAAAACAATCAAAACGTAAGTATCAATTCTATTATAGATTCATGTCCCAACTTTTTTGGTATTCTTAATTTTTTTAATGATCAATAAATGACATGGAAATTAATTACCATTTCTTTTGTTATTTGCTGTGTTGATCCTATTTTCTTCTTTACGTTATATCCATATGCCTATTTCTTCATTTGCAGTGTATTTTTGGAAAATGAATATTTTTGTGTACATAATTTTGTTAAATATGTGACATACTCTTGTATAGATAGATAACATGAATGCTTATCCAGTCATCAGATGAACATTTTATTTTTTAGCTTTTAATATTTTTTTCTGGTACCTGGGCTTTGATCTCAGGGTCTTGTGCTTGCTCAGCTTGCTTGTGTTTTGGTTGGTGTACTGTCACATGATCCATGCCTTCAGCCCTAATTTTCAGTAATTATTTTTGAAATAGAGTCATGATTAGATTTCTGCCTGGGCTAACTTCATACACATTGTGGTTTTTGAAATTCAGCCTTCTATTGGCTAGGATTACAGGTAGACACTATTTGCACCTATCCTTATAGACACATTTGGACTATCCTCATTAGTGGTAGTATGAACACTAATGCATAATTTTCTTATATGGACATATGTTTTCAATTCATATAATAGTTGAAGGGTTGGGCCAAATATTATTCCGTGTGTAACCATTTGAGGATCCAAAAAGACTGAGACAATAAGTGGCTCATCATTTTCTCTGCCACTATAATGAGACTTCCAGTTTTTCTACTTTCCCACAAACAGTTGTCCTCTGATCCCTGCCATGGTATTACATGTAAAGTAGTATTACATCCTGACTGATTTCCTCAGGGAACATTTTTTTTCATATGTGTATTAGCCATTTCCATATTTCCATTAGGAAAATATCAAGTCAGATTATTGTGGGTTTAATTGTATGCTTTAGAATGATTTGATAAAGTTTTAATCCTTAAGACATTTCAATGTGAACCATTTTAAAAATAGAGGTTTTTGAAAATATAGTTAAGATGACTTCACATTGGATTAGAATGGTCTCTAATCTAGTGTCATAGATACTAACATGGTAAATGGTCAATTTTCTGTGTCAATTTTTGGCCTTTTGCCTTCTATTTTATATAATTTAGGTAAGTGCTGAATTCTCTTTGGACAATATTTATGTTGTAAGCAATATTCATTGTAAGTGCTTACCTGCCCTTTTTTTTTTCTAGTTTTGGGGCTTGAACTAAGGGCTTGGGCACTTGGGCTTTTTCAAGGCTAGTACTCTTAACAATTGAGCCACAGCATCACTTCTGGCTTTTTCTGTGTATATGTACCAAGGAATTGAATCCAGGGCTCCATGCTAGACCAGCACTCTACCACTAGGCCATGCTCTGGATCCTGTCTTTTTGTTTTAAAGATTTGTGTGGTGCCTCTTTGTGTGTGTGTGTGTGTGTGTGTGTGTGTGTGTGTGTGTGTGAGAGAGAGAGAGAGAGAGAGAGAGAGAGAGAGAGAGAGAGAGAGAGAGAGAGAGAGAGAGAGAGAGAGACAGAGACAGAGACAGAGACAGAGACAGAGAGACAGACAGAGAGAGATAGAGACAGAGAGAGAGAGAGACAGAGAGACAGAGACAGAGAGACAGAGACAGAGACAGAGAGAGGGAGAGAGAGAAGACAGAGGCAGAGAGATAGAAACAGAGATAGAGATACATAGAGAGAGAGACAGAGAGATGGATGAACAGATGGACAGATAGATGGATGGACAGAGTCAGAGGCAGAGACAGAGTATGGAAAGACTAGGTAATAATTTTCAGAGAAAAACTGAAAATAGTTTGGACAGTTAGTGTATTTCTTTTTTTAGGGCTTTAATATTTTAATTTTAGGGAACACAAGCTGGTACTCAGTATATGGCATGACTAAAGTAAGCCATTCATATCTTAAAGTGTATTTCTTTTTTTACTTACATTTTATGATGTTTTTTTGCTTTTTAATTTGAAGGCTAAGTGGGAACATCTTCAGAGGAACACAATAATTTAAAGTTATTTTTATTATTTAAGTGGTCAGCATTTGAAATCTCTGGACTGAAGCTTTCATTCCAGTTTTTTTGAATTAACTATTAACTAAATGCTTAAAAAATAATATGATGGGATGGTGAGTTAGCCATTCTAGGGAATTACAATGTTAGAGTTCTTTCTTGAATCTATGACATTTTGGTTTATTTATTTGTATACACTTTCATAACACTCCAAAGTATTTACATATATATATATAATTAAATCAAGCTTCCATATATGAGAGAGAACATACATCTTTTGTCTCTCACCTGACTTTGCTCAACATGATTTTTTCCCAGGTCCTATCATTTCTTTGCAAATGGTGCAATATTCTTCTTTCTAATGGATGAGTAAAATTATATCTTGTATATATGCCACATTTTTTGTTTCATAGGTCCAGGCAAGGGGATGGGTAGTAAATAAAGAGAAGACTAGAAGAATTCAGTCATAAATTCAATGCATATCCTATAGAATTAATTAAGGAGAAAGAGTAAAGTTGCGAGGGATGGAAGAATGACAAAAAGGTGCCATTGATGAGGATGCATTGCACTGATCACTTCTTTGTGGAATGGAAACTTCTTTGTAGAGCTCCTTGACGTTAATAAAATATATTTAAAAAACAGTATTGATTTAAAATGTAGAAGAAAACATTGCATTTTTATTTAGATTAACTAGCATATATATGTGCTTTTGTATGAATACTGCTTTCTTTTTACAACTCCTTGTATTTGGAAGTGTTCACCTATTCTTCTAAAGCGGCCTTTCAGGTAGTCTGTTTAGTCTGTTACTATAGTACTCACTACTGTATTCCTAACACTTGGCTAGAAGTCTATGGTGAGAGACATGACAATTTTACCATAGCAAGTAGCCAAAATAAAGGATGCTGTGGATGGAGGAGAGGATGGTTATAGTCACAGTCGCTTCCCCCACGCCAAACGTGTGTGAATGTGAGCTACTCTTTAAACAAGTTGAAAGAAATGGAAATGTAAACTGGTTCATTAAGCCAAATATATAAAGCAGCATTCACTTGAATTTGAGACCAAGACCCAGCTCGTACATCTGATTCATATGCATTGTATGATGGAGAAGAGAGAACTTATGACTCATATTTTCTCCTGACCAACTGCCAAATTTCTCCTTATGACTGACCAAATGTCAAATATCTTTTTGAGGGTTTCTTGGTGTTTTTTTTAGTCAATCTGTAAATCTCATTACTGTTCTGACAGTCTTCCTGAAACTGCATTTGTATTTACTGTTTCTGATTTTCTATACTTCCCCAAATATACCATATTAAGATACTTTTTATCATGTATATATTGGAACTCATCATTTAATTTTAAAAATATAATTTTAGCAGACATATAATTTAATTTATATTTATTTATTCTTGTGGATCATGGGGCTTGGGCTTGACCTGGGTGCTATCCCTGAGCTCTTCTGTTCAAAACTACCACCCTACTCCTTGAGCTACAGCTCCAATTGCTATTTTCTAGTGACTAATTGGAGATAGGAGTCTTGTATTCTTTAATGCCTCGGCTGGCTTTGAACCATGATCCTCAGATTTCAGCCTCCTGAGTATCTAGGATTATAGATATGAGCCACTGTGCCTGGCTCAGACATAAAATTTTATTGTGACAGATTAATGTTTTACCATTAAACTTTATTACTAATTAATTGTAAATTAATAGGAGTTCATAAAATACATAATGGATTCTTGGTGATTATACTGATTATAAATTATTCTCAGTTAATTTTGTCAACAAAACTTTGAACGAAGCGTCAGATTATATTATCAATGGGTTGATAATATAATTGAATTAATTGAAATAAATATATGTATCTATAAATATATCTATCTATAAATATCTATCTATAAATCTATCTATATATACAGACATATAGATAAATATTGAGTTTTCCAGAAAAGTTGAATGCCTCATACATATATTTGACCTGAACTCCTTTTTCTGTCAAACTTATATATTCAAGCCCTGAAAACACACAAACACCTCTTCAATTTTTAAGTATTTTATGGAAAGAGAATAAAATTGTCCATCAGTATCTAGGTCTCATGCTTTGCAAAGTTCATCGGCTGGAAGATTTTCCTTTTTATATAACCTGAATTCCTACTACTGTAATGTAATTTCCTCTTTTAAGATTCTATGTAGAGAACATCTGTTCACCATCTTTTTTTCTTTTACCCTATGCCAAATGTCATTAGCAAAACCTTCGCCTCTGACTGTTACTATTCAAGTCTGACCCTTAACAAAGTCCTGCTTATTTTTGTCTGTGTTGAAGGACTTAATGCACATGCAGTGGATTCTTTCTTTACCTCAGCCTCTTCAGTTATGTCATTGTTGGACCTTCATTCATTCAGTTCTGAAGAGTGGATGCATTTTCACATCACAATATTAAGGTCTAAATTACCTTGTAAACAGAATAGACTACTCAGAAAGTGGTAATAAACAGCCTCAGGATAGTCTGGAAGTCGATTCTATGAATTATCTCCCAATTTCTACATACCAGGGCCTCCTCCAATCACTAGGATATTCAAACAGTTCTGCTGCTAACAGTTCTGAGACCATTTGGTCAAGGTTTCCAGCTGAAGGTCAAAGTTTGGCAGGTTGTATGCTCTGGTCAGCTGGCACTCAGAGCTCAGGTTGGCACCCAGTTTTCTCCACCTGGGTCCATGTTATTTTTGTTTCAACATGTTGCCTCCTGCCCACTTGGCTGTTTTCTGAGCAGCTGCAGTTCCTTGTTCTTCCTTTTCCACACAAAGAGGAATAAGGTCCCAAATATGAATGATAAAATAATTTAGAATTTCAAACCTCCCTTTTTACATACAGAAAAAACTACCTTCCTCATAATCTTTCAAATTTAGTTATGAAAATGTGTAGTACACCTCCTAGCAGTCCTGTGACCAGAACTGTTTTTTAAAAAGATATTAATACTACCAGACGCCGATGGCACATGCTTATAATCCAAGAACTCAGGAGACAGATCTGAGGATCACGGTTCAAAGCCAGCCCAAGCACAAAAATCTATAAGACATATCTTCAACTAACCATCAGAAAACTGAAAGTGGCACTGTGGCTCAAGTGATAGAGCTGAAGAGCTCAGGGACAATGCCCAGGCCCAGAGTTCAAGCCCCAAGTCCACAAAAAAAAAAAAAACGAAAAATATGGATGCTTTCAGTTTTGTTTGAATTAAGTTATCATCTACTGTTACCAATCAAATAAATCTGGTGGATTTACATCAAACATCTTTTTGTGAAAGAACAGTTTTTAACATCATGGAGAAGATTAAAATGTAAGTAATTTTTGACTCAAATGAAGGCATTGTGGGAGTAAGTACCTGCTTAACTGTTTGATTTTATAGTCCAGTGGGAGAAAACAGAGGTACATGATCACCCCAGTGTAAATTATAATTTACACTGATGAAAATTAAAATTTCAATATAGCAATTACTCCAATAGTTCATAGTGTTTACTATACATTTAAATGTACTTATTTTGCAGACAAATGAATTAGGCGCTTTTTTGTTCATTTGTTTGTTTTGTGCAGGCTCTAGGGCTTGAACTCTGGGTTTGGGTGCTGTCCCTATGCTTTTATGCTCAAGCAGAGCATTCCATCTCTTGGGCCACAGCCCCTTTTCTGATCTTTTGTGCTTAACTGGTAGTAGGAGTCTCACAGACTTTCTTTCCCAGGCTGGCTTTGAACTGTAATCTTCAAATCTCATCCTCTTGAGCAGCTAGCGCCCGCCTGGTGCACTGTATTAATAGAAGCTATGGGTAGGTAGTATTGTGTGTGGTGATCGTTCTGATTCAGTGAAGAAAACAGCATGGGGGGAGCAAGTTTTTTCATACCTCATCTTCCTAGTTATCAATTTTGTTTCTTAATTCACCTACTGGACACTTTAGATTGGAAAGCAAGTCTGCTCTCTTCCTCATTGAGTCCAGTCCTTAGGGGTCGGGGATACCACAATAATACTGTGAAAACATCTGGGATTATAGAAAATTGCTTATATATAAACACTGAAGGTCATACTTTGACTCTAACTTTAACCCCCCCTCTCATATGCCTACCATCCCTATGGTCCTGTAATTCTTCACTAAGTCTGTCTTGTATCCTCCTTGTACTTTTAAAATATGATTTTCCACATACTGAAATTTCTTCCACCTCTCTTCTTACTCATCTTTCAAGCTATTTGAGTGTCCTTTCATTATTTCCATTATGAAACATTCCTTGATTTGTTTCATATGATGAACCATGCCATTTGCATTATCAGCTTTTTAAGGTACTTATTTTAATTATATTTATATTTTAGCATTGGAATCAAAGCTATAGTAAGAATTAATAAGTATCTAATAAATCATCCCCACATTGAAAAAATATTTTAGATCCAATAATTTTTGGTGCAAAAATGTCATCATGATTTATATAAATTAATATAATTTAGTTTGCTTTATAAAAGTTCAGTATTTCAGAGTTGTCTAAATATTAGCAGGTTTCAGAAACCCCCCCCCCAAAAAAAAACAACAACCCAACATCTAACAGATTTTGGATGTTGAGGTTGGGGAAGAGATGTGACCATATGGGTAGAAAAAAGAAAGTACATATGGTATTAAAATTAGTCTATAAATTTTATTGTACAATGGAAAGAATGTTAAGTAACTATACACATTTTACTCTTAAATAATTAATTGGAGGAATGAAATTTTATTTTCATGAAAATAATATTTGAGTTAGTCGTTTAATACATTTGGATTTTATCTTTTAAAATTAACCTAATCATTCATTCTATGAGTCAGTGTCTGGAACCGATGCTTAGATATCACAGCCTTTGGATCCGAGGCACATCTTTTTAACATATGAGTAAGAATTGGGCTAGACTATTTTCTGGTTGGTGGAATGAGAAGTCACGCTTCACTTCTTTCTGTCTTCTATATTCTAAAAGCCTTGGCAAGGAATGAAGGATGGGGTTTTAGATACTTTTTCTGTGTTTTGGGTGAATAAAAATAGCAACTTTCTTTAAGTATCAGGACTAAAGATAGAAGATAGTGTGATTATTGAATCTCTGGAAGAAAAATAAAAAGCATGTACTGAGGCTTTAAAAAGATAAGTTTTGTTCCTAGGTGGAGCAAGATTATTGAGGGGGTTTGCTTTTCAAATTGGCACCAGGTTTACAGTTTTCCTGGCATCTCTCTGCGTGGAATCCTGTCTCTTGGCTCCTGATGAGGGGCAGAGACAGTCTGTTTCTGGTTTAGTGCACTATCATCCCTGAGCACGCTGAGTCGGGTTTTACCTATTACATCCCATAGGCACTTGGAAATCTGGATGGCACAGGCATTTGGCCGGCCGCCCTACCAGGGGATTGTAAGGCCCTGCTCAAGTTCTTTTAGTTGGAGCAGTGTTGCTGGTTTAGATCATTGGCCAAGCTGCCTTCAATTTCTAAACTACGTTAAGCCAACCAATATTTATACCTTTCATAACTGCTGTTTTGGAAACATTCAGATGTCTGCCCCACACAATGAAATGTAATGTAGCAAAAACAGAATAAACAACCATCGTCTCTGTAAAATTAGAGCAGAGCATGTTCTTGAGAATTGTGATTAAGTTAACTGAAAAGATTCAAGTTTTCCATTGTGGAAACATTTTGTAAGAATAATAAAACAGTCAACAATTATACACCAAATTGTATGGACTACTTCCACTGTAATGGAGGTCCAGAAGTAACATTGACTTCAAGTTCAGTTGGTTTTTGGAAGTGCAGAGTTTAATATACAGCGGATGGCTTTCCTTTTAATAATTTTCCACTAGCAGAATGAGTCACCAATTGCTATATATTGAAGTTTTTCTTTACAGATACAAATCTGATCCTATATACAGCACCAGATGCATGAAACCATGAGAAAAAGTTGAAAATTGGTTACACATACCAAGTTTTCAAATTTAAGAATGTGATAAGAATCAAGAATGATTAAATCAGGAGGGGAGGGACTAAACAGGATGAAAATGAATTAAGTATTTTTTTCATATATTTTTATTATAATTAATAGAAGGGTTACATGATATTTTCCAGATAGATGGTGCATTAATTCACATACATTGATACCCTTCCACCTGTCTTGGTCCTCATTTCCCTCCCCCCCCCACTCCTCATCTTGTTTTCCCCCCTTCCCTATCCAATTTCAAATAACCAAATACAAATATATCTGATATATCAGGTAACAAAGTGGGATACTGTAACAATATGAGATAACCAAGGGACAGCAAAAGAGATGAGAGATAACATAGTACATTAAGGACAACAATCATTCATTATATGGCTTTTGTTTCTATACCCTGGAGGTCCATTCAATTAGCATCATACTATATGGCCTTATATATCTAGGTTTTGCTCTATTGCAAATCTCTGCTACGAGAGCCCAAGGTTTCCACTGATTATGATGAATGAGAGAAACCATTGAGCCTAAGTTCCTTTGAGTCTGGCTTACTTCACTTAATATGATTTTTTCTAAGTCTTTCCATTTCCTAACAAATGGGTCGATGTCATTCTTTCTGACAGCAGCATAGAATTCCATTGTGTACAAATACCACAGCTTGTTGATCCATTCATCAACTGAGGGACATCTGGGTTGGTTCCATATTTTTGCTATGGTAAATAGTGCTGCAGTGAACATTGTTGTGCTAGTGGATTTAGTATGTCCTTGTTTCTGGATGATTGGGTAAATGCCAAGTAATGGAATTGCTGGGTCATAGGGGAGCTCTATGTTTAGTCTTTTGAGGAACTGCCATACTGCTTTCCATAGAGGTTGAACGAGTTTGCACTCTCACCAACAGTGTAGTAGTGATCCCTCCTGACCACATCCCCTCCAGCATCTGTTGTTATTAGTTTTCCTGATCCTGGCCATTCTAACTGGAGTGAGGTGGAATCTTAGAGTTGTTTTGATTTGCATTTCTTTTATGACCAGAGATGTTGAGCATTTCTTCATGTGTCTATAGGCCATTTTTGTTTCTTCTTCAGAGAAGACTCTCTTTAAGTCTTTGGCCCATTTTTTAATGGGATGGTTGTTACTCTGAAGATTAGTTTTGGAGTGATTCAATTTTTTGAGTTGTTGATATATTTTAGATATGAGGCCTTTGTCCGTTGTGTGGTTGGTGAAGATCTTCTCCCACTCTGTAGGCTTCCTAAATAATTTACTAGCTATGTCCTTTGCCATACAAAAGTTCTGCAGTTTAATGCAGTCCCACTTATCAAGCCTTTCTCTGATTTGTTGTGATTCTTGGTCCTTATTAAGAAAGTTTCGACCTGTGCCATGGAGACCTAGTGTATCTCCTACTCCTTCTTGTAAAGTTTTCAGTGTGTCGGCTTTTACCTCCAGGTCTTTGATCCATTTGGAGTTAATTCTAGTGCAGGGTGGCAAAGAAGGATCCAACTTTAGTTTTCTGTAGGTGCTTAACCAGTTCTGCCAACACCACTTGTTGAAGAGGCTGTCTTTCTTCCATTCTATTTTTTTGGCTCCCTTGTCAAAGATTAGGTGGCCATAGGTCTGTGGTTTAATATCTGGGTCCTCAGTTCTAGTCCACTGATCTTCAAGGATGGGCCAAAGACTTAAAGAGAGTCTTCTCTGAAGAAGAAACAAAAATGGCCTATAGACACATGAAGAAATGCTCAACATCTCTGGTCATAAAAGAAATGCAAATCAAAACAACTCTAAGATTCCACCTCACTCCAGTTAGAATGGCCAGGATCAAGAAAACTAATAACAACAGATGCTGGAAGGGATGTGGCCAGGAGGGATCACTATTACACTGTTGGTGGGAGTGGCAACTGGCTGAACCACTATGAAAAGCAGTATGGCAGTTCCTCAAAAGACTAAACATAGAGCTCCCCTATAACCCAGCAATTCCGCTACTTGGCATTTAACAAGGACATACTAAATCTACTAGCACAATGATGTTCATTGCAGCACTATTTACCATAGCAAAAATATGGAACCAACCCAGATGTCCCTCAGTTGATGAGTGGATCAACAAGTTGTGGTATTTATACACAATGCTGTTGTCAGAAAGAATGGCATTGCCACATTTGTAAGGAAATGGAAAGACTTAGAAAAAAATCATATTAAGTGAAGTAAGCCAGACTAAAGGAACATAGGCCCAATAGTCTCTGTCATTTGTCATAATCAGTAGAAACCTTGGGCTCTCCTAGCAGAGACTTACAATAGAACAAAATCTAGAGACATTAGGCCAAATAGTATGACACTAAATGTAAGGACCTCTAGGAGAAGGAAACAGAAGCCATATAATGAGTGACTGTTGTTCTTAATGTACTATGTTATCTCTCATCTCTTTTGCCATCCCTTGGTTATCTCATATTGTTACAAGGTGAAAACCTTGTTATCTGATACATTTTATATGTGCTTAATTGGTTATTTGAAATTGGATAGGGAAGGGGGAAATCAAGACAAGCGGGGGGAGGGTGGGAGGAAAATGGGGACCATGTCATAAGAAAGGATATCAATATTTGTGAAGTTATCCACCTTCTATTTGGTGAATATTGTTGGGGCCTAGCCTCCATCTCTGAGGCCTGATTCTGGTTCAGCTGCAATTAAAGGGCTTTGTCTAGGAATTTGGTCCTTTGCATACCTCTCTTAAGGCATCTCTGTGTACGTGACTCGATTGAACCCCCCGCAGTTTCGCGGGTCTCGCAGCAGCTCAAGTCTCCCGAGCTTTCCTGCACCTGTCCTGCCCAGTACCTGAAAGCCCCACCCAGACCCTTAGTGGTAGCACAGAGGCCCTCTTCCTATTGGCTAGCTTCCCAGTGCCCACCTTCTCCTACCCTAACAGTATATAACTAATTGACGCAATAAAGAGGAGAGCATCAGAGAGCATCAGAGATCAGCAGAGATCAGCAGAGAGATCTGATGCGCTTTCATGGTTAACACTGCTTCTGACTCAGCGTGGTTTTTTCTTCCCCGGTGATTGGGGGAGGGCTGGGTCTTCGACACTTACCATCTGGCTCGGCTCCCGGGGGACTACAGGCTGGCCCTGTGTGTCCCTCCCCGTTCCCGTGTTGCTGCCCCAAGAGGAGCAACAGAATATAATGTAACCCTTCTATTAATCGCAATAAAAACAAAAAAAATTATAATACAAAGGTACTCAACTAAGGATGAAAACATATACAATGAGTAATTTTAAATTCTTCTTTTGGAACTCAGGAATAAAGTGACAAAAATAATTTTTGTACTTCAATTATACTCAAATTATATTATTGAAAAAAGCAATTTGAGATTCTGAATTACTCGTAAAATACTATAACTAATCAGCTCACTGCTCATAAGTCAGTCAGCTGTTGGAGTTTGGCCATAACATACACAGTAAGTTCTATACTTCAAGGCTAACTGGAGAGGCAATTTAAACATTTCATTAATGGTAGGCTTTTTGTTTGAAACCTCTTATCTTCTTTCAATGTGACATGTAGACTACATGAATTTTGGTAATATGTAGGCTACCTACTTTGACTTGTGTTTGAAAATAGTAATAATTACCAGCTTAAATTTTACCAGTCATTGACTTTTATCAAAAGTTATCCTGAGATAATATATGCCTGCTCTCTACATATTGCTAACTTCATTTCCTGAAGGTTTGTTTTAATAAAATTTTTTGTAGTTTGCCAAAGAAAACTACAAAATTGGCTATTCTTTCTACAGATGGTTAAAAAAAGTCAGTACAATTCTAAGTTAAGCCAACTAGTGATTTTTCTCCAACTTCTTTGGAGTAATGTAATAACCTCCTGTTTTATTAAAACCATCTTTTAATGTATCGACCAAAATTGCTGTTTGCATGCTTTAAATTATTTTAATGATCTATAAACATAGCTGCCCAGAAATAAGATGAACATAAAATAAAATGGCCAGATATGCGAGAAACTTAAATTAATACTGAAATGAGAAGAATTTTCCAGAAACTATTTTAGAAGAATATTAGATTGCAAATCTATTTCATGATGTAAAAGTTGGAAATCTATAACTGACATTAAAAGTAAGGAAAGTGATATCATCAAGGCTAATTTTGAAAACTACATATTATAAAAGCACAATATACCTGAATATTTTCACACATTAATATGTAAATAGGTGCTTTAGAAAGTTTTCAGAGACTCAAAATTATGATGGAATCATTGGGAGTGTTTGCATGTTAATAAATGTTTATACAACACATATGCAGTAGTATTCCTTTGCCTCATTTTAAATCTTTCTTATTTTAAGAAAGTGCCTGCAAAGTAGACTTCCAATTTTTAATTTTGTTTTTGTGGGTCATGGGGCTTGAAACTCGGCCTCCATGCTGTCCCTGAGCTCTTCAGTTCAAGGCTACCACCTTACCCTTGAGCTAAGACCCCTTCCCATTGTCTAAAGGGTTAATTGGAGATAAGAGTCTCAGATCCTTTTGTGCTCAGGCTGGTTTGAACCTTGATACTGAATAGCTAGGATTATAGGTGTGAACCACCTTGCCTGGTTTAGACTTGTAATTTTTAGAGAAGTTCTTACACTAACATTCCTGTAGTTTACTGTCAAATGTTGCTTCTTTTGTATTTTTTTTAAAACATGGAAATAGATATAGAGAAAGAAAAATTCTCTGAAGTGCCAGACTTTGCTGTACAAATAAAACTTTCTATCTATCTACCCATCTATGTATCTTTATCTTGAGAAGAAAGGTAATTATTTGTAACATTGAAAAATGTACTTGTTATGACACTGTGACATTTCATAGATTGAATATATATCACACCTTTCATTAATATTTTAGATTTAGTAGCAAGAAATATGTTTCTAAAAGAATAGCTCAAGGACACCAAAAATTCAATAGCAATCACCATAAAAATCAGCTTAAAAGTTATACATTGCTCATAAAAGGACATTAAAGTGGTCAAAAGTCATGAAAATTGATTGGTGTCACTAAGAATCAGGGATATGCAAGTCAAAAATCATAAAGAGATGGCACCTCATTTCTGTAAGAGTAGCTAATACTAAAAGACCAACTGAAGCATTCTGAGGAATGCTGAGGAACACTGTTTGGGAGAAGGTTGAGTAAACAGCCTATAGAAGAAAATATGGAGAATATTTACAAAATTAAAAAATACCGTACATCCATCCTACAAGTGGTGCATGGAAATAACAGCAGAATGTCTAAGACCTTTCTACAATACATTGTATATTGCAGCATAGTTCACAAAATAGTCAACAAAGGGACAAGTTTTGAGTTGTGTGTGGTGCTTGTCATACTAGCTACTCAGGATGAGATCTGAGGATTCAAGTTCAAAGGCAAGCTGGACACAAAAGGACTTGAGACTCTTATCTCCAAATAACTTCTAAAAAATGGGAAGTGGGCTTGGCTCAAGGGTGAAGAATGGACCAACAAAATGTGGCACATATGTGACATGTCGTAGTATCTTTCAGTAACAAAAAGAACAAATGCCTGTCTTTTGCAGCAACATTTATGGGACTAGAAAATATGATCAGTGAAATAGGTTAGACACAGAAAGAGGCACAATGTAATCTCACTTAATGTGGAATCTAAAATTATTGATAAAATTTGAGATCAATATTTGAGAATATTGAAAAGGGTGACATATTGCATGTATAAGCTGCTTTGTTAAATGTAACTTCTTTGTAAAATTACTTAGAAATAATAATAAAAGGAAAAAATAAAGAATAAAACAAAAGAATTTGAGAGAGAATGGCTATTACTAGAGGGTAGCAGTAAGGTTAAAGACTAGATTGAGTACTAATATGCAGTTACATAAAGACAAGAAGTTTTGAGATTCTGTTGCCCAATAGAGTGATTCTAGTTAGCAATCATCAAAAAGCTAAAGGATTTTGAATTTTTATTCTGAAAAATGTCATAAATGTTTGAGGAGTTAGCTATATTTAAATTTATTTAACCTGATTTAAACATATGTGTCTCTATTATGTGGTATCAATTAATATTTCTATATTCTATATACCTTTTAAAAATAAAAATGAATAGGGGTAAGTTAGTATATCATGCACCTTTTATTTAGTGAAAATTTTTAATTTAATATTTTTATTTCAGATCATATCATTACTCAATCATTGAATTACGATAACATAGTGATAATATAAAACAAAAGATAGTATAAAACAAAAGACCAAATGACATGTCATTTGGTCTGCTTACTTGTATGGCAAGGGTATGTTTGAAGTAAAAGTGTCTCATGGGCAAATGCATGTGTCTATGTTAGGGTTCTCTACTTTGGGAATTAACAGAGTCTAATATGCATTGTGAACATTAAAGAAATCTTCAAGAAAATGGATGGGTGCGTGTTTCACAAATCAATGTAACCATAGAGCTTTCTTTGAGTAGGGAGTATCTGGTATGGATGCTAATAAATGCATCTATTGATGTCAACATATCCCTGCTGATCTATGGACATTAAAGCATCCGGAAAAATGGCCCTCAGATTTCAAATAATGTTTTGTCTCTGATCTTGCTCTTTGGAACTTCTGCAAACTACCTTCATTTCCTATGTCTTCTTTAATTCACTCCATAGTACTCTGCACCTTGACTTTTGTACTTTCTTCCTCTTGAGATGTTTTCTCTCTGCTTTTTACTTTTATGCTTTTCACACCATCTATGATATTATTGTCTTGGCTGATTGGTACAGGAGCATGTCCTGCCCAGAGGACAGTGAAGACAATCAATTCTTCTATTGCCTGTGCTTGCCACTCTTCACTAATAGAATCGCAGAGGGCATACGTCATTCCCCCAACATCAACATGTTACAACGCAAGTGAGATGCTGTCTACCAGGCAAACTTGCTGGAGACTCAGAGTTTTTGTTGGGTGATGGTCAAGTAAGTAGCTTTTGTCTGGTGTGAATTAAAATTCCAGAGTCTCTAAGAAAAGCTGGTATGCACCATAAACCATATTTTTTTATACTACTGTGCACAATAGGTCACCTTTGCCAGTTCGAAAATTCAAGCAACTTTTCATATGTCATTCTGGAAAGCACAAGCACGGGCTTGTCTATGGACAGCCACTGAGTCCAACTGAGTCTACAGTATTGAAACTATTGAAACTTTTTTAAACCACAATTTCTTAACTGGATTTGCAGTCACATGCTGCTTAGTGACATTTCTGTCAATGACAGACTATTTATATGTCATACAAAGTTTAGCGATATACATGATTAAGCATCACAGTACTGTAATGCTGGACATTATCTGCAGAGATTATTAGATAACTGTATTCTAGAGTCATGTGCTGTAAGCCCAAGATAAATAAATAAATACATTTAAAAAACATACCATAAAAATTTCAAATCACTGTAAAGACATCACTTTAAATAAATGAACCCCCTTGATTCTGTATGTAAAAGTAGAACAGATAATTACTAAATTGATACAAAAATAAGCATACAAAATATTTTTCTTTCTATACATTAGGAATAAACAAAAAAGAAATTAGGAAAAATAATCATATTTATAACAGCACAAAATGAAAAAATTCCTTAGGATGAATTAATTCCAATAGGCAAAAAATTAAAAAAAGCTACAAAATGTTGATGAATAAAATTAAATAAGCCCAAACAAATGGAAAGAAATCCTGGATTTGATTGAAATAATGAATATTTCTGAACATTAACACTACCTGAACTCTATAAAACCATTTGATGCAATTTCTACTACGGAGCCTCTGATAACCCCCTAGGGACACACCAATGACCCTAAACAGCCAAAACAGTCTTGAAACAGAAAAAAAAATGCTGAAGATTTCTCACTATCTGATTTCAAAATACATCTCAAAATTACAATAACAAAACAGAGTATTGTTGCCAGTGGTAGTAACAAAGAGCTCAACTATAAACCATGTACCTCAATTATCTTCAAGAAGGGCTCCACTCTTTTGTTGTCCCTTGGTTATTCTGTTGTTACAGTATCTTATCTTGTTATCTGGTATATTGTATATAGGTCTATTTGTTTATTTGGAATAGGATAGGGAAGGGGTAAAACAAGATGATGGGTGGGGGGTGGGAGGAGAGAAATGGGGACAAAAACAAGAGAAGGATTATCAGTGTTTGTGATGTAATGCACCTTCTAGCTAGTGAATATAATATAACCCTTCTATTAATTACAATAAAAAAGACAAAAAAAGAAGGGCTTCAATAACACACAGCATAATACAGTGCCCTTAAAAATGGTGCTGGATCTTTGTGTTTGTTGTTCTTAACTTTCTGTGTGAAGTTCTTTCTTTTTTTTTTAAAGTCACTGATATCATTTATTAGATTTTTCACTTTTAAAATGTGACATGGCATACATTCATATACTTCCAAAAATAAATTTATCTGTTTTATATACTCTAAGCCCTTTATTTTAAGGATTTCTTGTCTTGCAGGCTATTACTTGGCTGAATGTTTTATTAGTTGTACATACAGCTTATGCCACTATCAGGGAATAATTTTAGTTATATTAAATATTTATCAGTATCTTATAGCACCAGAAGTAGAAAGTTGAGCAGTGTACCTGCCTGAAAAGAACTTACTGATTTATCATCACAGGAAAGGCAACTAGTGTGTTTTACTTCCTATAGAATGTTCAATTTTGACTAAAAAGGCACTTACTGGCAATGGTTTCCTCAAAATAGAATGGTTAATACTTAACAAGTCATATAACTAAGCCCTCAATGAGTAAATTGCTCGAGCTGGAAAACAAAAGTTCAAAGTTCTCCTTTGTCACATGAACCTATTATTGTATGTCAGTTAGAACTCAGATCTTTATTTCATATTTTCATATTATTTTAAATATATTGAAAATAAGAGAAAAAAATAGAAGAAATTTATGTTTCTAAACTTCTAGGCAGGGTGAAATTTATAGCATCCTTCCAAATGTTAAGCTTCATTTTCAGAGTTCTTTTTGCTTTCAAATGGGTTCACATGTAATAATATAAAGGATATATATATATATATATATATGTTTCCATTTGCATTGAAATAATCCATTAATTCATATGTCTGAAAAAATTGGTCACTATAAATCTCACTTCTAATACTTATCTTGGCCCAATTCACTTGGTTTTTCATTTCATCTAGTTCATAGGTATCCTGTAGATATTTCCTAATGACTTATTTTTCACTCTCTAGCTCATATATAGAATGGTGATAAGTTTTTCAAGTATTTACAAAATCAGTTGTAGTCTATGTACTCATATTATACACAGATGAATTGCCTTAAAGGAATTAATACACAGATGAATTGCCTTAAAGGAATTGTCTTAAAGGAAGTTCAGGTTATGCAACATCATAGATAAATTATGAAAACAGATTAAGAGTTACTTGAAAGAGAATATAAATAAGCTTTAAATGTGCAGTCAATTTCCCAGTAATTTAACTAAATATTTCTAATCTTAGGGAACTAAAAGCTGAATAAATTACTTCTTGATCAGTATAAATTGTTTTTTGTATTTTTTGCCATTCCTGGGGCTTGAACTCAGAACCTGAGCACTGTCCTTGGGTTTTTTCCTTGAGGCTAGTGCTCTACCACTTGAGCCATAGCACCACTTCCAGTATATGGTACTGAGGAATCGAACCCCGTGTTCGTGCATGCTGGTAAGCACTCTACCGCTAGGCCAAACTCCTGGCGTGTTATTTTTTAAGTTGGCAATAAGCTATAAAGCTCAAGTTTCATTGCATTGTAAGCATTAGTGGATAACAAAAAAAGAAAACATTTAAAGAATATTAAGTTCATTACTTTAAAAGATCAATGAAAAACTGAAATATTATTGTTTTTTATGACATGACAGTTTATTTTTTATTGTAATGTATAGAGGGGTCACAGATACATTCGCCAGACAGAGGGTACATCACTTCTCACACTTTGACACTCCCTGTCATGTTTTTGTCCCCATTTCCTTCCCCCATCCCCTCCCAATCATCTTGTTTTCTCTCCTTCCCTTTTCGGTTTGCAATAAACAAATAAACGTGTATACAATACAGCTGATAACAAAGTCAGATACTGTAACAATATGAGATTAACCAAAGGGCAACAAAAGAAAAGAGTGGTAACATAGTACATTAAGAACAACAATCACATAATACAAAGCTCTTATTTCCACATCCTGAAGATCCTTTCATTTAGCCTTATCTTATATGGCCTTATGTATCTAGGTTTTGAGCTAAGTTTGTACTAATTATTACAAATAAGGGAAACCATTGAGCCTATGCTCCTTTGGGTCTGGCTTACTTCATTTAATTTGAATTTTTCCAAGTCTTTCCATTTCCTTACAAATGGCGTGATGTTATTTTTTTCTGATGGCAGCATAGAATTCCATTGTGTATAAATACCACATCTTGTTGATCCACTCATCAACTGAGGGGCATCTGGGTTGGTTCCATATCTGTGCTATGGTAAATAGTGCTGCAATGAACATGATTGGGTAAATGCCACGTAGTGGAATTGCTGGGCTATGAATTTCTCTCTCTCTCTCTCTCTCTCTCTCTCTCTCTCTCTCTCTCTCTCTCTCTCTCTCTCTCTCTCTCTCTCTCTCTCTCTCTCTCTGTGTGTGTGTGTGTGTGTGTGTCACTCTCTTTCTCTCTCTGTCTCTCTCTGTCTCTCTCTTTCTGTCTCTCTCTGTCTCTGTCTCTCTCTGTCTGTCTCTCTGTCTCTCTCTCTCTCTCTCATCCAACAATAAAATACAAGAAAAAATGCTGCTGGAAAATCTGAATATGCGTCATCTGCAAACAATCGAAATGTGACCCTGATCAGACATCATTAACAAAAAACAATTAACTAAAGGTGAATTAAATACCTAAATATAACCAAGAGTCAGATGCACCAAATACTAAGCCCTCAACTTGAAAAACTGTAAGAAACACTTTGTTGTTTATAAACTACTCAATTTAAGATGTAAAGGGGCCAGGCATGGTGGCTCTCGTCTGTTATCCTAGCTACACAGGAGGCTGAGATCTGAGGATCATGCTTCAAAGCCAGCCTGGTCACTAAAGTCCTTGAGACTTTTATCTCTAATTAATCATTAGAAAACCAGAAGTGGCACTATGCTCTAGGGGTAGGGAGGGAGCCTTGAGCTGAAGAACTCACAGACAGCGCCCAGGCTCAGAGTTCAAGCTCCACAACTGACCAAAAAAAAAAAAAAAAAGAAAGAAAAGAAAAGAAAAAGATGTTAAGGGGTTCTGAGCATCTTAAGAGAAGATGATGCATAAAAATGTGAGTAGCCTCCAAGTAAAAACCCAAGGGGCATGACTGGAAGATCACAAGACCCTGGAAATGTGAGACAAGTACCTTAATTTTTATCTGTATTTTTTTTTTGTCTTTTCTTTTTTGGCACTGGGGATCGAACCCAGGACGTTGCACTTCCTAGGCAAGCACTTTGCCACTGAGCTACATCCCAGCCCAAAGTACCTTAATTTTAATAGCTTTAGCATAGGTTGGAGATGAAGACACTGGCTTTGGTAGCAGTAGAAGAAATGGCTCATTTAGAAATCAGCGCTCTTGACAGGAAGCACGCAGCAGCTTGCCCAGAGACTACAGCGAAATCAATAACAAAGTTTATAATGTTGCCATAGATGAAGGCATCACTCAATCTAGAAAAGCACCTGCCAACCACTTCTATAGCAATCTCCTGAGTGAGCATGAGAGAACAAGTTCTTTGTAAAATGGGAAACATTACCACAATTAGATAAAGCAGAAGAGAAAAGAATAGCTGTTATCCTTCAGTTGATAATAGGATGTGTGAGTACATCCCTGGAGTACAGGAAAAAATACCTGCTGAGCAAAGACAGATAAAGTAGAAAAGGGTTGGTTGGCATTTCTGAAGAATGGGTGGCAATACATTTGAGAGAAGGGTGGTGTGTTTCTGACAAATATTGAGGCTTAGTTTAACTCAATAAAATATAGACGAGTCTACAGATTCCCAGTACAGTGAGCTTGCTATTTCAGAGTTGTTCCAAAATACAACATGAAATTATCAGTTAAAAGCGAGCTAGTAGCAGCCATGGTCTCTGCAACAAGGATACGTAGAGGTATAATACCAACTACATAAACTGCTGGTTTTCTCTTGGAATCTCTGCTGCTGTTCTGGCTGCCTTCATTTTGTTTCCAGGTTATTAGAGGCTGTTTCTAGGTAATTAGATTCAGGAAAGATAAACAATGTTTGAATGCTTCCATTGAATAATTGCTCCATAAAGTAAAACTACATGCAGCCACAGGCTTAGACATCAGTGATAGAAAAGTAGATATTAACATTTATAATCCGTGTGGCTATTTGTTCGGGGATATAAACATTTTAAATAGTTCCCACAGGCTGAGACCCGAAGAAGGCTAAATGGTATCCCTTTTTCATGTAGAATATGATACTTGAGTCAGTATGCCCAGCATTGCTATGATGGCATTACTTTTATATTAGGAAAATGGAAGATGTGCCTAATTACATTTCTATTCTTGATGTATTTTTCTTTTGGCTCGTTATTCTCTTTTAATTTGGTCCATTCAATTTTCTTTTATTATTTGATGAACTGTGTCTGACCTTCTTTCATTATGCTTGTAAAAATTCAGTTTTATTTATGCTTTCTGGCTATTTTTTTCCTTTTTAATGGTCTAGATTTCTATAAAATTTATGCTCTCAATTTCACTTGTGCTTACATGGTCATCTTTTAATAGTATTAATTACACATAGTTGTTAATTTATTAAATTTAAAAATGAATTATTGACTTTTTCCTAAGTTACATAAAGGAATTATTGAACCATACAACTTTCCAACTTAGTTCCATATATCTACACACCCAATTTTTATATTTGTGTTCTAGTATTTTAAGATTACTATTTTATTATTTTATTGCAATTTTAAAAGATAATATATTTCTTTTTTCCATATATTTTATTGTAATTAATAGAAGGGTTACATTATATTCACCATATAAAAGGTGCATTACTTCACAAACAAATGGGGTGATGTTGTTCTTTCTGTCAGCATCATAAAATTCCATTCTGCATAAAAAAATCCCAAATTTTTATGATATATGTTTTGTTTCTTGTATATTCTTTAATTTAAAATGTATAAATTCTGGAATTTATTTTCATTTTTGAGAGCATATGTCAATGGAATTGTTCTGTACTAAACATGAGTGTTCTCAAATTTAAAAATGGATCTACCATATGTAGTTGGATTTTGTTTGAATTTTAATTCATTTATCATTCTATGTATTTTAATTGTGAAATCCATCAAATTAAAGTACTGACTTGGAAGAACTCACTCTTTACATTATTAATTTCTTCATACATCAATTTCTTGGCTTATTTTAGACTATGACTATATATTTTAAATGGTATATCAAGTAATTCATATACCTTTATTCTACTAGGATTAAATTCTGGAGATTTATTTTGTTACTTTGACTATGCAAAAAACTAACTATCTCTCCTAGTCTTTATGAACTAAGCTTTGTACTAGGTAAAAATCCTTACCAATCAGATCAAGTAGAGCTTCTAGAGTACTATTCCAAATCTTTCTTGGTTACATTTGTCTACCTGTAGGTTCATAAGGACTGATATTTACTAGTTTCATTTTATTTTAAGAAACTATTGCTCTTATTGTTTACTTTGCTCCCTCTCTGACATTTATTTGTATAGAGCATGACACACAAATCTCTCCTATTTTTGCTGACCCTTAGTCATGCAAGTATGCTGATTCCATCTGTACTAGCAGAACTTCAAGACAGAAATCAGCCCCTTGGTAGTCTTCTAAATGTTGGACTGTTGGATTTCTAGTCCTGTTATTTTATGTTGGATTCATGTTCATCTGTCCTTCCAGAGGAGTGGTCACTAGCTATACTGATCTCTGCCTTTTTATACTATGGGTCTTTTGGGACAACAAAGTGCTGTGTAGCTTTTCTATATTCTCGATAGGTTCTAGGAACCCATTGTATGACTGGTCTTACAAGGGGTCCAAAACAGAAGACAAGTCTCCCTGACAAGTCAGAGCACTGTATCTGGAGTCTAGTCTTACCTTTCACTACTTCTGGAGAAGCATGGAACTGGAAGAATATTCCCAGTCACATAGTTTCATGATAGGTAGAGGGATTAAGGTGAGTGGATGCCACAGATTTTTATTACCTGTTTCAATAAGGCTGATTTTTTCATTCTTCTTAGGTGCAGGTGCCTATTTTCTGTGTTTTCCATTTCTCAAAAAGGTAGCAGGAGCCGAGTGCCAACTTCTCATACCTGTAATTCTAGTCATTCAGAAAGCTGAGATAGATCTAAGGATCATGGTTCAAAGACTTAGAAAAAAATCATATTAATCATGTTATCTCTCATCTCTTTTGCTGTCCCTTGGTTATCTCATATTGTTACAGTATCCCACTTTGTTATCTGATATATTGGATATATTTGTATTTGGTTATTTGAAATTGTATAGGGAAGGGGGGAAAACAAGATGAGAGGTGGGGTGGGGGGGAGGGAACTGGGGACCAAGACGTGAGATAGGGTATCAATGTATGTGAATTAATGCACCTTCTATCTGGCAAATATAATGTAACCCTTCTATCAATTACAATAAAAATATAGGAAGAAAAAAAGGCAGATCTGAGAGGAAAGCCATTTGAGACTCCTATCTCCACTCAAAAGCCAGAAATAGATCTGTGGCTCACAAGGTAGAATGCTATAAACTTAAACCAAAAAGCTGAAGGACAGTGCTCAGGCCCTGGGTTCAAGCCCAAAGTCGGGGAGCTGGTCTTTGTAATGAATGGTTTCTTCTGTGGGGAGAATGAGCATGAGTTTCTTGTTCATCTGTTTTGGGGATGTGATTCTATTCTCCTGTTCAGTATTGTATCTTATTTAATACTTGAAAATGTTTCTCAGTTGCCAAAATGTCATAGGCTTTTTTAAAATTGAGATTTTCATTGAAGTACTACATATATATATATAGAGAGAGAGACAGATAATGTATATGAGTTTTATATAACTTACCTAGCAATTTTTCTCTAGTTAAGATCCATGGAACTAGAACACAAATATGTGAACAAACTCTTTTGAACAACCCAGAAAGTTTTGTTATTTACTTTTAATTAGCACCATCTCCTTTCTATGTTAGTCACTCTTGTGATTTCTAATACCAACATTATTTTTTTACTCCACATAAAAAGAAATGGAAAGTGTGAAACAATAGCACAAACTGATTTTATTATTTCAATGTGATAGTTGAAAGATTCTTAAGAATTAGATTGTTAGATTGTTTATTGTCATTGATTTGTTATTTAAAAATGCAGATTTTATCCATTACACTGTTGATATACATGTAAGTGATGGCTGGTTTATTTGCTATTAAGATTAATTCTGCAATGAATTTCCTTGTACATTTGTTTCCTTGCAAACAGACACACGTGACTAAACTTTTTCTAGACTTCATGGTCTAGCTCCGTTATAAATATTCACAGAGACTCAGTGAATGAATGATCTGAATTTGGATAAACAGTGAGGAAACGTGAATTAGGCAAGCATAGGCCAGAATGGTTATTTGCATTAAATAGGGGTCCGACATACGTTGTACTAAATCTTGTATGTGAGATGATTCCTAAGAAAAAGCAACTTTAAGTATAGATAGGAATGATGTATTTTCCATATAGCTTCATTCAAAGGTTATTTGTGTTAAGGTTTGTTTTATTTGTAGTACTGGGGTCTGGACTCAGTGACCCATACATACTGAGTGAGTGATCCACCACTTGAGGCTCAATCCTACTTACCCTTTTGGCTTTAGTTGCTTTTCAGGTAGAAGGTCATGTTTTGCTGGGGGCTGGTCTCAGACTATAATCTGCCTACTATTGCTTCCTATGTGGTTGAGAGCAGAGGCACATACCACTGTACTAATCATATTGGTTGAGACACAGTGTCTACAACTTTTTGTCCATATGGCCTCAAATTGAATTTATCCTGACCTCTGCCTCTCAAGAGGCCAGGATTATGAATGTCAGCTACTGTTTCCAGCCATCATAAGAAGTTTAAAAAATTGTTGTGCAATGAACACAAGATATAAGATATTTTAATATAAGTTTAACTTATGTAGGAATATGGTTTTAGCTAGCCTCACACAAAAGTTAGATGCTTGGCCTTTAAAATGGATATTTGGAATTATTTATATTTATTTATTTATATTTATATTCATAAGTGATTCTGTCAAATACGTAGGTATACTTCCTCAGAATACTTGTGGTGGAGAAGAATTTCTCAGGATAGGAGATTATACCAATATCACGAGAAAACAGTTCACAGGACCAAGGCTGTTATTTAGTCCTGAGATGTATTTTTCATATGTTCAGTGATGCTCTGCATTCAGCCCGTAACAGAATTATACTGTTGGGATTCTGGGAGGCTCTCTCTGTGGTCATAAGTTATTTCCTTTCCTAAACTACAAACATGACTGCCCCTTCTGAGGAGGAAAGCAGGCAGGTTTGCCTTGGCAAAAGTCTGATGGCCCTCAGTCAAGCCTTAAGTGGTTTTTCAAGTGCCTAGACTAGTCTCTTTGAGGTTCAGACTTTGGTAGCTTAAGAAGGAAATTCCCAATCATTTCTGTTCTGGCATTTATTAGTACACAGCTCTTTCTTTTTCTGTAGCTTTTTCTTTTTGTAGGAGAGTGAATTTGAACTGGCACCCTTCCTGGATAAGAGGATACATCTATTAGAACACAGAAAATATGTCTCATTGATTTATGAATGATTGGAAACTTCATTATGAAAAGCCATGCATGATAATACTTTTACTATTAAGTATTCCTTATCTGTGCTACATCATAATGGTTCTGAAAAATGTTTCTAATATTTCAAAGTGCTTGAAGTTGCTTGTGGGTGCTCTAACATCTCTTAATATGTAGACTCATTAGTACTAATAAATCTAAGTCTTTGGAGAAATAAGCTAAACAGTTTTATTTCTATGAGTTATTTCAGATGAATTCAAATTCAAAATAACATTTTGAACATCTGAGTTAGACTTGAAAACAAGTATTCCTGATTTAATACTACTGGTTAACATTCCTTTTAAAAGAAGAGAAACTTCAGGATCAAAATTACAAGGTTTATTTGAGTCAATAAAATAAAGTGTATTATTGTTATTATTATTATTGTGTGTGTATGTGTGCGTGTGTGTGCGTGTGTGTGCGCGCACGTGTGTGTGTGTGTGTGTGTGTGTGTGTGTGTGTGTGTGTGTGTTTGTGCTGGATGTGGGGCTTGAACAAGGCCTAGGTGCTATTCCTGAGCTGTTTATGCTCAAGGATAGCCCTCTACCACTTGAGTCATGCATCACTTTTGGCTTTTTGTGTAGTTTATTGAGGTAAGAGTCTCACAGTCTTTCACGCGGGGGCTGGCTTTGAACCATGATCCTGTTGGGTAGCAATATATATATAATATATATATGTATATATATATTATATATATATATTATACCAGGTACCAAAGTCAGATACAATGTAACATGTGATAAACCAGAAGGAAAACAAAAAAGAGAAAAGAAATAACTTCACATAGTACATTAAGAACAACAATCACAAAGATAAACATCTTGTTAACATATGTTATATTATATCATTACGACCTATGTGAGAAAGATTAGGAGAGAAAGACACACAAAAATGGAAATGAATTTTTCTTAGGTACATGATAAGTTATGAGAAATGTCTGTTTATGAGACAAAATTAGTTTTTTCTAAGTGTCATGCTACTTATTTTTACCTCTTTAAGTTCAACTAGATTGTCATTCTTGAATAAATACATTTTGTCTAAAGAAGTTGTAATGTTGCTTGTAGAATTCATAACAAATATAAGCTTCAGTTTTAATTTTAGGATCACTATTTTACCCATTTTATCATTTCTTCTCACCAACCATTCTCACTCCTAAAAATTTAAGCATCCATACCTCAAAATCTTAGTCATATCCTGAGCAGTAAACTGAAAATCACATTTTAATAATAGGACATGAATGCTAATCTTTAGGTTTTTCTTCCTTTAATAGAAAACACAGAATAACTTTTTAAAACTTCTATTTATTTTGATTATATTTAAGGTCTTAAAAGTAGGAAAATTAAGAGCTTGATGGATATCTTTGAGACATAGTTTGCCTTTACTCATTAGGCTGATATGAAAATTAAGGTGCTATATTTTTAGCCACAATTCTAGGGAGATTTTTAAACAATTATTTGGATTCATCTATTAATTTATTCATTCATTCAGTCACTGATTTTTCAAATACTCATCTTTCTTTATATTGATCATATAAGAATGAACAAAGCCAATGTAGTTATGTTTATATCTCCAAGACCATATCCATAACCTTGGATACCCAAATACTGAGTCATTGCTCTTGTACTGTTTGGATCAAATATCTAGATATTAAGGATACCATGCACCTTTTGTTCCTTTGATTTTGACTTATCTTACTCAGACATAAAAATATATGATGGGATATATACTCTATAGACATAATGTTATGTTATATAGATTGATATGTATCTATGACATACAAACCCTCAGCTTAATTTTTATTATGTTCTAAAATCTATGAGCCAGTGATGTATGTAGAGAATCCCTTCTTGAATAATTGTTTGTTACACATGACATTTGAAATATGATGTAAAAATGAATGTTAATAAAATCTTAAAAAAATACAACGAACAAAACTCTCAAAAAGTCCTGGCTTTGGGGCCGGGAGTTTGGCCTATTGGTAGAGTGCTTGCCTAGCATGCATGAAGACCCGGTTTCGATTCCTCGGTACCCCCACATACATAGCAAAAAGCCGGAAATGGTGCTGAAGCTCAAGTGGTAGAGTGCCAGCCTTGAGAAAGTCCAAGGACAGGCTCAGGCCCTGAGCTCAAGCCCAGGACTGGCAAAAAAAAAAAAAAAGTCCTGGCTTCAACAGAGCTCATGTTATATAGGAAGCAACAATGGCTATAACAAAGAGAAAGAATGACCAAGTCAATAGGGTGGAAAGGACTGAATACTATTCCTGCACTGTGACCTTGTTACATACAACAGATCATCTGAAAGTCTACTGGCATGCTAACATACGGTTTGATTTGGACTAGCCTCATGTACAGAAGATGCCACTCGTGTTTTGTAGTTTATAGTGAAGATTGCTTATGTTTCAACATCTAAATTCAAGATTTTCTGATGCCTGAAATAACATATTTGTAATATATAACAAATAAGAAATATATGATTTAAAAAAACAGTGACCCTTCACTTCTTATTAACTAGCGAATGTGTGGATAGGCATATTCAAACCCAAGAAGAAAATTAGTATTTGCCAGCATTAAAATGCACTAAATTTGTCAGAGCAGTAAAATTTTTATGCAAGTAGAATAATTCTGAAGAAACATTTTTCATGTTCATTTGAGTTCTTCATGGAATTTTCTTTTTTTCATATTTTTATTGTAATTAATAGAAGGGTTACATGATATTTGCCAGATAGGAAGTGCATTAATTCACATACATTGATACCCTTTTACATGTCTTGGTCCCGAATTTTCTTACTAAGAAACTGACTTTGAAAAATGACACCTACTTACAAATGTTATAATGGAGATGGAGAACATTGAGTAATTAAAATTGTTTATGAACTTCCCTGAGAAATTTTAATACCCAAAGAATAATTGAGCATTAAGCCGGGAGTAGAATGAAATATTCAGTTCCTATGGCCTCCAAGAAAAAAAAATCTGCTATCCAACCAGCTTCTTTAGGATGAATTGATCTGCAGTTTCTTTAAATCTGGAATTATGCTTTCTTATGGCAATTGCACCTCATGTCAGGCCCTCACTTCAGTCCAACTTGGGTCAATACACACTTGGCCACACATTAGGTATACTTTTCAGAACTGGCTTTTTGTGAACTGAAAAGGTAGACTCTTGTTTTAAATTTACTAAGAACTTTGAGAAGCTAGCCACGTGTTATTGACTCAGCACAGAATATTTCTAAGAATGTGACCTCTGTCTGCATAGGTCTAATGTCTGTAAAGCTTTCTTGCTCCCTTGTCCTAGGTGCTTTGCTGAAGCACTGTCAGGTATACACTGCAGTACAATCTAGTACTACAGTCCTCATGCAAACTGATAGTTGTGTGTCCTAAACAAATTGCTTATTTATTCTAAATTTTAAATAACACAATTAAAAATAAAGTTATCTTTTACATTGACTTAGAACTCCAAGAACCATCACATTTCACTTGGTATCAATCACCACTTTACCTCTCCAAGTTACAGGAAATGTTATGTGATTTTTTTTTCTCCCCGACTTTACCTAAACTACTGATGGGATGGGAGAAAATGGAGAGGATAAAGGAGAGTGACTATTTCAAAATACTTAATATTTATGTGCACAAATAGAACAATGAAGCTTGCCAAGATTAGTTTGGGAGGTGTGTGGAAGACAGTAATGGAAGGAGTGAATTTAGTCAAAGTGCACTGACTAGATGTACAGACAAACGTACAGTCAACTGAAACTACTTGTGCGATTGATTTATGTCAAAAAAAGTACGAAAAAGTGAAATTCTAGATATTTAGTTTAAAAAAACTTGACAAAGACTATAAGCTTATAAGCTGTTTTACTTTAGGTATTTCCATTCCCTTATGAACTGTATAGTATCATTCTTTCTGATGGATGAGTAGAATTCCATTATGTGTATATACCACATTTTCTTGATTCATTTGTCCACTAAGAGGCATCTGGGCTAATTCCAAATCTTGCTATGGTAAACAGTGCTGCAATGAACATGGTTGTGCTTGTAGTAGTAGTGTGTTATTGTTTATGTGCTATTGGATAAATGCCCACGAGTGGAATTATGGGTCATTAGGAAGCTCTATGCTTTCCAGAGTGGTTGAACAAGTTTACATGCCTACCAATAGTGTAGATGAGTTCCCTTTTGGCAGCATCCTTCCCAGCATTTGTTCTTGTTAGTTTTCGTGACAATGGCCATTCTTACCGGTGTGAGGTGGGATCTTGATGCTGGTTGGGTTTGCATTTGCTTTATGGCCAGAGGTGTTAAACATTTCTTAATGTCTATTGGTCATTCTTGCTTCTTCCTTTGAGAGGTCTCTCTTTACTGATTGGGTGTTGCGTTTTCAATTTTTTGAGCTCTAAGTATGTTTTAGATATGGGGGTCTTTTCTAGTGTATAGCTGGTAAAAATATTCTCCCAGTCGGTGGGCTTTCCATACATCTTTTTAGCTATAGTATTTGCCATCCAGAAACTCTTCAATTTGATGCGATCCCATGTATCCAGTCTTTCTTTGATTTGCTGATTCTGGATCTTTAATGAGAAAGTTTCAACCTATACGTATAAGGTCTAGTCTTTCCCTTACCCCTTTCTCTAATGCAAAGTCTACATGCAGCTCTTTTAAATCGGTAACTGATTAATGTTCATGTTAAATAATGAAGCAAACACTAGTGGCTTCATTTTTCAGAACTGTCTCATCAATTCAGATATACTGGCTACGATATAATCACATAAATGCTAGTTGTCACTTTTGTTCTTTTCTTCTCTACCCTTTTTCAGGGCTTACCTTCATTCAATTTTGTGTGTTCTTTGTGTTGGTTTTTACTGCTCAGTGGAGTATCCTGCATCTCCTCATGCCTTTCCCTTCAGAAAAGTTAAGTGTAATTAGTTCCACCCATAAATGGTTTAAAAACTTTTAGTATAGGTAATACTAAGGGCTCAGAATATTACTGTTTATTTAATCCACAGTAACATTCTGACCTTGTGTTATTGAAGAAATGAAGACTAAGTTTAGATACCTTACCACGTTTACACAGCTAATAATGGACAGAAATAGCTTTTCTTGAATACAGAACTTGTGGTCTTAAATATTAGATTATATTACTATTACTAGGAAAGAATCTGATCATCTGATCTCCAATGTAGTTGCAATTTAGTCAGATTAATTTGCATTATTAACACATAGAACTTCTATTGTGGTATTTATTGCATTATAGCATATTTGTTTACATACTTGATATCAAGATCACAAGGCAGCAGGTACTTTTATTTTTCATCGTTGAGTTCTTATCTATTTCTTAGAGAAAGTAGTACTAAATGAATGAGTGAGTTAACGAGTTGTTGACTTGATCTAGAAGTAGCCAATAGAGATTACTGGCTTGACCCAAAGGATTAATTAAGAATAGGAATTTCTGGTTAAATAGGGACATATTTCCAGGCAGAAGGCATGATAAGGCATCACTGCAATTCTTTTTTTTCATATATTTTATTGTAATTAATAGAAGGGTTACATTATATTCACCAGATAGAAGGTGCATTATTTCACATACATTGATACCCTTTCTCATGTCTTGGTCCCCATTTTCCTCCTCCCACCCCCACCCCTCATCTTGTTTTCCTCCCTTCCCTATCTGACTTCGAATAACCAAATACACATATATACAATATATCAGATAACCAGGGCATCACTGTAATTCTTGAGGATACCTTCATAGCTCAATACTTGTATTGTATAAATTATGGGAAGAATTTTTAAAAAAATTTCAGATCATTATGTTGAAGGTATTAAAGGTATTTTGTCTTTCTTTTCATTTTCTAAAACTGTCTTCAAAGTCCTATTTGTTACATGCCATTAAAGCTATAAATAAATTAATGAATAGCATATATACAGGTATATATAGAGGTGTTACAGTTACATAAGTCAGGTAATGAGTAATTGTTACAGTTACATAAGTCAGGTAATGAGTTCATTTTCTTTTTGGACTATAGAGCTCCTTCCTTTGCTCTCTGTCAGCATCTTTCTACATTTTATGAGAAGAAGATGATGCTCGCAAATTCCAATAGTGTACTGCTGCAGAAGGAAGTCTTGGAGGAGTTGAGCAGCACAAAAAGAAGTAAGAAAGAATGGAAGGAACAAGGAAAGTTGAGGCATGTTATTGTGATGACAATGCAAGCCACAATTTCAGACGTTTACCTGATAAAGGCAAAGGTAGGAATTCCCTAGGGAATTTGTACATCATATTGTCCCCCTCCTCCATATAATTTGAAAATCTCCATTGGTTTTGCTATAGAACGTGTGGGTTTTGATATATGACCTGCTGTAGACTAACTACATATGAAAAAGAAATCCCTATAGTTTCTCTGAGCTTCAGTTCATCACAATGTTAAAACAAAGATAACAGTATTTAATTGAAAAGAACTTCTTGAGAGTTCTAATAAAATTACACAGGAATACGTACCCAGATCTGTTCCTGGTTAAAGCTGATAATAATATGAAATCAAAAAGAGCTCTATACATTATGCATGTAATAGCGTAAGAAGCTTTCACAAAATTCCAAACTATCATGGGAACTTACATATTCACTTTTGAGAATTAGCTGCCTTGCTCCATCATGCACTGCCCCTTCTGCTTTGCACACACACACACACACACACACACACACACACACACACACACAATGGAATTCTACATAGCCAACAGACAAGATAAAATAATGGCATTCACTGGGAAGTGAATGAAACTAGAGTAATTCATGTTGAGTGCCATAAGCCAAGACCAAAGGAACAAAGGGTGAATGGTATCCTTAATATGTGGATATTAGATCCAAACAGTACAAGAGCGATGACTCAATGTTTGGATACCCAATGTTATGGGCATGGTCTTGGAGATATATAGTTAACTACTTAGACATAGAAATCTATGATGGGCTATATACTCTTCACAGACATAATGTTTTATTACATAGATTAATATGTATCTATGACATACAAACCCTCAGCCTAATTTTAATTATGTTCTAAAATCTATGTGCCAGTGTGTATATAGACATTCCCTTCTTGAATACTTGCTTGTTAAACATGACATTTGAAATATGATGGAAAAATCAATGTTAATAAAATCTTTAAAAGTCAAAAAGGGAGCATAGACTTTTAAGTGCTTTTTGCTAATTACACATGTAATATATTTATCATCCCTATTAATTTTTACATAACTGTTTTCAACTTTTAGTGAATGAATTTCTCAGTTTTTATTCTATGTGGTTTTAGTCTATCTTTAAAGGTATACTAACTTCATTGCTGAAGAGTTTGCTAAACTTTACTGATGAACATTATTTAATTAATGTCATCACTGGATGAAACAATAAAATTTGACAAAGTATCATGCCTTCTTAGTTTGAAATGAGAATGGGGTTATTTCCATTGGTAGATGATGATTATATCTCCCATCTGATAAATAAAAACAGATGTTTCCACAGGGTCTCACCACTTAAAAATTTCTTTCACTTACATGATTTTAGGTCACAAAATCTCATATACTTTAGGAAAATAGCTGTTCAGAGTCACTAGCTATTGGGTCCTTTTCCAAGTGAAGTCATCTAACTACAAATCTCTCTTGTTGCTAAGGGATCTAAAGATCAGCATTTGCAGCCACGCTTTAGCTAATCGAGGACAACTCAGTTAAAGATCTTTATCAAGAAACAGATTGTTGGGAGATTACTTGACCTAGATTCCTCAAAAGAATCTTCTCTTCACCCTGCTCTTCCTGACTACCCTGAGCCAAAGAAACACATGTTTAAATATATTCGGACCACCCAAGACAGTAGGTTATGCTAATTAATAAATATCAAATTATATTAAAATATTCCTTTTGTTTTTTTTACAGTTGACAAGATCTTTAATTTTATACTTTGGAAAAAAATTACAGAAAATCACCTTGTTTTGGACTTAAATCTATTCAGTAAAAGAACAACGTGACTTGCTAAGTTCTTTCTTGAGCAGGGTTTTTTTTTTTTTTAAAAAAAACTAAATCTGAGTTATTAATGTCTATGATGTTGCAATTGTGGTGAGTCAGAAGTTCACCATATTTGGATATTCACTTTTCTGCTTTCAATGGCTTCCTCTGTCTTTCTTGCAATAAATGTAAAATATTTTAACCAAGTGAAAACAGAAGAAAATGTGACTCATTAACTTCTGCTACGGATTGGCTTGTTGATGTCACCCCAGGCTCTGTGGCCAAACAGTTCTAAGGAGCGTAATGAGTTCAGAGGATCCTGCATTTCAGTGAGAAACTAAGGCATTTTGTTCTAAATGCTCTGTCTTAGCTTTCCTCCTCCTTTTCAGTTTCCTTCCAAAAAGAAAAAAATAACCCTCTTGAATAGTTTCATACCTTTCTTATGTGTCACACCACATACATTTCCTTTTTTTCCTACTCCCTCATATCTCATTTCTCTTCTTAATATATATTTCTTCTGAAGACTGCTATGGATTGTGAAGGAAAAAGGGACCACAAAGATTTATATTTGACAACCTGAAAACTCTGCTCACTCTAGCCTCTAAGTGCAGGCTTATGCTCCATGCTTCATTCTGAAGATGGGGAAATTTTTATCTCCAAAGTCAACTTTGTCGAAGGCCTAAATCATATTCAACTGACATCATGCTCTGCATGTCCTTTAACCATCTTGAGTTTAAAATATTTGTATCTCAATTAGTTACCTCCTGGACAGGCATATGTGAGATGTTTTTCATTGTAATGAAAAGCCACATATAGCATTCATCAGGCATCATATCATCAATTACCCAAACTGAGTCTGTAAGTTGTTTTTACCTTTTTTCCAAGAATATTTCTTTTAATTGCTGGCCACACACTATTGCTCCATTATCAGAAAGAACTCAAAAATTCAACTCCTATCTGACTGTTGAAAGAAAAGACTTTGGAGCCAGAAGACTGGAGTTTAAAGCTTGCCCCTGCCAGTATAATTTGTGTGATTAAGGGGCCACTACTTCAAATCTCCCTTACCCTTACTTTCCTTCCCTATAAGACAAATGTTATAGGGAGCACGGGCATAAAACAATGCCATGTTTATTTTTAGTAGCTCACAAATTTTAATAACTGTTATTATTGTTATTATCATTACTCCTATACTGCTGACACACTTGAATAAAGGAACTCTTAAGAGTTCCTTGTTCCTTACTGAGATCTTCCTCCATAGGCTCTAATGTGACATATATGTTTGGAAAATTTATTGTAGAATCAAGGGATGGTAGGAAAACTTTGTAAGAGGGAAGGGGCCAATTGTCATTTTGTACAGTTCCTTGCAGGAAATAAGAAATTAGTCATATGGTTGTTTAAACTTACACAAAATTTTCTGTTAAATGTGATATAGCGATTACAAACTTGTAATTCAGAAAACATGTTTTTCACGATAGAACTGGAACAATGTCATATTATATTAAATAACCCAGATTCCAAAAGACAAAGAGCCCTTGTTTTCTCACATATGTTGAAAGTAGACCAGAAATACATCTATGAAAACGTATACATCATATGCATATATACACAATCAAATAGACTAAAGTGGGATATAGAAAAAGGGGGATAATTTATGATGAGCAATGAACAGATAATTCAATAAAATAAATGGTTCAGGTCTAAACATGTCTTATCTAGGGGGAATGAAGGCTAAGGGGAGGAGGTACTTAAATTATGATGTGGTGAACATAATCATAGCACATATGTGAAAATGGCACTAGGATACACGAAGAGATGGAATAAGAGAGGAAAGGAGCAATGATAGAGGGGATACATTGACAGATGTGTTGCACACATAAATGGATACCTTGAACTGAAACCCCTTCATATACCAAAAGATAATTTTTAAAATGTGGTTAACAAGTCATTTCAAATAAATCATTTCAAAATGATCAAAGGTTTCAAACCCAAAGCTCTTTTCAGACTTCACTGTTAGTGAATTTTAAATATTTTGCATTCATGTATTTTAAGTGTGGGACTTGGAGCCAGATATCCTAGATTCATAGCCCTTTTCAACTATAACTGCTCACCCACACTGAAACGTTGATCATATGCAAGCATTTGCAAGCTTCTGTCAGTACAAATTGAGACAATCCACATAAAGGGCATGGTACAGCGATTGGTACAGTGGAAAGAAAAAAAAATCACCATTAATTAACTAAATATTTTTCCCTTTATAGTTAGATTTCTTTTCGTTTGCTTAACAAAACAGCAAATAGATAAAGCTATGCTTCAAAGACAAAGGTTCTACTGACCTCTGGGAAAAGGAATTTCATCTCTATATTTTATTAGGGTGGTTTCAATAAAAAGATGAGAATTAAGGGTGACTATCAATAAATTCCTTAAGTGAAGTGAGGATGTAGTAACACTTTTGTCATGCCAACAGTATCATGATACTCTTTTCATTTCAAGGTATAATAAAACCACAGTGAACAGAACTGATACAGAAAGATTTGTGGTAGTTTTAATTCGGATTAAGATCTAAGAACTGATTCTAAGACCTGGAGTAAAAAAATAAATGGCAATTGTCCTACCACTTTTCAGTCTACAATTCTAAGTTGTTGTCCAATCCAACAGTTATTGTAAGTTCTTTATACTGTTTTTGTTGTTTGTTTTATTGGTTGGTTGTGGAGCTTGAACACAGGGCCTGGTCACTGTCCTTGAGCCTCTTTGTGCTCAAAACTAGCACTCTATCACATAAGCCACAACACCACTTTGGTTTTTGAATGGTTTATTGAAGATAAGAGTCTTGCAGGGACTTTTCTGCCTTGGCTAGCTTTCTACAGCAGTCCTCAGATCTCAGCCTTTTGAGTAGTTAGGATTACAGGCATTAGCCACTAGTGCCTCTTTTAAAGTATAATGCTACTGGAGGTCATTATGAATCAGTGAGGAATTAGTCTACAGAATTAAACGTACTTGTAGTCTTTGATTACAAATTAATTAAGAACAATTTTATGATAGAAACCTAAAGGTAGGTGACATATATTTAGCATGCTAATATTACAATGTTGATTGTAAATCAGCCTAACAATTGTTAAATCCTATGTGTCTCTAAAATGCTGAATTAATAGAGCATTAGAGAAACATCAACTCATAACATAGAAAGAGTTTGCTGAAATAGATTATGATTAATTAACCCCCAAAGGGTTAATATTAAAAATGTTGGTAAAAGTTGGAGAAATAAGGCACTAGGATGTTATTTATTTAACAGAAATCTTTGGGAAGGACCAATTAGTCAAAAGAAATGGTGTTTCTATTTAATTTTTAAAACATCAAAAGACCTAAGTATATAGCATATTTTACGAACTGTATCTTTATTTTAGACTTCTTGATCTTTAGAAAATAGCATTATTTTTCTAAACTTAAAATGTAAGATTGCATTTTATTGAATGTACTATACCTATGTAAATTATTGATAACTATATTTTAGTCTACAAGTCACCAGACCCTCTGAGGCTCAGATATACTTATGTAAAAGAAAATTCCAAACTAAAAAGAGAAATATATCTGTGGAAATAATATAGGACTTCATTATGAAGTTGAAGTATTATATTATAACTGACAAAGTGACAAATATTTAGTACAGATATATTACTCTATAAATTGTTTTAAAATATCAAAATAGCACTCTGTTCCTTAAACCTAAACTTGCAAAGTTGGATATTCCTTCATGTCTAAGTCAGCAGATTTAGAAACTCTAAAATATTCTCTTACAGCTGTGTTTCTACTTGCACAGACTTTACATCTGCCAAAGCAAATACTGGTCTGCTCCCTGTAATTCTACTACTCCACCAGAGTTTCTCCTGTATTTATGGGATGGGTGTGTTGATTATAAGCTAGAGTTATGGTGTTTGGTTCTTGACTACATTGTACTTAAGTTCATTCTTTGTTTTTTGGGTTAGAACTTGAAAGCAGTGCCACTTTTAGATTTGAGAGAGTGCAAAGAAATAAGACAAGGCAATTACATTATGGTCATGATATATTCTCATTATATGTTCTTGACCTGTATGTATATTTTAAGTATTCATTCTTTCTTTTGATTCCAAATTTATGTTAAAAATCTCCATTACACAATGGGACATGATAAATTACACAGAACTCTAGGCATTCACACACTGGGAGACCAAAGGAAGATACTCTTAGAAGAGGAACAGAAAGATGTTATGCCTCTGTTCATCTTATATAAAATAATATTTATTGAAATGCATGCCAGGAAATGGAAACAAGGGTTCTTTTCTTTGTTGATATTTTTGCTTTCTTTAGGTTTTGATAGAAATGGAGGGAGAGATGGTGAACAAATGAAGGAGTGGCATTAACTAGACACTGTGCTGAAATTAAGCTATAATAAGTGGTTAGAGATGGGAGTGGAAAACTGGGAGAGAGTGAGGGAAGGGGTGATACTGTCCAAAATGAATATACTCTTTATCTGACTTCTATAATTGTAACCCCTCTGTACATCACCCTTATAATAACAATACAAAATTTAAAAATCTCCATTGAAGATTTAAATGCTCTCTATATTAATCGAAATTACTAAACTTAAAATTGTGTTCTTAGCATTTTGATGTTTCTCCGGTCGTAAAAAAAATATGTAGCAGAAGAGGGATTTGAAATGTAATAGTGATGCTATGTTCTTGAAAACTGGACCATAAACAACACTTTTTTTGAAGATTAAAGAATTTCACTTTGAAGATTTGTAAGTTCAAGTATTGTGGTGAAATCTAAAGGATCAAAGATGCTACCTAGGACACATTAGTACAGGAGGTTTTTTTTTTGCAAGATTTAAAAATTTTGATTGTAAAGGTGAGGCACAGAGGGGTTACAGTTACATAAGTCAGGTAATGAGAATATTTCCTTGTGAACAGGGTCATTCCCCCTCCTCATTCTCTCCCAGTGCTTCTCCTCCCCACTTCACTCACCCCAAGTTCAAGTTCATCTCCAGTATCCTATCTAGTGGGCCTCCCTGCTGAATTAATTCACTCTTTGTACCACTGTTTCTGTGCTTCTCCTTCAACTACCCAAATCAGATAAACCTATATATCAAGACCAAGGGGACAGAAATAAAAACAATAACAGAAGGGACCACGGGGGAAAAAGGAAAGAAGGAAAAAGATTCCTTGTTAATGGCCATTCCAATGGAGTAAAGAAAAATCTCAGTGTTGTTGATTTGCATTTGCATTTCTTTTGTGGCCAGAGATATTGAGCATTTCATTTTTTTTGTTGTTCTTTTTTTTTTAATCAGTTGTGGGACTTGAACTCTGGGCCTGGGCGTTGTCCCTGAGCTCTTCAGCTCAAGGCTACCACCCTACTCCTTGAGCCTCAGCCCTACTTCCCACCATTTCTTTTTCTTTTTGTTTATTTTGTTTTGTTTTTCAATTTAATTAACACTGATTTTTACATCATATTTCAAGTGTCATCTTTAACAAACAAGTATGTATATTTTTTATGTATCTATTGACCACCTTATTTCCTTTTCAGAGAAGTCTCTCTTTAAGTCTTTAGCCTACTTATTAATGGAGTGGTTGCTTCTTGGAGCATTTGATTTTGGTGGATTTAATTTTCATCAAGAAATCTAATACAATGTGCCCACAGGGATTTGGCCAAAAGAGAATAATACTGGTGGGAGTGTAAACTTGTTCAGTCACCTGGAAAGCAGTATGGAAGTTCCTCAAAAAATTAAACATAGAGCTCCCCTATGACCCAGAAATCCCATTTCTGTGCATTTACCCAAATGACCACAATCAAGGCCACACTCAAGCCACCAGCACAATCATGTTCACTGAAGCATTATTTACCCTAGCCAAAATATGGAACCAATCCAGACGCCTCTCAGTAGATGAATGGATCAAGAACATGTGGTATTTTTGCATAATGGGCTTCAGCACTTCCATCAGAAAGAATAACATTGCTCCATTCCTAAGGAAATGGAAAGACCTGGAAAGATTATATTAAGTGAAGTAAGCCAGACCCAAAGAAAAGTACGTTGCATTGTTTTCCTTTTTTTTTTTTTTTAATAACTAGAATATGTCTGTGATATTCTTTTTTTTCTCCCTTTTTGTCAGTTGTGGGCTTGAACTCTGGGCCTGGCACTATCCCAGAGCTCTTCAGCTCAAGGCTACCGCTCTAGCACTTGAGCCACAAGAGCCACTTCTGGTTTTCTGATGGCTAACTGGAGATAAGAGCCTCATGGACTTTAGTGCCTGGGCTCATTTTGAACTGCAATTCTCAGATCTCAGCCTTTGAGTAGCTTAGGATTACATGAGCCACCCACGCCAGGCTTGTCTGTGATTTTTTTTTTCAGGTTTTATTTTATTGTACTTTATTGTAGGGATACTTACATTCATCAGGTAATGTCGGTGATCTTTTTATATATAAATATTTTTTGTGGGTCATAGGACTTGAACTCTGGGCCTGGGCATTGTCCCTGAGCTCTTCAGCTGAAGGCCACCACCCTACCCCTGGACCAGGGCGTTGTTGTTCCTGAGCTCTTCAGCTCTAGGCTACTGCCATGAGCCTCAGCCCCACTTCCGGTTTTTCTAGTGGTTAATTGGGTAAGAGTCTCATGTACTTTAGTGCCTGGGATGGCTTTGAACCGTGATCCTCAGATCTCAGACTCCTGAGTAGCTAGGATTACAGGCATGAGCCAGGTGCCCAGGGCATCTCAATAGCCCAGTTGCTAATTGCTTAGGACCATTTATTCTTACTATGTGCTACATACAGTTATTTCTTTCTTTTTCCCCTCCATTTTAGTCTTCTGTACCTTTTTTTAAAATATATAAATCTATCTGCTCTGTAGAAGGGAAAGGGAACCGCAGAAATAGCAGGACAATGGATACACTAATGTAACAATGATATTCACAGTCACACTCTGTTGGAAATGAACTATAAAACTTGATGGGGTTAGCAAGTAAAAATGGGGTAATACTGTTTTAAAAATGTACTCATTACCTTATGTAACTGTAACTCCTCTGAATATCACCTTTACAATAAAAAATTAAAAGCAAGAAAGAATAGAAAAAAGGAACTGGGAAGAGTACAGTAAGAAACTTCTTGCTTCCATTTCTTGGAGTTCATTTTGATAAACATAATTTTATATGATCCTATGCACACAGCTTCTGAGCCCTTGAATTATTATGTCTCTAGTCCCACTTTCCTGACCCCACATCCTCAATCTTATGGTACAGCCAATTCTCCCAACATAAGTTATTGTTTGAATGATGCTTCTATAATTTGTAATGTTTCTTTCTTCAATAAAAATAAGTGCATTTCTGTTCACACTTTACTCATTTTATTACCATATTATTTCATACATTTGACATATAATTTTAGTTACTGAAATATATCAACATATGTTAAAACTAAGTCTAAAATTAATAAAGTAGAACTGGAGTTTAAAATTTTGGTGTCAAATATAATGCGTAACTCTACCATTAACGTCTGGTTTCTCAGAATTCTCATATTGCCACGTTATTATCTTCATATTACATAAAAAAATTCTAGCCTCATACATAGTTAGAATACAGAATGTCACACACTTAATATTATACCCCCAAAGAAAGTATTGGAGCTATCTGGGAGTACTTGGGCCTTTCTGTGAAATACAGAGTTGTATATAGGATCTGGTTTTTGAGTCATAAGTGGTTTTTCATGCCATTCAGTCTTCCTGAAGCAAATTTTAATTATTTATAAAATAATCTTTGCTTCTTAATAAATGAGAAAAATCAATGGAATACTCCAAATGTTCTTTGTGGCTTCATCACAAATACTTGGGATACAACTGTCATTTGGAGATTTTTCTCTATTTAACCAAAATGATGTTTTTTGAGACAATTTTACTATAATAGTTCAGGCTTGCCATAAACTCTCATTGCGCCCAGACTTGCTCAAACTTGGAATTTTTCTGCTTCAGGTGTATGCTATCATGCCATATCGAGAATGATCTGTACAGAGTTGTTATATTTGAATCTTTCAGTTCATAATTTGTAAAAGAATAATATTTTGTTTTTCTATATTGCTGTTAGGAAAATGGAAAATCCTTTATTCCCACCAAGATATCAGATCATCTCTCCCATTATTCTTTATCTACACTTTCTTTCCAAACTCCTGCTCTTTGTGCATCCTGGTAGAGATGAATATTCAGTTTGGAGGTTCTTTCTTGTGTTGGCACTTTGAAGAAACTCTTCCAAGTCAAGAAACATTGCAATTTTGCTATCCTTGTCCTTTTACCTAGTTGAAATGCATTGTCACTGGCTAAAAATAATGTCAATACTCCACACTTTGATTCTGAAGCAAACAATTTAATAAGGTTTGTCTAAAAATGTCTATCTGTACTGTAAGTTAGCAATAAAAGAATAAGAAAAGTAATAGTTTGGATTTTATTAATGTTTAGCACTTATAAATTCATTTCTGAGGCTGGGAGTTTGGCCTAGTGGTTAAAGTGCTTGCCTAGCATGCATGAAGACCCGGGTTTGATTCCTAAGTACCACATACATAGAAAAAAGCCAGAAGTGGTGCTGAGGCTCAAGTGGTAGAGCTCTAGCCTTGAGAAAACCCAAGGACAGTGCTCAGGCCCTGAGCTCAAGCTCAGGACTGGCAAAAAAAAATTCATTTCTGAATATGTCACCAACACATGGAATTATATCTTTTACGATATCAATTTTCAAATATGGAATTGAGCACTAAGGATCGATGGGAACTTCTTCACCTATAATGATTAGTATAAAGTTTCTCAGAGCCAGATGTCATTTCTCCAGGGACTTACTGACAGCGACAAAATTCTGCAGAAAGGTCTTTTGTGAGATTTTTACATTTTAAGTCCTTAGTGACAAAAGCTTTCATTTAATTATTTCACCTCATGTTACTTTGTTTTTCAATGTTTTGAATTTGGAAATGCAATTTTCCTTCCTAAATATCTTGACATGTTAGTAACATCATACATTTAGATAAACTACATATGTGTTTCAGGCCTGTCTGCTATGTTGACTTTAGCTTCTAAAATGAATGACCTTGTTAGAATGGGTCTGAAAGATGGGAGACGGGTGCAATATGAAAAGCAGAATTTAAATCTATGTATGCTTGCTGATTAATCTGTACTTTTTTTTCCAGATTTGCACCTTCTTTTGGAACCAAAGATATGGCTGTGATTTTACATAAAGCCAAGAAGAGTAGTAGAAATGCTGCAATGTTTTTAGTAGAAGTATAATGATGGGAGGCATTATTGATAAATTTTGATGTTTCTTCAGTAACAGAACATTCTAAAGACTAGTTCAGTGCCCCATTAATTTAATGAAATAATAAAAAATAGACTTTTATAATACAGTAATTAATAACAATTTATCTTGGAACAATGAGCTGACTACTCAAAGATGAAAATATTTTTAAGGTTGGGATTTATTAGAGCTGGTTCTTAGGAAGTTTCCCTGATCGATTATTCAAGAGAAAATAAAAGAAGGCCTTTTTAAACACAAAAAATGAGATCCACATGTTCCTCTGTATCCCAAAAGATGATACTCCTCACATATAAAAGGTAAAATATCATGTTGTCTCATTGGTGAATAAAACTTGTATTAGAATTTACTTTGTGTTAGGAATAATCCATATCTATTTGTAGTAAGTGATCATATGTACATTTGATACTTTTCTGGAGGGTTAAATTTAATGTGTGTACTATAATTCAGGATAATACTTCAAATTAAATGTTACTCTACTTTTCACCATTTGTGTGTCTAGATTTTCTTTACATATATGCTTTAATTGAATAGTAATTAGGAGTAAGTGTATAAACTATTTCTAAAGTATATTCATTGATTGTTCTTTGAATATTTAGAAATTGAAAAATGGATGAATCTTTTTTACTCCTAGATTATCTAAAAACTATTTCCATAAAGTTTAGTAATACATGGTTCAGGCATAATACTGTCTGGCCTAGTTATTTTTGTTTAAGCTCTAGATATAACTATAACATGTAAAACAAAATCATAATAGGAATGTTACTTAAAAAGTTTAGTTTGGATATAATTCTTTCTCAAGAGTCAACCTACAGAAACTTCTTGCAATGCTTTGCAAAGGAGATTATACCACAGCTTTTCAAGAAACTGGAGTTACTAAAGGGAGGGAGAATATTTTTTCCCCAACATATTAAAATTTCCAATGCCAAAAATATGCCAAAATATACCATATAATCTTCTTGCCCTCTCCATACCAAGGAAGAAACACAGGTCCTAGACCATTGGCCGTCATATAATTGTCAACTGAGCAATGCAAGAACTCATAGACTAATGGGTTGAATGACTTCTTATTTTGTTAAGAAACTCTTGAGACTTTCAGAGGTTTAATTTCTTTTTGGAAGACCTGGAGTCCAGCACAGTCATTTGGTATGAATGGCCTTTGGTGTCAGTGAACTTTAGGACAACTTCCTCTTTGTAGCTTGAGTCTCATCCTGCCATCTAGTTTCCCTTAGGGGAAGCCCTGACTCACCACTCTCATTTTAGCCACAGAGAATTGTCTATTCCAATACAAATAATTATTCATGTTTCAAGATTTATTAGACTTAAAAATAAATAGTAGTGTAATGGTTAAGAATAAAGGAATACATTGTAAACAGAGAAGTAAAGAAAATGAACCTCTTTTACCATAGCATGGCTAGCATGAATAGGACGGATAAATCTTGGAATCAGACACAATAGACTAAAGAAGTGTGATTCCATTTATCCAATATTTACCTGAAAATATAATACTGAGGAGATGGAAAGCAGATCAATGAAGAAGGGCTTAGGAAAGGACTGACTCCAAATGAATGAATGTTTTATGGTTAAGGTAATATGCAACTGACTGTGATGGTTGCCTTGAGGCATACATTTGTCAGAACTCAAAAAAATTAAAGGACTGTTCATCTAAAAGGGCAATTTCACTTTATTAGGCATGCTTCAATAAAGATAGCATTTTAAAAAATAAAAAAAATGAGTGGAGCTACTTGTAGTTACTGTTTTTTTTGATATTTGGATTTCAATAATGAAATTGTAATGAAATTTCTGGAGACTTTTATCTATCTACCTTCTTGCAAAATTTAGGTTATATTTTAATGTCCAAAACCATTAGAGTAAAAAAGAGAACCAGAGAGCTAGAACTTGAAAGCCTTCATTTCATAACCACTCTTTGCTTTGTATGATCTCTAACAAGTCAATATCTGAATCACAATATAAAATGTCAATGACAGTACCCAGATTATTTCATTCAGTTATTGTGATTTTCAAAGAGTATGTGTTAACTTGAGTAGAACATGAATGGTAGGATGCTAAAATTGCTAACACTTCATGACCTTGACTCATTGGATTCTCTGTAATCTCTGAATGTCACTGCCTTTTGCCCTAGAGGATATCATAGTTTTTAAAATGTAAAATTTCAAGCATTTCTCAAAATATAACATATGTAAAATATAGCTATGTAGATTAAGTTGAAAATGCATGTTAGAATGTTGAGATGAATTTAATTTTTTTCTAATATAAAAATAAAGTATGCCAATTATGTTTAAGTGTATAAAACACGTATATGAAGCAAGGAGCTACTGGCTCACACCTGTAATCCTAGATACTTAGGTGGCTGAGCTCTGAGCATAGCAATTCAAAGCCAGCCTAAGCATGAAAGTCCATGAGACTCTTATCTCCAATTAGCCACCAGAAGACCAGAAGTAGTGCTGTTGCTCAAGTGGTACAGCCTTGAGCTGAGGAGCCCAGGGACAACACCCAAACCATGAGTTCAAGCCCCAGGACAAACAAAAGGAAAGAAAAAAACCCATATATATGTATAAAAACACTCAGACCGAGCAACATATTTATAAAATTTAAATACAGATTGTACTTACAATCAAATCAGCAGGCACATGTGTTTATTACTTTATAAGATTTTAAGCTATAGGATCATATGAAATGAACTCCAAGAAATGGAAACAAGAAATTTTTGTTTCTGTTGGTTTTCCCTTTAACCTTGTTTGTTAACTTATTTGTCTTGGGAGGGTGAGGAGGACACAGAACAGGTGGAACAAATCGTGAACAAAGGTGGAACAAAGGTGAAAGTGTTACTCGTTAGATACTGTGGAGAAAATGAACTATACATCTTGTGGGAGAGGATGGGAGAGAAAAACTGGGAGAGGGCAAGGGAATGGGTTATAGGGGCAAAAAGAAATGTACGCATTACCTGACTTATGTAACTGTAACCCCTCTGTACATCACCTGTACAAAAACAGTAAAATACACTTAAAAATCTATGGTAATGTTATTATGTATAATTCTATCTTTTCAATTGTTTAAAAACACACGAAAAATGTTAAGCTAAGAAACATTATGTAGTATTCTAAACACCAACCACATCAGGAAAGAAGACTTCAGGCAAGGTTCCCAACCTAGATCTAATTGATCCTTGATGTGTAACTGAATGTGAGCCATTTAGTCTCTTCTGACAGTGTCTACATCTACAAAACAGACAATGGCCTCTTCCTGCTCTACCACTAGGATCCCTTCCTTACAGAGACAGTGTGTTCACTCAGGGTTAGCATGTGAAGTCATTAGGCTCATTAATGCATCTTCTGTGTTGGCGTGTTTTTTTGATTCTTTATCACATAATATGTTTTCCAAAAACAGCTACTGGGCATAAGTATTGAAGCACTGTCTTAAATATGGGAAACTTTCAAGAAGGTAGGAGAAACAGATGTGGACACATGGTGTTATGCTAGAGAGATTTGCAGACATACCAGTCATTTTTACGCAGGAGGAAGATAGTTTGTCAAGGAGGCAGTGTTTGAGCTGTGTCATCCACTTAATTGGAAGAAATGTTTTCCTTAGTTTTCTCTTTTTATAGCATTCTCAGTCTATCTGTAATTTTATCTTTACAATATATACTAGATTCCATTATTTCCTTCTTTTTTATTATTTTATTTTATTTTTTTATTGTAATTAATAAAAGGGTTACATGATATTTGCCAGATAGAAGGTGCATTAATTCACATACATTGATACCCTTTCACATGTCTTGGTACCCATTACCCTTTATTTCCTTCTTTTCTGCTTTGCTTCCTCTAGTCTGCTGTAATAGTCTCTTACTGAATTACAAGTGCTAATTAGCTAGTATTTCCCCTGCTGTCTTTTGCTGTTTTATTTTATAATTCATCTCTCACATATCATCTAGATTATTTTATGAAAGCCATAGATCAGTACTGTGCCTTCTCTATTTAAATCTTTACATTGGTTTTACATTGCAATTAGAAAAATAATCCAAATTATAACGGTTTAATATTCAGCCCTGTGTTCAATCTTACGTCATGCTAGCTAGCTATAATGGCTTTCTTTCTATTTATTCAGATGTTTTTAAAGATGTTATGATACAAGAAAAGATCTTAGATTATTTAGGAGGGCTCAATACAGCCTTTTTCAGCCTTTTTCTTTCCTTTCAGGCTGTGGTCAGATCAGAATATGACAACAAGGTCATTAAGAGAGAGTCCATATTCCTGGCTTAAAAAGGAAGAACTCATGAGATAAGGATCCGAGAGGACCTCTAAAACCTTAAATCAAGGAAACATATTCTTTCCTTGAGCATTTTTTTTGCCAGTTATGGGGCTTGCACTCAGGGCCTGAGCACTGTTCTTGTACTTTCTGTCGAAGCTAGAACTCTACCACTTGAGCCACAGCACCACTTTGGGCTTTTTTCTATGTATGTGGTTACGAGGAATCAAACCTGGGTCTTTGTGCATGCTAGGCAAGCACTCTACCACTAGACCAAACTCCCAGCCCTATCCTTGAGCATTTTTTAAAAGGCCCAATGACATAGATTTTCACTTGGTAAAACCTATGCCAGATTTCTGGTGTACAGAACTATGAGAGAATACATTTTGTTTTAAGCCACGAACCCAGTAATAATTTTTATGGCAGCAATAGAAAACTGAATACATCACTCCAGGCCATTCACATTTATTGTTTCTTTTGCTCAGGAGACTTCCTTTTTCCAGTGGTACAGAGATAAATCTTCTCTCAAATTTTGCATTTCAGCTTTAGAGTTATTTTAAGTTATTGTTTCCCCATGGCCTTATCTGCAGCACTCCTCCTACCAGAACTCCTGCGCAACTCAAAAGCAGCAGCCTGCTTACTTTCTTCATTCTGAAGTTTCCTGCTCTGCACGTTTACTTATTTATTTATTGCTGTTTATCTACCCAAAGTTTTAAACTCCATTTTTTAATCAGAAAACCTGTCTATGACAGCTACAAGGGCATATTTAGTTTCCCAAAGAGCGGGGAAAGATATAGAACAGTTAGCAGATATTCTGTTAGGAAATGAGTTCGACTAGGGAGTTGGTTATTTCAGACAATGGTCCAAGTCTGGCAAAACTGTGAAGCTGCTCTAATATAGTGGAGGAAAAAGCTGTTCTCTATAAGTGAGAGGAAAGACAACTGAGATGGGAGTCAAATAGTAGGCACTCATTATTTTAAGTATATCATATTAGGTATTTTTTTTGTTTATTGGATTACTAGGACTCTCATCTATATCTCATATTTAGCCAGAAAATGCTCCACTGGGGATTCAGCTGTATCCCTAGTCTCAGCCCATATATCATCCATTGGCAGTATTTGGCATTTAGTTTTAATTTTTATTTGTTAAGGCAAGTATAATAATTGAGTTGGTGACCAACTCAATGTGTGTGGAGAGAACGAAGAGTGTCTTCTCATGTTTCTCACAAGAGATTAGGAACCTGATGATAGTGGGTAACTGGCATAAAGAACAATGTGTGATAAACGTTTGAGTTTGGACTCTGAGTCCAATGGACCTGTCAAAAGATGATGTTCAAAGTAGGATCTGTAAAATAGAGATCTGCGAGTTCAAAAGGAGAATTTTGAATGAAATAATTGGGTCAGAAATAAAATAATGGAATCCAACAGTGAAGACAGCCCAGAATAAAGGGCAAAAAAATGAGGAAAAATGGGCTGGAAAAGTGTGGCCTACCATACATGAAGCCCTGGGTTCAATTTCTTGGTACAACATACACAGAAAAATCCAGAAGTGATATGGTGGCACAAATGGTAGAGTAAGCCCAAGGACAGTGCCCTGAGTTCAAGCCCCAGGACTGCCAAAAAAAAAAATGGAAAAAAAGTCAGATGGTACCATAGACAAGGACATCAGAGAGCACAGACAACTTTGTAAAAGGAATTAGCAAAGGAGATTTCAATAGTGAGGCTGGGGTTATTGAAGGTCATTTGAGGCCAGGGAAGTCATGGGATGAAATGGTCTCAGTAAGAAGAAGAGAATAGAATAACAAATTATATAGAGGGGGAAAGGAAGGTCTTTGCTGATATCTTTAGATGTGGAATCTGTAGTACAAGGAAGGTGATAGTATCCTGATGTAGAGGGAAAATATGGGAGGAGAAGGTATAGAAGAGTAATGAGCCTAAAGAGTACTCACAGTTAAGTGAAAACTTCCTCATTTCCAGTTATTATTATTATTATTTCCTTTAAAATTATCCTTAAGTAGTTGTACAAAAACATTCAACAGAGCAGTTTATGACTGCAGTATATCTTGATCGATGTCATTCTTTCATCATTGTCACCCAACCCTCCTCACCACACCCCTTTCCTCAATTTCTTTAATTTTGTAAAACAGGCATAAAATTTTATGAGTTCATTGTCTCCACTTTCCTGTGTGAATTATTTTTATTTAGAAATTATAGGTAAGAAACAAACAAGGGATTCAGGAAATGTACTAAAGGAGGAAGACACATGGAAAGTAAAAGAGAGGGAGATTACTAAACCATAAAGAAGATAAAAGGCTAAGGATATGATGAAGAATAGAAATGAGAGAGAGAAAGAGAGAGAGGGGGGGAGATAGAGAGAGAGGGAGAAAGAGAGAGCGCTTGACTAATCTAAGAGTGCTAAGGTATCTTCCTGGTAACGCTGATTAGAAGAATCAGATATAGGCAGGCAAAGTGGAAATATTCTTTTTGAAGGCAAATATTACTGAAATAAAACCTTATATTTAACACTTATTATCTAAGAAAACTTGATCAAGTAAGTTTCATGGCATCATCATTCTTATATGTGGCTTGAGAAAAATGATTACCTTTCATGACTGTGGTGACATTTGGTTAAAAAATGCACCATTAAACACATCGTTATAACTATTATAATTTGTGTATAATTAAAATAGCTTATTGTAATTGGGATATATTTCTGGGCTCCCTTCACCAGCCCAGGTCAGGTATCAGTTTGTCCATGATCAACAAATAGTATCCTCCTAGGCCAATCACATGTAGTGAATGGGCATGCCTGGCAAACACTTCTGTAATGTAGGATCCTAAAGTCAAACTTGGAATAAAACCCCAAGATGGAAAATATTTCACTACTTTTGACTTGATTACAAAAGATGTCAAAAGCTCAATGAGGAATTAGGACGATAGAGATGCTGAAATAGCTGAGATTTCATTCAAGCATTTCCTTTGGCCTTGTCATATCACAAGCTGCTGATAAATTGAGAAGACATGGCAGAAAAGACCTAGGAGAACTGTGGGTTGTTTCGCAGCATTTTTCATCTTCTTCAGACAAATTGTGTTTAAATTAAGTCCTCTCTGCACCTTCAGCTTGGAAATAGTTTCCAAGTTGCAGCTTCTATTAATGTCTGTTATCTGCTAACATATGTAGAGATTCCTAACAACATGCTTGAAGATTATGCCAACCCTTTGGTTGGAGGTGATGTTGGGTATTAAAGTAGTTTTATAGGGCCGGGAATTTGGCCTACTGGTAGAGTGCTTGCCTAGCATGCATGAAGACCTGGGTTCGATTCCTTGGTACCACATGCATAGAAAAAAAAAGCCAGAAATGGTGCTGTGGCTCAAATGGTAGAGTTCTAGCCTTGAGAAAAAAACTAAAGACCCTGAGTTCAAGGCCCAGGACTGGCCAAAAAAAGTAGTTTTATAGTGGAAACCCTCCCCTCAAATTCCTTATACACTAGGTATTGTCTTCCTGAATTCATTTTTTTTTTTTACTATCACCGTCTTTGAATATTTACCAAGATGTAATTCATGTCCTGGCTTTCCTCAAGTAATGTACAAGCCATTGACATAGCTGATTTTTTTTTTTATCCTTATACTGCCCATTCATTAAGTGGGAATGGTTACATCCCTGTAACCATCAATGATCAATGTGGTGGTGAGAGAAGTCACTGAAATGAGACTTACCTGGGTGACAACTTATAGCTATGATACAAGGCTAGAGAGCTAAAAATGATTTGCAAAGTTGATATCCTCTGAATACCTCTCCAGAGATTTTAGCTGCAAATCTAAAAATACATGCTAAAGTCCTTGATTGTGATAAGTCATGCTTTTCTTACCACTTCTCACTTTAAATTTCCTTTTGTCTAAACTCACAGTGGATCTTGATATTCTGGTTTTTATTTCTTGGTGTCACATAGATTAAATTTCTCAGTATATCCATTCATTCCTTATAGGTGATAGTCCCACTTTTTGTTCTTTGAGCCATCCTGTCTATCCAGTACTTAGGGTAGTGCAAAACACCTAATCAGTGCTCAATATTTATGAACTGTCCAGTCATCCTCCTTGTATGGCCAAACTATCCATTCTCATTCTGGAGGAGGAACAGTATCAATATAATAAATTATTTAGGACGCACTGAGCTCATTAAAGAGTTTGGCAAATTTAACTATGGTAAAGTTCGTGACTGTTTCTCTTAAAGGCATTTACAACTGGGACTTCTCCATCCTCTGTAGGGTTAATGGCACCACATCTACATTTATGTAGCTCTTTGCAATTTGGAGCTTAGTTAATAGTATATTACTCATTTTAGTGTCACCAAAACCCATACACTGCTCACAGCAAAGCCCTTTTTAAAACAAGAAAATTGGAGTGCACAGAGATTAAGCACTATGTGTATATTTACAAAATTGGTGAGTGGCAGATCTAGAGGTTGAATAGATCTGCATCCACATGTAATGTGCTTTGTGGTCCTCTATACTGGCTCAGAAGATTATTTTTCTACATATAAAACTCTCTGGGAATAGAGGAATCTGTAGATGTGATCCCTTAGCAGGGATGTGGGAAGAAATGAATTCATATCGAAGTTCTTTTTTCTAACTATAATTTTCTCACTTGGATTTCACCTGGACTCCATTTCCCTCAGTTCCCTTCAGTGTAGGGGGAAAAGAACAATCTGAGAAGTGGGACTAGAATCCTCTCTTTTTGATAATAATAATTTTTTTAAAAAGGTTAAAATTAGACTATTCAAAAGATAAAATGGAGAAAAGAATCTTGAGTTACCTAAATGCCAAAAACTAGACTAAGAGGCTGTATTTCCTTCCTAATGTCTTTTTTCTTTTTCTTTCTTTCTTTCTTTTTTTCTTCTTTCTTTCTTTCTTTCTTTTTGTGTGTGTGTGAATGGTAGAAAAGTTAAGGGGTGTGTGTCTGGGGGAAGGGCTAGGGAGGGGAGACTAGGACTCTCCCACTAATGGGGATTTCTTTTTAAAAAAAATGAAAAGAAAGTGAAATAAAAGTTTGTGTCTGTTTTTTAAGTTCCATCTACACTTGAAACATACATGACATAGGGAAAGTTCAAGGCACAGAGACGCGTGTTCTGATTTGGTTGTTTACCATCAATCAGACCGTTGCTTGGCAGACACTGGATAGTTATGAGCCTGAACAAGCTGAAAGGGGCAGGAAAAGAAGTGGAGGCAGCATTCTTCCTATTTAAAGCTGCATCGCTTGAAAAAAGTTTTCGCAGACTGTGGTGGAGCTGGTGCTGAAAGGGGGGCTTTGCAAAGGGTTCCCTGGGGCTGGTGCTGAAAGAGAAGCCCCCAGCTGACTTCATGGTGCTACAATAACCTTAGAATCGACTTTTCACTCCCAGGAGGGGCCACATGTCTAATATTTAGATATGATGGCAAACTGGGTAGAAGCAAGACCTCTCCTCATTCTCACTGTTTTATTAGGGCAATCTGTCTCAATAAAAGCCCAGGAAGAAGGCGAGGATGGTGAGTTTGCCTTTCTTTTTTGCTTTGCTTCTGGTGTTTACGGTATGGTTTGGGAACTGGATGGAATGTTAAGTCTCAGGAAGAGCATGAAGAGGAGGTTCTGGTTTGAAGTTTGAGAGGGGGCTGTCGGATTTGCACCTGGGAAATGGCTTCTTAACACAACCGGGATGTTTGCAAATCCCTAGATTCTACAGATTCTATGTCTGGGCTTGAAAGTTACTTTCTGGGAAAGTCTTAAGATCCGTATTTTGCCTGAATGTGAGAGTGGGAAGTTGAAAAGTAAAGAGGAGTGCTTAAAAGGGAGCCCTGAAGGCACTTTTAATTAGATGAGGTCTGCTCTGTGGGTTGGAGCTTTCAAGAGCAAGGAAAAGTCTGCAGAAGCTGGCTTAGGGTGGGGTCTTTCTTGTGCGGGAACTTTAGCTGCTTCATAAAATTCTTTGTTTAGCAAAACTTCTACAGCAACTCCGATAGCTCAGATTTTTCTTTGTCTCTGGGTCCTCTTTCTTGTCTCATCACAGTGTTTAACTTTTGTTTCTTTTACCGTTTTCTTTGGCAATGTTTTGCTTACTGAGAGGGAGTCAAGTTTATTTCTCCATGACAGAGGCTGATAGAAGCCAGATTTCTTAAACATTGGCATTTTCCCACCCTGCTGACTTGATTATCAGGACAGTGGTGATTCCTGGTTGGGTGGAGGGGAATGTAACATTTTTTGCATGACGTATTTATATGGGCATTTCCCCTTAGACACAAGTCCCCCTTCCCCCATTTTTAAAAAAAGACAATCTTGCCTAGTGTCTGAATTTTAATTCCGTGTAAGTTGCATATTTTAGAGAGTTATATGGCTAAGTATAACTGCATAGCTGTCACAGATGAATTTACTTTACTGGTTCTTAAATCCTTACTTTTGAGGTTTGGAATTTCAAATACAGACTCATACTCTTTACTAATAAACCATTATAGATCTTACTAACTATTGAATCGAACTCAAGCTTTAAAGCATTAACTTTATTCTCTTTCATATCTCTGCATTTATACACACATAAATATATGCATACTTAACTTAGTCTCTGTATATTTTCTGAGGATATTTATGAATCTGGAGACCATAATTTCTAAAAACTTTTAAGGAGTGAAAATAAGAATCTGGAGATGAAAGCTTCAGAATCTTCAAGAGTCCCATAGAGGGAGCACTTTGCAACTTTCTGTTGTTTTTTGGTTTTTAGAAAATGAGACAATTTATGAGAGGTAAAGTCTCTTGAGTTTCCTTATAATGGCATGAAAAGGATGTGTTGTTTGAAAAGTGGGAAAGATAATGGATAGGAACTAGAAGTTAGGAAAAGGTAGAATAATTACTGACAATTAGAATAGGAAGATAAAAAATCTGATGATAAAAGAGTTCGAATTCCTCCTCTATTCAAAGGGCCAACTTTAAAACTTTTGATATCACTTTTCTTCTTAATTTATATTATAATTCATGGCTTATCTTTATAAACTGTGGAAATGATTGAATTATGTTAATAGGCTAAAAATATTTCCAAAGACTTATAGGATAGGCTATATATTTACATTTTAGAAAATGGTTCTGTTATTCTCTAGATATTTCTTTAAAAAATAAGGAGTTTTGTTTTTATCTTAATTTGCATAAATGTCAGGAATGGGAAGTTGTATTCTCCATATCTGAACAAGCCCTACTGCGCCCAGGATAATTAAACAGCACAGTAGCCAGAATTTCAAACTTCAGATTCTTAAAAGGATAATCATTATAAATAATAAATATCTCAACTTTATTCATCCATCTAAGAGAATACACATGATAGAAATTCAATAACAAATGGAGAATTTATGGCCTAAATTAAGGATACTACAATAAAGAACTCCAGAATTTAATGCATTCAAAGCTGACTAAATTATATTCTATTTTCTTACTTATGGTTTACCTTTGTATTGCAAAGAAACTTGGAATTCTTTATTATCTGTGCTCTGGCATATCACAGGCTCAAAAGAAGTGTCACAATTTAGAAATTCTATGTTGTTTTGTATTGGAGAAAACTAAATTAGATGGATGCTTTAAATTAAAGAAATAACTAAGGCACAAATGCCAAACCAGCATTTTTAAAGTTATAACTAACTTACACACTGTAATATTTCCTTTGTGACCAACAATGTTCCTTTGAAAGTGTAGAAACCTATCATTGCATGTAAGGTATATTAAAAGCTTTTATTTTTCCTTTTTTTATGACTTTAAGGTATATTTTCCCTCTTTTTGACTGTGATTTTATCTGCAATGCAAAAGCATAAGCTTTCACTCTTTTTGATAATGCTTTTATCTGAAATGCAAAACATAAGCTTCATCCATATTTGACAGAAAATACATATGAATAAGAAAGGTAAATAAAGTTTTTGGCATTCGGTGCCAAAACAATATTACTTCCACTGAATGTTCAGAAGTAATTTTTACTTTTTTAGTTTTTTTAGCTCACAAGAAACTGAAAAGTCAAAATAAGAAAACTGTGTCTGACTGTAGTTGAATCTAGAAAAAAAAAAGAGAGATTCAAGATGCCATAATCACATCATGAGTGATCTCTCTCTTTCTCCCTTCCTCTCTCTCTCTGTGCTATGTGAATTTAAGAGAGACTGTGTGTGTTTTACAGGCTTTGGATGGGTCCACCTTTGTTTGTTATATGAGAAAGTACTTGACCATTTACAGTCAATTTTATATGGTTGTTATGAGAAATCAGTATACTTAATCTTAGAAAATAATCTTTGGTCTGAATTGTATTTGACACCAGATGGACAATGGAGAATAGGGAAAGTACAGCCATGAACAATTTCATGTCCACACACTGTTTACAGCAGTCAGACAGGAAATATAAAGGAAGGGAGCATCTGCCCTGGTGATAGTGGGGAATGATGGGATTTGTGGGAACTGAAGATGCCTGTCCAGTTTAAGGATACAAACTTATGTTTTCACAATGTATAGCAACAGCCAAGTAAAATAGATCTTAGGGCCACCTTTGGCTATTTGGCTCATGGTCCATAAAAAATTTGCAATACCCGTGTTGCAACATCACTATATTCTGGTACCAAGCCAACTTCTGATTACTTAAAAGAGTACATTCTATTACTTAATAGAGTGCATTCTATAATATGGTTTCTCACATTTTGATGATGTTATATCTGTCATCTATTGCCTCTTTGGAAGCAAATATTTAACACTCACCACTACTTGGATGTCATCATTTTAAATGAGGCACAGAATGTGAGTACACTTATTAATCCATACATTAAAAACATGGATACTGATGGACTAGATACTACAGATCATGTGGCATGTAATTTGTCCTATACGGTGGATATTTTAACCTAATTCAGGATGCATATAGAAAAATGCAATAGTTTAAAAAATAATATGAAATAGGGCTGGGAGTTTGGCCTGGTGGTAGAGTGCTTGCCTAGCATGCACGACGACGACTTGGGTTCTATTCCTTGGTATCACATACATAGAAAAAAAAAGCCTGAAGTGGTGCTTAGGTTAAAGTGGTAGAGTTCTAGCCTTGAGAAAGTCCAAGGACAGTGCTCAGGCCCTGAGCTCAAGCCCAGGACTGGCAAAAAAAAAAAGAAATAAACTTTTTTTTCTCATTTAAAAGATGCTTTTAAGAAGGCAGTGAAGTTGGTATAATGAAAGTCATCAAGGAGCATTTCACTACACATTTATCTCAAGGATATGAACTTTGATTTCATAATTTTAGGTAGCTGCTGGATGGCCACCATTACATGGGCTTTCATGCCTCCAAAATAAGAGACAAAGTCTTTGTCACTTCAATTTTTGGAGCACTTTGAAAACTACTATGTAGAATCATTTTTCTTGTGATTATTATATAGGACGGCATTCTTCTAAGTGATCCAAGGCCCAAGATACTTTCCATAATGATGATGATCTTACTATTCTTCATTTTAAAAAGAGTCTTTTATATCTTTGCAATGTTAAATTTATTTATGGTTGGCTAAAATTTAGTTTTATGGCCATGCAAGCTTCTAAGAGAGTATAGGACATTTAAGTTTTACTTGGATGATATTTGGAATGTGGCTATGTTGATCTTTCTGGACATATATACAATGCAAGATGGCAGGCAAATTCAGAAAAACAAGTTTTAATTTTTAGGTTTTTATGGGCCATGAATTAACCTTATGTGCAAATTAAAGTGTTTGAACATGAACATTTTTATCTCATGTTCTCTTCTCTGAGACCACACATTGAAATATTCAGATTTTCATAGAAAGATATAATAAATGTAGGGATAAAAAGATTAGAACTATTATTTTAATTAATGTAATGTTTTGAACAGATTGTACAGGTGATTATAAAGTAAATTAATTTAGAATTAAATATTGTTTGATTTATTATTCTCTATGATCATATTCATGGATTGAGAGGGAACACTGAAAATAGGACATAAAGTAATATTGATAATAGATAAATATAAGATCTTTGAGTAAAAGTCACACTTTAAAATATTTCAATTCAGAATAGAATTACTAGAACTATAAGAAGTGAATGACAATATAGATTTCCTTTTAAGTTTCTTTTCACAACTGTTTCATGCATTTTATTATGCTTGGAAGTATATACAAGATTAATAAACTGACATATTCAGTATTTAAAACTCCTGGGTGCCAGTGGCTTATACCTGTAATCCTAGCTAGTAGGAGGCATCTTAGTTCAAAACGAGCCATAGCAGAAAAATGCAATGGACTCATCTCCAATTTACATGAGGAAACAATATATGCATTGGAAAAATTTGCCTTAAAGCTATTAGACTAGCATCTTCAAAGCCTTATCGTATTTTATTGATTTATCTCAAACTAAACCTTTCAAAAGAAACACAAATCCAAATATTTCTATTTTATACTATGTGTACTTTAAGCAAGGAAATTCAAGTGAAGCAAAATTTCCCTTCTGTATCTTATCTTTTAGCAAGAAAGCAGTAATGTAAAACCTTGCTCCAACCATCAGGTAAGTAATATCTGGATCTGGACATTGTTCTATTTAGTGAAATTTGCAACCTATAGACTCCTTTACCCTCACAAGGCCTTGGCATTCATTTCTTTTCCCTCCTTAGTCCTGGGGCTTGAACTCAAAGTCCCTGAACTTGAACAACTGCCCGGGAGCTTTTGTCTGCAAGACTAACATTCAAACACTTGAGCCACAACTCCACTTCTGAATTTTGGGGAGTTAATTGATTATAAGAAACTCTCAGACTTTTGCTACCCTGGCTGGCTTGGAACCACAATCCTTAGATCTCAGCCTCCTGAAGAGTTAAGATTACAGGCACAAACCACTGGCACCTAGTGTTTTTTGCATCTAAAGTATTAATGAAACAGAACACCCTTTGCCAATCTGATGGGACTGTAAGGGGATCACTTGAGAAATCTACCTAATGATAAGTTAGAATACCTAACTGAGGCACAGGAAGTCATTTCACAATATGTTCCAGTCATTGCAGTCACAAACACTAGTCCTTTGTTCTTTTTCCCCTAATACTAAATATTGTAATTGTTGATAAATATCCTTTGCATTAATTCTCAGGTAGTTTTTGTAATTGCTGATATCCATAGTGAACTTGCTACATTGATCATAATTTTTCTATAATTTCAACCATTTCTCTTTTCTTGGTGTTTTCACCTCAGCGTATTGTCCAGATCAACTCTCTTCTAAGGCTTCTAGCCAGCTCTCATACTTATCTCCATTTCAGCTTCTTTAAAGGAGCAGTTGGTTTGTTTCACTGCTGCTTCCACCCTGTCCTTGAAATTATCATTCCACCTAAGCTGGTCTAGTAAGATGAGGATTCACATTGTGCACCTCTAATGGTTCTTTTAGCTCTGACCACTCGGTGTTTCCTGAACTTGTAATTCTGAAAGCTCTGCTCAATCTTCTTGACCTGACCCTCTAATCTTAAGTTCCAATTCTCTTTTGTTCTTAGCATTTTATTCTCAGAAGACTTAGTCCATTGCTTGTCTTTAGACATTCTTGTTCTAGGCCATTTAGGAATCTCACACACTCTCAGAATATTACTTAACAGCTACCTAATCATAATTCTCAGACAGCTCTGTCTAACTTTGATCTTTTACATGAATTTCAGATATGCACACACACATTCTCAGAACTGTTTCAACTCTTCAGAGCACTGTTAATTATATTCCTTTCAGGACCAGGTAGTTATATAGGACTTTTGTCAATTAATGGCACCATATCCTCTTTGGAATTCAGTTACTTATTCATTCAGCAAAGTTCCAATTTATTATAAAATTTTGTCATTTTTTTCTGCTAAGTATTTCTCAGATATTCTCTTATCCATCTCTACTACACATGCCTCAACTCAGTTCAAGACCTCACTGCAAATCCCTGTTTTGCTTCATTTGTATCTATATGCATCACTTTCCTTCTTTCCACTGGCCATATGTAGATGCCTTTTGCTGTGAGAGGAATATAAAGTAAAATCTGATGGTATTTCTAACTTTTTAAAATCTTTCCATTACAACTCATAGCTTGATGAGAAAGTAACGGTCAAGCTTCTTAGCATGATATGCAAGACACTTCATGTGGCCACCTTCTAGACTTCGTTATAAATGTTGTTCACCCACTCAGAGTTGGAATTGTTTAACTTCCTACCCACATGAAAGTGCGTGTGTGTGTGCGCACATGTGTGTGCCCAGAGCAGACATTAATTAATCTCAGTAGTCCTTTTCTATCTCATTAAACTCAGTTCATCTCTTCTCCGTATGACTCATGATATATTGAAAATGTTTTCTTTACATGAATCCATTCTACTAGTTTTCTTCTTAGTCTTCCAAAATCCTATTTGTTTTTATCACATCATTCCCAAGTTTAACAATTTATCCTGGTTTCCCAATCAGATCCTATAACATAGCCTATTGATATTAACTTTTGTATATACTTCAGGCTAGATCTAAATCTTAACTGTTCTGAAATATGTTTGGGAAGGATTTCGTCATTCCAGTGTTTTACCATTCATCTTTCTACTAAATGAAATGTTTATAATGTGGTGTTCACTGGTGGTAAGTTCTCAAGAATATTTGCAAAAATTGGAAAAAATCAAATTAATTATTCATTGGAATTTAATTGAATTCCAATTCAGATTTTGCAAATTATATTTATACTTTCTTGGACAACTTACACATTATTGAGTCTTAATTTCTTCATCTATAAAATTGGAATAATAGCAGGGCACCAGTGGCTCATGCCTAGCTAGTCAGGAGGTTGTGATCTGAGGATCATGTTCCAAGCACTAAAAATCCATGAGACTCTTATCACCAGAAAACTGGAAGTGGTACTATGGCTCAAGTGGTAGAGCTGTAGCCTTTAGCTGAAGAGATTAGGGACAGTGCCTAAGCTCAGAGTAAAAGCCCTACAACCGACAAAAAAGAAAAAAAATTGGAATAATATTACCTCAAGTCTTAAGGAGCATCATGCATGTAAATATTTTATATGGTAACGTGTCTTCTTGCACATAATGGCAGCTTATCATAAGGTTGTTAATGTCAATATTACATTTCTATTAAGTAAAAATAGCAAAAGTAAGAAATCATTGCTGATGACAGTGGTGTCTGATTATAAGAATTTAGGTGTTAGATATTATGAAAGAAATAAGAAATGTTTGCCCTCAAAGAGATTAAAGTGTATCATAAATCCTAAAATGTAAAATTTATCTTCTGTGTACTCTGCAAAATTTATTAGTAACTTTATTAATACAGTCTTTTAATATATCTAAACTTTTTGTTGTTCAGGCAGAAGGACTCTATTGTACTGTGAAAGAGACAAAAAGTAGTCACAAACATTCCCTAGAGACTTGGTCAGGACCCTGTGCTATGGAGCAGTATTGTCTCTCTTTGACTGCCCACCTCCACACAGGATTATTTATCATGTCTATCCCCAGTATATGAGCCATCCAAGCATGATCCATCCATGTCCCAGTAAAACCTCATTCCTGTCTACCAACTGTGTTTCAGGGTTTATTTTCTGAAATTATGGCAGTCATAAAAGTCTCTTAAAATTGGAAACTTATTTTCCACTCTTCCTCACTCTGGGTTGCATTTGGAATGAGTGGAATTGCTTCACTATACAGAGATTTACAAGGCAGCTCCCAGGACAACTTGGATACAGGGGTGGGGGTGACTATCTTTCCCCAGATTCTTTAGCAAGTCTATTCATTTTCCAAAGGCTGTTAATTTACTTCATTCCTCCACTCCCAAGAGATTTTTGTGCAATTGATTCCAGAAAACAGAAACTGGTGTAGGATAGAGGCATATTATTCATATTCACAGTGTTCTTATTTAATAGCACTTTCCTTTCCTCCTATTTTTCAAACTTAAAAGAAAAAATATAGATTTAAACTGTGTAGAAAGATACAGGTACCATTTTATGAGAGAATTATGTAACTATAAAATCTTTTAACTAAATTTTTGATAGTTAATATGGCACATAATGCTGAAAATATGGATGTTTCCAGAACACAATTTATTTATAGAGATTTAATGTTTTGATTTAGAGTAATGGTTGTTACATGCTTATCTGCTCCAGATAGAAGTTGAAGAACCTCTGAGATTCATACATGAAAGTTGGAAAGTATTTTAAAGCCATTGTGCTTCTCAATTTTTATCTAGAAATTTATTTTGAAAAATGGCACATAGCATGCAGAGCATAATACTAAATGTTTAGACAGATTATCTGGTGGGGTGGGATACTAGGAAGTTAGGCTACCATTGTAAGAGGAAGTGCAAGAAGTTCTTAGCTTTTTGGGCATTGGCTGTAAATAAAAATGATCTGATATTGTATGAAGAAACCCATCATTTTTAGAGGTCAGAAAGGTACTGACTTCCAAGACATGAAAGAGGTCCTGATATAAAACTCTTTTGCATGTGCATTTGAAACCATTGTTTGAAGGACAAATGGAAGTTTGATAACAGGTTTTGGGTCCCATGCTTAAGATGCAATAGTGTTGTATCTTTCTCAATGTTGGCAAAAACTCTTCCTTCTCCAGTCTTTCTCTACTTTTCCTTCAATCTTGTCTCTGCTGATTAAATTGGGCATGTTTTTGTTGGTTCTTTTTATTTTGGTTCCATCATACAATGAATATGAATTCTGCTTAGGAAGAGGCCACAGAGGCTAGAGCCAATTGAATTTTCAAAATCACAGGAGGATTTCATTGAAGGTAGGAATAGTTTGCTTTATTAATGAAAGAAAGAGTATGGAAATGATTGAATTCACTTCAAACTCTTACTGCAAAGGATGAGACAAAACTGAAAGAGAATTTCTTCTGAAAAATCAATGGATGAATTCTACTGTGGGTTTTGGTGTTTGGGAATAAGAAGAAGGAAAAACAAAAGGTAAATTGATATGGTTTATGAAATTCTTATATATTCAGTATGGAAATAAATAAATTTTATATACTTTCCAAACTTGCAATTCATCTATGCTAGCTCGTGTCTCTACCAACCGTTATATGGGCAAAATATTGCTAAAGAAACAAAAGCAGGTGCAGTTTTATGAAAAAAAAACCTGTGAAATGAATGGTATTTTAATTTGTTTTTATTTTTGAGAGAAATGTGCTATCAATCTTCCCCTCCATCTGAAGGAAAGGGACTTAGTTACTGAGACCATCTTCACTTTTCTTGAGTCGCAGACCACAACTGCCTCTGTATGACATTTTTCAAGTCTGGTCCCTTATTAGAATTGGCTCATTTGCTATCAACTTTTTGCTCCATAGGGAACTAATACACTTCATACAATGTCTGTAGTTATTGACTCAGTGCACAACTTTGGTTATATGACTCCTGTGTAATATACATAATTGTATGGCAGTTTGCATTTTAAGATTATTTTCTACCATCATAAAAATCAACAGATAGTTGACTGAAAACCTCGGTGGCTTAAATGGACTCTGCTCATCTACAGAAGAATGAAATTTAAAGTAATCAGTGCTCTGCCCTTGGTCATGAAGAGTTCTGCAATCAGAACATTGTAAAAACTTCAATTTATTAAAACAGAAAGTGGAATTTTAAGGTTCTTCAAGATAGGACAAATTATATATACTTAAAGTGACAATATGCCAGGTAACAAAGTCAGATACAGTAACCACATGAGATTAACCAAAGGCAAAAAAAAAGAGAAGAGAAATAACATAGTACATTAAGAACAACAATCACACAAGATAAAGCTGTTGTTTCCATATCTTAGAGATCCTTTCATTTAGTCTCATCGTGTATGACTTTATGTACCTAGGTTTTGAGCTATTGTAATCCTCTGCTAGGAGAATCCTAGATCTGTAGTAATTATTACAAATGAGGGAAACCATTGAGACCTATGTTTCTTGGGGTCTGGCTTGCTTCACTTAATATGTTTTTTTTCTAAGTCTTTCCATTTCCTGACAGCAGCATAGAACTTTATTGTGTATAAATACCACATCTTGTTGATCCACTCATCAACTGAGGGGCATCTGGGTTGGTTCCACATCTTTGCTATGGTAAATAGTGCTGCAATGAACACATTGTGCTAGTGTCGATTGCTACTACACTGTTGGTGGGAGTGTAAACTCGTTCAACCACTATGGAAAGCAGTATGTCAGTTCCTCAAAAGACTAAACATGGAGCTTCCCTATGACCCAACAATTCCAGTCCTTGTCATCTACCCAAATGTCCAGAAACAAGGACATACTAAAGATGGTTATTTTATAATAAGTAAATGTGCCTCAATATTATATATTTAGTTTATTTTTGTAGATACCAACTGATCTACTATCTTTTAGGTATCTAGACATTCTGAGAATTTCCCTGAGTTTCTAACTTTTGCCATTTTTCTATATTTGAGGGTTTTTGCAGATAGCAGTTTTCATATTTATTATTTATTTTAGTCAGTTTCAAAAAACAGTTAACAAAACAGGTAACAATATATAGAATCATACATTTGAACCTGGATTCATAATTGATTAACTTTGAGCAAATTACTGATCTTTGTTGAGGCTCAGTTCATTCATCTTCACAATGAAGAATAGAATTACAATATTGATGACCAAAAATGTACATATTATTAATACATTAAACATAAATTCTCAATTGGGCAATTATAGATTATTACTCTGGAATTGAAACAATGTGTATTTTTCAAATACTAATTTTGATAGGAGGAGAAGCAGAAAATCACAGTCTGAAGCACTGGGGCAAGACCAAAAAAGAGTAGAGGTGGTGAAACTATAAGTTCAGTATTTGAAATGATAATAATGTGTTTAATATTTTTGGGAGGGGTACATGCTTTTGCTCACTTAATGATTATTCACTCAGGAAAAGCAAAGCAGAAAAATCCTAAAAGTGATACTTTGGGATTTAGGATTCATTTCACATACATATACACATTACAGTTTTTTTCTTTTATGTATGGGAAGATTTCACAACTGCTTGAACATTTTGCTCAGGCAAAGTTGTAGGAAAAAAAAAGTGGAGCTATACTGAGTTCATAAACTTCTGTTTACTTTCCTGAGATTTAAGATGTCCAAATAGACTTATTTGAGCCCTGCGGCAACATTTGGTGAGAGACAGCTTCACCTTCCTCCAGTGAATGAGGAGGAGACAGCTGCTTGAGCTCAGTCAACCTCCACTAACTTGACGTGGCAGTAAGTCCAACAGAACTGACCTGAGTCAGAGGACTGGAATGAAACTTCTTAGAAATATAATTTTCTTTGTTGAAAAAACAGACAATAGTCTATACTTTGCTGTCTTATAAAGTCAAAAGAAACAAGTTCACAATATTTGTCATTAGTGAAGCTCTACGTATAATATTTTTATTTTAGCATATCTTTACTGTGTTGGACAATGACTTAGATACAAAATAAAAGTTTTCATTGAACTAATTATAATGTGAATTACACAAAGGAATATAAAGTTGCATAGAAACAAAGGAAATCAGTCTTTCAGCAAATATCCTGTTGTAGAACCACTTAGAATACTTCCCAGTGCTATTGGATAGGAATTAAATAGGAATTAATAGGAAGCTCTTGGATTTGGGGACACCATAATAGATGGAGGAAAGTAATGTGACTTTTCCTAATATGATCAGACTGCAATCTTTCTAGGAGCAAAACACAATGTCCTGGCAGATGGCCAGAACACTATCATTGCATTGCTTTTATTCATGTCTCATCAGGAAGCCTGTCTCAAGATCAAAGTTAAACTCTATGGGGGGCATGTTCATAGCTTGGTATCTCTTTTCCCTGGGTCAGAGGTACCTTAGAGTAAGATGTTTAAACTGGTGACAAATATCCCTAGCAACCAGAACCCAATGTTTAGATATCTCTCAAGGCTGTCTAGTTTCTGGTGTATTTTAAGACTTTTGATTTGTGCAGAGAGAAACATGCAGTTAAAAAGATGAGGGACTCAGCTGAACAGGTTGTTACTTTGGTTCATGAATGAATTGTTGTAATAATTTTAATGAAAAGCTTCTAAATTAAAACTGAATCTGGACACAGGAAATCTGCTTTCTAATTATAGCTGTATTATAGACTTAGTTGGTGATTCTGAGGAAATGACTTAAGTTCTCTGGTCTTCAGTTTGTACTTTTGTAAAACCTGTCATATATCATTCATTGTCACGTTAAGCACTGAAAAATCTATGCTTGTAAAATATTCACATAATTATATTACATTGGTTAGAAATGTGCTGTATTAAATTGGTTAAAATGTGAATTGTACACGTTTTGTAGATAGAATCACCAAAAATAATGTCTGTAGGTAATATTTTTGTGTTGTTAAATGAGGATTTCAAGCTTGTTCCACAGTTATAGCAATTATTCTAACAGTGATTCACTCAAAGACCTCAACACTCAACTCATAACTGATCTGAATTTTAAGTGAATGTCTTTATAACACAGTTTATAAGAAAAAAGGATATAATGTAAGGAAAAAAATGAACACAAAAATTATAGATTTTAGATTACTTTTCCTTTTCACTAATTACTGAGAAAATATGCTCTGTGTTACCCTGTCATGATTGTAGCATGAATTGTTCTCTATTAGTTTTCATGTAAGTGGGTGTTGAGGTTTGATAAAACTCAGCATTGTCTAGCTAACTTAACACAATGAATAACAACATAATGAACCCATTAATGTGCTACTTCCGTAAGCTATGAGATAATAATAATGTGCCATTGTCTTTGGGCAATTCTTAAAATACTGACCATTTTTGTGTGTGTGTGTGTGTGTGTGCTGGTACTGAGGCTTGAACTCAGTGCCTGAGTATTGTCTTTTAGCTCTAGCTTTAAGCCACAGCTTCATTTTTAGGCTTTTGGTGATTAGTCTCCAAGACATTCCTGCTTGGGATGGCTTCAAACCGCCATTCTCAACTATCATTCTCATGAGTAAGTAGGAATACATGAATGAGCCACCAGTGCCTAGTCTATTTTTCTTAAGTGACATAGATTTCAACCTGCTTTTTGTCACTGAGAGATAAATCCTCACCACCACACAACCCATGGAACAGCTTATTTCATGAATGCACTAATTGTATGCTATCTACTGACTATTTACTGTTTATCAAGCACTGTTCTGAAGATACAGAAGCAAACATTTCACCCTTACTCCCAAACAGGGGACACCTGTATGATCTGTGCTGTGATGGAGGTGGACAGGATACTAGAGAAATCCTTTGATCAAATATTGCCTTAGAGGTAATGGGCTGGGATAGGAGTGCAGGGAAAGTCTCAGCAAAGTATATCAAATCAGTCATTTTTCCATATGAACTCCTTTATTTCCCTTATCTTCATTCAATTCTCTCCTACAAATGAAAACTCTTCAAGTCCTTAGTCAAGTATGTGTATCCTTGCTGAAGACTTCTAGAATATCATGCTTCATCTTTTTTTTCTCCCTAAATTACAAAATGTCTACTTTTTATAGTATATTTGTTAATTATATTCATTCATTCATTGTACATTATTTGTGTGGCTTATTATGCTGTAACTACCATTTGATCTTGGTTACATCGTCTTATCCTTGAAGGTGAAGACCAATGCTCCAGCCAGAAAATCAGATCTAATCAGATCTAATCAATACTAAGCACATTCTAGATACTCAATAAATGTCCACGAGTGATAGTTTAAACCAGACATGCTTTTGTTTCATCATGGCTCAAAATCTGATGCTTTCTTTTTGTTGTCAGATTGTTGTCTAAGCACATTCTCATTCTGACCTAAGTTTTAATATATACAGCTATAAACTTAAAATTATGGGAACATATTTTATAAAGATTTGCCTTAGTTGGTGTCTTTTCACCTAATAGATCAAAACTAATAACTCAAAACATTGTAATTTACCAAATGAGAGTTAATTTCATATCTTTCCTATTTTGTTTTTAAATGAAATTTAATTTCTAAGTATTAGTTGTACAAAGCATTTTCTATTCATTCATCCAATATATGTCTCCCCACCAATCAAACTAACTCCTCCATATATTCCCTCAAATTTATGTTTGCCCAGTACAGAAGTCTGCAAAAATTATACATATTAATAGACATCATAAGATATTCTGATGCATGTATGCTTTTCTAAGACTAAACATTTGTTTCCTCAAGCATTTATCATTATATGGTAAACCATTCAAAATAGTTTTTCTGGATAAACAGCATGTAATTGTTGCTGGTAGTCCCTCTGCTATGAAAAACCAAACAAGAGCTTCTCTCCCACTTAACTGCAATTTTGGGTCTAGTATCTTGTCAATTATTTTTTAGTGATTCTGTTCTGGTTATAGGAATCGACAGATGATTAACTTACAAGAACAGTTCTGAGAAACATTCACTAGCATGTTTCTGCAGGAACTCCAACTATTTCACTACCTTTGAAACATAGACTAGAAGGTAGATGATGTGATCTTACTTATTAACACTCAATTTTGTGACATTTATTTATTTATTATTCACTCAGTGTTTCATAATAGTGGAAATAATCAATACACCTTGAGTTTTCTTTCTCGCTAACCTTATTTTCTAAAGAAGCTGAGGTTTAAAGGCAAGATGAGATTAATAAGACCATGATTGGAATAAGATATAGAGTCGAGTGTTGATTGTTGTTCTGTTTTGTATTAGATGGCAGAATAGGATTTCTATAGGTTTCAGAAAAGAGTTCAATGGAGAGAAATAGATTAGGCTGTAGAAAGAAAGAAGGATAAGGAATGGCTTGGACAGAGTGAGGCAAGAAGGTGTAAAGATGCAAAGGTAAAATTTAGAAAGACATTGGAAATTATGACTTTGATATTAAATACGAAGGGGCCAGGAGGCAGGTATAGTTTTAAGTGATGATAAGTTTGTATAATACTTTGTGGCAGGGACTATAGTGAATTGAAATATTTCTCTTGGCTTAGTTATATCAGTTATAAGAAATTTTGTAGAGTGGGATGACTTTGAAGACCAACTATTCTACTGATTGCACTGCTTGTTTTAATACAATGTGAACATCATCAGCAAATCATTTTGGAGTTCTGGGGTATGAACCAGAGCCTACCACTTGTTGGCATACATGGTACTATTTGAGCCGTGCCTTTTTCACTTTTTACTGTGATTATTGTATTTTTTTTTTTTGCCAGTCCTGGGCTTGAGCTCAGGGCCTGAACACTGTCCTTGGACTTTCTCAAGGCTCGAGCTCTACTACTTGAGCCTCAGCACCACTTCCGGCTTTTTTCTATGTATGTGGTACCGAGGAATCGAACCCGGGTCTTTGTGCATGCTAGGCAAGCACTTTAACCACTAGGCCAAACTCCCGGCCCTATTGTATTTTTTTTTATAAAGTCTTTTGGCTAGCTTTGAGCCATGACTGGAGATGTGAGCCATCATACTAGCCTGTTGCTTGAGATGGGGGTCTTACTATATGCACGAACTGAACTCAAATTGCCAGTCTTCCTATTCTCTACCTCCAGAGGAACTGGGATTTCAAGAGTGAGCTATGTTTCCTCTGTGATTTGAAACGGGATAATTTTAAGTAGGGAAAACAGATGCTCAAAGTACTCTCAATGATAATAACTGGTTTCTTTCCCAAATGAAAAAGTGCTATTCATTTGGAAGGAGTCATCTTTACTCTTCCTTTAGTCTCTAACTTATTCTGACAGAGGTCAAATATTACTGAAAAATTGCTTTCATTTTTCAGTGGCAGGGTAGTAGTGTTCTACATGGCCAGTGTTCTATATTTTATTGATATTTATGTTTAGAATTTTCTACTTCTATAAGATAATATCACACTCTATAAGATTCCATAATGCAAAAATATATCCATCCATTTATGTATGTAAGAACCTGAATTACAGATGGGGAAAGGAAGAAGTCATGCAGAAATTGGGCAGAGATTTGAAACCTACCAGTTCCATCTCCCAGTTCAAGGCTCTTTACCAATAGTTTATTCAAAAAATAAAAAGCAAGGAAAGAAAGGAAAACCAAGAGGGGGGGTGGGGAGTGGGTGGGCGGGGGGTGGGGGGAGGGAGGGTGATGGGTACCAAGACATGTGAAAGGGTATCAATGTATGTGAATTAATGCACCGTCTATCTGGCAAATATCATGTAACCCTTTTATTAATTACAATTAAAAAATTATAAAGAAAAAAAGAAAAAGCAAAGAAGTCAATTTTAGCCACTGAGAACACTCTGCATTATGAGAAAGTCCCTTGAGTTTGTTTCTGTATTTTTAATGACTTTTGTGAAACCCCAACAAGAAGTGGCACTAATCATGTAAAGTATTATTCAATGTTGTAGAAGTTTAAACATTTAAAAAATATTCTTTCAGCCTAAGAATTTTCAGATAAGTAAGAAAAACTGTAGTGAGGAGGAAATAACTACATATATTTCCATTTTCCTGACTAAGACATTTACTTGTGATGAAATTGGTAATCTTGTAAACTGAAATTAGCAGAAAATGAAGAATGTAATTGAAAGCTGTATGGCAGAGCAGGAACCCAAAGTAATGTTTGGAAGGAAAAAAATCATCCATGTTTTTTATTCAGTGAGATACTCTGATTAGAATTTCCACCACTGTTTTTTTCATATATTTTTATTGTAATTATTAAAAGGGTTACATTATATTCACCAGATAGAAGGTGCATTACTTCACATATATTGATACCCTTTCTCATGTCTTGGTCCCCACTTCCCTCCCTCCACCCCTACCCCTCATCTTGTTTTACCCCCTTCCCTATCCAATTTCAGATAACCAAATACGCATATATCGAATATATCAGATAACAAGGTGAAATACTGTAACAATATGAGTTAACCAAGGGACAGCGACCACCATTGTTTTATAGGGCTTACTGGTTATAAAATTAATGAAATCATTATTGACAAAATATTTATTTACTGCTTCCTGGATTCTTGGATACTAAATGTCATATCAATGAAGCTTACATTGATACAACTAGATATAGATTTCCGTAGAGAGGAATGATGAGTGCATGAATAACAATGTATACAGAGCAGCTTAAGCAAAGAGCACACATCTGAGCAAAGCACAGAAGAACCTGGAATGAAACTTTTTTCAGTAGCTCAAAATCTAGATACATAAGATCATACAGGATGAGGCTAAATGAAAGTACCTCCAGGATATGGAAACAAGAGCTTAATGTACTATGTTATTTCTCATCTCTTTTGTTGTCCCTTGTTTATTCTCATATTGTTACAGTATCTCACCTTGTTACCTGGTATAGTGTATATACAATTATTTGTTTATTTGAAATAGGAAAGGGAAGGGGGAAACAAGATAGGGGAGAAGGTGAGGAAGGGAAATGGGGACAAAAACATGAAAAGGGGCATCAATGTGTGTGGAGTAATGCACCTTCTATCTGGCGAATATAACTGTAACCCTTCTATTAATTACAATTTAAAAAACCCCACACATTCAAGAAATCACAGGAAGTGAAATCAGAATAGTGACGATGTCTGCACACCTGTGTTTATGTTTAATCCAGTTCTATTCATAAGAGCTACACGTCCAACTGTTGTGAATGGAAAAAAGTTATGTATATGCAATAAAATACTATCTAGCCATTAACAATTTAAAAAAAGAGAATACAAAAGCAAAAAAGGAAAATATTTTTTTTCTGGTATAGTGATGTACTTGACCAACACATTGTTCAGTTTTCATGAGTGTAAATTATGAATGAGTTAAAAATTTAACCACTTGTAGAAATATTTTACCAACTTGTGTAAATGCTATTTATAGTCAATCAATCTGCCCTAAACAAGTCATTGTCTAATTGCTGTTAATCAAGCCAAGAGCTCAGATGTACTCAATCTATATACCCATTAATAAATTCAGAAATAGAATATTGGGTTCTTAACTTTGGTCAAAAAAATGGATGTTTCCATAGTTTCAATGATAACACTGCTATCATTGGATACTGTTTGTTAAAGTTAACTCCCCAAAGATTCATGTTTTGGAGGCTTGATTACCAGGATGGCAGTGTTGGGTGGTAAGGGGGTTTAAGAAGTACAGTCTATTGTGAAGTCCTTAGACTACTCAGATAACTACCTCTGTAGAAGATAAAGAGAGTTCTTGCCAAAATTCTTTTAGAAACAAGCCTGTCTGATCATAGTGTATAAGTTTTTTGATGAGTTGTTGTAGATGGTTGGCCAGTATTTTGTTGAGAAGTTTTGCATCGATGTTCATCATAAGCCATATAATGAATGATTGTTGTTCTTAAGGTACTATGTTATCTCTCATCTCTTTTGCTGTCCTTTGGTTATCTCATATTGTTACAGTATCTCACTTCGTTACCTGATATATTGGATATATTTGTATTTGGTTATTTGAAATTGGATAGGGAATGGGGGAAAACAAGATGAGGGGTGAGGGTGGGAGGGAGGGAAATGGGGACCAAGACATGTGTAAGGGTATCAATGTATGGGAATTAATGCACCATCTATCTGGCAAATATCATGTAACCCTTCTATTAATTACAATAAAAAATATATGAAAAAAAGAAACAAGCCTGGATCTTCATTATCCCTTTGAGTCCCTGTTCTGAGGAACACATTTACCTCTGTCATTGCTCTCTGCAGGTGACACAGCCAAGGGCCTGTGTCATGGTATTAGGCTGTCAACCTTTAAAACTGTACTGAAATAAACATACAGTTTCCTTTTTCACAAGGTGAACTTAACTCATGCATTTTATTATATAAATTAAAAATAAGTGAATAAAAGTATTGAAAAAAAAGACATTAAACTTTTGGAAATAAGCCTTTGGTCTGCTAAGGAAGGGGAGCTATTAGGTAAAGTTGCTAGGAAGTGACTGAAGGCTCTTCAGAGATAAAACAGTCAGGAAAACATAATGAATTGGAAGTCATCAGAGTGGTACCTATCACAGAAATGTGAGGAGAAAATGATGAGAGGAAGATATTAGATCTAGAAGTTTGGGGTTTGTGAATGATTTTTGAGAAACTGTGGTCCCTGAGGACAAGAAGATCTCTTATATATTCCAATATATTGACCCGATTGCATAGCATGACCAGGTCATGTGACTGTTCAGCTCATTAATTTAATTATACATTATTTTTCTCAAGTTATGGCACCTTTGGATATTAACAAATAATTAGTATCATGAATAGTTGGTGTTTACCCTGTGTTAAGACATATTCTAAACATACTGGTATTAAAGTACAATACAGACATATGGTATTGTGATCAGTCAGTTCAATATAAAAATGGCATGAACAATTGTGCCAGGGGCCGGGAGTTCGGCCCAGTGGTAGTGTTACCTAGCTTGCACCAAGACTTGGGTTCGATTGCTCAGTCCACATACACAGAAAAAAGCTGGAAGTGGTGCTGAGGCTCAAGTGGTAGAGCTCTAACCTTGAGAAAGTCCAAGGACAGTGGCACAACTGGCAAAGCAACAACAACAAATAATTGTGCCAATAACATGTAGGCCATAAATACCCATCAACATCCCAATGTCATTCTTTAAAGAAATAGAAGAGGCAATCCAAAATTTCATATGGAATAATAAAAGACCCCGTATAGCAAAAACACTTCTTAGCAGAAAGAACAGCGCTGGAGGAATTTCAATTCCAAACTTTAGACTCTATTACAGAGCTATAATTCTCAAAACAGCTTGGTACTGGCACAGGAACAGGCCTGAAGACCAATGGAATAGAACTGAGGACCCAGATATTAAACCACAGACCTATGGCCACCTAATCTTTGACAAGGGAGCCAAAAAAATAGAATGGAAGAAAGACAGCCTCTTCAACAAGTTGTGCTGGCAGAACTGGTTAAGCACCTGCAGAAAACTAAAGTTGGATCCTTCTTTGTCACCTTGCACTAGAATTAACTCCAAATGGATCAAAGACCTGGAGGTAAAAGCTGACACACTGAAAACTTTACAGGAAGGAATAGGAGATACACTAGGCCTCCTTGGCACAGGTTGAAACTTTCTTAATAAGGACCAAGAATCACAACAAATCAGAGAAAGGCTGGATAAGTGGGACTGCATTAAACTGCAGAGCTTTTGTATGGCAAAGGACATAGCTAGTAAACTAATCAGGAAGCCTACAGAGTGGGAGAAGATCTTCACCAACCAAACAACGGACAAAGGCCTCATATCTAAACTATATCAATAACTCAAAAAATTGAATCACTCCAAAACTAACATCCAAAGTAACAACCATCCCATTAAAAAATGGGCCAAAGACTTAAAGAGAGTCTTCTCTGAAGAAGAAACAAAAATGGCCTATAGACACATGAAGAAATGCTCAACATCTCTGGTCATAAAAGAAATGCAAATCAAAACAACTCTAAGATTCCACCTCACTCCAGTTAGAATGGCCAGGATCAGGAAAAGGAATGACAACAGATGCTGGAGGGGATGTGGCCAGGAGGGATCACTACTACACTGTTGGTGGGAGTGCAAACTCGTTCAACCACTATGGAAAGCAGTGTGGCAGTGCCTCAAAAGGCTAAACATAGAACTCCCCTATGACCCAGCAATTCCACTACTTGGCATTTACCCAACCACCCAGAAACAAGGACATACTAAACCCACTAGCACAACAATGTTCATTGCAGCACTATTCACCATAGCAAAGATATGGAACCAACCTAGATGTCCCTCAGTTAATGAGTGGATCAACAAGTTGTGGTATTTGTACACAATGGAATTCTATGCTGCTGTCAGAAAGAATGACATCGCCCCATTTGTTAGGAAATGGAAAGACTTAGAAAAAATCATATTAAGTGAAGTAAGCCAGACTCAAAGGAACTTAGGCTCAATGGTTTCCCTCATTCGTCATAATCAGTAGAAACCTTGGGCTCTACTAGCAGACATTTGCAATAGAGCAAAATCTTGATACATAAGGACATATAATGTGAAGCTAATTGAAAGGACCTCCAGGATAGTGAAACAAAAGCCATATAATGAATGATTGTTGTCCTTAATGTACTATGTTGTCTCTCATCTCCTTTGCTGTCCCTTGGTTATCTCATATTGGTATAGTATCTCACTTTGTTATCTGATATATTGAATTTACTTGTATTTGGATATTTGAAATTTGATAAGGAAGGGGGGAAAACCAAGATGGGTGGGGGGTGTGGGGGGGGGAGGGAAACGGGTACCAAGACATGTGAAAGGGTATCAATGTATGTGAATTAATGCACCTTCTATCTGGCAAATATCATGTAACCCTTTTACTAATTACAATAAAAAAAAAACCAAAAAAAACATGTAGGCCATATGTGATAATGAAATTTGCTTTCCCCCTAAACCACAGCAGTTTCTATCAATTACTGACTGATTAGCTGAAAATCATTATTTTATAATCAAAATTCAGCAAGGTTCATGGTTATGTACTATTCTAGACATTATGCTAGACTATAGGGATACTGCAAAATGTCACTCATAGCTCCTATGTTTATTGAACTTAGTCTATTGAGAGAGAAACAAACGCGTAGAATGAAAAAGTTTTAAAATTTCAAAGGCCAAATAAAATAATTTTCCAGTTTAGGTCAGAAACAAATGACAGATGTATATTTATATATGTGTGTGTATACATATATGAGCAAATTATATGTCTAAATTATATAGATTAAATTAAATGTAAATAGCTGTATAGCTACATATTCATGTATATATAAATATATAGTAAACACATTTCAGGTTTAAAGAGTTTATTATTCCATTTATTTCATTGTTGATACAAACACTGGGTTATTTAGTCACATGAGAGGCAGTAGGGAATTTTGGCAAAATCTTGACAATGATTTATTATGAATTATAAATAAGAATATCACAAAATGTTTAGTTTCACTGGAAAATGGGCTTTGTTTTGGTTTTTCACCCATAGTACATTGCATTCATCTTTCTCTATGTCTGGTATGTGTGAGAAGATATTGAAAATAGACAAAATTCTGGATCTGGATTCCATGTAGTCTGTTCTACCTAGTAATCCAAATATCACCTCCTCTAGAAATGGATTCATGATTGACTTATATTCTTGCTATTTTTAGATCCCTTTGTTGAAATGTTCTTAGAAAGTCTCGATCTAGTAACTTTAGTATGAATTGTATTTGGAGCTTCATCTATAATATGGAATTCATTTAGGACATTTTACACATTTAATCTATGGTTATGGTAACATACTTAACAGCTTTTACTCTCACTAAACTGTACAGAATATTACTTGCTTTGAAAATAGCCTCATCTCCATAGTCATGTTGACAGAACAATTCAATCGTCATCAGTTCCAAGGGTGATTTTTTCATTTTGTTACCAGCTATTTTGTTTTCAGCTATCCTGCCAACTACTCTTCAGTCACATTTCAGCTATTTTATTGGAAAGTATTACAATAACTTGGTACTAAAGCATATTTGTATTGTATTCCCCAATGTGAACTAATAACAGATTCTGTGCTAGAAAGTTTTAGAAGGTAATATGATTTTATTTTTTATTTTTGTCAGTCCTGGGGTTTGAACTCAGGGACTGGGAACTGTCCTTGAACTTTCTCAAGGCTAGCACTCTTAACTCTTGAGCCACAATACCACTTTCAGCTTTTTCTGTATATGCAGTACTGAGAAATCAAACCCAGGGCTTTGTGCATATTAGGCAAGCACTCTACCACTAGGCCACGTTCCTGGTCCCAAATGTGCTACCTTTTAAAGATACTCTGTATGAAAACACAACCAAGAGATCACTACTATTTTTAGATGTACAGAATAACTTTTTTGTTTAACATCAAAGCTTTAGAGTTTGATATGATTCTGTACACACACACACACACACACACACACACACACACACACGAGCCTGTGCCCCTTGTTGGGGAAAAATACTTCCCATAAAGCAAGAGATCCAGAATTTTTCATTTAATTTACAAGGACAAGCCCATCAATATGCTTCAGAAATCTGAGAATATCTTCAACTTTCATGTTTTCAAAGGCCTAATCTAAGAATGATATATGGAAAAAAAATAGTACGCTGGTTGGTTCTAAATGTCATATGAAGTATACTTTTGTATTATTTCTTTAATTCTATGATCTTCATTATAAATACATAAAGCTTAATTCCCTAAAGAACAATCTAAAATTAATTTAGTCTACTGATACATGTTGAGTACACTGTGACAGACACATTTTATGACTTTAGGGAAAGAGTGATAAAATCTATATGTACCTACACTTGAATTCTACTCCAGGGGATGAATTTAAAAAGATTTCCTTGTTCTGGTGTCAGTTAACTGTAGCTAAACTGCCTAATATAGAAGAGGAGAATGTGCTTTGATGTGACATTGTAGCTGCTGATCATTTGATTTTAAAATTGACTAACTTGGATCATGGAGTGAGACACAGGATAATCACAGTATGTTTTTAAAAGAACAGAAGCAGAAGAGCTGTAGTCAGAGGATAGGACAAGGAAAGCAGGCATCAGAGTCAGAGAGGGAATGAGAACGACATCTGGGCGCCAGTGGCCTACGCCTATAATTGTAGATGGTCAGGAGGCTGATATCTGAAGATCGCAGTTTAAGCCATCCCTGGCAGAAAAGTCCCTGTGAGACTCTCACCTCCAATTAACTGCTCAAAAACTGGAAGTGGAATAGTGATTCAAGTGGTAGAACGCTAGCCTTGAGCACAAAAAGGCTCAGGGACAGTGCTCAAAACCTGGATTCTGGTCCACAACTGACAAAAAAATTAAATTAAATTTTAAAATGCAGGCAAATTCTATAACCTGGAAAATGCAAGGAGTTATGCAGAGGAGATGAATTCAGTGATGATTTTGATTTTAGTCCAGTGACACTCATTTTAACTTTCTGACCTCCGGAGCTCGCAGCAATAGATTTGTTGTTTTTAGAGAAGTATATTTGTAGTAATTTATCATTGCAGCAGTAAGATATTAACACAATAGTGTCAAAGTAGAAGAGCCATAGAGAAGACAGTGTGAGATGAACTGGCCTGATCTGTGGGCTATAAATTTGGAATGGAATCATAAGTCAAAGAATATGTAAGTTGCTTTTAGAAGTTTGAAAAGACAAGCAAATGAATTCTCCGTTAAGGCTCTGAAAATGAATGCTAACTCCTTGATTTTAGCCAGGGACATCCTTTGGGTGTTCTGGCTTCCAGATCTATAAGCTCATGACTCCACAAGTAGCAGTAGTGAATATGGCCCCTGTAGCAAGAAAGCTACATGTTCTTGAACATTAAATGCTTCTGTCATTAAGTCTTGAATTGGAGTCCTTGTCTTAATCATTGTGGTGCTGCTATCCATTAATTTCACTGTATTTTATAATTTAATTAATGGTACTAATTTTCATCTGTCAATGCCTTAGAGCATAAAAATAGTTTCTCCTCCAAGAAATCTGCAGGTTTGTGTGTGTGTGTGTGTGTGTGTGTGTGTGTGTGTGCACATGCGTGTGTGCGTGTGTGTGTGGGCACAAGCACATGCATGGACTCATGCACACATGTGAATTTTTTCTTGAATATTTAACTTTCCCTTTTCAAATATATTGAGTCCAGTGTACTGCAACATTGACTCATAAATACATTATTACTAATGTGATGGAAAATGGCAGAGCCTGCAGTCCGTGAGTTATATTTTTCCATAGCCAGGGAACATTGGAAAGCTGTTTCTCAAAGTTAATGTGGAATCTCGGGGGGTCTATATGGGAACCACCTTCTAAGGCAAATGCATCTCACCGGTGAAAGTGATGGAGGATGATTTCCAGATGTTGAAATGCTTGTTTTGGCAACTGCTACAGAAAACTGAAATGAGTTGCCAGAACAACCAAAAGGGATATGAAGTACTGAATTGAAAAGGAATTAGGCACATGGAAAGGAAGACAAGCAGAATGCAGTGAGTACTACAGAGGATCTAGTTGAGCCAAGAGAGCAAGAGTAGGAGTTATTGTAAAGTGTACATGGTAGCAATCTTCTTTATAATCTATTCTGTAATTGTTGATGTAAATATGTTAAGAAAAACTCTGATGATAGAATTATCAGAGGCTATGGGGTGGGTTAGTATCAAGCCGCATGTCTTCAAATCCTGAGTTCATTGTTGACTACCATTTGAAATTTTGACTGAGCTCCCTACTCGAAACAGTTTGATTTTTCTTTTCATACTGGTCTGCCCTAAGTAGCCAAGACTGACCTCCAGTTTGCAATCCCTCTGCCTCAACTTCTAAACAGCTGAGATTACATGCGTAAACTACCATGCTTGTCAATAGCCTGTTTTCTTAGTCCATAAGACGTGATAAAAATACCAAAAGGTTTACTAGAATCAAATGAAATAAAATATATTATGTACAATATACATTTATTTAGCCTTCCCCCTGCAAATATCCTCCAAAAATTAGTACTGCATTTTTGTTCAGTAAGAGAAAACTACATTCTTACAGGACAATATATTCTCAGATTTTAGACATTTTTATCTAGATTGACTTTCATTAAGTGTTTAGAATAGAATCACATATAGTATAGGGACAAACCAGATACTTTCTTTTGATTATTTTACATAAGGTGAAAAATATTAAATAAAACCCCTATAATTTGTTTCCTTTTACAAATGGGAGATAATAGTCACTATTATCCTCCTGTATATTTTATCTATTGATTTTAAAAAGTAGTCAATTAATTGTTACCTCAAAGTAGTTATCTACTTATAAGCAGTTCAAGGTATATAGAATTCTTTATTCGTCTTCACAGCTTGGTGAGATCTTCTACCATTTCTAAATCATTTTGACTCCATTTCCCCTTCACAATACTCTCTTATGGTTGCTTTTATGAAACAGGTATTTTTCTTCTAGCCTCTGGGTTCACTCTGGGCCTGAAAAAGCCAGACCACTCTAGAAAGCTTGTATTTGAATGAGTTGGAATTTAATTAAATGCTATAATTATTTTCCCTAGAGGGGGAAGCAACAGGAGGCAGGATAATAGGAAGAGATCCCTGTGGGGAGTCCACTCATTCTACACCTGGGCACATGACTGTGTTTGTGAGGAGAAGATTTTGAATTCTGTATTTGTAATCAAGCTATATTATATATTGGGTCGTCTGTTAGTCTTCAGCTTACCACAGTAGCTATCCACTTTTTATAACCTATAAAATGCTTCAAAACATCAGAAATCCAATTTAAAATAATTTAGAATTTCTGCTTTTTAGAAGTCAAAGTATTCTGGCCTTAACTAGTACTGTACTTGAAGTGAAAGCTTATATCTTTAATGTTAGCTTTCATCTATTAATTATATTATCTTGATTTTAAATCATATATATATATAAACCTCAAGATAAATGTATTAAAAAGTAAAAAAAATAATTGGACTGCTTGGTAGTATGTGAGGATTAAATGAATTTATTTATTGGACTCCTAGAGTATACGATACCCTTGTCAGGTCTACTCTTGTGGGAACAATTCCCATATTCTGTTGCAATTATTTGACCATTTCCTCTTACTGGCTCAGGAGTAGAGATTGTATACACTTTTTTAAAAAGCTGTAACAGAAACAAAGAAATCCACACAGTTTAAACATAACTACTAGGTTCTTAGACTAAAAAATGCAGATTGAAGGGAACTCCATAGATTGTTATGTCTGTTATATATATGCTATGTATTCATTAGTCTTGTTATATTTTGAGACAGTGTTTCACTTCATAGCCTAAGCTTACCTATAGCTCCCCATCTTCCTTCCTTAGCTTCCAAATTGCTGGGATTCTTAAGTGTAGACAAGTATTAAATAATTAAGGGGAATCAAATTAGAAAATATAGTCATGATTTTTATAGTTACGAGATAAGGAAAAGAGACAGAGGAAAGTATTATCATGGACTTGCTTAGATTTTAATTATATACGTTTTGATATTTCAATGTGGAAAATAAATAAGCTAACTGAAATGAAGTCTTGCTGAAGCAATAGCTATATGTCAGAAGGATTTGATGCCTTGATACCAGGCACTGGAGTCTCACACCTGTAATTCTAGCTAGTAAGATCACAGTTCAAAGCCAGTATGGACAGGGCAGTCAGCAAGACTCTTATCTCTAATTAACCACCAGAAAACCAAAAGTAGCACTATGGCTCAAAGAGTATTAGGCTTGAGTAAAGTTGTTCAGGGACAGCACCAGTCCTTAAGTTCAAGACCCCTAACCTATAAGAAATATAGGTTTTTGCTACTGATTTTCTTGACTTTTGCAATATTGATTATGTGTCATTCTTATGAAAATGACTTCATTTGTCTTCAGGTACTTATTACATATTAAGCACAAAACACTTTAGGACCAACTATAGCACTATTTGACAGATTATTTTATCTCAAAGAAAATACATTTTGTGATCATTTATATTGGAAATGATGAAATGATTAGTTCATATCACAGAAAATAGGAGTAGAGTCAGAGTATTTATTAAATGTTTTGAAGGAATAGCTTGTGAAAGTAGAGATGAACAAAAGAAAAATAAGGGAAATATTTTTCCAAAAGCCAAAAGGGCAAAGTGAGGTAGAGCATACAGGTCTATTTGCTGACAGATAACCTATTGTGGGTTCATTAAATTATGTGAAGACTCTCTGCCTTGAGTTCATGTATAGAAACAAATAGGACATGTGGAATTCTCTGTGAAAGATCTTTTTTTTTTTAGTAGTTTCACCTAATTGAAAGTGAGTGGATCTTAGTGAATTCTCAATCACTAGAAATAGCTGGAAGGGTCTCTATGATCGTGTATGCATAGGACCAAATAGTTTCTCCATCACTTCTGACATTCTGTGTGCATGAATTTAGGCTTTCAGAAACCAAAGATAATTGTCTATGCTCATTTCAGTACATATACCTATGAATAGAGGTTCCAAGGAATAGAAGGGTTTGTTGTGATAGCATTTAATCTCCAAAGATTAATCTCAAACCTAATTTAGACTTGTTTTCTCATAGAATAAAAATTAACTAGTGGTTCACAGAGACACTAGTGTTTCATACTACATTTTAATCATTTAAAATTTTAGATTTCCCTCTTAAAATAATCTTTTGTATCCAAAAGAATGTTAATTGACCAAATATGACACAGAATTCGTTCACAATGTTTCATCTCATAAGTTTTTGTATATGGATATAAGCAAGAAGAAGTTGTATTTATGTCCTGATAAGTGACCATTATCATGATATCCAATTGCTTCCTGTTTTAGGTCATTTATCCAAATGCTTTCTGGATGTGATTTATATTGCCTATTAATCTTTCTGCAAAGTACAGTTGTCACATAGGAAACAATTACAACTGTTTAGTGACTGAACAATTGCTTTCTTTCATTTGACCTTATTGTGGACTCAGGAATGCTTACCAGAAATCAGTGATGGCTAGATCTCCATATTGACCTCATACATAATTACATAAATTAAAGCAAGTTATTGCAACTAAGAATGCAAATGAAAATGTAAAGCTCTTGCATTGTCCTAGACTTGAAATTACTTAAACATATTAATTTTGAAGTGTATAGTATAACATCTGATTAAGACTTTACAAACAATATTAATTAAAAGGATCTATTTTATTTTTAATTAATTAACTAATTAATTAACTTTTATTGTTAGGGTGATGTACAGAGGGGTTACAATTACATTCATCAGGTAGTGGGTACCTTGCTTCTTGAACATTGTTATACCTCTTGTTTTTCTCCCACTTTCACTCCTGCCACCCCCTCCTACAAATCTTGTTTTTCACTTATCTTCCCTTTCTCAAATAAACAAATAAATGTATATACGATATACCAGGTACCACATTCAGATACAGTAACATGAGATAAACCATAAGTGGAAAAGAAGAGAAAAGAAATAACTTCACATATTATATTTTTGGCACCTTAAATAAAATGAGAACTGGTGGCAACATTTTTGATATAGCAACAGTAATTAAATTGAATACATTCTTCTCCATGTTTTTCATATTAGCCATATTGTAATTCAAAATGCAATAAAAATAAATAAAATGAGAGATTTGTATAGCTGTCATGCCTAAAGGTCATAATTGAATTTTTGATAATGACAATTGGACTTTTACAATCCTCCAGAGAGGTATTATCCAGATTTAATTGGAAGGATTTGCAATAATATCCTGAAGAAATTCATTACCAGCTAAATGTAGAGTCACAGAAAGCATCAGAGAGGGATAAAATTTCTCTCCCACCTCTCCTTTCCTTTTTTCTCTCTTGTTTTCCATGATCTCTCCTAATTCTCTAACCAGTGGAACTTGGTTGGATTGTCAGAGATATTATAGAAGTCATGGGTTGGTTCAATGGTTTTTAAAAGATCAATGATATCATCTAATGCAAATCAAACTCTATGGATACTGTTTTGTATGGAGCAGTTATATCACTCCAGTTTTTGAAAGGGCCATATTCAAACTTTTCTTAAGAAACTAACTTTTGGAATGTAATAATTTTCTGACTCTAAATTAGCTTCCTATTCAAGTTAAACTATATTTCTAAATTTTATGCTAACTTAAGTGATTTTGGCAGGATCTTCGTCAGATACCTTTTGAAAACATAAATTAGATCTTCTGTTTTTGAGCTGTCCAAATGCCCAATTGACAATGCTAGTAGATTACAGGATCCTCTTTGAATTCTATGGTATTAAGTATGAAATTATTCTTTTCTTTATAAACAGATTTCACAGCTTGCCTGTGGAAATAAGTTTTAGACATCTCACATCTTTACTAGATCTAGTGTTTATGAGGGAGATCATGTTGAGAATTTGTCTTTTCTGGTCTGGTTCATTTTTTCTGGACAGTTCACATATTTTGGTTCGTTGTTCAGCCTCTTCTCCTATATTTATGTGTATTTTCTTGTAGTGATTTAGGTATGTACTATGTCAAGTTTTCTAATAAGTAAAACCATGTGTTTTGAGCCATTTATATAGCACTTGTGAAATGTATACTCCAAAAAAACAGTTTACAGTTTAAGTACTGAAAACATCATGTGAATATATCAAAACAGGAAAGAACTAACCATTCTCTGAAAATCTTCCAAATACACCATTTTATGTTTAGGGTTCTTTTGGATCCTATGGCCAGATTCCATCTTCTCTTTGATGTTTTAAAGAAATATCTTATTATTGGCTTTGAAATTCTCTTTAAGATATGTTTACAAGTAGTTTTCTGGTCTGCTCAGTTTCTAGTTTTATCTGATCTGTCACATCTTGGAAATTTTTATTTTTTTCCATTCATTTGTCAAGCTTTTTATTTTATGCTTATTGCTCCCCATGAAAGCAGCTTTTACAGTAAGACTTTGCTGTGAAAGTATTTTTTTTTGCAATCTGGCTGGTTTTTATGATTCATGACAAAAATATATCTTGGGCTTCTGACGGTGTATTTTAAGATAGACTCCAGATCTTTTGTGGCTTATTGTATTTTACTTTAAACCATTCATTTTTTATTGTTTTAAAAGCAATGGACACAATTTCTTAAGTTCTTATTATTAAAGCTAAATTATTTTAACTTCTTTCTACAAGTAGTGGGCCTAAGTACAGTGAATAATGAACACAGAAATAGTCACACATGATGTTGGTTGCATCAATTTCTACTCAAATCCGTCTAGACTCTAAAAATCCAGTTTAAACAGGCAGATGTTTGTATTCTTAATTATTGCTTTTGATAGTGTGTCCTTTCCAACAGATGTCCATAAAACCCTATGCTTTCAGTTTCTTCATCTTTATTCACTATTCAAATTACTGTACTTTAAGTGGTTTGCTATAGCATGTAGAACGAGGTTCATACTCTGACTCTTTCATGTTTTGACTGTTGCCTTACCTTCCTTTACTTGCCACAGAGCTGCTGCTTTTGGTTTTCTCTTTTTTAATTTAATTTAATTTTGTTGTTAAGGTGATGTAGAGAGGGGTTACAATTACATAAGTAAGATAATGAGTATATTTTTCTTACAGTGTAGTCTTTCACAAATGGTTTTTTTTTCATCTCCTAGTTCTTTCTGCAGCACACGTTCACAGCTTCTTCAGTGTTTGTCCATTCAATGCCCAAAGACGTCTACGGGCATCAGGACGCCAGCCATCATCCTCTCTTCAGTTAAAATGCATTATTATTTTTCCCTAAGATCATGGATCTTTGACCTTATAGGAAATTATACCATCATGCTCTGTGTGAATCCAGATGCAATGCCATTTTCTCATTCAATAAAGTCCACTGATCCCAAGTCTTAGGGAATTTAATAGTTTAAGTGTAGATTTCAAGTTCTAAGGAAAGGTCATGATATTAAGGAATAAGTTCTTCCTATCTTTCCCTCTATTTCATTTTTTCTCTCTCTTCACCTTTCCTGCAATCTTAGAGAAATAAATTCTTTCATTGTCTCATGTACTTTTGTGGCCTAATGTTATCTTTTATCCATGTTTCCTTGTTAAAAAAAATCCTAATTGGCTTCATTTAGATACCATTGCTGTATTCTAACTTCATTTCCCATATATACTCCTATTCTAGTGCATGGCCATCTATTATTTACTCTTTGGTGTTGTCTCTACTAGACTGTAAAGCCTCAAAAAGAGAGAAAATGTCTTTTCCTTTCTGGTTTGTGGAGTTGGGTAGCATGTGGACATAGTGCATGTCACAGTCAGATATTCAATGGGCAGTGGCCTTTGTGTGAATGAATCTATTCATTGTCAGACTAGTTGAATTATTTTTGTGAGTTCAAGTCTGTTTGTATCACTGTATATTACCACTAAAATGGAAAATACACTTAACACTGCCTTCAACCCATGTGAAAACTTAAGTAAACGTGGGCTTTTTAAAATTGTGACTCGTATCTCAAATCAATAATCATATATCATGTCCTATCTCATTCAGAAAGAGCTTATGCCAAAGAAGCCTTTATGACGATCATGCAAACACGTAAAACCACCACTGTTACATTCATGTAGGAACTTACAATGGAGCTCACAATGCTCTGAGGGCAATTGTTATGGACAAGGTCTATTCAGCATTTCCTGAGGTCCCCAACTCAAAGAAGAACTAGTTTAAAAGACCATTGTAGTTAGAGAAAAAAATTGCTGATATATTCCAAGAGATGATGAAATATCTTATCTTATTACTTTGGCAGTGCTGAGTTCCTTTTCTGTAGAATATAATTTCCTTTTATAAGATATGAGGCATCTGTTACTACTCAGAATCAAATGCAGAAAGCTACAACATCACATGAGTATGTGAAGCTTGTGTGCCTCAAATTCAGCCCTTTGCTTAGGATATTCTACTTACACAGAGTTATTATTATATGGGGTTTTATCTGCTGGAATCCTAAGTACTTATCTTCTTTCCAAATTCATTCTGATTAAAAATTATGGTACAAACAATACAGAGGATGTTATTGCTAGATTATTTTTAAAAGTAAGACTATAAAACACATATATTATACATACATATGTATGTACATTTTATCTCTTAGTATTATGTTGTTACAGAAATATATTATACCTTAATTTATCCTTAAGAAACTAAATTATATCATTATAGAGCCACAGTCCAGTACTCTAATCAAAAGTTTATAGTGAGAAAGGACAACTCATTTTTTCTACTCTTTTCATTGAGAAGAATATTAGTCAAAAATAAACCTTTTACTTTTCTAAGTAAAATTAAAACTCCTAATATGCACTGACTCTCTGATATTGAAGCTCTTATTACATATCAAAATATTTCTTCTTGCTTTTATCTTTTGCATTCTTAACTTGTTAGGAAAGCTCGCAACTACTTTGAGTGTCCACACCCCTATTCATAGCCATCTGGTTTGCAGATGATAAATAGAACCTTAAGGCCTGGGAAACAGATTGAACTTAAACTACGACACTACTGATCCCTAATAAATTAATCTTCATTACTCTGTCAGGGTTTCAAGAATTCATTTCTTCAGTTATTTTTTCTTTAAAGAATGAACACAAAGTATGCTCTGACACCCTAAGTGTAAGAGGCTTTCTGTTCTGCTATAGTATCTTCATTCTTCCCTTCAGGATTCTTCATATGATGTTTCTTTTTGATATTTTGATTAGTCTCATCTGTACAAACATCTTTCATTATCTAGAGTGCATGCTTTCACACCACATCAGGATGCATATTTGTTTAAATGTTTCCCGTGTACACTTGGTTCTACAGTCGTAGTGGAAGTTGGCCCATAGAGCTTTCTCTCTCTTTCTTTCCTTCTTTCTTTCCTTCTTTTTTCCTTCCTTCCTTCCTTCCTTCCTTCCTTCCTTCCTTCCTTCCTTCCTTCCTTCCTTCTTTCCCTCCCTCCCTCCCTCCCTCCCTCCCTCCCTCCCTCCCTCCCTCCCTCCTTTCTTTCTTTCTTTCTTTCTTTCTTTCTTTCTTTCTTTCTTTCTTTCTTTCTTTCTTTCTTTCTTTCTTTCTTTTTTAAAATTTAACTTTATTGTCAAAGGTATGTACAGAGGCATACATTGTTATCCCTTCCACATTTTTCTTCCAGGATCCCTCCCCATCAATCTACTCCCCTCAAGTTGTAAAGTTCATTTACAACATATTGTCTTGTGAGGGTTGCTGCTGCATTGGTTCAATCTGTGTCTCATAATTTTGTTCTCCTTCCATTCCCTAATTCAAATAAACATATATATGATATACCAGGTACCAAAATCAGATATAGTGGCAACATGGGGTGAAAATAGAGTAAAAAAAACCAAAAAAGAAATAACTTCACCTAGTACATTAAAAACAACAGCCACAAAGAAAAAAAAGACACAATCAATGCTTATGTGGTAGTTCCTGAATGAATAGTAAATTAATTCTGTTACAGAAGACTTATTCTTAAAAAATGTAGAAATGACTATTAAGATGAGAAAAATAGGAAAAACCTACAAAAGGAAGTAAGAACTGCAATTACAAGACAGGACTTTAGGAAACAGTATTACCTTGGATAACCTTAGACGCATGGACAGGCAGAATTCTTAGGAAAAAACAACAACAACAAAATATCTCCTCCTTGAGGAGTGAAACCCAACTGAGAGCTTACAACATGGCAAAAATGACAGCTTGTATTAAATGTGAGCGCATTTAATCCTTCAGTAAGAACTCTTGAGAAACCATACAGGCCACAAAAATCACATACTGCAGCCTTCAAATTGTGACACAGACAGTGCATATGAGTAAGGGCCGCTTAATGGTTTAGGAGATGGTTAATATTTCACAGGTTGTAGGGCATGATTCTAGAGAGTAGGACCAGGAATACTGGTATCATTAAATTGGGTTTATCATGTGAGTGGATGTGGATGATTTTAACAAAGATTCTTAATTGGCACAAGGAAGTATTCTTTTTCTCTCTCTTTTTAAAATTTTCCTTTTCTTATTATATTTTATTGTCTGGCTGATCTATAGAGGGGTTACAGTTACATTCATCAGGTAAGAAGAAACAGAGCTCAGCGCCAGTGTTTCATGCTTGTAAACCTAGCTACCCAGGAGACTGAGATCTGAGGATCACAATTCGAAACCTGCTTGGGTGGGAAAGTCCCCAAGACTCTTATTTACAATTAAGGATCAAAAAGCTGGAAGTAAAGCTACAGCTCAAGTGATAGAGAACTAACTTTGAGCATAAAAGCTCAGGGACAGCATTCAGGTATGGAGTTCAAGCCACAGGACTGGCACACACACAAATAAAAGTTTGTAAAGTATAAATAACAACCAGGATGAAGTAAATGATACAGTTCTGAAAACAGATGAATTATTATTGGGACAGACTGCATTTGAGAGCAATTGCTGAGATTTGAGGAATAAGATGGTTGTAGTGCCAATTAAAAAACAGTTTTAGTAGCTAAATTTAGAATAGATTGCATGGCAGTAATTATAAAAAGAAATCTGGATTCTTGTGGTAATGAAAGCAAGGAGAAATGAAGGAAAACTATGCTGAGAAATTCCTGGTTGACTCTGTGGTCATAAAATATGGAGCAGTCTATTCTGGAATATGAATGGGCAAAAATATTATTATAAATTTTTATGTTTTCATGGGTGACCAATAATACAATTATTAAGTAACAGACAGTTAATACTGCAATTTACTGAGTGCCTTATAACTACACTCCATTATTAAGCCTATGTACAGTACCTTCTTATACATTAAGCAAGTGGCATTAAAACATTTTCTCAATGTTGGTTTAAAATATTAATTGTAATAAGATTATTTGAACTCTTCAATTTGTAAATTACTCATGTTTCTATGGCATAAATGAACTTTAAACTTATACCATACTGAAGTTTCAGTTTCAATGAAATATTTTAATTTTTTTCCTTTGTCACTATTTTTGATCTCTGTATCTTTTGTCTTGTATGTAAGTTTGCCTGTTTGGGGAAGGAAATGGGAAGCATGGAAATAGTGGGACAAAGGGTGAAATAATATAGCAGTGGTATTCATTAAACTTTATATTAAAAGTGAACCATGCAACTTGTGGGAAAGGAGGGGCAGGAGGGAAAAACTGGGAGAAAATGAAAGAAGAGGTGACATTCAAAAAGAAAAGTACTCATTATCAGATTTGCCATCTGTACATCATATTTACAATAAAAAGAAAGATGGTTTTGGGAAGTATTGCCATTTTCATGGTGTTAATCCTCCAAATCTAGGAGCATGGTAGGTTTTCCACTTCCTTAAGTCTGCTTTAATTTTTTTTCTCAGGTTCTTACAATTTTCATCACAGAGATTCTTTGAATCTTTGGTTAATACCTAGGTATTTTTTTAGGCTATTAAAAAGGAATTTCTTTCCTCAGTTTAGCCTTGCTCTTCTCATTGCTGGCATACAGAAAAGCTATTGATTATTTTTTTTTGTAGGTAAATTTTATACCCCTCTACTTTGCCAAAGTTTCAGATTAGGTCAAGTAACTTGGGAAAGGAGTTTATAGAGTTTTTAAAATACAGAATCATGTCATCTTCAAAGAAGGAATGTTTTACTTCTTTGTTCCCTATTTGGATCACCATTATGTTTGTCTCTTACCTTATTGCTCTAGCTGAGAATTCCAATATTGTATTGAAGAAGAATGGGGAGAACAGATATCCTTGATATAATCTGCAGATGGGAATATAAACTTGTTCAACCACTCATATTCACTGTGGAGGTTCCTCAAAAGACGAAACATAGAGCTCCCCTATCACCCATAATCCCACTCCTGGCATTTACCCATATGATCACAAACAAGACTAAAGTTACCAGCACAACAATGTTCATTGCAGAATTATTTACCACAGCTAAGATATAGAATCAACTCAGAAGCCCCTCAGTAGATGAATGGTTTAAGAAAATTTGGTATATATACACACTGGAGTTCTATGCTCCTATCAGAAAGAAATAAGGAAATGGAAAGACTTGGAAAAAATTAAATGAAATAAGCTGGACCCAAAGAAACATTGGCTACATGGTTTCCCTTATTTGTAATAACTAGAATACATCTAGGATATTCTTAGCAGAGGATCTCAGTATCTTAAGAGCTATGTACATATCAAAATAAACCCAAGTAATGAAAAGAGACAAGTTTTTTAGCGCACTGTTTGCAGTTCTTTCTTCTATCTTTTTTCCCCTTGGTTAATTCCTTGTGTCACTGTTTTTTATTTCTCTATATTCTTATCTAATTTGGAGAAGGCAAGGGGAATCACAGAAACGGTGAGACCAAGGATGAACCATTACAACATTGATTTTCATTAGACATTATGTTGGAAATAATTTTACAACCTGGGATGGGGGAGAGGACTCAGGAGGAGGGAAGAGAACAAAATGAGAGAGGAGTAACACTGTTGAAAGGAAATGTACTCAGTACTTTAGTTATTTAACTGTAAAACCTCTGTATGTCAACTCTATAATAAAATTTAAAGAAATAAATGAAAAAAATTTAAAATGCTGTCAAATATAATTGAAAAATGTATGCTGGATTCATGGATCAAGTGGTCGAGAGCCATCCAAGCAAGCTCAATCCCTATGTCCAAGCCCTAGTGCCTCAAAAATAAAGATAATTGCTATAAAATGACCACCTATAAAACACCACAGTATTATTTTTCTTAGGGAGAGAGAGCTCAACCTTAGCTCTTTGATCCATCAGATAAACTTCATTATGAAAAACAAGTGAAACAATTGGATAAGAAGATGAATTTAGCCATATAATGTGTGATTGTTGTCCTTAATGTACTGTTATCTCTCATCTCTTTTGCTGTCTCTTGGTTATCTCATATTGCTACAGTATTATACCTTGTTATCTGATATATTGTAAATATGTTTATTTGATTATTTGAAATTGGAAGTGGAAGGGGGGAAAACAAGATGAGGGGCGGGGGTTGGGGGAGGGAAAAGGGGACCAAAACATGAGATAGGGTATCAATGTTTGAGAAGTAATGCACCCTCTATCTGGTGAATATAATGTAACCCTTCTATTAATTGCAAGAAAAATATATGAAAAAAGAAGATGAATTTAGGAAATGGCACTGTGTATCAAGTGGTAGAGAAATACTCTTGAGCTGAAGAGATCAAGGACAGCACCCAGGCCCAGAGTTCTAGCATCAGGACGGGGGTAGGGGAGGGAGGGTGGGAGAGGAAGAAGAAGAAGAAGAAGAAGAAGAAGAAGAAGAAGAAGAAGAAGAAGAAGAAGAAGAAGAAGAAGAAGAAGAAGAAGAAGAAAAAGAAGAAGAAGAAGAAGAATTAGTATTAGACTTTATTTCTGGCCCAGTTGACTGACAGTTCACTACAGGTCGATTATATCTGAAGAATCCAAATGAAATTTAGCAGTCTATTTTTCTTTTGATGTAGCAATGGTAAATTCAAGAACTGGGGAGAAAGTTGGGGATGGAGATGGTGCTAACATTAAAGCTTACTTTCAGCATATGACCCCTGTGTCTGCATATTTTATTAGGAGCGAGGAAATTTCCAAGCAAAGAAATGAGTAATTCATCACAGTAAAATGGATACTTCACTATACATCAACAATAGTCTTTTGTTTTAGGTAGAAGAAGAATAAACTCTTCTATGGTATCATAGAATAAGTTTGAAAATTGACTCCAGTAATTTGATGAAATCATTTTGTCTGTGTGAATGCTAATCCTTTATGTACAAAATAGGAAAATAATTTCTGCTTCACATATTTTATAATAACTTACCAGAAAACATCTGAAAATTGCCTTCAAATTAAACACCTCAGGAATGCTACTTATTACTGATGTCCCTTGGAATTTGAATCAGCACTATTACTCTTGGTGTGCTGAATGGGTATTTTATCTCTATTTCCAACTCTGCCTTCACACCAGACTTTGATACCTTTAGCTTTGAGATCTTCCATGTCTGCCTGTAAAAGCCCTAGCATTTGTTCCAGAAACTCTCACCTGAAGCATTTGTTTTTCAAAGGGAATGCAAATGACTGTTCTATATTTCTTTAAAGTAAAATAATGATGATTTTTTAAAATTTTTATTTGAAAAATATTAAAAACAGGGGTTACAGTTACATATTTCAGGCCAAAAATTAATCTTCTCTTGGATAATGTCACTCACTGATTTATTTTTAAACTATTTAAAAATACCAAATGCATAAGATATAAAATTTACAACATTTTCAAATAGAACATTTGAATTCAAATAAATTTACATGGAATATTTGCATATGCTTAGCTGTTTATAAAGCTTTCTTCCCCATGAAATTTACCTCATTTTCTTTCTCTCTTGCTTTCTTTTTTGTGGGTTATGGGGCTTGAACTCTGGGCCTGGGTGCTGTCCCTGAGCTCTTCAGCTCAGGTCTGCCGCTCTATGGGCCTTGATGTTGTCCCTAAGCTCTTTAGCTCAAGGCTACCACCCTACCTCTGGAGCAACAGCCCCACTTCCCCTTTTCTAGAGATTAATTGGAGATAAGTATCTCACAGTCTTTAGTGCCAAGGCTGGCTTTGAACCTCCATCCTCAGATCTCAGCATCTTGAGTAGCTAGGATTACAGGTTTGAGCCCCCCACACCTGGCTATCTCATTTCTTTTGAGGTAAGTATTGTAAGACTTAATTTTTTATTAAAAGAGAAATTACTTAACTAAAAGTCTTCCTGATAGTATTTACTAGAGCTGAGTGATCTAGTACCAGAAACTTTTTTCTAGTATATATTAAAAATCTACAATGAGAACTGATAGTTTACACAAAATTAATAGGGGCAGATGGAAAAACCAACACCATTAGAGAAAGTAACTTGAAAAGCTAAAATGCTGAGCATAGCATTATACAGTGTGAGCAAAATAAACATCCCCCCTTTTTTTGTCCTATACATGCTCAACATATCATGTTTCATAAGCACACTATATCTCCTTGAGGCTAGATTGTATGCATAAGTTATTTATAATTAGAGGATATATATCAGAATGGAACTACAGGCTTTTATTCTCTTGATTATAAGTGTACCACTCTTTCATTGATGGAGTCATTAATGTCTACTCTTGGAAGCTCTTTGAAGTGCCTTTAGAGGTCCTTTCATCTCTACATTTCTCTGAGGACTCATCATATTTGATAGTATCTTTTTCCTTGGTGAATGGCATCCAAAATTGCCATGTAGGATTGACAGAGTAAGGACACATATGCATGTGTACAAATAGGTATATATTCATATATCTATGAAAACTTGAATCACTTATTATTTTTTACTATTGGGGAAGTAGGTACACTAGATGGATTTTGGATTTTAGGGCATTTCTCCACATGTTCTCTTCATATATGAAAATATATTAATGATTTGGATAAAAGCCCAATTAGATAAAGGTTGGAATTAGTATCTTAAAAATATAAACTTAGGGACAGGTTTTTAATCCTAGCTACTCAAGAGTCTGAGATTTGTGAATTATACTTTGGAGGCAAATCAGGAAGACAAGATATGAATCACATTATCACTAGTGAATCTGAAAAAAGGCTGAAAGTGTGGGCATGATTGGGCTCAAGTGGTCAAATATCAGTCTTGAGTGGAAAAAGTGGACAAGAACACAAAGTCCTAAGTTCAAATCCTCCCTCCCCCATACAGAGCCTGAAGTCCTTATGTAAATTCTTTAGGCTATATATTAGGCCTACAGAAATATTTTGTTTGGCTCACAGAATATTTTGGAAACTATTTCTATTACATCATAACATGGAAAGCTTAAGAGAATTGAAATACAAATATTGATTTATAGATTCTGTTTAAATTTTTGAGGTCCAAGAAACTCTGAATCTATGCTATTTAGGCACTGACTTCTTTTCCCTCTATGGTAAGGCAAACCTGAACAAATATTGCACAAGCTCCATTTCTCCAACCTATCTTCTCACTTCTTTGTAGGCATAACTGGTCCTGGACACTGAGAGTCAACTGATTGAACTCCTTTCTACATAGGCTTTTTTGACTCTAGTGGTGAAGAAAAGAAAATATTTTCTGAATCCATGGTTAAAAAACTTAGAAACTTAGAGGAACCATTTCTACTGTATGAGTGAAAATATCCACTATTTGTTTACTGTAGAAAGTATGACTGTACCAAAGTAATACTAGTTTATGATCCAGTGAAAAATAAAGCCATCTACAAAATGTGTACTTCCTAAACCTGACTCTCCAGTGGTGACCATAATTCTACCTTCCTGTTATTTCTACCAATAATTTTATTAGGTAATATAAACCCATACAAAAATCTCATGTAAACTGCAAATAATAAATAATTGGATGGGAGTTTGGCCTAGTGGTAGAATGCTTGTCTAGCTTGCATGATTCGATTCATCGATGCCACATACACAGAAAAAAAAAGCAGGAAGTGGTGCTGTGGCTGTAGTGGTGGGGCTGTAGGCTTGAGAAAGCTCAAGGACAGGCCCTAGATGGGATATAAATGAATAGTAAATTTATTGATTGCAATATGAAATGGAAACTAGAAATGACTTATAACTTGCATTGAAGATAGTTTTAGACATGCAGGAACTATTGGAATTACCAATAGAGGATTATTTTTTGTGTCTTAAATCTGATTATAGAAGCCATCTTCCTTTTTCATGTAATCCTTAAGAAGTATAATTAGAAGTTGATCCAAACATTTATATTTGCTTCATTTTTTCTAGCCTTTGTCCTTGGCTTTGTGTTTGGTAATACTAAAATTTCATAAATATGTGTTTATTGTGTAGTAGTTCATTAAGTATGAACTTGCTTTATGTCTTCAAGGTGATAGGCCAAGGTGATCCCAAAGTCTTCCTTATATGGAGGAATATTTGTGAACTTCTCTGATTCTGTCACCACCATTGGACTGAAGACATTGTCTCTCTACTTCCCATTTCTTTGTTTTCTTCTCCTCTGTCCTTAGGCTGGAGCCAACTTCGTTTACATTGGGCCACCTAATTGGTTTGCTATACAGTCCATTACCATCGCTCCAATTAGTTTCTTCTAGAGTCTCAGGAGATTCTATATCTTCCTTCATCCATTTTGCTTGAGCTAAATTGATCAGGGACAACACGTAGGCCCAGAGTTCAAGTCCCACGACTGACAAAATAAAATGTTGCTTAAATAAAAGTACAATAAATTATTTAAAACATTTCCAGGCACTGGTAGCACATGCCTGTAATTCTAGTAACTCAGAAAGCTAATTACTGACATTTGTGATTCAAAGTCAGGCTGGGTACCAAAGTCCCTGAGACTTTAATTTCCAATTAACTACGTTTCTTTGGGTCTGGCTTACTTCAGATGGCGCTGTGGCTCAAGTGGTAGAGCAAAAATGCTCAATGACAGAACCCAGACCCTGATGCACACACACACACACACACACACACACACACACACACACACACACACACACACACACATTCCTTTAAGGTAGTTTTATTTCACATTGAAGCTATAGCTAATATGAATTTGTGAATTTGTTTTGGATCCTTTCAGTAAAATAATTTACTTTCTTGGATTAACAAAAAGTTGAAGTAGGTGAAATCTTTCCCCAAACAAGTTTCTTTTTCTCTTTTTTGGTCCCAAATGATACTGTTATTCTGGAATGTTGATGTGGTAGGAAACTTCTACTTAAGTCTCTAAAAACCATGCAATGATTACATATCATAAAAATAGATGTAAAACGTGGCTATTCTGGCCATTTGAGGTCAGATAAAATTTTTGAGAGCATATTTCATCACATTTCTTTACAGTTCATGAACTCATTTTTCTAAATAATGGACAATTTTATATGCCAATCAAAATATGAACCTCAAGGCATAATTAATAGCTTGTAATCAAAATTTAGTATTCTCTGTCTTAACCTCAAGTTTAAAATTTAATATTCATGTATATATTTGCAATTATATTGCCCAGAACATCAGACTATTATATTTGAATTATTAGTATTATTATATACTTGAATATGAACATCACAAGAAATGTAATTGTAGATTTGTATATTGAATCTCTTTAATCTCATTTATTTTATCAAGTACTAGAGGTGAAATTTAAGAAAAGTGACATATAAATGAAGAAATTTTCTTGGAAGGACTATATGAAATGGGTGAAATCATACTTGGGGATTCTTGCTAACAATTCTTTCATACACATTAGAATGGTTGAATTTTGATTTTTTGCAGACAAAAGTAGATACTATTGGAGTATTTCCTGGAGTCTAAGTGTACAAAGAGTCACATATTTCCCCTCTACTGAGTACAACAGATTGTCTTCTTCAGTTCCCAACATTCTTGAGGAGTTTTACAAATCCTTCTCTATATTAAATTAGGCTCCATGTCCAGGCAGACTGACTGGTGGCCAATTTTTGCCCTTATATCATTTGTTTTCTAATATTACCTTCCTGTCTGAAGATGAGCTAATTAAACCAGGTGTTTCCCAGTTGAAAATTTATTAAGAAAAATTTAAATCTCTTCATCCAAATGTCGTTTTCATGAATTTGAATGAACAACATAAATAGCTTATAAGCAAAAAATGACTTAAGAATTCTTTTATACTTTTTAATGTATTATTTTCTGACTGTCCCCATTTCATAATTTACTTAGTAATCAGGCATTTCTTACATCCTCAGCAAGAATTCGAAATCAATAAAGCAATAAAGATGAAATTTCTTATAATAATATAAATAATATATTTCTTTGATAATAGATTTATATCCCAACTTCCTCCTTTAAATGTTAACATGAATGAAATTTATCTCCTTGCCTTTTTGGGGCTAGAACCTAGCTTCTACTATTGAGCTACATTCCTAAATAATAAACAAATATTAGAGTTTGTTCTTTCATTTCTAGCTTTAAAACAATTTCCTAATCTCTATACTGCAACTCATCTATGTTCAAATAAAATACTCTAGAATATTTTTGAAATAAACATCACATATTATCTAGTATTTCTGAATGTAAAATAAGAAACTTTTAGATTCTAAAAAACTAATTTTTACAGGAAACTATTACTGTAATCTTTTTTGAGACAGAAGCTTGCTAGCAGCATAAGATTGTTGAATTTGAGGCTTTGGCCTCCTGAAAAGGAATACAAACCACATCTTGCTAAAACCATTACTTCATTTTTTAAATTCATGAACAATTTAAGGAATTGGTCAGAATTTTTGCCCTCAAAGAAGTAAAAAAAATTCTCCAATCATCTTACATATTTCATATTTAAAACATGAATTTGGGGATTTCTTCAGCAACTCAGGTTAGAGTTGTACCCTTTTTGGTAAAATGGTAGGGGGTTGTTGTTGGTTTTCTTTCTTGTTTCTTCTTGTCAAGTTATAAAAGCTTTGAAAACAAGCTGAAAACCTAACTGCCTGCCTTTCAGCTTCAGACTGTAGCCATCTGTTTTATATAAGTGGCTTTTTTTTTTCTTGTTAGATTCTTGGTGTGAAGTGTTTTTCTTGAAATTTCTTTTTTGCTTTGTGAATTCTTCTCAGAGATGTAGCTCACCATGGGACTGTAAAGGCACACATGGATTCTGGGAAAGCGTCACAATTTACTCATGTTGGAATCCCATTGAAGTGATCTAAATTGGAACTTTTCCCAAAAATACTAGTACTAAAATACCAACGTGCCCTAATGTTTAAAGTGATTTTAACTTAAGGACTCTGATACCTTACAAGGGAATGATTAGGGAGAGAGATTCCAGGTTTGTCAGAGCCTTCAGTGCTAAACTTTCCTATGGAGGAGACTGGCACTAAACTGTTTTTCTCCAAGTGGAGGGCTGCTTAAACTAAGAAATGACAGCTTCCTTGTTCATCCATTTAAAGAAAGTACATCATTGGAAGTGCTGAGTGTGAGGACAACAGTAATTACTTACAAATCCAGGAGAGAAATACCACAAGAGCTTCTAAGAAATACAGATGTCCAGTTTCAAAGCAAAACAAGAGTCACTGGAGCTATCTCTAGGCATCAGTACTTAAAACAACAAGGGCTCTGAATGATTTTGATGCAAAACTAGGTTTTAAATCACCAACTTCAAACAAAATCAAGGATGAAGTTTACAACAAAATGTAAAACCCTCAATTTGAGGGATACACAGTATTTAAAAAAAACACCAAACCCAAAATTATATAAGATTACTTTTGAGTAAAATCTATAAATTAAAGAAGAACTGGAAGATTATAAGTATATGGTCTTAACAGTAACCTGAAACATTAAATGGCTCTAAAAGATCATACTGGGATTTGTATCACCTGCATTAAAAAAAATCTAAGCAAGAAAATATGAATCGTATTGGATGAAGCTGCAAAGTCTTCTTCTGTGGCTTAAATTTTTATTCAAGATACCGTTCAATTGACTTAAAAATTCCAATCTACAATTATGTGACATATACTTGTTTTGCTTTGGAAAAGTGTCTTGTAGCAGTAACAAACCCAATTAATTGATACAAATGGGATAGTCCCCATAATTCAGAAAAAAATCATTTTGCCTCACAGAAATCATGTTTTCCTTAGTCCTAACCCTTGTCACCATCATTCTTAAAATCTAAGTGGGCTTCTATTTGTGCTAGTATTTAAGACAGACTTGAGCTCACAGTGTCCTGTGGAAGATAAAGAATTCCTCTACTCAGATTCGCCCCAGTTGATGTGTTTCTGCTACTAAACCATTATTATATTCTCTTTCCTCACCCCATTATACTTTTTGAAAGACTAGTGTGGGGCATAAAGATGGATCTGAATCTATACTTGATATATAGAGATATAATTTGACTACGAGAAGTCTGGGCATTTCTGTGCCAGGTAACAATGGGTTTGAGTTTGAATAATGCAATGACTTTTCATAGCACTTTCAAATCTCTGTGATGTTCAAAATAATCTGGAGAGATGATATCCTACTCCTGTTTTTAAGATGATAAAAATGTGAGGAACAAAACTGTTATTTGCTAGTGGAGACAACGGGGTGAAAAAGTAGAACACAAAAAGCTTAGAGTATTTAACATATTCAATTATCCTTGCCTCTTACTGTTTCCAAATGACTAACTTAAGGGTAGAAATAGATCCTAAAGTGAAACATTTCCCTATCTCACATGCTCCCATGAGCCATTTTTTGCTCTTGGCTTGGAGTCTATAACTTGAAGCATGCCTCTACTTCATACCTTTTGCTGGCTAATTACAGGTAAGGTCTTGAGGATCTGTCTACTCCAAAAGGCCTGTGGAGTAGCAGGGGTTACAGATAAGAGTCACTGGCCATCTGGTACACTGTTTTCATGTGTATGTGCAGTTCTTCTCATTATGAGCATGGGGCCAAAGAAAGCAAACACCACAAAGTGAAGTTCATCAGACACCTGTCTTCTTCCACACACCTCAAACTCCTCCTAATCCTGTCCTTTTCCCCATCACTCAACTTCTCTTTCCCCATCTTCTTTCGAATTTAGCAAACAATCTATTATTTCTGGATGAATTGTCCTTTGTTAGTTTTCAGCTGACACATCACTTTCAATAGAAAGAAGCCAATTTTCTTAGGAAATACTTTAAAATACAATCCATTAGTCTCCCAGTTTTACTTATTTTAAGAAGCTTGTAATATATTTTAACTGCTTAGTTATCTCACTCCTTTTATTATTTGGTGATAGCTACTTATAACTGTGTTTTGTTTTATTTTGTTGCTTTGTTTTGTTTTGTTTGGCTTTCTTTGAGTAGCTAATGGTACTCAAGATTCATTGCATGAATGAAGACTGTCTATTCTTTCTACTCATGGCCTTAGCATTCCATGGAGTATTTCTGTGGGTAGTTTCTTCATTCTGTCAGACCTTATCAAGGCCTCCATTTTAATTATGTTGCTTGTAATTAAACCTTTTATTGTGAAGTTTATTTTAATACTACCTTCTTCAGAAATGTTAGCTTTTGCTTCTATTATTTTACTTACAACCTTTGCTCATACATAACTTAATCAGTTTTGAGTTTTAGAAGCCAAATAGCTGATTTTCTTTTTCCTCTATAGGATATTCCAATTAATATGCTTCAAGTGCAGTATCATTTGTTGGAATCCACTTTTGCTTAGCAACACTGAACAAAATGTAACTTTGTACTTTTTATTTTAAGAAAACATGATATTAATTTTAACAGAAATAAAAATGTCCATTGACACATGAAATAATGCTCAATATCTCTGGCTGTGAAAGAAATGCAAATCAACACTGAGATTCCACTTCACCCCAGTTAGAATGGCCATTATCAAGATAACATGTAATAACAGATGCTGGTGACCATACGGCCAAAAGGTACTCTTATACCCTGTTGATGGGAATTGTGAGCTTGGTCAGCCCCTCTGCAAAGCAGTACCGAGGTCTTCAAAAAATTAAATATAGAATGATGCTATATCCCAGTAATTCCACTCGTGGGCTTTCATCCTAAAGATTACAAATAAGGCTAAAATAAGGCTACCTGTACAACCATGTACAACCATAGCTAAGATACGGAATCCACCCAGATATCCCTCAATGGGCAAACAGATCAAAAAAATGTGGTGTACATAATATACACAACATAATTTTATGCATCCATAAGAACGAACAATATTGTATCATTTGTAAGGAAATGAAAAGATTTAGAAAAATATAGTAAGTGAACTAAGGCCCAGAGAGACAAAGGTTGCAGGATTTTCATTATGTGTGATAGAGAGAGCCTATAGATCTATAGGTAAATAGGAATGGTAGCATGCAAATAGCTACAAATATTTAAATATGATAAAGGGAGAACTCAAATAGAGTAATTTCCTAGAAAGACACAAAGCCCAACGAAATAAACACCAGTAAAAGGGTACTTGCAAGAGTGTGAGGTGGGACCAAGGGGAGATGTGTAGACAAATGAAGAGAAGGAGAAAATGCAATCAAGAATTCAATGTATAACACCACAAAATCTAGAAAAATGAGGGAAGAGGTGGGATAGGGGAGTTGGTGAGAATGTTGATGGCGTGACACTGATAAAGATCATTGTATTCATGAACTCTTTTGTTAAATGGCAACTCCATTGTGCAACTTAGAGATAAATAAAAAATTCTGTTTCTTTTAATCATAAGGAAATTTCTCATAATCTCTTACAATTACATGAAATAATATAAAGAATAAACATTTAGAAATTAGACTATACATTTTCCTTTACTATGGTCATGTTTCTTATTGTATTAACCTTTCTAATCATTTTTATTTTTACACTTAATAAAGCAGTGAGTGTTAAAATCATTACTAACAAATTAAGTTATAATATAATTCCTATAAAAACTTAAAGATATCTAAGTGCAGGAAACTGAAAATAATGGCTTTTGTAATTTGTCATCCATAGGCTGGCATATAGTCATGCCTGGAAAGGGATCTCAATACATACTACATATTTTTTCCTTTCTTCATAAATGGACATGAAGTTCAAGAATTCTAACTGCCAGAATTCATAAGCCATAAACAATTTTCTCTGTAATTTAGGATATGTGGTAGAAGTTTCATTAGGAAATTTGGCACAGATACAGGGAAAGTTTTGTCTGTTTGTAGAGTTCCTAATCCTCAGAAAAGTTATTGTTCTATTCCATAAATCCAGATACTTCAATGGTACTATTTTCTAGGATTGAATTTCTACAACAGAAAGATAGATAATATATGTGGAGATATACATTCAGTTTTCTTTAGTTGCCAATCTCATGGATAATATAGTCCAATCATGAAAAATTTTACCAATGACCTTTATAATTAATGCTGTTAGAAAAATTTCAGAAAAATTCTTAGTTGTTGCTGTTTTATTAACACTACAAAGAATTAAAATTGTCTCAATTATCTTTCATTATATTCTTAGTCAAATGATCATATTTTGTATTAGGTCACACGATCTTTTAAGATACTGTAAAACAAAATGTGCAGGCACATTTATTCCATCATTTTTATTTATAATATTTATAACAACTCAAAAATCTACTTTGACTGATAAGACAATTATCAAACATGAAAACATATGGAAGTTTAAGTTTGATTTTGTAAGGCAGTTTATGTTTTCAAATCCCCTGACAAGAATCAATCTAAAGACAGCAATAAGGGCCGGAAGTTGGCCTAGTGGTAGCGTGCTTGCCTAGCATGCACGAAGACCCGGGTTCGAGTCTTCGGTACCACATACATTGAAAAAAGCCGAAAATGGTGCTGAAGCTCAAGTGGTAGAGCTCAAACCTTGAGAAAGTCCAAGGACAGTGCTCAGGCCCTGAGCTTAAGCCCAGGACTGGCAAAAACAGCCATAAAATTTAAGAACTTCTATAAAGATATATTCAAACTTCAGAAAATGTAAGACAATAGAGCTGAATATATACTATTTTAAAATAGCTAATAATTTGATTTAAATTGTACTTTTCAGTGTTGAGTTATATTGAGTTTCTTCCAGTGATATTTCAGCATTGCTTACTTCATTTAAATAAAATAGAGAACCTGATGTATTTTGTTTGGTATAAAAAAAGAACCTGATGTATTTTGTTTGGTATAAAGGAAGTCATGTTTATTCAATGTACACTGACCGAATTCTGGAAGAAATTTCATTTCCTATGACCTATGAACTAATCTAATAAAGAACAAAATACTAGTTGGTATGCAGATATTTACTAACTATACTCATTCAGATGCTTGAGTCTTATTCATGTCATGGAGCTGGATTTTCCATAAGCCAACAAGATGGTTTTCACAATCAATATCCTTCGAGGCCTCAGGGCAGTTAAGAGAAAATACACCGGAAATTAGGATGAGTGCTTTTGGAGAGTACACAGGCTAAGCAGCTAGAAAAGCACTACTGACCAGTAAGAGTCTGGAGCTGAATAGAAAGAGCAGAGCTAACGTTCAGATTTTTGTATTCTTTTCTGCCCTTTAATAATGAATTTATTTTAAAAAACTCATCCTAATCTTTCTTCTTTATTATCTTTACAGCAACCTGAACTTCACAAACTTTTAATTAAAAAAAAAAAAGAAAGAAACCTCTTTTGGGGTTGGGAGAGTGGCCTAGTGGTAGAGTGCTTGGCTAGCATGCGCAAAGCCCCACCTTTTATTCCTCAGTACTACATACACAGAAAAAGCCAGAAGTGATGCTGTGGCTCCAATGGCAGAGCACTAGCCTTGGGAAAAGCTCAAGGACAGTACCCAGGCGCTGAGCTCAAGCCCGGGGTTTGGCAAAAGACAAGTGAAACAAAGCAAAAACACAACAATCTTCTTTCAAATTAATCTGGATCCATTACTTTTCCTTTTTACTTATGGAATTCACCAGTCACTTCATGAATTTTACTCATTTGAGATCCATATTCAGATTGTGAACTAAAAGTTTTATCTGTGAAAAATTTGCTCTTCTTTCTCTTACAAAAGAAATCTATTCATCTAACAGAGTGCAACAAGTAAGACGGCATGGGTGCTCAAATAATGATTATGCCACACAGGCACTTTAGATTTTGATCAATTCAAAATCTATCCTTTTGATAGGATGCAGTTGACAGTTTAATAAGGCTTTTAGCCTAGCTTCAAAAACAGCAAGTAGTAGGTGTTAATATTTCTACTAAGTCAATCTTCCTTACTGTGCACCTGTTATACTTGAGATTAAGTTGTTTAAACAAATGCATTTCTATTTCCAAAACATGTATTTTATTTCATCTCTACACTGTATTTATTTTCTGTAACTACTTGTATTTGTTTCCTAGTGTTGTTCTCTAACAAACTGATCCTGAATGAAACAAGGTTGCTTAGTAAACCAGAAATGTGCATCAGGTTTCTGTTTCTTTTCTTCTTTCCCCTTTTCCGGAGTCCTATTGAACTTAGGGTCCACTATATAACAGTATTATCATAATCTAAGTAGTTACCTCTTTAAATGTCTTTATTTCAAAATGATGCCACAACCTGAAGTTCTGGATTTGAGAACTTCACTTTAAGAATCAAATTCAGTCCAGATACTACCTAGTAGATATCACTTCTCCCCATTAATTCCTGAAACTCCAAAGTCATTTTTTTCAGTTTTCTTTCAGTCTACCTCTAGTCAAAGTCTCTATATCTTCTACCTATAGACTCACAGTTTATCAGTTCTCTTTATCACAGAAACGACTATTTTTCCTAATTTCACATAATATTTTAACTTCTGGGATTTAGTCTCATTTACTTTCAACCTGGCTTTAGTTCTCTTGTTAGATTATATTCCTGAAGGTCACATATTCAGTGTTCAACTTATTAACTTTTCTAAAAATAATTTACTGAAAGTTCTCCATAGACGAGGCATTACTGTACATTCATGGTAGGGAGAAAATGAAATACTTTTTACTCTCAAGAAACATGCAGCCAAATAAGTTTTACACATAAAGCAATTTAATATAACTGCATGTTGTAGGAACTTTGTTAAATATATAGACAAAAGTGAGAGCGGGGCACAGAAAACAAGTGTGGAATTCTATGCGATCAAATCCCAGAAAATCTTCCTGGAGAAAGAAAAATCATTTTCACTAAGAATTCCTATCCTCTTTTAAAAAAAGATATTGCCTTCTGATCCTAGCTACTTAGCATGTTTTCCTTATCAACAAGTCTCTATCTTCACTTGAGGCAGTCTTTCTGACCTCTACCATCTGAAATTCCTTACATTTTTAAAGGCTTTCTTAAGAACATACATTTATTTATCCATTCTTGGATAATTTCAGCTTACAGTGGGCCAAACTTTTCATATTTATTCCATAATTCCTAAAAAACTTCCTTGAGTACTTGAAATCATTGGAAAAAAACCTGATCATTGCTACTTCATTTAGAAAGATAACAAATACTAATTTAAAAATGTCATTCCATAAGCTTTCTTTTTGTTTTCTGTACTAAGATCTCTTCTAAAGTACCATACGTCTGTTATTCATATCTTTCTGGGTTAGGAGGGAACACATGAAATGCATACTAAGTAAACTTTTAAGTAAATCATCTAAAAATAGGTATGAGTAGATTTCTTTTTAAACGTGAACAAAGCACGCACTATAAGCACAGGTACTTGATACCTTTCTTCACAGTGTTTACTAAATTATAAACTAGAACTCTGGCTGAAATTTTACTTCTTTTAACCTAGCCATTCTAAAATACATTTTTTTCTGACTACTTACAATGTCAAGAGGGTGTAATCCAGAATTTAGAGTCTAAATTTGAAAAATAGCTGTGGAATTGGACTGGAAAAACACATTTCAGTTTATTCTGGTGTTTGCCAGAGCTAGTCATTGGCAACAAAGCGTCTCGCCCTGTGTTACTGTGCATGGCTGTCCTGGCTTCTGGCTGGCTGATGGGTCCACTGGCTGAGGAACTACAGCTGTCTTCGTCCAAGTTACCTACTGTGTACACACCACTTGGTTCAGAAACAAGTGTGCCATTGTTTCACCCTCAGCCCAGAGGGAAAAAATGGTAAAAAAAAAAATTAAAATAGGAGCAATGACTTTGAGGAAGTACCAGCATTTCTGCACATTTACCCTGGCCAGTTGGTGGATAGGTGGAATCTGTTGTCAGTCACTAGCAACAAGCCAGGACTTAACACTCTTACATAGCTTGAAAGTGAAATTCCAGTGGATTTCAATTCAGATTTTAATCTTCTGGCTTGAAAACATAACTGAAAATAACACATGGGAGTAAAGGAAATTAGGGAACTCAAATCATAGAATTCTTTTGATGTCTATCACCTCCAGCCTAATTGAATTGTCCCAGTTAAGTATTCCTTAACAACCTGAGTTTGCCTCAAGATTATTTAAAGAACTATTTTCTTGTGGTCAATTAGTGCTAGTTCCTCCACTGGCCCATATGCTTTTTTGATGTCCTTAAGAATTGTATCACCATGACTTTGTATTCTGGTTCTTGAAAAAATAGCAATAAATACATTATCAAAGGAGAATATTATGTTGCTGTCATATTTGCTACAAATTTAGGTGAGCAACCAGTAAGCATTAATCTTTTGATGATTGAGTCTTCCTTATGTGAAAGGTATTGAAAAGCTAAACTATCTAAGAAAGACCCAGCCCACATAGGGCATATCAAAACTATGATCTTAGCCATTCTGTCTAAGGGATTGGATGTTGTGTTTTGAGGTTTCTACTCTCTCCCCATGATGTACATAGAACTTCCTGCTGCCCTAGGATTTGAAAACAGTTCCATTATCAAAGAGGGCACTTAAGGACTAGTAAATGTCATATGGCTTTAAGGATAACTTAAGATTATTTTAAATTCCATATTTCTCTTGATCCTAGTTTATTGAAGTCTGGTTTTACAACAGTATTTCCAAATAATTTCAAAGTGTTTGAAAGTTGCTTTTATTTTGGCTTGTAGAAATCTTTGGGTCGACATGTGCTTGACTTATCTATAAGCAGGGCAAATAAACAATAGGGAAAAACTGCTCAGAATTTAGAAAGAGATATCTGGGACAATGACTAGTCATTTAAAAGGGCTCCAGGGACATATGAAAGAATGAAAGAATGGAATTGACCTTATGGATATCAGCGTGAGTATAAAATTTTTATAATATACTACTGAAACATACATAGGCACAAATTATTCTACAAGAGAATTTCATTATATTTTGCATCTTTTGTATACATTTTATTGTATTTGGTAAGAAAACTAGGCTCCAAATTTGGATTGCTGATCTAAAGCTTCCTAACATTTTAGATAAATATCAGTAAAGTTTTCAGGATCCAAAAATATTGGCTGAAAAACTGAATTAATTCTTCTTTTTTGGGTGTCAAATTGACTCATTTGATAAGCTTAATTTGCAAGAGCCATTTAAGGCAAACTTATTTGTGATATCTGGCAATATTTATTTTTCCTAAAAAGCAAAATCTCAAATTTTGTTTTTATTTCCATTCACATAGAATTCAAAGAATACTTTTATTACTTCCGTGAAAAATAGGTAACTAGTAGACCTAGTTAAACTTTTTGTTCAAGCTAAGATTTATACTCCTTAGTTAAATAAATGCTCTATATTCTTTTCCTCTGATTTCAACATGTGCTAACTGTTGCATTAGCAAAAATTTTTTCCATAGCCATTTAATTAAAAAGAAGTTAAAAGTTTTTGAAAATTCTAAATCTTCCCATGGAAATAACAGAAGTGTTCAATTCCCTCATACTTTCTGCATAATCATCATATTTTAAGAAATTAAAATATAAATTAAACAATGATTAAATCCAGAATTTAAAGAAGACTAAAAGAAATAGTGTTATTAAGCATCTAAAACTTTCAAAACTCTAGTAAACTTACCCATGTTAACATTTACTCTAGGTAAGAATTTAATTTGGTCTCTACTTATTTACACAAATTTATACAAAACAGTTACTCCACAGCAACACAAGGACTTATGGTCACAGTTTTGGATGGTCACTATTACTTACTTTTTCCCCTAAATATGTACTTATTACCTTACAGATGTACCTGTAACCCCTCAGTACATCAGCTTGACAATAAAAGTAATTGTTTTAAAAATTGGATTTCCTGTATAATGCAATAGCCTATGACTGAAACAAATAATTTTGCATTCAGTAAGGTCTAGATGTCTTCTTTTGTATTTTTACAATTTCCATAGAAAAGCCCTTTTTCATAAATCAGAGTGTTTCAAAATGACCCTATTACCTATAATGTCTTAAGCTTTAAACTAATGGTTAATATCAACCAAATCAATTCAGCAAATATATATTGAACACTTACTATGATCTTGACATGATTCTAGGATTTCTGCACATATTAATGAAAAGTAGAATAAATAATATATGATTATAGAGTTATAGTTGTATTATAAAGCATATATGTTTAATAAGTATAAAATTATAAGTATAAAAATTCAAATGATATTGAAAATTGAAAGTGAAAATTGCTACATTAAGATGGGAGAAGAGAAACTAAAGAGAGGTACTATGTATGGTGTTACATGTGTTACATATGTGTGAGTTCTATACTTAAGACAGGAGCATATGAATTTTGTGAAGAAAAAATAAGTACTTGCAGGCTTAATGTCATAATTTTAAAGCTGTATGATGATTTTCAGTTTTATTAGATATAAATTTCATGGAAAAATTTGCATTTGGCTCAAGATTTCAGGAACTAAATCTAGAAGCTGAATAGCATATAACACTCAGAGTTATCTCCACACATCATTCAAGCCATGCACACACTGAAAAATTTTTAGTTCTCTTTGTTTCAAGCAATTCTATGGAAGAGATTAAGTAGTTGAACACTTTAAAATAATTCAAAACCATTCGTGTTCTAAGAGAGACAGAGTCTTTGGCATATCACCTGTATGTAACTTAATCACTAGGGTAAATATTAACTGTATGACTATGATTTGCCATAGTAAGTACCACAGAAATTTTGAGTGTATAGACAGTAAGTTTGACCCAATTCTCTTCATGGTATTTTTTGCAGTTGTTCTGGGGGTCGAGCCATATGGAATGTTATGAGGGGGGTGGAGAAAGGAGGATGAAATGCATGAGAAGGTTGTAAGTTGTTCTTCCGGACAAAATTGTACATGAGCACTTCATGTGCAATGTGTGTAGTTTTAGTTTCACGTCTTGGCCGCAATCATTTATATTTCCCAATGACACATGGAAAGAAATGTAAATAATACCGAATATGTGGGTATTTCTTTTTATTTTTTTTCCATTTTAAGTAAAGCAAAACCAGATTTTCTAGCTAAGTGAAAGCCATTGTATATAAAACTGAAAAAAACATTTAATAGGGGAATTTCAGATACTACATATCCATAGCCATTTTATAAAATTTGTTTTATTTGGATGTGGTATTGAAATTCTCTGTGTGAGTTGCTTCCCTTTATCTTCTTAGAATCATGGAAATACTTAAAATTGATTTCCAGTCTATCACTTTGGAATATAAAATGAAATTATCCTTAGTGGGCTAGAAATTGGATTCATTTCAAATGATCGTTGAATACTCTAAGACATCATTGGACACTTTTAGATAGCTTTGGTTCACTGTGACAAAACTCTTAAAGCAAATGCCTTACAGATGTACTCTACCTCACAATTTCAGCAGTTCCAGTTCAATGGCAGTTCCGCAACACTGTTTCTGAGCTCATGTGTGGGAAGGCAGAATACTATAGGGAAAAACACGCAGAAAAGCAAAGTGGCTCACCTCAAGGCAGATTAAGAATGACCAGGGACAGGATAGACATATGGATAGACACATACCAGTGACTGGTCCCTTTAGCTATGAACTCAAAAGATGGATTAATCCTCCATTGATAATGTTAACACCTTCATGATGTATTCACTTCACAATATGGTCACCATCTGGACACCAAAACTTGGCACAAAAGCCTTTTCAAGGATATGTTTTATATTCAGGACACAGTGAGTACCAGTTTATACACTGAAAGAGAAGAGGGTCCAATTTGCAGCAGGAACAATTTGAATAAGCATTCTAAAACCAGATTTCCATTTAGGAACTCATCAGAATGTAAAACTGTACAGGAGATTGAAGAAGTAAAAAATGTAAATCCCCACAGTCTGGTACTCATGCACCCATCCACTGTTCTACAGAAAAAGCTTAAGGTTTAGGTTGAAAGAAAAATGAACAAGTGTGTTACACTTCCCTTCCAACCTTCCCTAGTTACTTCATATTTTTCTTTGTTTTTGAAGATTTCTTTTGAAGATTTCATTTTTATTTTGAAGATTGGATATAAAGAGAAATCATAAATGTTGTGAGCATATACTCTTCAGTGGTATACATAGGAAATGAACACTCTCCAGCTTTGTCTTTCCTTTATAATGGTAATACGTGTTACACAGCAGGAGTAAAAAGGCTTTCTGAACCTAATCCATCAGCTAGGGCTGTGTGTGCGGTTGCACCTGTAGCTTGGTCCAGAGTGACACACAAGCTGCTTTGTTTCTGATTCCATGGTCCCACTAGTGGATAGTGTCATGGGTACAGTCCTTCAAAAATATCTACAGACTGGGAAACCTTACAAAATGGCAGCCCAATCTTCACCACCACCTTAGCAGGGACTATGTCCGCTGAGTCAGGAAGGCAGTTACTCTAAACTATGAGTTGTGACTGACACACTTCTATTCCTCTCTGATACAGAAATCTGTATTTGAGATACATTAGGGAAGATCCACCCTATTATCTATTTCATTTTCATTTGAAATGGGGGCCTAAATTGCATAGTTTCTGTGGGAAATGTAATAAGCATTTCAATGAACTAGTTTCCTCCTATACTCACTTATTAATTTATCCCTCATAAACATTTATCAAAGATTGATTGTGTGACCTTAGCTGAAAGGTGACAGAGATCAATGCTGTTCTGGAGAACAAGAAGAAAGTGGTAAAAATGATCCACAAAACATTTGTCTGAGTAAGAGATTTGCAATTAGCATATCTCATGAACATCCCATATTGTTTCTGAAAGACCTTTGGCCTTTGATGGCACTTTTCTTGCTGTCACAATTTAGTCAGAATGCTAATCTTGTCATACACATGGATGTATGCATATTTCCTTAGTTTTCTACAATTTAAAGAAAACTCCAATAGTTGATGTAGATCCAACTATCTCAGGGTCAGCAAATGGTTTCAGTTTGGTCATTTCTACTCAGACTTCTTTGCCCATGAATTAAAGCTGTGTATGAACGAATGGAAATGTGGGGTGTGGCCCGCAGTTGGCAAGCAATAGTCTGAGAGCTTGTTTTCCAAATGTTTATTAGAATAAGGTGGTTGGTTTGGTCTGCCATCTAGTGAGTACAAACTGAATTTTGATGATTAAACATAAAACAGAAGATTTATATGACAAATCTATGAAAGCACAGGACATTTGAACTGATTTCAAATAAAATGTGGTCAGACAAAATATGTCTCCTCTTCCTAAGGTATCGGTGCCAGGACTTTTGTGGGGATGACTTCATACTGGATTCAATTTGTTGAAACATTTGGTAAAAGGCAAGGAATTTTGTAGCTTGACAGACAAAAATTAGGCAAATTACAATATCACACAAGTTCAAAAGAATGAAACATATTGTTAGTTCTACTAGCACTCTTTAACTTTAGGAAAGACAGTAGAAACATTAGTAGCAAATTTACAGAAAAAAGAAAAAGAAAACTGTAAGTAGATCAATATGATGGTTTAGAGTTCTTTGTTCAAATAGCACAAAAATATTTGTTGTTTCAATAAATCCTTTAAAACACAACCATAAAAATGTACTTTAATACTTGTGAACATAAACTTGTGGACTTTAGATGTCAGCTTGTGTTCATTTTTATGATTTAATTGGGAGAGCCAGGAGGATAGGCATTGAACTTTTTATATGGTCATTTGATAGATTCTTACATTCTCATTTTGTTGTCTTGCTAAAATAATTATTTCTTGATAATGTCACTGTAATTTTTTAATGAAGCAGCCACATTGTTGTTTGTATTTTCTTTTGACTAAGTGTGTCTCTGTAGGAAACAGAAGGGTCACTATGAATATAAGTTGCAAAACTACCATGTAGAAACTAGAAACTTGTCAGACACGCCATGTTTTCTACCCTCTCTGTCTGTGTCCCACCTTCCATTCAGACAGGACCTAGGAGACCATCACTGAGTGTTTGAGCCCTCCATGATGTGAGTGGATGCTGCACTGGTGAAGTGAAGGCAGGATTAACTGTGTGTGAGAGCTTTTCCTCCTCTTTGCCATTTAAAAGCATTCCAACTCCATTTCCATATCATTTGAAATTTAATTATATGTTTTTAGAGAAAAAGAGACCAGTGATGAATCAGAGGATAAAACTAGCCTTCAACATTGTCATTTAAAGAAAGTAATACACCGACCTATTTCTATGCCCCTTGCATTGAAGTTATGAGTCTTAGATTCTCAGGAAGAAAATGCACTTTTTATGTTTTAATATAGGACCAGGAGAGTGTGATTCCCCCCCGACCCCACAAACCTTGAAGGAGCCACAGTAAAAAGATTCAGTTGCCTTCAGAAATATTTCTCCCACAATTTAATGATATCAAGATGACAACTGAATCACATGCTATCTTATTTTTGTTTTTCCATATCTTCTATCTACTGCCTAATATCTATTTTATCAGGAACATCACATATTTGCATAAACTATAACATACAAATGGTAATATTCTTTAAAATCTAATTTTATATTACAATAATATAATAAAAACAGCAGAAAATTATATATTGCTTTTAATGTACAATATATACCATTTTGTATACAGTTGATTATTTTATTATATAAATATTATGCATATGAAATATAAATCTTTATTATATTCCACAATGAAAATATACATTTTAAAGGACAGAGTATATATGCTTTCAAGATTTTACATAGAACTAAATTCATTTTCATTTAACCACTTCATAAATATTTTTTAACAGTAACCTCTCCCTTAGATGATACTGTCCAAGCTGAGAGAGAAACAGCAAACTGAACTGAGCTTTAACATTTATTTTAATTGCCTTTTAAAATTTTGCCAGTCCTAGGGCTTGAACTCAGGGCCTGGGCACTGTCCTGGAGCTTTTGTTTTGCTTGAGGCTAGTGCTCTATCACTTGAGCCACAGCACCACTTCCATTTTTGTTTTTTCTGTGTATGTTATATACAGGAATTGAACCTAGGGCTTTGTGCATGCTGGGCAAGCACTTTTTCACTAGGCCACACTCCCGGCCCCCCAAATTGCCTTCTTAATTACAAAGCTTAATGAGCAAAGTTATATTTAATTTAGCTTCTTAATGTACTTGTTCAAAGTACCATGGTTGCAAAGACCATGACTGAGATATTTTTATTATTAGATGCCTTTGTTTCAAACTGTCTTAGGCCATTTACATCACAGAGCTATATTATTTTAATCTAGTTAAATACCATTCAAATCCCACACTACTTATTTTTTATCTACATATCTGATTGGTTTTAAAATATTCTTACCAAAAATCATATAAAAACATAAATATCATTTTTCTATTGTTTTAATTGTCTATATATATTTACCAAATTTCTATGACTAAAGACCAAATATATGAAGCACATTAATATAGAAAGCTGTTTGAAAGTGATTTTTAGCATCATTCTAATGTACTTTGTAAGTAGAAATTGTGTGTTTCATTCTTGAGTTGGTATTGTTGAAATGGGAATCATATTTATTTGTAGTTCCACACTGTCATTTCATCCTATATATTTGTGAAGTTACTTATTTCTAAAATAGCTTGGAAATATACTTTAAAATTCTATATTTTGTAAAACATAAAGTTAATGCTATGTATTTAAGTTCATGAACCATAATTTAGTTCTATTCCTCCATCCTTCCCTTCCTTTGTACTTTCCTTTTCTTCTTTATTCAACAAGTAATTATTAAATGAAAATTCTATGAAGAGTCAAACACAAGAAATGTAGTACGAAGCAAAGAACATCTTTGTCCTTAGCTTTGTGGTTTGGTGACTCCTAGAGAAGATAAAAAAATAAAAAAAATAAATAGATAATAGTACTCATAATACATGCCATGAATTATTAGTGAATTTTTCCTAGTTTGCATGTTCATAGCTCTTCAATTTGTCACCTATCATACATGCTAGTGATGAGTGAATGGCTGAATGTGAAGATCTTCAATGAGACCATAGCATTTGGATGAAGGAAGCCTAATTTATGTAGGGCAGTGACAACTTGGAGGGAGATGACTATTGTGTAAGCCACAATTCTTGATATGAGGCAGAGAAAAGAATGAGAAAACAGGATCAACTAGTGCATGGATTGGAAAGCAAAACCTTCAGCCTTGATGAAAAAATAATTTTGACTCTCATTGGAAAGTGCCTGGAGTTTTAAGCAAGGCTATGGTGATCTACTTGGAATCATACTGTTCTTAGGTTTCTCATAAAAGTTGCATTTAAAGATATAATGTGTGGAGCCAGGAGTTTGGCCTTGCAGTAGAGTGTTTGCCTAGCATGCACAAAGGCCTAGGTTTGATTCCTTGGTACCACATACATAGAAAAAGCTGGAAGCATTACTTTTATGACCAGAGATGTCGAGCATTTCTTCATGTGTTTCTCCTTCAGAGAAGACTCTCTTTTAAGTCTTTGGCCCCTCTTTTAATGGGATGGTTGTTTCTTTGGAGATTAGTTTTGGAGTGATTCAATTTTTTGAGCTGTTGATATATTTTAGATATGAGGCCTTTCTCTGTTATGCCCCAGCAATTCTACTACTTGGCATTTACCCAACCGTCCAGAAACAAAGGGATACTAAATCCACTAGCACAATGATGTTCATTGCAGCACTGTTTATCATAGCAAAGACATGGAACCAACCCAGATGTCCCTCAGTTGATGAGTGGATCAACAAGATGTGGTATTTATACACAATGGGATACTATGCTGATGTCAGAAAGAACATCATCCCCCCATTTGTAAGGAAATGGAAAGACTTAGAAAAAATCATATTAAGTGAAGTAAGCCAGACTCAAAGGAACATAGGCTCAATGGTTTTCCTCATTTGTCATAATCAGTAGAAACCTTGGGCTTCCTAGCAGAGATTTGCAATAGAGCAAAACCTAGATACATAAGGCCATACATTATGATGCTAAATGAAAGGACCTCTAGGATATAGAAACAAAAGCCATACAATGAGTGATTGTTGTCCTTAATGTACTATGTTATCTCTCATCTCTTTTGCTGTCCCTTGGTTATCTCATATTGTTATATTATTTCACTTTGTTATCTGATGTATTGGATATATGCCTATTTGGTTATTTGAAATTGGATAGGGAAGGGGGGAAAACAAATGAGGGCTGAGGGTTGGGAGGAGGGAAATGGGGACCAAGACATGAGAAAGGGTATCAATGTATGTGAAGTAATGCACCTTCTATCTTACGAATACAATGTAACCCTTCTGTTACTCACAATAAATATATATGTGAAAAAAAAAATCTGGAAGTGGTGCTGTGGCTCAAGTGGTAGGGCTCTAGCCTTGAGAATCCAAGGACTGGCCAGAATAAATAAATAAATAAGATATAACACATGATTAGATACTCATGTGAACTAGTACCGCTACTACTGTGTATGCATATGTATTTGTGGATATTTTCCCAATCTTTCTTAAAATTTTATCTAAATATAATAAAAGTAATTGGCAGGTATTATACAATAAAATACATTATTATTTTTGTTGTAACTTCTAAAAATTGATGCAAAGGTAATCATCTCATTTCTGGTTTTTTTGTTGTTATTTCTGTTATAGTTTATTATGTCACTTTGGTTTGATGGCTATTGGAAATCTGTTCCATGAAATAGAAAATATTTTTTCTGCTTTATTTCTAAAATAAATTTTATATAATTTCAATAATTCCATGCATCTTTCCTTTGAAATTTGTCTTCCGGATACACAAACACATACTGCTTCTTGATGTAGAATTTACTAATTTAGAATTTTAATGGTCTGGATGTCATGTAAGTTTAACTAAATACTAAGATTATATATTCTCATTGGGACTCTTCTTTTACTCTCCCTTTTTAAATGGGTTATGTCATAGTTGAGCAGCCATAGCCTCAAAATAAAATTTTAGTTGGGCACTGGTGGCTTATGCCACTAGAAGGCTGAGATCTGAAAATCATGGTTGGAACTGTGTTTCAAGTAATAGAAATGACAACCTTGAGTGAAAATGTACAGGAAACACCCACACCATGTGCTCAACCCCGTACAATAATAAATAGACATATAAGTAGATAGATGATAGATAGGTAGATAGATAGATAGATAGATAGATAGATAGATAGATAGATAGATAGATAGATTTACAGGTATCACTCTCTGGTTTAAAAAAATGCCTAGGTCTATTTTCTATCACTTTTCTCTTCCTCCCCTAGGGGGATGATCTCAGTTTTATAATCATTTCATAATGAATTGTGTGTCTTGTTGTGAATACTAAAGGTTATAAGCCCATCTGTGTTTGGAAGGCTCTTTATTTTTTAGCCTGGAATTTTTGGTAGCACACAGATAATTCATTGTGTTAAATATTTTCCATTTCTGAATATTAACTTCTTTTTATTTTCATCTTTTGTAGATGGGTATGGTGAAGAAATAGCCTGTACACAAAATGGCCAGATGTACTTAAACAGGGACATATGGAAACCTTCCCCCTGCCAGATCTGTGTCTGTGACAACGGAGCCATTCTCTGTGACAAGATAGAGTGCCGCGAAGTGCTCAACTGTGCCAACCCTGTGACCCCCTCTGGGGAGTGCTGCCAGACTTGTCCAGGAACGAATGGAGATGGCAATAATTTTGGTAAGAATGCTAAGGGTATCTCAGAACAGAGCCAGTGACACCTTGATAATTGCAGAGATTTTGCTCATAGCGTTCAGTAATTGGAAGAGTAGTTAGAGAAGCTCCACCCACCCTGACTTTCCGTGTTAATGATTTTGGTCTATTCCTTTATCTAACATTACATAGAAGCAGACAACCAATTCTTATTTTCTTTAGTGCTGGTTGAAGTTTTCACTCACTTCTGAGTGATTACATGAGTTAAGGATACTTTATGCCTCTTAAAATGTTTATTATTTACCACATTCATTATTGGCTCCTTGAACATAGATTTAGACTTCCTATGAAGTAGTCAGTGCTAAAGAGATGCAGGAAATGCATTTCTTTTCTACGGGTCTGACTTTTCCAGCCATGGGGCTTGAACTCAGGGCCTGGGAGCCGCCTCTGAACTTTTCTGCTCAAGGCTAGCGCTGTACCATTTTTCAACACAGCTCCACTTCTGGTTTTTTGGAGGTTACTTGGAGATTAAAGAATCTCAGAGACTTTCATGCCTAGGCTGGCTTTGAAGTGGGATCCTCAATGGATCCCCAGATTCTCGAATAGCATGAACCAGGGGCATCCAGCTCAGACGTAATTTAGTTCCAACACACCTTCTACTACATTGTCCTATAAATGCATATTGCTTATAATGTTAGCTATGTAAGCCAATAAAATATTTTAAATAATTAGTGTATGCAAGAGATATTACTTATTTTGATAGATAACATATGTTAGAGAGGCTTGTGATGTGAAACCATGCTCATATTTATGTATTTCATATTTAACTTGAGCAGTCCTGAATGCTGATGAATGTACATCATCATCAAGATAATATGAAGAAATTATGTTGAAAACAATCCCATTACAAATAACAACAAATATAACATTCAATAGTGTGTGTGTATGGAAACTTAGGACAGCAACTTACTTCTAACACTCAATGGTAGCAATGTGTTTCATAGGTAACTCAACAATTTTCAGCAATGTGATAAAGAAGGACCACAAGAAGAGCAAAAAATAAGACATGCTATAGCCACCTAGCATGCCATCAAATAAGTCTGTATGCTTATGCAGAAAGTAATTTAGAAACGTTGGTGACAAATATCTAACAATACAATAAAATATACAGGTTCCTCTAAGTAGCTAGTCTGAAATAGTGCCATGCGGGAAGAGGGATAATGAGCCAGGTGCCATTGGCTCATTCCTGTAATCCTGGCTATTAAGGAGGTTGAAATCTGAGAAGCATGGTTTGAAGCCAGCTCGAGCAATAATGCCTGTGAGACTCTTCAATTAACTACAAAAAGAAAGAAAGAGAGAAAGGTGAGAAAGGGAGAAAGAGAGACAGAAAGAAAGGAAGGAAGAAGAGAAAGAATGAAAGAAACAGACAAAGAAAAGAAAGAGAAACCAGCCAGAAGTGGAGCTGTGGTAGAGAACTGGCCATGAGCCTAAAAATTCAGGGACATCTCCCAAAATGGGTCTCCAAAGAGATGTTTTACTTTGCTATTCACAGAAATATTGGTCTAAAACAACTTTTATGTTCTGCCTCCTATTGGTATGATAATTTGTTGAGTTCTGAATACTCAAAAATACTATTTTAAGTAAATTTCTCATTTGTTTCCATAATCACTTATTCATGAAATAACACATGTAATTTTTCTTTTTTTCAGGGAGAGGAAGAAAGGTAAGTTTTATTTTGCATAGTTTCTTTTTCATTTTTCATGATCAGAATTCTTTCTAGTGCTATCAACAGAAATCTGTCCATTGGAATGATTACAACCTTTGTTAAAGTCTATAGTACTATGCAAAGCACCGTGAAGCTGCTAGATAATTCCGTTCACCTTTTGTTCATCTTTTGTTCAAATTCCCATTTCTTCTGGAAAGTTGTGGATGTTATAGGGACTGAAAAATATTTCTTACTAACTTGGGTATGCCCTGCATGTACCTGTGTGGATAATAAACACTTTATATATATATATATTAGAATTTTGATATATAGTTTTGGAACAAAGGAAAGACAGGAGAAAGAGAAGAAAGGAGGAAGGAAAGGAGAAAGGAAGGAACTAATAATGTTAGTTCTTCCTTGGTCCATTTGTAATGCCTCTTTGATTGATTGAGAAGAAAGATCTATAATAAATTTAAATTTCTTCTAAAACATGCTATTTCTTTCTCTGCCTTGATGCAACTTAAATTTCATCCTGGAAACAAGCTTAACATTCATGAGCCCAATGATGTGTTAGGTCTCTGACCCCCAAGACAGCTAGCAAACTAGGTCACATGTCATTTGGATATGATATTACTACTAAGTGAATAAATTGTCTCCTTATCATTGTTCTCAGCTTCCTGGTTAAACAACTATTTATTTGCTTTTTTATCTAAATAGTATGGGCATACATGAGGCATGTGGACAGCTAATATAAATTTTCTCTACATTTTCTCACAATAGAACTTCAAGTGAATCATTAAAGTGATTTTAAAATTAATAATATAAAACAATACTATATCTGGGTGATAAACAAAGATGTTATAAACAGGAAGTCCTGGTCAGTTTATCACTTCTTGCAATATCAGAAATGTGTCTAATTTGCAGGAAGTTAACCAAACAATTTGAATTTGGGTATAAGTCAAAAGAAAACGACTCAAAATGTTATTTCACCATTTATATAGCTCAGCAAGAATAAAATGAAACTTAGAAGTTTAAGATAGGTTTTAAGCAAACTACACGGATGAAAAATGGATGGCAGATAGATGAAATGAGAAAAAGAACCACAATTACACTAAGATCATCACTTTAATAGTAACTTTCCTTCAGATAGTATACACATGAGACAATTGCTAGGCTGTGTCATTTTCTTCCATTTTCTAAAGGTAGTTGAGATCTGGCATATGGGCATACTGAAGGCAATAACCTGGCTAACTTGCCCTCTAAGAGCAAAGCAATGTCATAAATTTTTTCTTAGTTTGTAACCACATTTATCTTAATCAGCTAAATTTATTTGATCATATATGTTGACCACCAAATAATTACTAAATTAAAAAAATACTTGTATTTTACAAATGGTACAGATGTTGTGAAGATAGGAGAAACAGTGTGCCATCATGGCAAATCCACCTGCCATTCTTTGGTACGTTTGTGTATTCCTCAAAAGTTACATTTGAAATTTGAGTACCTGAACATGTTTTCAGTGAATATAAAAATTAAATAAATAGGGGCTGGGAGTTTGGCCTAGTGGTAGAGTGCTTGCCTAGCATGCACGAAGACCCAGGTTCGATTCCTAGGTACCACATACTTAGAAAAAGCCAGAAGTGGTGCTGAGGCTCAAGTGGTAAAGTTCTAGCCTTGAGAAAAATCCAAGGATAGTGCTCAGGCCCTGAGCTTAAGCCAAGACTGGCAAAAAAAATTAAATAAATATTATATTTTTTAACCTACCCATTTCACATAAATTAACTTATGAAAAGCTTTTATTGAAGAGCAGCTAAAACAAATACTCTGTGGCTTTTGTCCAAAGTAAGATGTATCATAGGATCATTGAAGAAATTTCCTATCAAAATGCAACATCTGATAACTTAGCATTTAATCTCTTACAAAAAATATGAATTAACAGAATGTTTACTAAGGTGTGAACAAACTAAAATTTAACTTAAAAACATATTAGAGAATTCAGTTCTCCTTAACAAAACCTGTTAGTTTCCTGATGAGTTTCTTAAGATGGAAAATTTGCACTATTTTTAGCAGGAGGGTTTTCCTCATTTCAGGTGAAATAATTCTTCTCTTGTTTGCTAGAATTAACTCAGAATTTTTTACATTATTTTTTTCATGAGTCCCTTTTGTCTCCCTCCCACACACATATGCATCTTTTACAACGATACATTCTATTATATTTTGTTCTCAAAATGGAAATGGCCATGAAATTAGATATTGAAATGCAGAAATAAGCCTGTTTTACTCAGAAGCCCACAAGATTGATTGACTTTTCCTCATGTTGTCATGTATTAGTTTTCTTTCAGTTTCTTGTGTTACTATCTTCCTCTTAACTTTTAAGAAACCATTTTCATAAGGCCATTTCCCACTTCTGAATTCACATTTATTACTTACAAAGGGTAAGTTCCCTCAACATTGAGATCAGTTTTCATCAGGTCATTTACATTCTCACATTGAACTATTAACAAGAGTATAAAACCATTAGAAAATTTTGTTTATAAAACATTTTGAATTATAAATTACTGTTTAAAATATATTATTAGGGGGCCAGAAGTTTGACCTAGTGGTAGAGTGCTTGCCTAGCATGCACAAAGACCCTGGTTCGATTCCCTGGTACCACATACGTAGAAAAAAGCCAGAAGTGGTGCTGTGGCTCAAGTGGTAGAGCTCTAGTCTTGAGAAAACCCAAGGACAGTGCTCAGGCCCTGAGCTCAAGCCCAGGACTGGCAAAAAATATATATATATATATATATATAATTAAATTGTGTTTTCAGGAGTATAATTTGGTGATATAGATCTAAAGCTTTAATATATATATATATACATATATTCCTTAATCATATATTTAAATTCTTGAAACATATCTTCTGGTATTAGATCCAAACTTAAATATTTATATAAAAAGATATTTTTCCTGTAAAAACTGGCTCAACAGTTTTACATGTTTTATGTTACCTTGCTTAATTTTAGGCCTTGAATGGTTTTCCCATGAATAATATATGACTCTGTATCCTAACAATTGATCATGAACTTTTTCTCACTTGTTATACTTCAAAGAACTTCCCAGGGTTTACATGGGCTACTATGATTAACCAAATTTCTTTCTCATAGGGACAAAAAGGAGAACCAGGATTAGTGCCTATTGTAAGTATATGGAGGTAAAGTGCTATAAAACATAAGTATAGTGTGTTTTTATGTTATTTTCCCCCAAGAAGAAGAAAAATCAGTTATTTTGTAAAATATTTTAACATAAGCAAGACAAAATAGATTTAAGTACCTAATAAAATACCATTCTATATTTCTAACTTTAAAGGTTTACTTGACCAAAAGTATAAAACCATGGTTTCACAAGTAGGGAGATTTAGTATTAGTGACAGAATGTCAGTTTAATGTTCCATGTCCTGGGAAATAAGTCATCCTTTGGTCATGATGGATACTGTCTGTTACCTCACAATTTAAAAAATGTTCATGAAGTTGTATATGATCAGAAATGAATTATTAAATAGGTTAAAGGCTTTTAAGCACTTTTGTTCTATATTTAATAGGAGCTATCAGTCTGTAAAAGCAAAATACAAATTTTATTTGGCATTGTTCGCATTTTTGCTTTGCCTTTAAATCTGCTTGTTTTTTTTTTTCAAAGAATACCTAGTATTTCAATCACTCATTTTGTTTTTCTTCATGCAAAGTCACTTATATGAATTTCCTATACCTCGAGTGCCAGTATTTTACATTTATTTGTCTATGCAATTCCACGAGGGAGAAGATTATTGTATTATCAGAATCACCATTTTATTTTAAAGCTTGACTTCAAAGAAATGAAAGCGTGCACATACAAAAAAAATGAGCACTCAGTTCTTGTCAGGATTGAGATGACTTCTTGGCTCCAGTAATCATTCTATTGGTTTTGTCTCTCTCTTGTAGAGTTTAACTTCAATAATGTCATAACCTATAATTCACAGAGGAAATAGTAGTATTCATTAATTGTATCCATTTGTGTATAGAAACACAATGTTTTGTGATTCTGTTGTTATTCTTATTTGTTTGACCACTGATGTGTCTAAATCTCCACAGAGTCTTTATCTGAATTGACATTTTCTTGTTGTTTAGGTAACAGGCATCCGTGGCCGTCCAGGACCAGCAGTAAGTGCTTTCCTCCACACTGCATGATGTCATTGTGTCCAGTGCTTCAAATCCTCATTGCTGTAGCATCCCTAAAATGAAAACAGAAGACATATAAAAATACTTGTTTTAAGAATATTTTATCTAAAAAATCTTCTAGCTTAGGCTTTTCTTTGCAGCAATAAGTTATGATTCATACAGAAATTGCCTCATCCGTTTAGTTTGGCTACTGGGTATTTGAAAGACCCAGCCATCTGTAGTTACATTGTTAAGGTCATATTGACGTTACTTATAAAAATTAGGGCATATTTGTTATCTGACTGCAATCAAAGATAGAGTACTTTGATTTGTATAAATTACACATTGCAGTAGAAATTGAGAAATTGCATATGGAAGTGGTGACTTGTAGATTGAGATGCAAACTTTTTTCTGGTTCAGATTATTAGTAGAATACATAACTACATAGATGGACAGTACATTAATATGCACATATTCATGCACATATTATAAAAATTTTATTCAGTAATTTATTCACTAATATAGTTAAGTATTGGTGGTCCTGAGGTGTGAATTTAGGACCTTAATGATAGGCCAGCTGTTCAGGTCCTCGTCATGTTTGCTGTAGCCAGCATGTGGATAGCCTCTCATATTGTTGCTTGGGGCTAGGCTCCTGCCCCTGCCTCTTACATAGCTGAATTACAGGCATGATTCTATGTACTGTGATATCAGCTAGTATATGATCAGGCCTAACTAAATTTTTTGTCTGGCTATCCTCATCTCTGTCTCTCTAGTAGTTAGGTTACAGATCTGCATTGCCATGCATATCTCATCTTGTTACAGTATTTCACCTTGTTATCTGAGATATTCTATATATGCATTTTTGGTTATTTGAAATTGGATAGGGAAGGGAGGAAAACAAGATGAGGGGCAGGGGTGGGGGGATGGAAATGGGGACCAACCAAGACATGAGAAAGGGTATTAATGTTTGCGAAGTAATGCACCTTCTATCTGGTTAATATAATGTAACCCTTCTATTAAATACAATTACAATAAAAATATATGAAAAAAACCATCATTGAGTATGGACTGTACGTACCTGTAGAGTTCTAGCTATTCAGGAGGCCAAGACAAGAGAATTTCTCAGAATTTGGGGCCATCCTAGACAGTATAACAATAACAACAACAAAAATTTCTGTAAAGAGTAATAACCACCGACCCTACCCCAGAAACATCATTTCCCAATGGGGGAAAAGCCATTTTAAGATATTTTCTTGGTAACACCATTTCTGAAAAACAGCTTTTGTTTTCTCTTTTGAGGAATGAATAATGGAAACTATGATTCGAAAATTAAATAGGTCTTAAATGTACAATGGAAAAATACTACATTTTAAGTCAAGTTAAATATTATGATTAATTGCACAGCTGCTGTGGACTGGAAGGTTTTTCTTTCCACTGCTTTAATCAGGAGCGGAAACTTGATGAGGGTTCTGTGGTATCATCTGCCAATGTGAGCTCATATACTTCCCAGATAATTGATCATTTGGGGTCTGTGCAATTATGGAGTTTTTCAAATATGAAACCTTGAGTTTCTGTACCCATGAGATAGCTAAAATGACCCTTAGAAATTTATGATTATTAGTCAAGCTAATATATTTAGCTAACTGTGATCTGTGATGTAATAGTTCTTTGCAGGCCCTCAACTTTCTCTGTTAAAATCAACATCCTTCTATGGACACCTAAATTTGTATATTCATATCTTTGTTTGTCATGGTGTTCAATGCACTGAATTAGAAATGTGATGTTTCTATTTCTAAATTTTATTTTGTCAAGCAAGTCTTTAAAATAAAAACATCCAAATGGTAAATGTCTATAGAAATAACCATCATTTACTGTTATAGGGCCCTCCAGGATCTCAAGGTCCAAGAGGAGAGCGAGGCCCCAAAGGACGACCTGTAAGTAGATGAAGAGGGTTCATTTTTTATCATTGGGTCTCAAGAAAACCAGTTTGACTATTGTTCCTGAAGTGCATCAAGGAGCCTCCATGCCTAATTTAAAACATGAAGAATTCTCCTCATGAGTCATTGCTCTCCTGATGTAGAGGAAATCATTTTTGCTATTATCCTGATATACTGATATAACTTACTTCCTATCTTGTTTAGATCCAAGGCAGAATATGAATTGGGCCTGAATGCACGTGTGTATAAGTGTGTGTGTGTGTGTGTGTGTGTGTGTTTGTGTGTGTACAAGAAAATTCATGGTAGATCCCATCTAGGACATGTGTTCCTCAGTTAATACTAGCAAGTAGTGTTGTGATAGCAAATCTTTAACAACTGGACTCCTTTTCAAAACTGGTTTCTTTAGGGGCCAGAAGTGTGGCCTAGTGGTAGAGTGCTTCCCTAGCTTAAGACCCAGGTTCGATTCTTCAGTACCACATACATAGAAAAATGCTGGAAGTGCTGCTGTGGCTCAAGTGGTAGAGCACTAGCCTTAAGAAAAGTCCAGGGGCCGGGAGTTTGGCCTAGTGGTTAAAGTGCTTGCCTAGCATGCATGGAGACCCGGGTTCGATTCCTCGGAACCACATACATAGAAAAAAGCCGGAAGTGGTGCTGAGGCTCAAGTGGTAGAGCTCTAGCCTTGAGAAAGAGTCCAAGGACAGCGCTCAGGCCCTGAGCTCAAGCCCAGGACTGGCAAAAAAAAAAAAAAAAGAAAAGTCCAAACACAGTGCTCAGGCCCTAAATTCAAGCCCCACAACTGGCAAAAAATGTTATTTTTTAAAAAAAGAAATTATAGCATTTGCTGATTTTCTTAGTGTTAATATTCCTATCCTGGGTGATTCTTAGCATCTAGAATTATATCACAAAACATCCTTAGAAGAGGTCTTAGTTTCACATCTCAAGCCTTCTGCAAGACCTGAACTAATGCTATTGCTGTCAAAATTTAGTATAGTGTTAGAATCATAGACAGTACTTCCTGCTTCGAGTGCCATCACACAGTGCAGAAGTCTCACAATGTGCATGCAACGGCTTCTCAGATAATTTATTTTTCATTGTAGGATATCTCCACTTACTAGATGCTTCCATCATCTCTCAGATTATAACATCTAGTAATGTCTCTCAGAGTTTTCAAATTTGGACAGATTTGAAATTGAAAATTGAAATTAAAATAGAAAGCTCTTGTAAAGCTGTCAGTGCCAGCCAATGAGCAATAACAACTGTCTTTCTTTACACTTTAGGTTTTAAATGGATTGTTCAGGTTACAATAGAAGGTAACTAAACATCTATCAGGAGATAGTCAAGGAGATCTGATTGCACATGTCACTTAAGCCCTTTGATGTGTGTGTGTGTGTGTGTGTGTGTGTTACTGCTAATCAGCCTCAGAACCATAAAGTTCTTCCAAATTCTGTCTTCTTTGCTACTTGTGAATGTTTAAACGTTGCCACCTAGTGGTCAGAAACAATTGTTACTGTAGATTACTGCCAGACATGTTGCATGACATCTGGAGGATGGAAGGATAGAACTTTATTTTAATATTCTCATTTGGAAATGTAGAAATATGGAAAAATGTATTGCAAAATTATGTTATTGTAATTGTTTTTATCACCATTAGCTTTGGTTATGTACACATGATTATGGAGATTTTTATGAGTTTTATTGATTTTAACTCAGTTTGTATAAGAATGAAGCACTGTATAAAGTATTTAAGGATAATGCTGGGAAGATATAGCAAAGATCCCGAAGTCACAAAAGTTGTGAATTATCTCCAGATCAGACAGAAATATGATTATTGTATTTATCACAGATTAGAGAAATTTGAAAATTGGCTTCAAGACTACCATTCATCAATTTTTTCTACTTATACAGAAAATAAACATATTTCCTCTTTTTGTCTTTAGAAATGTCATTGAGAGCTAAGATCATGGTTAGCTCAATTTTCATATGTGATATCAGGTAGATATTGAAAACATATTAAATGCTTTTCATACAAGACTATGAGTAAACCAGATTCATTGTCTTTGCTATGAAAATATGCATTTCCATGAATTTTCACCACATTATAACCCAGGAATACTTGTTAGCAATGGAAATTAACCTCTAGTTTGTAGCGAATTAGAAAAGTAGCAAATTGTCAGTGGCTTAAGAGTTAAAAGAGGATAATGTGTGTGTGTGTGTGTGTGTCTGTATGTGCATGTCAGTCCTGAGGCTGGAATTCAGAGCCTAAGCAATGTTCCCAAGCTTTTCTTTTTTGTTTTTCTTTTTTTTTCTGAAGATCAGCCTACTTGATTCTCCTCCTTGAATCACAGCTCCACTTCTACCTTTTTGATTGCTAATGGAGTTAAGATTGTGATGGCTTTTCTTGCCTGTGTTGGCTTCAAACTGACCTTTTGATTTTAGTATTTTTTAAAATTTTAAATGAATAATGTTTATTCCTACTTTTAAAGCAGAATCGAATGAAAAAAGGAAAAGGAAAAAGAATCATATCTATTTTTTCTAGTTATCAGCTTCAAGCCACCAGCACCCAGAAAATTGAGTTTTATTTTGGTAATGAGAAAAATTTTCTAAGAAATCTTGGGGCCGGGAGTTTGGCCTAGTGGTAGAGTGCTTCCCTAGCACGCACAAATATCCGGGTTCAATTCCTTGGTACCACATACATAGAAAAAAGCCGGAAGTGGTGCTGAGGCTCATGTGGTAGAGTGCTAGCCTTGAGAAAGTCCAAGGACAGTGCTCAAGCTCTGAGCTCAAGCCCAGGACTGGCAAAAAAAAAAAAATTCTAAGAAATCAGATTTAAATATGATGTCAGCTACTTCTATTTGAATAAATTATTCTACTGTTTTAATAAATAAAACAATCTTATGTGATTTTTAATATATCAAACTATTAATCAACTTTGTGGTATTACTACCATGCTACTCTTATCAAACTATTAAACTATCATATGCAAACACCATTCCCTAATGTATCAATGTGTCCTGCATCTACTCTATCTGCATTATCAAGCCACTGGCCAGTACTCACTCTTTCGATTAAGGTTGCTAACTTTGCTTCCCTATTACTTACTAGTTTATCATTCCTCCCAATTCCCACTCTTTCTGATAAAAAATGTTAATAAACACTTTTCTGCTTTCTCTGTGAAGCTGATTAAGACTTTTTTATAAAAACATTAACATGCTAGCAAATCCTTCAGAAGACATGTGGGAATGAGACTAGGGGACTGAGCTTTCCTAGAACTAAGGACGTGGCTACTCCCCAAAGGCCTGGAGAATGTGGGCTGGAAGGGTGGAGTTTGGCAACTAGACATCATTGCTCACTTTTCTGAGAACTACACTTGGCTGGATTCTTTTTTGCCTTTACTTCTAATTTTTCATTGGTCTTGTCTTCTTTTCAGAGAGGGAAAGGGTAATAAAATGTGCCAGACTAAAAGTAAAAAGATTGAAATGTGAAAATATAATACACATGGATTGCATGTCTAGCATGCACCAGAAAGTATGCAAAGCATCAAGCAATTAATAAATATAAACACAACTCGCAGCTCCAATCAACATGACCTCCATTTGGGGGGAGGTGGGTTGGGAAAATGGTTAAGCAGGCTGATTCATAGTTAACTGTAATCAAAGACAGACAGTAAACGTACAATTTGTCTTTAAATACCTCTGAGCAACAAAATAAACACGTAGGAGGCTCAGACTGCTGCTAAATTGAAAACGGTTTCTAAACTATTCTAAGAAGAGTAATGGCTGGTGATTTCCCAATGCAATAAAGTTCTCACCTAGACTATACACGATACTCGGAAGTCGGATCAGTGATGATCACTAGTGCCTTTAAGAAGTATGAGCTTTCAGCTTTCTACTAAATTCATACTTGATTTCCCTGGGCTTGTTTTTCTAGGGTCCCCGTGGCCCTCAGGGAATTGATGGTGAACCAGGTGTCCCAGGGCAACCTGGTGCTCCAGGGCCTCCCGGGCATCCCTCTCATCCAGGACCAGATGGCATGAGCCGGGTGAGTTGTTTGTACTCTCAATGTCACATGTAGGTAGTGTATTCAGCTATAAGTTTGCTACGATGATTTTTTTGTTTTTTGTATTGAGTCAGTTCAGATATCAAAATGGGAATTGAAGGTTACCCTACTCAGAAATATAATGAAAGGATCTATAGTAATGTTGAGGAATTCAAAGTGGCATTTTCTTAAGTGTTGCTTCAAAATTTCTCTCTTGATGTCATTTCTGGGCTTTGTGAATTTTGATCACTGTATGGATTTTATTGGACCAGCTAGCATTGCATGCTGAGTGAACTAAGGGAGAGAGGTGCCTCTGCTTCTGTTATTACCTCATAATGCTGACAAAATCAGCATCATATCCTCTACCCAAGAGAGAATGACGTATCTGCACTGATGAGTATAAGAAGAAATATGAGAAATTTGTGTTAGGTGGTTTTCCATTGTGACTAATGTCAGAGACTTATTTTAGCTTGTAGTTTCAGAGGATTCAATCCATTGACACTGTTTCTGGGTCTGTGGTGAGATCATGAACGCAGAAGAATGTAGAAAGATAAAGCTCCTTACCAATTATAATAACTAGGAAGCAGAAAGTACAAAAGACAGGGCTCAGGAAAAAATATAGACCTTCAAGAACACATCCCCAGTAACTGACTTCCTGCACTGTTTCCTTCCACACACATAGTTTCCAGTGCTTCAAATCAATAATTATATCAAATAATGAATCCACTACTTTCTACCTTCACTGATGAAAGAATAGACCTGTCTAATCATTTCCTGAAAGGCTTACCTGCACTCTGCATTGAGGATCAAGTATTCATTATATAAATGATTTAGAGGAATATTTCATAACTGAATCATAACACTAAGAATGTTATCTGATTATTTCTTAAATTTTAGATTCTTACCTAAAGTATAATAAAATATTTCTGTGATCTCTTTCGCATTTTTAGTGCAACAATAAGGCATTTGCTCTTAGATTACAGTACAATAAGGGAACTTGTGGTATCTGAGTATCATTTTTGTTTTATAAGAATTCACAATTTTTTGCAATTGATTGTGGAAGACATTGCCAATTTTCTTTTAAAATACATACAGTTTTTACCAATAAGATCTGGAATTTTTTTTCTTTTTTGTTTTTATTTATTTTTAATATTTTTATTGTAATTAATAGAAGGGTTGCAGTTACATTCTGCAGATAGAAGGAGCATTACTTCACACAATTTTTTTTGTCTCCATTTCCCTCCTCCACCACCTCCCCTCATCTTGTTTTCCCCCTTCCCTTTCCTATTTCAAATAGCCAAATAATTGTATATACAATATACCAAAGATCTGGAAATTTATATATCTACTGGATTATAGGGGAATAGTTTAAGCCATTTTGTTTGTCTAGGATTTTTTTAATGTGAAAGAATAGATACAACTGCTTTAACTTTTCCAAACATTTGGAGATTCATTAAACAGGTTAAAACACATTGATATTGTTCATAAATACACTTTAATGTTTGTTTTCCATGAACAAAGAAAGAAGACAGAATTTCTTTAAAATAGTCTGATATGAAGTCTGGCATCTTTAGGATGAATATTTAAAGACATCGTTTAGGCTTTGCTTCAGTGTTTGGTGTACCGAATTATGGAAGGCAATCAATAATGAGGTTGAAACAGACTGAGTGCTCATCAGCATGACCCCTGCTTTTATTAGATGTCAGATGTTTGTCCCATTGCAGCTGTTCTGAAATTACATTCTTCACAAAATGCTCTAGGGAAGAATGGCACATCAACAGCATACAATGAAACCTACTATCCACTAAGTTGGAAATGAACCATACAGTCTGGAGGTAGAGGAGTTGGGAAGGGATAAACTAGGAGAGAATGAGGGAGAGGGGGATACAGTTAAAAAGGAAATATATTCATTACTTATGCAAATGTAACCCCACTGTATATCACCTTTACAATAAACTTTAAAAAAAAATCTAAAAACAAAATTCTGCTTTAAGAGAATAGCTTGAATCTGTCCTCATGCTTTAAAGTAAAATATTTTTAATGATTCTTTTGAGAATCATTCTGTATGGATTACATAAGGTATGTATCTTGCAATTTAAAAAGAATGTTGATTTACATCTTTTACTGTGGAAATAATGTCAGCACTTTGTTTTTACAGCCATTTTCAGCTCAGATGGCTGGGTTAGATGAAAAATCTGGACTTGGGAGTCAAGTGGGACTCATGCCTGGCTCTGTGGTAAGCATACTGTAAACAACCCTGGTTAAGAAGAAAAGAAAAAAATAAAAGAGATGATTGAGTTACTGTTGAGAAATAATGAGACCATGCATGCATGCATCCATCCAGTTTATCAGTTGTTGCTATGTATTAGTTAAAAGCCCAGTGTAGTTTGGGTCATAGCTGTGCAAAGCACATAAGGACAATAATGAAGCTCTTTATGTGTATTTTATTTAATTCTTGGAAAAGACATGATTTTAAGACATATAGCTGTCACCAAAACAACAAAAAATTGTTCCTTTGTAATTGAAGGTCTAGTCTCATAATGTTATAGAAATGTTAGTTTGACAAGGTTTGAAATCAGTGCTATTTTAATGCTAGAATTTTGTTACTTTATACAAGTCTCAATATTTCCTGAAAGTCTTAGTTCAGCAACTGTCAGGTTCTCTGGAAGGAGAACTGGGGTTTGAACTCAGGGCCGGGGCAATGTCCTTGGGCTTTCTCAAGAGTAGTGCTCTACCACTTGAGCCACAGCACCACTTCTGCCTTTTTCTGTGTCTGTAGTACCGAGGAATAGCTTTAAAAATTCCTAGAAATGTGGTGATTTGGTGCTTATCGTGTCATGTCTTCCTAAGATAGCTGATTTTCTATCTACATGAAGTTTACATATGTGTCTCTTTTTTAAAGGGCTTTTAAATTTTTCTAGACAATATACCTGATCAACTCAAAATGAACATTTTTTATGAAGTAAACTTGATTTAATCAAATCTGACAATTAAAAAGTATTACTGAATATTCTTAGGTTTTCTGTTTCCTTTCCTTTCTGTTGTTATAACTTCATTTAACCATTTACAGGTTAAATGAGGAAGATTTGCCAATACTTCCAACAGACACTGTGTGTACAAGAAAGAAGTAATTTAGGAAATTTGTTGCCCTAGACCATTTTAAACCAATTCTGAAAATAATCTAGTCACCATTGTTGGTTTTATAAACTTTACATTTACTGGGTTCCTGGACACGAGTCATCTGTAAAGCTGCAAGATTACCTAGACTGTTTGAGAACTGCTTCAGTCATGCCAAAACTTTCCTCTCTTCAGATGGTCTTGCTTAATTGAACTGCCCTATACAAATGAGAGTGTTCTTATCTTAAAGACACAGGATGTGTAAAGGCATTTTGTTTGTTTCTCTTCATGGCACGGAGGGTATGTATAAGTCATCCCAGATGTTACCCTAACTTTAATCACATAGCATTTATCTGCCTCCCAGATGAGTTCAGAGAGAGAATGTCATCACCTTTATTATTTGAAGCTTTGCTCTTCAATTCAATATTGAAAAGAACATTAGTCATTTTGAATACTAAGCAGCTTCTCTTCTCATTTGTTTTTAAGGGTCCTGTTGGCCCAAGAGGACCTCAGGGTTTACAAGGGCAACAAGTAAGTTTGTTTTGTTTAAATAACTAGATTGTATACTGTAGTCAAGAAGATAAAACTATATATAAGATCCATGTAACATGATTGCTTTGTGCTAACCTTTAGAATTATATAATTTAAATACCCAATTTGATTGGGCTGTGTTAAATCATTCTCACTAATTCATATAAACAGTATTTACATTAAAGTTCTTCATGGAACTACATTGTTATCATTTGATTTCTTTGTATGAGTACCTCCAGTACCTGCAATTGTGCCTGTTGCTTCTGAACAAACAGGTCATAATTTCCTGTCATGATAAAATGTCTCATAATTTAATAATGAATGTATGCAATTAGTTCATAAAAGGTCATCTCCAAGTAGAACGTTGAGTTTTATTTATAATATTATGGAATATTCCATATTAAGATTACACACTTTAATTCTATGCCTATCAAATAGTAAACTTGTGACATGAAATATTTTACTACTGGTAGTCATTTAACAAGCATTACAAAGTAATTCTTCCAAAGAAAGGTTACCACATTGTTGACATCATATTTGGAGTATTTTACTCTAGACATTGGTGAATAGAAAAAGTTTACTGAAGATGATAAAATATGTGTTGTGGTGACGTTGGTGACTGATGCTACATACACTATGCTAGCACTCTGCCATTTTATTTATTTATTTATTTATTTATTTATTTATTTATTTATTTATTTTTTGCCAGTCCTGGGCTTGAGCTCAGGGCCTGAGCACTGTCCTTGGACTTTCTCAAGGCTAGAGCTCTACCACTTGAGCCTCAGCACCACTTCTGGCTTTTATCTATGTATGTGGTACCGAGGAATAGAACCCCGGTCTTCATGCATGCTAGGCAAGCACTTTAACCAATAGGCCAAACTCCCGGCCCGACTCTGCCATGTTAAATATATCTTAATTATGTCAGCTGTCTAATGAACTATGTGTTTTCATCATTGTCCTTTTATAGCTTAAGGAAGTGAATTATACACAGTTTAAGTACCTTGCCTAACAGTTATAGATCAGGGAAGTTTGGAGTCACATATTGTGTACTGCAGAAGGTGTACAGGGTTTAAGATTAGGAATTTGCTTTTCCTTTGGTTTTCATGTATCATTCATGTCTCTAATTTCAGGGAGGCACAGGACCAGCAGGTCCACCGGGGGAGCCTGGCGAACCTGGACCAATGGTAATGTCAAGTAAGCATGCACACCCAGTTTAAACAGGTCCACTCTTACACTGACTTCACAAGTCAGACTTTCCCAGGAGAAAAAAATGATTATCCACCTTGGGATCGCTAGAAAATTGATTATTCTTAGCTATAGTTTTCTTATATCATACAGAATATTTAAATTCAAAGTGTTTTGGAGCAATAGACAGGAATAAGTTATGTGCATTTGGGTTATTATACATGTGCTTCTTCTGATGGGTACATGATCAGAGGGACGTAGCAAAAACTCAAGTTGCTAACAAGACTATTTGCTGTGTTTTATTGTCTCAGGTATGCTTTGTGTTATAGATAGAAAGGGGGCAATACGTACCTGTGCATATTTTATTTCATTCCTAGGGTCCCATTGGTGCACGTGGACCAGAAGGCCCTCCTGGGAAGCCTGGTGAAGATGTGAGTTTCTTTGTTTCAATTTGCCTTGGTGTTTTGAAGAAACTAAGGATGGGTTGCAGTGTTCAAATGAATGCTCTGCAATAACTCCCATGTCCTACTCTTTTTGTCTTCTGTCACATTCCATCTCCACTGGAGACCTAAGATAAACCTTCACAGAAGTCTGAAAAAGCTCTCACTTTTGCTTACATTAAATCATTGGGTAGTCTCTCTCCTGCATTCCTCAAGATTTCCATTAACATTTCTTGTTGTATCTGGGAGCTAGTGGCTAACATTTTAACTACTTAGGAAGCTGTGATCTGAGGATTGTGGTTCAAAGCCAGCCTGAGTAGGAAAGTTTCCGAGACACTTATCATGAATTAATGACCAAAATTCCAATTTTGTGGCTCAAGGGGTGGAGCATTGTCTTTGAGCACAAAACTTGGAAACTGAGTCCAGTACGTCAAGCATGTTAACGAAGCACTCTGCCTCTTGAGTTTTCCTTCAGCTTTTCTTTTTTGCATTTTCTTTTCAGAATAATGCCTCTCTAATTTTCTCTGGGCTAGCCTTGAACTCACACTCCTTCTAAGTAGCTGCAATTACAGACATACACCAACACCCTTAGCTACACATGAACTTTGTACAGAAAGCTTTTTTGTTTTTCTATCTTTTCATCTTTTCTCTGAGACAATTTACTTTCTCTATACCTACTCCCCTCATTTTTTTCCCATACAGGGTGAACCTGGCAGAAATGGAAATAATGGTGAAGTGGGATTTGCAGGATCTCCGGTAAGTTTATCTTCATCTACACGATGTTGTACAGCAAGCTTCAAAAAGTGGAGAGCAAAGGACTTCACTCTGCAGTCATCATGTGCATGTGTGTTTAAAAATTAAGTGAATGTGACAGCCATGTAGTGTTCCCCTCTGTCAAAATAAAGTTTGGTAGGGCATTTTGACAGATTTATAGCTAGTTTCAATTCCCTGCTCTTTAGTGGCACCATATAATTTACATTACATATTCAAAAAAGTTGGATAATCTCTAAACAGAGAGTCAAATTTGTAGAAATTAGGACTTTTTTCAGAAGTCATCTGTCTGACCTACTTATAATTCATAACACCTCAGTCTTATTCATTTGTTTTGATTTTATATTATCCAACATGGATAAATCAAGTGTGAAAGAATTTGTTGGCTTTTTAAAAAAAATCAGCTAGGGACAAGGAATTTTGTAGCCAGGATGCCTCTTTGTTCTCCAAACCCTAATGTTGATTAAAATTTTTGATCAATATTCTGGCTATGAAATCTTATTATGAAGATTCACAGATCGTCATGCTTCCTAACAGCTGTTTCTTTTCTCCTTGACTTTACTAAAGAAAGTTCTGGACAAAAGGACCGAAGCCACTTGAAACATTTTCTAAAGTGACTTGTCTGTCTTCCCTCAACTTTATCTTTTTACACTAAGCCCTCCTTAGGGTGTGCCACACTAGGATGGCGGAAAAATTAGAGAACGATAAACAAGAAAAAAATCTTCCTGCAGCTTTTCCTGTTACTGTATCGTGATGTCTTCGGCCCAAAGCTCTCTCCACTGGTTCAATCTTCATATTACTGTCTTTCCTATGGTTCCCCAATGTTTCTACCACTATACATAATTATTGGTTGTACGGCATTACTCTCAGTTTACTTTCTGAAAACTGATGGTTCATGTGAAGAATATTTTTAAACAAATGCATGTTTATCTTACACAAGGATTTAGTGTTCTGTGAATGTTTTTGTTTGAAATGTAAAACCAGTTCCCGATAGCCTTAACTCCCTCTCCTCTCTGCATCAGCCTGGGGAAAACAGAGAAAGCCATGAAGTGTAGCCATTAGCGCAGATGTGCTTTCCCCAGCTCTAGGCTGGAGCCTCCCTTGGCCTGGTGTACTTTCCCACACTCTCACAGTGTGGCCTTCTGTAGGGAGCAAAGGTGCCCTGCCAGCACAGCACAGATGCTCTGCAAGCTCAGCATAGCAGCACGTGATTGCACCATGATGACAGTCCTGGGTCAGCAGAACCAGAGGTCTTTATGAGCATTCCTACATCTGGATCATTTTCTTCTTATGCTAGGGATTTGTAATCACTAGAGAATTTTCCTCACAGAACATAAAAACTGAATCACATAGCTCACTAATTCCCCCATAAGCTTAGATGGTTGTGCACTGATTTGCTTATTTATTGGGGAAGGGAGAATAATCTCTATAAAACACAAATACAGTAAATAAATAACTAAAAACTTATAGGAACTTCTTAACATGAAAGAATTCCTAAACATGGTATGTAAGTAGAAGAATTAATGGAACTTTATTTGTTTAAAGATCGTGATTTCATGTGCTTTACTGAAATACTTTCAAAGCATTAAATATTTTCCCTGCAAGAATTCCAAGAGGAATTATTGCTTTTCTTACAAGCTTCCCCTATTGAGTTGCTAATTCATACACATAGTAAATACTGAGTAAAAGCTGTGATGTATGGGGTAAAAAGATTTTCTCATATGTGTGAGATTATGCTGTAAGTTACTTGGGAAAAGTTCAGGTCTCTAACTGTATGAAGATGAAATATGAAGACATTTCTTCATTCACTCATGGTACCTATATACAATGGAGTTTTACACAGCCATCTGGAACAATTAAATAATGGCATTCACAGGGAAATGGATGGAACTAGAACAAATCATGTTGAGCAGGATAAGCCAAAATCAGAGAGACAAATAGAGCCTGGTCATTCTGATTTGTGGGAATTAGATTTGAAATACAATGCGACATGACACAGTGAAACCAAAAGAGGACATTCTCAGGAGAAAAATACCAAATCGAACTACCTAAGCATCTCTTCATATGTACATAAAGTAATATGCAGAGTGAAAAGAACCCCTGAAGATAAGGCAATGAAGGACCTCTTCTTAACTTGTCCTATTGTTTTAGATGACTGTATTGTTTACCTCATACAGGAGCACAGCTGAGGGAACATGGTAGCAGGGCAGAGAAACAGTGGAAAACAGGGCCCATCAGCTGCACTAAACATGGATGAAAGTGAACCAAGCATGTCAAAGGCAGTAAGGGAGGGAGGGAACGAGAGAGAAAGAGGGAACAGCTGTGATAAGCAAAAGGAAAGGAATGTACGCATTACTCAATCAGAAAGAAATAATACTGGAGGCAGTAGTAATAGCAATTCAATACAAAGACATTAATTTTCTTAAAAAACCACATATAAGTCAATGGGTCATTATTAGTTTTAAAAGAGTACAAAGAAAAATTTCAAGGATCTTTTGAAATAACCATATCACTAAATTTGATTTTCTAATGTATTTCCATGTTTTTCATTTAATATAATTAGTTAACAAATACATAGGACTAAGAGAAATCTAGAAATTACTGAATCAAGAACCCAAACCATTGGTATATATCCTCACATTGGATATTTCATTTTTGTTTGTTAAGCAATTTTAAATCTACATAGGCTGTTGCGAACATTTCCTTTAAAAAGTCCGAGTAACATTATGTGATCATAATCTGCTACCAATATCAGAAGTAATATAAAAGAAGAAATAAAAAACATTGGCTTTAAGCCGGGTACAGTGGCTCATGCCTGTAATCCTAGCGACTCAGCAGGCTGAGATCTAAGGATTGCACTAAAGACTGCGAGGCTCTCATCTCCAATTAACCACTAGAAAACGAGAAGTGGCACTGTGACTCAAGGGGTAGGGTGGGTAGCCTTGAGCTGAAGATGTCAGGGACAGTGTCCAAGCTAGAGTCCAAGCCCCAGGACCAACAACCAAAAAAAGAAAAGTTGGCTTTATACACATGCATTTTTCTATCATGAAGCAATAATATAAAAGACAGTATATTTTCATTTAAATTTCTCTCTGAATTGGTTCCTTAAACCTTTGCATAGTTTTAGTTTTCTCTAATAATTAGCAATAATATCATTTGAAACTTTAAAAAGATTTGGAAATTATTAGCAAGAATCAAATCAATATCTTTTTATAAGTGGTGATTCTATTCTATTCCATTTTTAACAGTGTTTTGCTTTGCAAAGTTTTGATCTAGATATTCGGATAGAAATATACTGCTTTTGTTTTCTTCATTAGTTTCTTGATGAAATGCTCTGTATCAGATGATCTTTAGTTTTGAAAAAGTTCATTATTTCCTCTTCATATGATGACTCTAAAATGTCGTGTCCATTTTTCCTTTTCTTCAGGGAGCTCGAGGTTTCCCAGGGGCTCCTGGTCTTCCAGGTCTGAAGGGTCACCGGGTAAGTTTAGTCCATTGTACGACTCTCAGATTCTGTGATTTACTGAGCTGGGTCTGGCAAGGGATCTTTTTGCAGTTTTATGACCCCTTCCCCAACTGAAATCACAATAATCTATATTTGTTTTGAATTTCTTGGATTCTTTAAAGAATGTATTTTATGTTTATAGTTCTTACTATGTACTTGATACTGTGATACAAAAGAGAATGAACAAAGGAGAAAAGCTTAGCCTGCTGCTTCAGCTATGTGACGTGTGACATAACTCAAGTAGTGTACACAAGGTCACAGAATATGCCCCAATCAACACAGACTTGGAAGGCAACAGAGATCTGCAGCTATAATTCAGATTATTTAATATATAACTGGTAATATTGTGTAAACATACTAAATCCCCTATCTCAAGTATATCTGTCTCTCTGAAAACAGGCTGACATTCAATTAATATACATTAATGCATCTGTTTTGAGTAGCTGAGTTGAAAATCGGAATATTTCCTGTTGTACTAGTTACAAAACGCAGCTGCTCCTCACTGTCCACAGGAATTGGTTCTTGGATCCCTCCCTGCCACAGGAATCTCCAATCTACCAATGCTCCAGTCCCTTTCATACAGAGCATATAACTTCTGCGAATTTTGCATTTATAGTTACTTCTAGACTACTTTGAATCCTTACTATAAGGCTATTGCTAAGTAAATACCTGGTATATTGTATTGTTTAGAGAATAGTAGAAATGAATTTTGTAGATTTTTTTAAGTACAGAACTAACCATCATAGATCCAAGTAGAGCATATATCATCAAAAAAGTCACCTTTTCTTTGAATATTTTCAATTCCCTTCTAATTGACTCCGTGTATGTAGAAGTTGTGGATACAGAAAACTAATTGTATTTTGAATATATATCCGGATGTAGCTCATATTTTCGAATTATATGAACCCTCTAACTATGTGTTTTCTCTAAAGTCAATCTAAGTGTTTACTTGCAGAATTAAATTGTTTCCATATCAAACTATTTCTTTTCAGGGACATAAAGGTCTTGAAGGCCCCAAAGGTGAAATTGGAGCAACTGGTTCCAAGGTAAAGGCGAAACACGTAAACCTGACCTCAAGAGACATTTTGATTCTGTTTCATGATCCTGTATGTTTTTACCAATACTTTCAATAATTCGGGAGGAAAGGAGGGTATAAGTAAATAAATGGGTGAAAAAAATGTGCCCTACCTTGTGCTATCCTTTTAATTCTAGGGACTTGGAATAATATTGTCATCCTAAAACTGATTTATTCCTCTAAGGATAGGAATTATCAAGGAAGTAAAAGTGAAGCTATAGTGGGAAACACCATGATATATATGTGAGAATGTATTTTATTTTAAAATTATATTTCTAGGTTTTCTACAGTAGCTTTTAAGATAATATTACAGTAATTTTTAGATTTTTATAGTATTTACCTGAGCTATATCAGACATAGGCTTAAGGTTCCTTTCTTGGCTAGGTATAATAGTTATCATTGATATTATTTATACTGTATTTATAGATTTATTTTAGAATTATTTCTATAGAATTTGACTATTTCAATGTGTAACTATATATTTATTTATTGTACTAAGGTTTGAATTCAGGGCCTTGTGCTTGCTATCCAGGGCATTATCACTTGAGTCATGTCTTGGCTCCCTTTTATTTTCATTAATTTTTGAGTAGGTTCTTGTGCCATTGCTTGGGACTTACCTATGATTGAAGTCCTTCTTCTTATTCCTCCCATTAGCTGAGACATTAGATATGCATTGCTATGCCCAGCATAGCAAAGGGATGTCAATATCAATTTTAGTCTCTCAAACTGAATGTTATCTCAATATCTCTTTAGGGTGAAGCTGGCCCTACTGGTCCAATGGGTGCTATGGGTCCCCTGGTGAGTTTCAATTTCTTCTTCTTTTTTATTTATTTTTTGCCAGTCCTGGGCTTGAGCTCAGGGCCTGAGCACTGTCCTTGGACTTTCTCAAGGCTAGAGCTCTACCATTTGAGCCTCAGCACCACTTCTGGCTTTTTTCTATTCATATGTGGTACCAAGGAATCGAACTCTGGTCTTCGTGCATGCTAGGCAAGCACTTTAACCACTAGGCCAAACTCCCGGCCCCCAATTTCACATTTTACAAATGTGATTTGTAAGTGTCAAGTCTTAGCCTTATACGTTTGTGAGTCCAAACTCAGTAATTTTATTAGCATAAATTAATTGTACAAAAATGTTTTACTGTGATACATGCAGGAATATATTTATTTGGTTTTTATTTTCTTTGGTTAAAAGAGTGGAAATGAAACTATTAAAAAGGCATAGAGAGTTCATGTTAGCTATGGAAAAATCTTGTTTACAAACTGCAGGCCAAGAGAACTGATCCCTTAAGATGAAAGAGGGCCCTTCCTGAATTCATTTTCTCAGAATTATTGAATGCTTTTATTTTTGTACACACGGTGGTCAAATCAGTAGCTTTGTATATTTGGCTCATTGTATCCAAATGAAATACAATTAGTTGTATAAGAAAGGTGGGGTAGGTATCTTCACAACTTTGCAAACTTCAACTTATTGCTGGAGTGGATGCTGTTTGGTGGCTAATTATAGCATCATAGTTGGATGAAACAGTGTAATCAAAACAGCCACAAATTCAAGTTAAATGCTTCTTTATCTTCTGCCATTCAGGGACCCAGAGGAATGCCAGGAGAGAGGGGAAGACTTGGGCCACAAGGTGCTCCTGTAAGTATGCCTGATTCTTTGTGGTGCTGGGCAGTGGAATTCATCTATTTCACTTCTGCAGGTGACATATGCATTTTAAATGAGGAAATGACTTTAACATGTTACCTGCTTTTCTTTTGGAATAAAGTATCAGATTAGATTTTTAGCCAATTTAAATTATTAGCCAGTGTAGCTTCACATTCTAATAGATAGGAAGAGAGAATACATATACACAGATGTATATTTGAGTATATATATATATATATAGTATATATATATATATTAGCCTCTTCCTGAGGTCAGTGATTATCATTCTTTTAATATCTTTTCTCCAATGGATGTACGAATGACTCATGAAATTCTATCACATTTGTGGTTAATGTTTTCCCTAATCCTTCTCAAATGACTGCGCCATAGTATCTCTAGTCCATCCCCATGTACTTGTGTTCTATTTCAGTTAGTCTTTTTTTGCCGGTCCTGGGGCTTGAACTCAGGGTCTGGACACTGCCCTTGGACAGTTTTTGCTCAAGGCTAGTGCTCTGCCACTTGTGCCACAGCACTACTTCCAGCCTTTTCTGAGTATGTGGTCCTGAGGAATCGAACCCAGGGATACATGCATGATAGGTGAGCATTCTTCCACTAGGCTACGCTCCTGGCCCTCAGTTAATCTTTAGAGACAATATTTACCACTGCATCACCACAGTGTGCCAAAGTGAGGAATCCAGCCTTTAAAGATCCAGTTTAAAATTTGCTCTGTGTGTGTGTGTGTGTGTGTGTGTGTGTGTGTGTGTATGTGTGTGTGTGTTTTAGTATCAGTGATCATTGGATCTTACTTAGGTCAGTTTACTTAGGCAATTGATTCAGGAAAGTTACTACTAACCACAATATTGACTGGGCAGTACTTTTAGAAATTCTAATTTTGAAAGAATGAATTAAGGAAGCAGGGTTTGTGACAAAGGGAAGACATTCTGTTGTAACAGAAACCTCCATAAATCCCAGTGGATTATGGATTTGCCTTGGGTGGATGCCTCTCATTTGGACTCCACCTAAAGAAGGGCAAAACTTTGGGGAAAGTAGTTTTCTTTAACTGAGGGTAGTTCCAGCATGAAGTTTAACTATGGGTCCTAGCCCTTCCAGCTGGAGAATGAATGCTTTCATTCGGAATAGGATCTGGATGAAACCTAAGGATTCTGTGTGTATGCATGTCTTATTTTTGTTTGTTTATATAAGAACATTCCTCCTTTAAAATATCTGGCAATTAAGAAGTTTAAGTTGTTCAAAATCTCATTTCTGGGCTCACTTGACCACAGCTGACATGTTAAAGTTAAAAAGAATAATTTATACCAGTTTCCTTTCCTCAATCTTGATTTAGTTTCTTATTGCTTTAGGATAGTTATGTTTATTACTGCATCAACAGCTTTGTATAAGGCTTGATTTCATTGCCGTTAGGTCAGTAGTAGTTTTTATCAGTAATTACATTTATTCTTCAGTTTAACACAGTAGTTATCTATATAACAATAAAGTATGAGAACATATTGTCAATATAGTCTTACCTTGCCGCCTTGTCTTTTTTCTCATTAGGGGCAACGAGGTGCTCATGGTATGCCTGGAAAACCAGGGCCAATGGTGAGTTGTATTGATTGGATATTCATTCATTAGTTGATTTATTCTTTCATATCTACATTTACAAAAACTTTACAAAGCAAGCCCTGTGATTTTGACATTTGCAATAAAGAACACAATAAACAAAATTATTTTTGAACATTGGATATGTTAATTAAAATCATTGTATTATCCTATCACTCAATTTTGAGACTAGAGAATACTAAGTATAGAAATACAGGAGGGAATGCCTAAACCTTCCGGTGAGACGGATATAAAGGAAGACAGAATGAACACGTTTCAAGTCAGATCTTGAAAAGTTAATATATAAAAAGGACCACGGCCTTCTTTCATCCATGGGAGGAAGATAGGTTACTAAAACATGGCAACATGCCAAGCTGAGCAAAAGCTAGGAGGATGGGACTATAATGGCATAATATATGATCTAGTTTATCTAAGATTGGGAACATTGAAGGAAGACTATAATTGGTGAATCTGGGTTAAAGGTAGGAGGAAATAAGTTCAAGTTTGTTGTTGAATATGCCAGTATAGAACTCAAAGCCAAGATTTAAAGTAGAACTAGTATTTATAGTATATAGGCAATAAATAAAGCTATTGGTGTAGAAGTATGAAGTAAGAAGTAAGAATAACAATACTGTGTCAAGGACTGTTAATATTCCCCGCACTCTGCTTTTAATTTCGGTATCAACACTGCTCCTCCATCTTGTTCCATTTATTCCTGAGCTATTTCATAAGTGATTTCTGATAAAAAGTCTGAGCTTGGCACTGGAGACTCATGCCTGTAATCCTAGCTGCTCAGGAGGCTGAGATCTGAGGATTGTGGTTCAAAGCCCACCCCGGCATGAAAGTGAGATTCTTATCTCTGTTAAAATATTCAGAAAAGGGCAGAGGTGATGCTGTAGTGCTGTGGCTAGTACAACCCTAGACTTGAGCACAAAGATGCTCAGAGACAATGCTCAGGCTGTAAATTCAAGCCCCAGGACCAGCTAAAACAAACAAACAAAAATAGATATTGAGCGATTAGTACTGAAATATCAGAAAGCAAAAAAAGTGTAATTTGTCAAATTTCTGACACATCTCTTGCTTTTTCAGTTTGTCCCTTTCTTGCAATAGTTATTTGTACAGCCTTAGTCGCTTACTAACTGCTGTGGTACTTGTGGTATAAATGATGTTAAGAAACATATGGATGGTGGGACAAAAGGATGAATTCAGCAAATTGAACTGTACCATTTGTGGGGTCCACAGGGGGAAAAAAACTGGGAGAAAACAAGATAAGAGTTGACACTGTTCAAAAAGAAATGTACTCATTACCTGACTTAGGTAACTGCAACCCCTCTGTATATCAGCTTTATAATAAATTAAAAGAAATCTATGGAGATGAAGTGATGAATCTTCAATAATCATGCTACTAGGAAAACATATTTTAAATATCCCAAAAATGTAATCCCCTTTCTATGGAATAATTGATTTAAATATGTGTTTTCCCATATAAAATTAAATAATTTTTGTAGTAGCACTCTCAAAAGAAAGACATCTAGAAGACATTATCTCATATGTGACTGAGACTGGTCACTAATAAACTAAGGAAGTAACTTGACAGCATTGTCCATGGAACATTTTATCTTGTTCAAACAGGAAAAGTTGAGTCAAGCTACACAAGAAAAACTGTGCTAAGGAAAACAGAAGAGAGAGAGGAAAAAAAAGAGATAGGAGCAGGGAGGGAGAAAGACAAAGGGGAGAGGGGAAATGAGAAAGAGAAGAAATAAGAGATAGAGAGATATTGAGAAAGATAATTTAGGACAAAACATAAATAATGCTGAGAGATTATCAAAGAAAAAAATCTTAACATTTTAATTTTTTCTGTATATGGAAAGAAGAATATTGTCATTGTCATAAAGATGATTTTCTTGTATTACTCATAAAAATGAAACAAAATACAGAACAAAAATAAGTCTTATACCCTGAAAGAAGTTTTATTAATTCAAAACTCTTTGTTTTCAAATACAGTCCAAAAGAAGAAGCAGGGCCATGAAGGATTACTGAAGTCATTTCCTTTAAATCAAGCTGTTAAATCAATTAGTTAAACATTATGAAATGTTGGTCTGCCTTTCCAAATGCAGTATAGTGATAAACATTGGTTACTGCCTGATAAAAAATTTCTGGAAGTTTCTTAGCAATCATTTTTATAAAAATTATACAGTAAGTTTTGTACAAAATATAGCTTTCTATAAACTTCTTACTTAATTAATATAAAGGAAATACTTTTCTCGAGGCAATTGTTTTGAAGAACAATTTATTATTGTGACTGAGTTAAATTTATTTGGTATAATTAGGAAGCCTAAATTATGTTCACTACTATGAACACTATTAGATTAAAATAATATTAAATTATCTTTGTGATTTTAAAGGACCAAGCAGATTACTCTATGTGTCAAAATACAGATTGTTACCAGAGAAAGAAAAAATGACTTAATTGGACTTGGATTAAATATATGTCTGATTACTTTTCTGGTTTTTATTAATAGGGTCCTCTTGGGATACCTGGTTCTTCAGGCTTTCCAGGAAATCCTGGGATGAAGGTAACTTAGTGACAAATTTAATGATTCTTGATTGTGTGTCTCCAGATGATGTTTTATTAGTGATATTTTCTTAGTTGAAAGCTATGAAAGCTATAGTTTCATAAAGAAACACCTTAGAGTAGTAGTTTCCTTCCATGTGATGATAGAGGGAAAAAAAACATATAATCTGTAGTTATAGAAAATGCACTTTTAGTCAAAGAATTTATCATCTGGACGCTAGAGCCAGACAACTGAAACTACTATAAGAAATAAAAGGGCTTTTTGTTGTTGTTGTTGTTTTGGATTTTTTTTTTTGCCAGTCCTGGGCTTGAGCTCTGGGCTGAGCACTGTCCTTGGACTTTCTCAAGGCTAGAGCTCTAACACTTGAGCCTCAGCACCACTTCTGGCTTTTTTTTTTTCCTATGTATGTGGTACCAAGGAATCGAATTTGGGTCTTCGTGCATGCTAGGCAAGCACACTACCACTAGGCCAAACTCCTGGCCCCAGAAATAAAGGTTTTTAAAACAAGTTGGAATTCTGTTCTGGGAGAGAGTGCCAACAAGTGACCAACAGCAAAATGTGGTAAACAATAGGTTGCTGAAACAAAACTAATGAGAGACTGTTCTTTCACACAGTGCAGTCAGTCCATTCCTCAGCCAATAGAGTGGGTCAGGAGAACATTTGGCTCTCCCTGTGGGAATGCGGTATTCTCCTCCCATTCCATTTGTCCAGTCACTATTTGTCCTTTTTCTCAGTATGTTGGGAAAAATATTTCAAGGATCAAGTAGGTAGATATTTATCAGATAGGGCATAGCTTTCAATTTTTAAGCAACGAAGTTTGGTTGTCTTTCATCCTCAGTGTCCCTTCATCATGAAGAAGGGAATTCCTTGGAAGATTCAGGTTTAGGAAAATGTGTAGCTATCATAGTCATCTAACCCATCTAATCTTTGTCTTCTCAAGGAATTCTATGTAGGATTATATAAAACCATCTATGTAACATGGTAGCATATACGTAATGCATAGGGTGTCCTCAGTTTGTACTTAGTCTTTTTATTACTCAGTTTACTCAATCTGAGTTTGGACTTAGAAATGAAAAGAAATGGACATTTCTAATACTCCTTGAAATCTGAGAACCATCCATTCAGATTATTATACTCTCTCATAAATACTCTCCTCATAAATTCTTCCTATGACAGTCTCCACAAATAGTTCTGACAGGAAAATAAGGAAACAGTAAATATATAATAAGCATAGGCTTATTACTTAACAGTAAGGATTTTCTGCTTCTACTATGAAAGAGTTTAAAACTAGTAATTTAATTTCTTGGCAATCACTGCGTATACAGTCAATGACTATGGATTCTACTTTATTCTACTGAGTGGTTGTAAGACTGGTTTTTGGTTATTAAATGTCCTTCAGTAAAACTCAAATAGGTAGCAAAATTATCTTTCCCAGAAATTATTTTTCTGTCTGCCTCCTTACCTCCTCCCAATGACCATAAAATTCCTGAGTGTTTGTTTTTTACCCATAATTCTTTTGTTCCTGTAAAGGTCTGCCATAGATGCCACTCAAGTGGTAGAGTCCCTGTCTAGCAAGCTGGGCTTAATTAGTACAACCCAAAGCAAAAACAAAGAAACAGGAAAAACCCCACAATTTTTAGTATGGAAGAAATCAACTTTGTACTATAACACTCATAAGTTTCTTAACATTTCCTTTGCTTCCTTTAGGGAGAAGCAGGTCCCACTGGCGCACGAGGTCCTGAAGGTCCCCAAGGGCAGAGAGGCGAGACAGGGCCTCCAGGGCCTGCAGGCTCTCAAGGTCTTCCTGTAAGTTCCTCATATTTTGAAGAGTTAGCCCAGAAAGGCAGGCATTGCTTATAACATCAGAGAAGTGCCATGTATCTTCCTACTTTTTGTCTTTGAATTCTGAATGAATGATTAAAATTCACCAGAAAAAAATATTTCCCCTATTTATTCCACATGTTTTATCTACTTTATATTAAGTACAATTGATTCCAAAATAATATGATATACAATGGATACATTTTTCCCATTACTCTGCTTATTCCTGCTCTTGGGAGATAAAGGAACACAAGCACACAGCCCCATATATTCCCTGCATGTGCCAACTATAGGTTAAAACTTCAAATCCTTTTTATTTGCCTTTTAGGGTACAATGGGAACTGATGGCACTCCAGGTGCCAAAGGCCCTACGGTAAGTAACTGTCTTGATGGTACGTGAAGTCCAGAGGGAAGCAAACATTTGGATATCGTCAGTAGCTTATGATCTATGTATTTTCTCATTGCCTGACTCTTGCTGTCCACCAGGGCTCAGCAGGGACCTCTGGTCCTCCTGGCTTGTCAGGGCCTCCGGGATCCCCTGGCCCTCAGGGCAGCACTGGACCTCAGGGAATTCGAGGACAGCCGGTAATGTCTTTTGCAAAGAACTGCTATTCTTTAGTGGAACCCATCTAAGAGTACCCACAGAAATATAAAGGGATAGAGTGCACCATAGAGAGCGTGATTTCTCCTGATTGAGAGAAAGACTGAAAGATTGTGAAAGTGAATGTCAAATATTAAAGTGTAATTTAGAGAATTAAATTCTAAGTTGAATATTATTACAACATTAAATTTTAGTGTTGTAACACCGAATCATATGGTCATAACACATTTAGAACTTGTGCTTTTATAACTTTAGGACCGATAGTAAAATAATTTTTTTCCAGTACTAGTTTAAGCAGATTTTTTTAGTCTCTGTTGCAAGACTTTTGATCATACTGATAAAAGCTTTTAAGTGGTAGTGACAGAGCTGTTAAAATATGCGTATTCTAATGTGCTAAATTTGATTTTTACCATGTTCTGAATTCAGCTTTTAGGTTCCTTCAACTGAAATTACCATCAGTATTTAATAGGACATATTCACTACCCTCTAAAATATACTCTAGGGCCGGGAGTTTGGCCTAGTGGTAGAGTGCTTGCCTAGCATGCACGAAGACCCGGGTTTGATTCCTCGGTACCACATACATAGCAAAAAGCTGGAAGTGGTGCTGAGGCTCAAGTGGTAGAGTGCTAGCCTTGAGAAAGTCCAAGGACAGTGCTCAAGCCCTGAGCCCAAGCCCACGACTGGAAAAAAATACATATATACTCTAAATATACTATTTGAATTGCCAAATTCTGAAGAAATAAAATATACACTTATTTTGTTCTTGGGTAAACAATGCTATGCCACACAATGAATGTTGGTAATCTTACGTCACTGAGCTAATTCTGACTATTACACTCGAATCACTGAGTAATTCTAATTACTATAAGGCTCATTAGAAAACAAAATGTTTAAAAATTGGTTTCTTTGAAAACCACTATAATACTTACCCGATTATACCAAATTTTCTAAAATTCACATATCCATCTAGATTTGTAAAGTGTGAAGTGATTTCATTATACTAGTAATTTAGAGCATATTCACCTGCTGACAATGTAAGATTAATTACCTAAAGCTAGTTGGACTGGCTCAATGCCCCTAGTTTTTATAAGAATTAATTTCTCATTTTAGGGTGATCCAGGAGTTCCAGGTTTCAAAGGAGAAGCAGGACCCAAAGGAGAACCAGTAAACTTTCATTTTGTTCATGATAAGACTATAAATATTGTTTAGAAGCATACAGCTCAATATTCTTACAGGTTTAAAACAAAAATATAATTTATAATAGCTTGGGATAAAATAGATGAATACACTTTAAACTTTGGTATAGAGTTCATTAAATGAGTCTTCCAAATAGGATTCCTTTGTCAAATAGTTCTTTTTCCTGGTAACTGTTTCTCTGTTTTAATAGGGGCCGCACGGTGTTCAGGGCCCAATAGGCCCACCAGGGGAAGAAGGCAAAAGAGGTCCTCGAGGTGATCCAGGAACAGTCGGTCCTCCAGGCCCAATGGGAGAAAGGGTAAACTTGAATAATGCAACTTGTCCTTCTAGTTACGGGAAAATTGCAGGAATACATTTTTTTTTTTTGCCAGTCCTGGGCTTGAGCTCAGGGCCTGAGCCCTGTCCTTGGACTTTCTCAAGGCTAGAGCTCTACCACTTGAGCCTCAGCACCACTTCCGGCTTTTTTCTATGTATGTGGTACTGAGGAATCGAACCCCGGTCTTCATGCATGCTAGGCAAGCACTTTAACCACTAGGCCAAACTCCCGGCCCAGGAATACATTTTGAGTACAAAATTAAAACAGTTAAGAGAAATGATAAACGTGCCTTAAAGGGTTTTCTGTGATTAAACTGTCTATTCATGACCTTTTTCAGCTGATATTGGTTGAATGGCTGTCCATTTGCTCTTTACGATACATTCTTAAAGCCTATGATGGGAGCTAGTAATGAGCACCAACAATTGCACATTTGTTCGAAGTTTCGGAGAAGCAAATGGCTTCTAATACAAGCTAATACTAATGCATGCTGTTGCTATCATCTATAGCTGGTGATTTGGATTCACATTGCATATTAGCTTTTCTTTGTGTTTATTTTACAATGAATTATAAAGAATATTTCTTGACTTCAACCATGTACCAGTGGCTCATGCCTGAAGCCCTAGCAACTGAAAAGGTTGAGTTCCAGAGGATATTAATTCAAAGCAAGTTTGAGCAGAAAAATCTGTGAGACTGAATTTCAAAAAAATTTTTTAGCAAAATGCAGGGCTAACAATAGATAGAATACCAGTTGAGCAATTGTCTTCAGTTAAATAACTATTTAATTTCATACTTACATAGTTTCAATATTAAAGTTTTTCTATTGGTTTCTTTTTCCTCGTACTTATCTGTCATGTTGGTTTAGCGGCAGCTATGAAAACTTAGGAACTAAAGGTAAAAAAACAAAGCACTCATTACAGAGCTTTCAACAATGATTAAGTATCCCGTCTTGATACTTCGTAGGGTGCTCCTGGCAATCGAGGCTTTCCAGGTTCTGATGGCTTACCTGGACCAAAGGTGAGAATATTCCCCTCTTGCTGATAGTGGTGGTGTATGATGTTCCATATGTTTCCATCAGTGTGGATGAGGTGAAACTGGGTCTCTTGAGTCTAGGTGTGTAATGTGGATGTAGAGGTCAGGCTTAAACGCATGTCTTTGGTAATTTTTTCCATTGAGAATTCTAGAAAAGAAGGATGATGGATGGTTAGAAGCAAATGGAGTCTTGTTTTCATACTTTCTATAGAAATTTCCAGGAAGGAAATGTTATATATCCTTCAGTTAAAAATGTAGTCTTTTTCAAAGTTCTGATGTTCAAGGACACCACTCAATTATCTGAAATGAAGCCTGAACTAGAGCTTTCATAACTTACTGAAGAAAACAAAATCATTGTGTTACAAAGGAAAAAAACTAGAACAACATGTGCAGTGAAGACTCCTTTGGGAGTGTGTATTTCAACCTCTCCTCGCTTTTGTTTCCTGTATTTCATATGCTAACTTGTCCACTTTGCTTTGGAATAGGGTGCTCAGGGAGAAAGGGGTTCTGTAGGTTCCTCAGGACCTAAAGGAGGACAAGGGGATCCAGGCCGACCTGGTGAGCCTGGACTTCCGGGAGCCCGGGTGAGTACACTGCTGTTAAGTGCCACAGCCTCCTGCTCCCCAGAAGAAATCCTCCTGAGCGTTGAAATGTGTCATTTTCGGGGATATGTAAAACATTAGTTTGTATTTACTACCAGGAACATTTGTTTTATTGTTTTTTTATCTCATTTATTTATTTTTTATAAAACATTGGCTTGTTAGTTTGTATACAAAGCACAGTTACTTCTATTCGTTTCTTAAAGGAACATGTGTAAATAGCTTTACCAGCTGACAGGAGGAAAAAGCCAATGTTTTCATTGCTGTTTAATGACAGGTTTGATCTTTGACACAGAATCCTTGATAAGTTTCCTGAAAAGTTTCACTTAGCAAAATGACATTTGAAAGATACTGGCACTATAAAATACACTTTTTGTTTGGTTGTCAGCAATGCAACATTACATTTTCTGGTTAGAGTCTGTACTTCAATTGATTCATTGACAAATTGACAATTACTTTTCATTTTCAGGGTCTGACAGGAAATCCTGGTGTGCAAGGACCTGAAGGAAAACTTGGACCATTGGTAAATGATTTCAATAAAAGCCTTTGGCCTTTTGAACAGACATGCAATTTTAATTTTTGACCATGAAAATGCTGGTCATGTTTACATATTTTAAGTTTACATATTTAAGTCCTCAATAGTAAAAAATGCTTAAGGTCTGTGCATTTTTTACTTAAAATACATAGATAAAATTTGAATGCTTAAGAAAGAAATTTCTCCAGTGAAAAAGTTGAAATGATATATTTCAACATTGGCAAAATTATTCTATTAGTAATATTCTTATTTCTTTTTCATATAATTTTATTATAATTAATAAAAAGGTTACATTATATTCACCAGATAGAAGGTGCATTTCTTGACATCTTTCCAATTTTTTTTTTTTTGCCAGTCCTGGGCTTGGGCTCAGGGCCTGAGCACTGTCCTTGGACTTTCTCAAGGCTAGCACTCTACCACTTGAGTCTCAGCACCACTTCCGGCTTTTTGCTATGTATGTGGTACCGAGGAATCGAACCCAGGTCTTCGTGCATGTTAGGCAAGCACTCTACCACTAAGCCAAACTCCCGGCCCCCATCTTTCCAATCTTGCTTGTTGAAGAGATGAGTATGAATGTTGACAGCTTGTATATTCTTAGATCTTACCTTATGATAAAATGTGTAAACTAGAAATCCTAAATATTCATTACCACAAAGCAGAGTAAATGAGAGAAAGTATGAGAATGTTAGGAAATGTGAAAATGAGACATGGGTGTACCATTAAATTATTTTTATCCTCTGTTCTAAATATTCCAAGTACTTCAGTGATTCTTTGCTAAGCAAACAACAGGCAACTTCAGATTCATTGAGATAAAAACAGAATAATTTCAAATGCATATGAGGTGAAATAAGCCAGTCTCATGAAGATAAATATGTGTATTCTCCATTTGTTAAGTTTGGAGCTGGAAAACATAAAAGATAAGGCCATGAAAGCAAAGGAGAGATTACTATATAAGTAGAAAGGAAAAGGACAACTAGGAAAGATATATTAAAGAATAATTGAGGGGTGAATATGCACAAAATACATTATGTGCATGAATAGACCCACATAACAAAGCCTTTTACTTTGGGCAGTAAAAAGAAATTGCATATGTATATATATATATATATATATATATATATGAAGTGTTATATATGAAGTGCTATAGGAAGTAAGTACACGTGACAGCCTGTGTAAGGTGATATCGAGGGAGGATTTTACAAATGTCACTTACATATTTCTGGTTAATGTTATAGGGTGCTCCAGGGGAAGATGGTCGGCCAGGTCCTCCAGGATCCATCGGGATCAGAGGGCAGCCTGGGAGTATGGGTCTTCCAGGACCCAAAGGTAGCAGTGTGAGTATGATGTAAAATGTTAACCAGAGCCATCAGAATCCTCAGTGAGAAATCAAGCTTTTTTTTTTTTTTAGCAAGTTCACTGAATTGACTGAATTAGTTTTGAATATTTTCAATTTTTCATTTAGGGTGACCCTGGAAAGCCTGGAGAAGCAGGAAATGCTGGTGTTCCTGGGCAGAGGGTAACTCTCTATTTTCTTCTAAAGAATAACAAATGCAGAAATCCATTTTCCCAGCCTCGTGTTACACGTTCTCTCTGTGTGTTACTAGGGTGCTCCTGGCAAAGACGGTGAAGTCGGTCCTTCTGGTCCTGTGGGCCCTCCGGTATGTGATCTTTTAAAAGGCCATGTTCATATGCTCTATCTTTTTAAAGATTCTTGTCCAAACTATTACTTAGAAATAGGTATTGAGAAAAGGGAATTAGAATGAATTTGAACATGAATTGTATTTTTATTTATTTTTTTCATATATTTTTTGTTGTAATTAATAGAAGGGTTACATGCTATTTGCCAGATAGATGGTGCATTAATTCCCATACATTGATACCCTTTCACATGTCTTGGTCCCCGTTTCCCTCCCCCCCACACCCACCCCTCATCTTGTTTTCCCCTGTTCCCTATCCAATTTCAAATAACCAAATACAAATATATCCGATATATCAGGTAACAAGGTGAGACACTGTAACAATATGACATAACCAAGGGAGAGCAAAAGAGATGAGAGATAACATAGTACCTTAAGAACAACAATCATTCTGAACATGAATTTTAATCATAGCTTTTCATTTGGTTCCTTGTGTACTGTTATCTTCTTTTCTAGATAAAATTACAGGTATAAAAATTATAGGTGTCATTTAAAACTTATCTTTAATTTCTAATGGCAAAGGGTTCTTCATTATGTCATAGTTGAAGAATATAAGGAAAAAATTTTTTCCTAATAATATTTTATAGTGCATTTTATTTAAAATATTTAAACATGGGACTATACCTAGACCCTCTGAATAATATATCCTGAGAGTTATTTAAACTACCTGGTTTTGGAAGCATAAAATGCAATAATATTAATCCTATGAGGTTAGGTTTTCATTTTAGGAATTTAAAATGTCAGAAATACTTTGGAATATTTATTTGTTTTCGGTGGAATGGTTTAAATGACTTTCTAAAATATTTCTTTGTTTTCTTTGGTCATTCTATGATTGAAATTATGATGAATAATTCTTAGTATAAGCAATGGAAAATATTTCCCTTTTAGAATTTATATATATATATAAAACAAAGGCTTTTCCAATTCTAATTTCCCCATATTTATGATTGACATAAGACATTAAGATTTACATAAAAAGTAATCTTTGGTTTTAGAGTATATATATATGTGTGTGTGTATATATGTATATATATATATATTTTTTTTTACTAGCAGGGACTTGTGATAACTTTGGTGATTCTTGATAGTTATTTATTATACAGTGAATTTAGGGAGCATGATTGAGGAGTAAAGAAAAGATCAATACCACTTTTGATATTCACATACACAAGAAGTATGGGTAGATAGCTGATGGTTTTGGTTGCTTCCTGATCTAGGGTCTAGCAGGAGAAAGAGGAGAACAGGGCCCTCCAGGCCCCACTGGCTTTCAGGTACGTACTAATTCTGATTTCTATTTTTTTTCTTGTATTAAAATGAGTTTTGAAACCTGGGAGTTGGCCTCCTGGTAGAGTGCTTGCCTAGCAGGCACGGAGACCCAGGTTCAATTCCTCGGTAGCACATACGTAGAAAAAAGCTGGAAGTGGTGCCGAGGCTCAAGTGGTATAGCTCTAGCCTTGAGAAAGTCCAAGGACAGTGCTCAGGCCCTGAGCTCAAGCCCAAGACTGGCAATAAATAAATAAATAAATAAATAAATAAATAAATAAATAAATAAAATATAAAATGAGTTTTGAATGCCTTTTTTTTAAAAAATACAAAAAGATAAGGTCAAGTGATATGAAATTTCTCAACTTTTCATTCACACTTCAGAATAGCCAACCTGATAAAAATTAGACATTGTTATGTGACTATGACAAACTAATTTTTTGAAAGCTGATTTAGCGCCAAATTATTAACAAAATTGAAATTGATTGATTGTTCATAATATCTAAACCATTTTTACTCAGTTATTATGAGGATCATACAGTTTTATTGTCATAGTCACTAACATTTTTGACAAATTATCATGATTTGTTACATATCCTACACATAGCATAAGTAATGAAAATTTGTTAAAAAAATATTCAGAACTGACCTTTATTAATATTCTAGTAAACTCAGATAATTGTGTTTTAGATCTGTAAAACATTACAAACAGGACTGGGAGTGTGGCCTAGTGGCAGAGTGCTTGCCTAATATACATGAAGCCCTGGGTTGGATTCCGTGGTACCACATACACAGAAAAAAGCCAGAAGTGGTGCTGTAGCTCAAGTGGTAGAGTGCTGACCTTGAGAAAGCTCAAAGACAGTGTCTATGCCCTGAGTTCAAGCCTAGAACTGGCAAAAACCAAAAACCAGAACAAAGAAAAAGAAATTACAAGCAAAAGTAACCTAATGATTTAGTCTTCTTTTTTTTTTTCAAAATTATGTGCAAATTACTTTAAAATCTCACTCTGTAAATTGACTAGCTCTGTCTTTTTTTAGGTGTGTTCTTTTTCTTAATGAATATAAAGAGTATTCTTTTTAAAGCCTCGCATGTCTACTTGTTTGAAATGTCACCTGTATAAATTTTAAAAGGTAAACTGTTGACTGGTAATCTATGAAACTTTCACAGTGTCAAAATTTTGTTTTCTTTTGTTTTAGGGGCTTCCTGGAACTCCAGGGCCTCCTGGTGAAGGGGGGAAAGCAGGTGACCAGGTAAGATTTTAAATAATAGTAATAATGTAACATAACATGACAACTAGAAATAGCTGCCACAACATATGAGTGTTTAAAGTGAAGCTGTTTTCTTTATTGTAAATCTTCTAAAAATCCTATGTTTTGTGTTTATTTACTTTATAGATTAGGAAAATGAAGCACACAATTGTTAGATACACCTGATAAGATTTATAAATGACATTGTCTGTTTTATTGATACATAAATTTATTTGCCCTGAATATTTCATTTGTTTGTTATTATTCAACAAGTCCATTCCATGAGCTTTGTACCACCCTTTTCTACTTGATCAAGTTGGATACAACTTTAGTTGCACAGAGAATATAGGAAGACATATAAAATGGCAACATGTGTTAAAGACAATAGTAAATACAGTTCTATATATGTAGAAACATGAAAGATTCATTTAAAATAGAATTGAGAGTTTAGGGAAGTTTTCTTATAATATCTTATATAATGTGAATTTTGAATGATGTGAAATATGAAGTAATATAAGATATAATAAAGTTAATATAGTATTCTAGGAAATAACAATAGCAAGTATGAAAAATTTGCTGATCAATGAAAAATTTCAATAAGTCAGGAGTGTGTAGCCCTGAAGAAGGTAGATATAAGACTGGGGGTGTGAATCAGGGACCAGATTTCAGGTTTCAATTTGTTCTTCATTGTTAGAGTAATGGAAAAGTGATGAAAGGGTACTTAAAAGGGAATAACACCATTAGATTTGGATTTTAGGACAGCCATGAAATTGTGGGAACAAACCATATCAGAAGATAAAAATAGAGACCTATTTGATGAAGTTACCTTCTTTATCAAGAGAGGAAATTTCAAAGGGCAAACTTTCTTTTAATTAATAATCCACATTTAACTTCTATTTTAAGCCAGACATTGGTGGCTCATGCTTGTAATCCTAGCAACTCAGGAGGTTCTAAGCCAGCACAGGCAGGAAAGGCTATGAGATTCTTATCTCCAATTAACCACCTAAAAACCAGAAGTAGAGCTGTAGTGGTAAAAAAAATCTCAGAGAAAGCTTCCAGGCCCTGAGTTTAAGCCCCATGATGGACACCCACCATCAAGAAAGGTTTTTTTTTTTTTTTTAAGCCTTTGCTGATTGTGCTATTTGAATTCCACAATTTCTGAGAGAGCTGTGGCTTTGTATGCCTTATATGCTTGAAAAAATGTTTAATAAATTAAGTATAATTGAATTGGTTCTGTTTTGAATGACCAACTGGTTTTTTCTTTTTCTATTATTTTCCTATTTTAAAACATTTTCATATTCCATTGCAAAATAAATATATTTATAACACATTCTATTGTCTCTAAAGCAAAACAAAACAAATTTAATGCTCCATCTTTGTGAGAGAATAATTTCCCCTTTCTCATTTCCAAAAGACAAACATTCAAGTACAATATAAACATTTTTCTTTAAATATGCTTCTATTTATTATATACAATGGGGAAAGTGTGCAAATATTCATTCTTTTCTATTATGAGCATATTTAGCCTTCTAATAGTACATGAATAACAATTGAATACATGATTTGGAAAGATTCAGAATAAATGGCTAAAAACTAACTCAAAGCTTTTTGTCTCATTCTTTAAAAAAACTGAATTTATAGGGTGTTCCTGGAGACCCTGGAGCAGTTGGCCCATTAGGACCTAGAGTAAGTATTTTGTTCCCCAAGTCATTTTGGTTCCCCTTAACTCCCACTTCAAAGGGGCTTTATTTTGAGCGTTCTATTAGTAGGGCAGATGAAAATCATCTTGTGTGAAATATTTTATCTCATGAAATGACTACACTCTGTAAATTCATGTCTTAGCACTAAATTCCTAAAACAGAACTTTGGTAATGAGCGATTTCCAAATTTCTCTCCATTAGAAGTTATATTACAGAAACATTTTAGACCCATTTTTAGATATAGAATTGTGATCATTTAAACTTTGCCATATTATCCTAGGGTGAGCGAGGCAATCCTGGAGAAAGAGGAGAACCGGGAATAACTGGACTCCCTGGCGAGAAAGGAATGGCCGGGGGACATGGTCCTGATGGTCCAAAAGTAAGTAGAACGCTGGTCTGCATTGTAAAGCTCTAACGTGCTCTCCTAAAACAAATAGTGTATGGTACTCCAATGTGTTTTTCTTGAGTTTACAAGATGACTTCATTTGATCATTTTTTCTTCCCATAAAATTTTAATGAATGCCTAACTAGAATGTTTCCTGGCAACTAAAGAGAGCTTAAAAAGATCTTCTGGGATCTCATTCATGGTGCTGGGACATAAAGATACACTCCCTTGCACATACATCTCCTTAATGCTTATAAGGGATGTTCACTTCATTAAAAGCACCCGTGAATAAGAAGATTCAACAAAGAGAAAAGTTACATAATTTGTTCTGTTTTCCTTGTGCTTAGTTACACAATTCTACTTTCTTTTTTATTGTATTTTATTGTCAGGATAATTTATAGAGGGCTTACAGTTACATTTGTCAGGTAGTGGATACATTATTTCTCGAATCTTGATACCCCTTCTCATGTTTTTGTCCCCATTCCCCAGCCCCTTCCAATCAACTGGTTTTCCCCCTTCCTTTCCCAATCTCAAATAAACAAATAAGTGTATATACAGTATACCAGGTAACAAAGTCAGATACAGTAACCACATGAGATTAACCATAAGTGGAAAAAAAGAGAAAAGAAATAACTTCACATAGTGCATTGAGAACAGCAATCATAAAGATAAACCTCTACAAATATAAAAATATGTAGTTTTTGAGTTTGGAAATATATCTTAAAGTAAGTCTGTATTCTTTCCTTTGACATGCCATTTTGTGGATAGAGGATAGCGTAAGTAACTTTAGTATACATAACTAAAATAGAGTTTTTCTTGTGATAATATGTGAGCCCTTAGTATCTCTAAGGTCCAGAGTAATTGAATAAGGATATCTTCAATTTAATCACTAAGTTATCTGGGAAAGCAACTAAATACTACAGGACCCCTAAAGAAAAAAGTTAAATCTTTCTTTTTGTCAAATATAAGATCTTCCTTTTTATTGGGAAGCTAGTAGCTTATGCTTATAATCTTAGCTTCTTAAGAGGCTGAGATTTGAGGATCATGGTTTGAAAATCCAGCCTGGGCAGGAAAGTCCATGAGACTCATTTCCAATTTAGCACCAAAAAGCTAGAGGTGGAGCTGTGGCTCAATTGGAGAAGTCTAATCTTTAGCAATGACGCACCCCCCCCCCCTCATGCTGTAGTAAACAAAGGAAAACACATTACTATTTATTTTAATTGAAATTTTTGTTCAATTTTTCTCTCAAGACAAGAATTAGAAACATAACCCAAAACCTGGAAAGCAATTCTGTTTTTTTCAGTCTCAAAACTTCAACTCAGAGACAACATTCCAAAATGCAAAGTACAAATACAAAATCAAACTGCGTGAATTTCCTGGTATCCAGCCAGTTTTTTAAACCATCAATTTTGTTTAGTCCATTCTTAATATACTGCAATTGTCACTCATTACCTGTCACTTTAGGGCAGTCCAGGTCCACCTGGGACTGTGGGTGATACCGGCCCGCCAGGTCTTCAGGGTATGCCAGGAGAAAGAGGAATTGCAGGAACGCCTGGACCCAAGGGTGACAGAGTAAGTCTATTTTATGTATTTTCTAGTTCATTCTTTATACTTTCTAATGATAAATGATTTCTTGGGCAAGTTTTTAACTTTATCAACAGGCTATCAGTGAGTTCCAAGTTATTTGTATATTTATTCTCCTAACAAATATTTACTGAGAACATGCATAGATATGAAAGTAGATTCAAGAAACAACTATGAAGAAAACATTTTAGCTCTCCTCCTCATTAAGGCTTTACATATTTGTAGAGAGCATACAATGAAAGGAATAACTGCTATTTCTTGTGCTTTTCAAGGGAGGCACAGGAGAGAAAGGTGCTGAAGGAACTGCTGGAAATGACGGAGCAAGGGTAAGTCAAGCAAACATAATTTTCTAACTGGGCTGGAAAACACTATAGTCATCTTATGAACTTGTGTTAGTTTTTCAAAATAAAATTAGATTTTTGACCTACAGTAATTAATTATAAATAAAAATAAGTACCCGTGTCTGATTCATATCAAATCTCAAATGCCATCATTCTAATCTTGATTTCCAGAGAAACAGGATTAGGTCAATGTTGAAAGCCTCATGAATATACACATATTTTGGCCTTTGGCTTAGGTGCGTTAAACAAATCAGATCACTCTAGTTTGTCTTTTTGAGCCTTATAGATAATATGCAATGATAATTTGAAAGGAATTAATGTGAAAATCCTTCAAACACAGGCAAAGAGAATTGTATAGTCCTGAAAGTTCTGACATGTCTTTCTCAATGTACATGATACCAGAATTACTCCGTTGTAATAATTAATGCTTGTAATCAATAAGGAAATTGAACAGCTTACAATGTCAAGACATTGTTAATGTAAAAAATTAATATGCATTTTAGAAACCGACATTTAGTAAACTTTAGCTCTGTAAAATTAGGATACATTTGCCATTCCAAGGAAAATCAGATTAGAAGGGCAATATTTACCAATATGATTGAATTATTTGTGTGATTAGTCACACTGGCTCAAATACTCAGCAATGAAAGGAGTAGTTTTTGTTATTTCACTAACTACTACTGTTCGGTAAGACATTGTTTGCTGTGAGTTGTAATGGTATGCTTTAGAAATATCAATTGTTCCGTATGAAATATCAGATGGGACTGATATTTGGTTCTGGAAAGAACAAAGCAAAAAGAAAGAAGGAAGGAAAAGAAGGAAGGAAGGGAGGGAAAGAAAGAGAGAGGTAGAAGGAGGAATGGAGAAAGGGAAAGAGTTATGAAGAAAGAGAAAGGAAGAGAGTGAGAGAGAGAAAAGAAAGAAAGAAAGAAAGAAAGAAAGAAAGAAAGAAAGAAAGAAAGACTGAGGAATTGAAGGAAGAGAGGGAGAAAGGGAGAAAAGGAGGAAGAAAGGAGTAAAGAAAGAGAGGAAAAAGGAAATAAATGAAATTAGCAAGACTTCATTTATAAATCTAAGTTAATGTGTGTTACTCTATAATTCAAGAGTAGATTAAAAAACAATAGCATATATTCCAAATTTCAAATAAATACTAATAAAAATTAGCAGACTAATAACAGGATGTAAGTTCAAATAATCTATATTCAAAGTAGACATTATAATCTATATTTAAATATTGAAGTAGAAATTACAAACAGAAACACTGTCAAAGGATCACTAAGGCTGATGTATGTGTGTTAAACTGAATGAGTTTGAAACATTCTGTAGGAAAAAAAATTCTGGAAATTGTATTGGATCAAGCAGAATAGTCTTGAAACTATATAGATTATATTTGTTGCAGATAATGATTTAAAAGCAGGCAAGTTATGATCAACTTTTTTTTTTCTTCATCATGAAGATTTTTATATAATCTCCCTTTCAATATATCATTGTTCTGTAATTGACAGGGTCTTCCAGGACCTTTGGGCCCTGCAGGTCCTGCAGGTCCTACTGGAGAAAAGGTAAGTTACAAACTATTATTTTGTATACTCACCATGAGAAAACCTGGGAGCTGGCTCTTTCCTACTACTTCTTCTTTCAGAATATTCTGCGTCTAAGATAGGCTATCTTGGGACTGTCTTCTATGGCTACATTCAAGAGGTGCTCAGTATTCTACAATGGTTGGATAATGACCACCCCAAATGTACTTTTCTAGGGTGAACCTGGTCCTCGAGGTTTAGTTGGTCCACCTGGATCCCGGGGCAATCCTGTAAGTAATAGTATTTTGGTGATCTTTGTTATGAGAATGAGTAACACCATTGTTACTCATTGTTACACCATCATTGTTAAATCTATCTATTGATATGTGAACTGTCATACAACTCTCTTTTTCTGCCTGTCTATCTTTCTATTGTGTAATTTCCATGCCTATTAGGTTTAGTTATTGACTTTTAACTTTTACTTTTTTAATTATATTTTAAAGTATTTTAGTGGTGTTAAGTTAAGGTAGGTAATTTGTTTGCCAAACAATTAAGAAACTTTTTCACACTCTGGACACTTGTTTAATAATCCTATAACTTAGCATCACTTTTAATTATGCTTCTCTAGCAATAAATCTAACTTCCCTATAGATAACACTTAGTTACACAAAATCTTTATGAATCTAATTTACAATATTATTCTTATTTAGAATAATGTGTGAAAGTTTACTAATCTTTGTTTACTCTTAGGGTTCTCGTGGTGAAAATGGCCCAACTGGGGCTGTTGGTTTTGCGGGACCCCAGGTATAGTTTTCAAATAACTCTAATTTACGAATTAACCCTGTTCTTGTATATAAAGTCATTTAAATATTATTATCATTTTGAAGTTAAAATAAAATTTCTGAACAGTTTCTAGCTTCCTAAGCATTGTTCTCATTTTCAATATACTTTTCACAGGTAGCGTAGGAATAATGCTTTCAGTGTTTGAACTTGCCCATTTGCCTACTCCTTATTTAAAAAAAAAAAAAAAGTGTGACAGTGCCGGGCGTGGTGGCTCACGCTTGTAATCCTAGCTACTCAGGAGGCGGAGATCTGAGGAGTTAGGTTCAAAGCCTGCCCCGGCACAAAAGGAACTAAGACTATTTTTTTCATATATTTTTATTGTAATTAATAGAAGGGTTACATTATATTCAACAGATAGACGGTGCATTACTTCATAAACATTGATACCCTTTCTCATGTCTTGGTTCTCATTTCCCTCGCCACACTCATCTTGTTTTTCCCCCTTCCCTATCCGATTTCAAATAACCAAATAAACATATATATATATATATAATATCAGATAACCAGGTAAAATACTATAACAATAGGAGATAACCAAGGGTCAGCAAGAGAGATGAGAGGGAAACCATTGAGCCTAAGTTCCTTTGAGTCTGGCTTACTTCACTTAATATGATTTTTTTCTAAATCTTTCCATTTCCTTACAAATGGGACGATGTCGTTCTTTCTGATAGCAACGTAGAATTCCATTGTGTACAAATACCACAACTTGTTGATCCACTCATCAACTGAGGGGCATCTGAGTTGGTTCCATATCTTTTCTATGGTAAATAATGCTGCAATGAACATTGTTGTGCTGGTGGATTTAGTATCTCTTTGTTTCTGGATGGTTGGGTAAGTGCCAAGTAGTGGAATTGCTGGGTCATAGGGGAGTTCTATGTTTAGTCTTTTGAGGAACTGCCACACTGCTTTCCATAGTGGTCGAATGAGTTTGCACTCCTACCCAACAGTGCAGTGTTGATTCCTCCTGGCCATATCCCCTCCAGCATCTGTTATTATTCGTTTTCCTGATCCTGGCCATTCTAACTGGAGTGAGGTGGAATCTTAGAGTTGTTTTGATTTGCATTTCTTTTACGACCAGAGATGTTGAGCATTTCTTCATGTGTCTATAGGCCATTTTTGTTTCTTCTTCAGAGAAGACTCTCTTTAAGTCTTTGGCCCATCTTTTAAAGGGATGGTTGTTACTTTGGAGGTTAGTTTTGGAGTGATTCAATTTTTTGAGTTGTTGATATATTTTAGATATGAGGCCTTTGTCCGTTGTTTGGTTGGTGAAGATCTTCTCCCACTCTGTAGGCTTCCTGATTAGTTTACTAGCTATGTCCTTTGCCATACAAAAGCTCTCCAGTTTAATGCAGTCCCACTTATCCAGTCTTTCTCTGATTTGTTGTGATTCTTGGTCCTTATTAAGAAAGTTTCAACCTGTGCCAAGGAGGCCTAGTGTATCTCCTATTTCTTCCTGTAAAGTTTTCAGTGTGTCAGCTTTTACCTCCAGGTCTTTGATCCATTTGGAGTTAATTCTAGTGCAAGGTGACAAAGAAGGATCCAACTTTAGTTTTCTGCAGGTGCTTAACCAGTTCTGCCAGCACAACTTGTTGAAGAGGCTGTCTTTCTTCCATTCTATTTTTTTTGGCTCCCTTGTCAAAGATTAGGTGGCCATAGGTCTGTGGTTTAATATCTGGGTCCTCAGTTCTATTCCATTGGTCTTCAGGCCAGTTCCTGTGCCAGTACCAAGCTGTTTTGCTAATTATAGCTCTGTAGTAGAGTCTAAAGTTTGGAATTGAAATTCCTCCAGCGCTGTTCTTTCTGCTAAGAAGTGTTTTTGCTATACGGGGTCTTTTATTATTCCATATGAAATTTTGAATTGCCTCTTCTATTTCTTTAAAGAATGACATTGGGATATTGATGGATATTGCATTGAATTTGTAGATAGCTCCTGGCAAGATTGTCATTTTCACAATGTTGATTCTTCCAATCCAGGAGCATGGGAGGTTTTTCCATTTCCTTAGTTCTGCTTTAATTTCCTTTTTTAGGGTTTTAAAGTTTTCGTCAAAAAGGTCCTTTACATTCTTAGTTAAGCTAATTCCTAGGTACTTTATTTTCTTTGAGGCTATTGTGAAAGGAGTTTCTTTCCTGATTATTGCCTCGTTCCTCTCACTGTTGGCGTAAAGGAAGGCAGTTGATTTTTGAGGGTTGATTTTATAGCCTGCTACTCTTCCAAAGCTTTGAATCAGCTCAAGGAGCTTGGGAGTAGAGTCTATTGGATACTTTAAATACAGAATCATGTCATCTGCAAAGAGGGATAGTTTTATTTCCTCTTTCCCTACTTGGATCCCCTTTATGCTTGCTTCTTGCCTTATTGCACTGGCTAGGAATTCTAGTACTATGTTAAAGAGGAGTGGAGAGAGTGGATATCCTTGTCTCGTTCCTGATTTTAGAGGGAATGGCTTTAGCTTTTCGCCATTAAGTATAATACTAGCTGTGGGTTTGTCATACACAGCCTTTATTATATTGAGGAATGTTCCTTGGATTCCTCGTTTCTCCAGAGCTTTTAACATAAAGGGGCGTTGGATCTTGTCAAATGCCTTTTCCGTGTCTATTGAGACAATCATGTGATTTTTGTCCTTGCTCCTGTTGATGTGTTGAATTATATTAATTGATTTGCGTATGTTGAACCAGCTTTGCCTCCCCGTGATGAATCCAGTTTGATCATAGGGTATAATTTTTTTGATGGGTTGTTGTAGACGGTTGGCCAGTATTTTCTCAGTTCTATTCCATTGGTTCTCTGGCCTGTTCTTGTGTCATTACCAAGCTGTTTTGGTCACTATAGCTCTGTAATAGAGTCTAAAGTTTGGTATTGAAATTCCTTCTGCGCTGTTTTTTTTTTTTTCTAAGAATTGTTTTTGGTGTTCGGGGCCTTTTATTATTCCATATGAAATTTTGGATTGCCTCTTCTATTTCCAATGACATTGCGATATTTATGGGTATTGCACTGAATTTTTAGATAGCCTTTGGAAAGATTGCTATTTTCATGATGTTAATTCTTCCAATACAGGAGCATGGGAGGTTTTTCCATTTCCTCAGTTCGGCTTTAATTTCCTTTTTCAGGGTTTTAAAGTTTTCATCAAAAATGCCCTTTACATTCTTAGTTAATTCCCAGGTACTCTATTTTGTTTGAGGCTATTACAAAAAGAATTGCTTTCCTGATTGTTGCCTTGTTCCTCTCACTGTTGTCATATAGGAAGGCAGTTGTTTTTTGAGGTGATCCTGAGACTCTTATCTCCAAGTAACCTCTAGAAAATGGGCTGGGGCTTGCTCAAGAGTAGGGCGGTATCCTTGAGCTGAAGAGTTCAGGGACAATGCCCAGGCCCAGTTCAAGCCCTATGACCCACCAAAAAAAAATAGTGTGCCAGTATACACTATCTTTAACGGTTTTTATTAGTTTTGTTTATCTATTATGCTTTAATTCTGATCCCAAAGCATCATTATATAATAAGCAATCACCCTAGTAATTATTGTGAAATAATGTGTGGGTAAATCTTACAATCACTTGTTGATCTCTGTAATTGAACACAGGGCCCGGATGGACAACCTGGAGTGAAGGGAGAACCTGGAGAGCCAGGTCAGAAAGGTGATGCTGGATCTCCTGGACCACAAGGCCTTGCTGGCTCCCCTGGCCCTCATGTACGTTTGAAAAAACAAGTAAACCAAGAAGCCATAATTTGAGTCTATCTCTGATATTAGAATGTCCATTAAGTGTATTGGGCCCTAGGTGTCTAATGGGTTTTTGTTCATTTTATTTAGGGTCCTCACGGTGTTCCTGGACTGAAAGGTGGCCGAGGAACCCAGGGTCCACCAGTAAGTTGCTTTCATACTGTGAGAGTTGTGCTCAGCGAGTTCCAGATTATCTATTACTTCCCTGCCTCATGAAAGCTATTCTTCATGAAACTCTAATGAGGATTAAATGCCTTCCGTGTATGGCAAAGCAAATGAGTACTTAATATGGAGATCAATCATTTTGTAATCTTGAATACCCTGCTGCTTCATATGATTTCAATGAAGTAGGACTCTAATGACCCAAATTCTTCTGTGGAAAGCTAGATCTTAGGAAAATATGTGTGAATAATACATTCTATTTTTATAAATTACTCATGATATTTTATATTCCTAGGGTGCTACAGGATTTCCTGGTTCTGCGGGCAGAGTTGGACCTCCAGGTCCTGCTGTGAGTGGAATTAGTCCTTCAAGTCATTTGTAGTGGAATGATGAAACACTCTCTCTCTCTCTCTCTCTCTCTCTCTCTCTCTCTCTCTCTCTCTCTCTCTCTCTCCATCACACACACACACACACATACACATACACAACATATTAGACTTATAGTTTTAATTAAATATTTATCTGATTATAGCTTCTGCCGTAATTCGTAGATATTTCATGAAAAATATTTGAGAATCCCACATTTCTGAGAGGAGGCATATTTTGAAAGTCTTTCTTAGTCCCAATATTGACTATTATTCCATTTAAATACTAAATATTTACAGTATCATGTACTAATGACCATTCCCTTAATCATGATGCATCCCTGAAACTCTCCTTAATAAATGTTACTGTGAGATCTAATCGGACAAAAACAATGTTCTATCTCCATATTTAGAACAAATCTTTATTATGTTTTTGAAAATTCAATTTGATTTCACTGATAATGAAATGCAGATTTTCTTCTGGGGTACAAATCCACAGCTGTGGTTTGTTGACAGATTTTCTCACAGGAAAAATGAGCCTACAAGCTTGGCCATCTGTGTCAGAGGCAGATGCGGCCTGTGGTCAGTCTCTTTTATCTGGCTTCTATTTTGCCCTCCTTGATGTTCTTTCCTGTGTTAAACCAGGGAGCTCCAGGACCAGCGGGGCCTATAGGGGAGCCAGGGAAGGAGGGACCTCCAGGGCTTCGTGGGGACCCTGGCTCTCATGGACGAGTGGGAGATAGAGGACCAGCAGGACCACCTGGTGGCCCAGGAGACAAAGGAGACCCAGGAGAAGATGGGCAGCCTGTAAGTTTGCTAGCTTTGTTTCAGTCCATCTTCACTTAATGTATTTTTATGAAAAACCTATGTAAAAAAAATCACTGTCCCAAAGAAACTGGTAAATTAGCTGAGTACATTCCTAAATCCTTTATGGGTTTTTTTAATTATAGCAATCAGTTCTAAGAAAAACATGTATAAATACTTTTGGAAAATTAATGAAAATAGTTTCTTTCAATCTAAATGAAGAATATTATTTATTGAATTTACTATGTGAAGGCAATCAAACATTTTTTGTTTTAAATGTCCAATCTCGAAATGTTAATATATTTAGGATATCTTTAGACAGATACTATTTCTTAACTCTTTAAAATTTTTTTCCAGTCCTGAAGCTTGCACTCAGGGCCTGAGCACTGTTCTTGGGATTTTCCAAGGCTAGAGCCCTACCATTTGAGCCACAGCACCACTTCAGGCTTTTTTTCTATATGTGTGGTACTGAGGAATTGAACCCAGGTCTTCTTGCATGCAAGGCAAGCACTCTACCACTAGGCCAAACTCCTGGCCCCAATTTTTTTCTTTTTAAGTGGAAAATATTCTTCTGAGTAGTTCAGATTTTTTTCAGTCACTATTCATATTATTCTTTGAAACTGGTTCTTACCAGTAAATGTTCATCTTAATGTTTTTACCCTTAAATAGTGTTAGAGACTATGAATTATAGCTGTGATTATATATGTATATAAACCCTAGTATCTATCAACCATAGTTTTGTGAAATATATGTGTATATCTCACTAGAATATCTATTACCTATCAACCGTCTATAGTATTTTGTGAAAGAAGGCTTTTTAAATGCTGAAATACTGTTCACTACCACTGTCTAAATGTGTAGATATGGTTCTGCTATGTAGAATTAGTAATTATAGTGTATTATCAACATTAGGGTCCAGATGGTCCACCTGGACCAGCAGGAACCACTGGGCAGAGAGGGATTGTGGGCATGCCTGGGCAACGTGGAGAACGAGGCATGCCAGGTCTGCCTGGTCCAGCGGTGAGTAGCTCTATCACTCAATGCTTCCTCTTACATATGCAGTATCATTAGTTCTCAGAGAATTGATTTTTTAACAGTAGATTGAGCTGTTATAAGCTGACATAAATTCTAAGTATTTTAAAAACCATTTGATCCTCAAATGATTTTTTTCCAAGTCTTTCTGTTTCCTTAAGAATGGGTTGATGTCATTCTTTCTGATGGCAGCATAGAATTCTTCTTGATCCCATCTACTGAGAGGCATGTTCCATAACTTAACTATGGTAAATAATGCTGCAATGAACATCATTGTGCAAGTAGCTTTAATATGCCCTTCTTTCTGGACATTCGGGTAAATGCCAAGGAGAGGAATTACTTGGTCATAGAGAAGCTCTATGTTTAGTCTTTATATATATATATATATATATATATTGTAATTAATAAAAGGGTTACATGATATTTGCCAGATAGAAGGTGCATTAATTTACATATATTGATACCCTTTCACATGTCTTGGTCCCCATTACCCTCCCCTCCCCCCATCTTGGTTTTCCCCCCTTCCCTATCCATTTTCAAATAACCAAATACAAATAAATCCAATATATCAGATAACAAAGTGAGATATTGTAACAATATGAGATAACCAAGGGACAGCAAAAGAGATGAGAGATAACATAGTACATTAAGGACAACAATCATTCATTATATGGCTTTTTTTCAATATCCTGGAAGTCTTTTCAATTAGCTTCATACTATATGATAGCCTTATATATCAAGGTTTTGCTCTATTGCAGATCTCTACTAGTAGAGCCCACTGTTGGTGGGAGTGCAAACTCGTTCAACCACTATGGAAAGCAGTATGGCAGTGCCTCAAAAGGCTAAACATAGAACTCCCCTATGACCCAGCAATTCCACTACTTGGCATTTACCCAACCATCCAGAAACTAGGGTATACTAAATCCACTAGCACAACAATGTTCATTGCAGCATTATTCACCATAGCAAAAATATGGAACCAACCTAGATGTCCCTCAGTTGATGAGTGGATCAACAAGTTGTGGTATTTGTACACAATGGAATTCTATGCTGCTGTCAGAAAAAATGACATCGCCCCATTTGTTAGGAAATGGAACGTCTTAGAAAAAAATCCATGTTTAGTCTTTTGAGGAACTGTCACACTGCTTTCCAGAGTGGATGAATGAGTTTACACTCCCTTCTTTTGATTCTTATGTGCCACAAGGAAAGTAATAAAAAGTCATCCTGCAGGAGTTCTGTAGGATAGTGGACAATTATGGATACATGAGACAATGAATCCACCTTTGGATAGCATAGTGGAAAATTATTGATGCATGAGACAATGAATCTACCTTTGGATAAATGTAGCCTTTCGGAGAGGTGAGCAGGCACTTTTAACTTGCCTCAGAAGTGGTTGACTTATTTATATTTCACCTTCAGGGCACACCAGGAAAAGTAGGACCAACTGGTGCAACAGGAGATAAAGGGCCACCAGGACCAGTAGGCCCCCCTGGGTCAAATGGTCCTGTAGGAGAACCTGGTCCAGAGGTGAGTGCTTCACTGAAAATAGCTCTGTCTTGTTACCTGGTGTCAAGAGGACAGGTTTTTGCTGTTGTTGTTGTATGTAGACATGACTTAGAATTTTGAAACTTGTTGCATATAGCACCTTCAGGATTTTTTTTTGATATTGCTATTTGACATACTCTACTTTCCCAGAAATTTGGCTGGTTGATGCGGTTTGCTCTTGAACTGATCTTTGTCACTAGTGACTTAGTGATTTTAGTGACTTAGCACTTGCCAAGTTTTTCTGAAGGTGAAAGAATGTGACCCATTCATCTCTTTTGTTATTATTTCATTTTGCAATGGGTTATTTATCAAAATTACCCAGTTTTATGGTGATAGGATTAATATGACTATTACAGATTGTTAAAAGGGCACAGCCAGTAGAGGACATTTTAAGTGTCACTATAACACAGCATTATGGATGTCATGTTCTTTTAGACATTTTTAGGTGCAAATCAGTTTTTGACAGGCAATTTGAAAAGTTAAAGGTGGGACTACCCTCTGTGAAGTACTTCAATGAGTGATTCACAGTCACTCTCCTGAAAGAATTAATCAGTGGTTTTCAAGGCTTATTTAATTATAAAGGCATTTGTAAAAAATCAAAATAAATAAAGGAAGAAGGCCATACATTCAGAAAGTAATTTAATATAACCAAAACACAATTATTTGATCCCAAAATTGTAAAAATATTCACTGGAGAAACTCAAGAAGTGAAAAATAATCATTCATTCAAAAGACAGGCAAAATACAAAGTGGTAATAATGTAATTGTGTTGTTTATTTCAAGATATTTAAGTATTTATTTGAAAATATGAACCGGAAATAATTATTAGGATATACTAATTTTTTAAGAAGTTGAAAAGAATAAGAACACGATTGATGTCTTTCTTCTGCTGAGATTTCTGGGTTGATTCAAAGAGAAGTGTAAAACACACAGTTACTTTTCTGACAGTTGGGATGGGAGTCTTTATTAAAACTACCAGGTTAATTAATGCACCCTCTGTCTGGCAAATATCATGTAACCCTTTTATTAATTATAATAAAAATATTAAAAAATAAAACTATCAGGTTAATTTATTTTTCAAATATTGCTCTTACCTAGGGTCCAGCTGGTAATGACGGAACCCCAGGACGTGATGGAGCTGTTGGAGAACGTGTAAGGGCACCATTATTGGTTATAGAAATCTAGAGCCCCCTAAATCTAAAAACAAAATTTTAACATTACATTAAAAAAAATCTAATCTTTCTTCTCATAGCTCCACTGCAGCTGTTTTTCCATGTGTCTCTTTCAAATTCTCAAACTCAAATTGTGTCTCAAACTCAAATTCTACAGCAGAGCTTTGTCACTTGAGCCACATCCCTGATTTCCTTAAACTTTGCCTTCTTTTTCTGGTTGACTTTGAACTGGTCCTTCTGTGTTCACCTCCTGAATACCTGGAAATTTACAGGTGTGAACCATCATGTCCAATCCATACCAAAACTCTTTATAAGATCATGACTTTTAAAAATTACTTTAAATCAATAGGGCTTAAATAAATGGCAAATTATAACAGGATTTTTATGAAAATAGGAAGCATATTGTGTGTTCCATATTTATATATACATATATATGGAATGTCATAAATTACAAATTATTTACCAAGTACAAAAGTTCAAATAGAGCTGTGAGACATGAATTTCTCTATCTACTCTGTAAAGTGAATGATTTATAGCTGTGCTTTCTAAACAGTCTGCATTCCCTGATATGTTTTAAAATTAAACATGTGCTGAACTGAACATTATTTCAACTTTGGCTGAAGTTCAGTCCTTTTAACAGTTGCATAGTTGTCTTCAGCTATGCACCCAGGCCACTTTGAAGTCTATTATGATGGAGTGGCTCTACCATCTTAAAGGCTCCTAATTAGCTAAAAACTTCTAATTTGGACACTTGATCTTCTAAGAAAGTAGCTACACAGTCACCAGTTTTGCATGAACTACCCTCTGAAATAATTTTGGAAACTCATGGACCCTGGTGCTCATTTTAATTTACTGTCTCATTTGTTTTAAGTCAGAAAGTTCAATAGTTGCAATGGAGGTAATTCCTGATAATTCCTGAATGTGTGTAGGCTTGAAAGGTATTTTTTCCAAAGCCTTTGAGTTTCCAATTTAGCTTCTTTGATTTATTGTGCATTTGTTATTTAACCTAGCTACCAGAGTTTATCCTGGTTGCCAAATTAATCAGTTGGATAGTAATTAATTCCTGCAGGACAATGAAATTTTGCTCCATTTTAAGTAAAACAATTGTATGCGCATCAAAATTATCTCACCTCTGACTTCTTAAGAAGAAAATATTTGGAGCCTTGTTATAAGGATCATCTAGATAAAATAAGAAACAGCCTCTTTCTTTATAAATTCCTCTTTACTTCAGTTCAAGGGAACTCTGTACTCTAGAAACAACACTTGATCTAATGCCTAGTGATATTTACTCTTTGAAACATTGCCTATAATAAAGTTGCAGATGGTATAGTTTCCATTTTTCTTTCATAAAATGTGAAAAGGGTAACTGTTAAAGAGGAGAAAGATGCTAAAAAAAACCCAAACAAACCCAGTTTTCTGAAAAACCAGATTAAAATCTGGAAGGTGTATTTTCTTCAACTTTTTCTTTTGTTCATATTTTTTGGAAAGACTTTATGTAGTACAAGTTTCTAGAGACTGCATGTTGAGAATGTCTGGTCCTCTGTATTCTAATAATCTTTACTGTGGGAGGAAAAAGTGGAGCAAAGGAGGGATGGGAACCACTGAAAGAATATGATCTTTTCTTCTCCAGTTGGATTTATTAGTGGGTACATATATGGGAAATACTTTGGTGAATTAATAGGTTTAATGTTTAACTGGTAGTTTTCATGATGTGGAAAAAGAATGAATATATACAGTATTTTAATGGTAAAATAACTGTTAAAAATAATCTGTCTGGTATTCCTGTGCCAGGGAGACCGTGGAGACCCTGGACCTGCAGGTCTGCCTGGTTCCCAAGGAGCCCCAGGAACTCCTGGCCCTGTTGGTTCTCCAGGAGATGCAGGACAGAGAGGAGAACCGGTGAGAATGGTCTTGGTTTCACATGGACTGTTATGGACAAAAATAAACTGCACCATAAGTTACACAAATTCATGCAAACAGCGACTCATTTTCACTAGGTCATGCAAAGCAAAGAACAACTTATAAGTAATTATGAATTCACATTGCAGATTAGTTTTTTTCTGCCTTTTAATTATTATCTTGTAGTTGTACAAAAGAGTTGCCATTTGATGAAGCAGTTTATGAATACAATCTGTCTTGGTTGAAGGTATTTACCCTTTCAACATTCTCACCCATTCCTCCCCTACCTACCCCTTCCCTCCCTCTTCTTTTAGCATAAACATTGGCTTCTTGACTGCATTCTCTCCCTCTTCTCCTCTTTGTCTATCCTTTTTCCTTTGACCCCCAGCCCACTCCTCTCCCATAGCTGCTTCCTGGGGTTTTATTTTGCTGAACTTTGAATTTTGTCTTTCTAAAAAATTATGCTATTTGAGGTTCTCCCTTGAATCTACCATGTTACAAGCATTACATTTTGAATAACTAAAAATGACGAAATTTATGGAGATTGTAATAAATATGACTCAAATTAAGCAAGTAACAACATTTTATCATCATCTTTGTTGATGATCTTTATATGTAACTTTAGAAGTAGGTTGGGAGTTAGCTCATTCTTACATGTGGACATTCATCATATGTAAGCCACATACAAGTATCACATTGGAAATGCATTTTAATGTCTTTTACCTATATAAGATATGCATAACTATTGTTAGATATTAATTTGTGTGAATTTTTTTCTAGGGTTCTCGAGGTCCTATAGGACCACCTGGTCGAGCTGGGAAACGTGGTTTACCTGTAAGTTCTTGTGTTTTTTTTTTTTAAAGAACAAGTACATATTTTCTTCTTTAAAATGTAGTCTCCCCCAAAAATTATGACCTAAGGATTCAAATGTAAGAGGGGCAGGGAAAGACTGATTAATAGGTACTAAGTTATAGATAGGTAGAAGCAAAGATTATGTTGTGATATATAAGAGAGTAAATTATACAGGCAATAACATACCATAGGTTTTAAAGTTAATATAAGAAAATGTAACATAAGAGCAATAATTTTTTTATTTTTCTCTTACTTATGCTAAAATCCTATTCCAAAATGAAATTTTAATCTCTTTGTAATTTGAAAGGCATTATTCAAATATCATGCTTCATTCTCAATCAGACTTTCCTGTCTATGTTTTATCTTTTTTGGTGTTTATAATCTCTCCTATGTACAAACTAGTAAATCATAATTCTCATGCTTATTTACCAGTATCTGTATTCAGGAAGAATACTAATATCCTTAAATTTATATTATTAAAGCTTCGTTACATTGTTCCACTGAAAAGACTAATTTGGGCATTGAATTTTAGACTGCTGCATAGTGAATGAAATCTACCTTTGTTTTTATTATAAAAAGGCTACTGTACTGTCTGACAATTCAGAAACTCAAGTCAAAAACAAATAAGCAAGATAAAATTCCAATCAGCTAGGGAAAACTTGGAACTAAGAGCCACTGGATTTGATGATCCTGTTTGTTATTCAATGTGAGACACCTGGTATTGTAAGAAAACACTTAAGACAACAGAGGATAATGCTACTTCTCTTGTCTATTTACCATGATCCACTGAATCTATGGAGCGGTTTATCTTTCCCAGGACCTAAAACAAAACAAAATAAGCAGAGCAAAACAATAGAAGGAATAATGAAAAACACTTGAGATTGATCAGTTGATTTTCACCCTTCTAGAGGTTCAGTTTGTAACACTAAACACTCCTCATTATGACTTTTTCAGTGTTTTCTCAGGGACAGGATCTCTAGTTTGGATACAAATATTAAAAAGTCTGATGAGAGTCCCATAGGATTGCTTTAAAGAAATGAACGTGGTTTATTGATGTTATTTCAGTTTTATTATTTTATTTTTGTCAGTCATGGAGCTTGAACTCTGGGCCTAGGCACTGTCCTTGAGCTTTTCCGCTCAAGGCTACTACCCTACCTCTTTGGGCCTGGGTGTTGTCCCTGAGCTCTTTAGCTCAAGTCTACCACCCTACCCTTTGAACCACAGCGTCACTCCTGGTTTTCTAGTGGTTAATTGGAGATAAGAGTCTCAGGGACGTTAGTGCCTGGGCTGGCTTTGAATTCTGATCCTCAGATCTCAGCCTCCTGAGTAGCTAGGATTACAGGCGTGAGAAACTGTGCTGGGCTACTATTTCAGTTTTATGTGCTCAATTTTTTCTCCTTCTCCCAGCTGTCATCTTCCATTAGTTCATTTACATCTGAGATTTCATAATCATGTCCTTTAACAGAGGCCAAGAACAATATTTGGCTTCCTTCCATAGAATTTATTTATGATAGCAATATTTTAGTTAAAATCCTCAGCTAAAGTTGTGATAGGTAATTAACTGACTACCTTCTACGCCATGAGAAAAACAGCCACAATTTTTGGGTCTAATGCTAGTTAGGTAAGTAAATATGTTTATTCATGTAAAATAGAGTATAAAAATTGTAATAAATACAACTCAAAAATATGTCCTTCCATGTAAAATAAAGTACAATAAATTGCAGCAAATTCAACTCTAAAAGCTCAGTGAGTTGTACTCTCAAGAAAGTAATATCAATGACATTACTCTATTTCTAGGGACCACAAGGACCTCGAGGGGACAAAGGAGATAATGGAGACCGGGGTGACCGAGGTCAGAAGGGCCACAGAGGCTTCACTGGTCTTCAGGGTCTTCCAGGACCCCCTGTAAGTTATTTCTTTACATGCTGTTATTCCTTGCATATGAAAATACATATACCTATAAATATACATACATTGACAAACATTTATTTATCAGTACATTAAGTAGATAAGTAGATGGGTGGTTTTGTATCTTATTTTAAGTCCAAAATTACTTTAGGAAGTGTCCAGTTAAGAATGTAGTTGCCTGTATATAAGGCATAATTCTGAGAGGAGGAAGTAAACAAATAGCTGTATATCCTATAGTAATCTTTAATATTGGTGAAAACCTGGAGACATGGCAGATATCGATGACTTAGTAGTTCAGGATGCTGAATCCATATATTTAGAAAAACTGACAATCGATGATGCAAGATATGAATATTTTAATACATTTTTATTTTTTTTTAATTTAGGGTCCGAATGGTGAACAAGGCAGTGCTGGGATCCCTGGTCCTTTTGGTCCTAGAGTAAGTAATCAAAATAGACGAGTTTCAGAAGTAATTAGTGTTTCAATTGGTGATGCAATACAAATTCTTCAGTATCATTTGCATGGTATTGAACATGGAATTGGTTTATATTCTCTGAAGTTGGCAGCAAATAAATTGAGAGAAACCACAGAGCAATTAGTTTTAAGTAGAAATATCCTAAATGTGGCATATTAAATGTCATAATATGAGCCCATATTAAAGTCTCCCACATAACACTTGTATATATTTGCCTACCAATTAATTACTTTGGGCTAATTTAAATTTTCATTGAACTTTTATTCATAGAGTTGACATAATTGGATCTATTCATGAAGATTTCAGATCTAGGTATAGTTTGTCCTTTAAAAGTATATATTATTTTCTGGCCAGGAGTTTGGACTAGTGGTAGAGTGCTTGCCTAGCATGCACGAAGACCCAGGTTCGATCCCTCAGTACCACATACATAGATAAAAAGCCAGAAGTGGTGCTGAGGCTCAAGTGCTAGAGCTCTAGCCTTGAGAAAGTCCAAGGACAGTGCTCAGGCCCTGAGCTCAAGCCCAGGACTGGCCAAAAAAAAAAAAAGAAGAAGAAAAAAAGAATTAGTATAAAAGGGGCCCGGAGTTTGGCTTAGTGGTAGAGTGCTTGCCTAGCATGCACAAAGGCTCTGAGCTCAAGCCCAGAACTGGCAAAAAAAAGTATATAATATTTTCTCAGAAGTAATACCAGTAAAGCTACTTTGGGGTGAAAGATCATAAAATGGAACCCATGTTTAAAGCATTTAGAAATATTGCACTTATGTTTATTCTGCTTCTTTCTATTATTTAGAGCCAAAAGACAGTTTAGACTACAGGAATAATTCAAGAACAAATGATAAGAATTAATATGGAATAATTCTGCTATATCTAAATATAGTATTCCACATATAAAGTTGAGAATAGTAGTGAGAATTATTATATGGTTATATTTTTGTGATGTAAGTATTTGAAGTTCACTTGTAACTAATGCTCCAATTTTTGTCCTTTACTTATTTAAATCAATGAAATTTCAAATTAGTATTATTTGTGATTTGATTAAATAATTGTTCCTTATAAATTAGGAGGTTATTAAAATCTTAAACCTATCTTGGTCTTTTCTTAGTCATGATTGATGAGTTATTCATGTTTGATGAGTTTAGAAATGTTTTGATTACTACATGAACATTATTAGTTATTAAGGAACCTAAGACATTATCGTAATAACAAAAGTTATACAATGCAAACAATTCTTTGATGACTAGAATTATTGCAAAACGTTTTTTCCACAGCACCTAAAACACAATCTTATTTGCTTCCAGGGTCCTCCAGGTCCAGTTGGTCCCTCAGGCAAAGAAGGAAACCCTGGGCCGCTTGGACCAATTGGCCCACCTGGTGTTCGGGGTAGTGTAGGAGAAGCAGGACCAGAGGTAAAGTCACAGGGTTTGCATGCAAGAAATTTCACTGGTGCCAGTGGTCTGGCTTTCCACCAACACAATCTGTGTTGCTTGATGTATTCAAGGAATTCTGAGTTACTCAGAGTTAGTCTGTGCAGGTAACTATTTCAAACATTTTAACAGGGAGAGTCTACAAAATAGAAACCCAAGATACCCAAACCTTGATTTATGATATCAATAACAGCAAATAATATTGTTAATATCTGTGATGTTTACTAATTACTTCATAAATGCTAGAAAAAAAAACTGAATTATAGAATCATGGCCTAGTGGTAGAGGTCTTGAGTTCAAGCTCCAGGGCTGGTAAAAAATCAAAAGTAAAAAATCATCTGAGAATGAAGTTTTCTCTGTTGAAAGTTTTCAGAGAAGATCTCAATTAAAACTTTTAATAGTATTAAGGTGACTATATCATAAAGCTATTAACTGCATTAGTCTGTACCTTCTTTGACTTCTATAAAGCATCATACATTTCCTAGTTATTTCCCTGAGCAATACTGGGGTGTGTGTGTGTGTGTGTGTGTGTGTGTGTGTGTGTGTGTGTGCGATTCTGCTTCTTGTCTGGTCTTTTTTCTGATCAGATTTTCCTTTTTAATTTGTCTTTGCTCCTCAAGAGAAACTTCATTATACTTATCTCTTATTATTTAGTATAGAAATTGAATAGTCTATCTCTTCTTGTCAAGAAGAGTGCTTCTAAATTTTTTCTGTAAGTAGAAACTTATTTTTCTGTCTGTGGCATTTAACAGACAAAAAAAAGTTTCCTTTGAAATTAGTATAAAAGAATTAGTATAGGGGCTGGGAGTTTGGCCTAGTGGTAGAGTGCCTGCCTAGCATGCACAAAGACCTGGGTTCAATTCCTCAGTACCACATACATAGAAAAAGCCAGAAATGGTGTGGTGGCTCAGGGTAGAACACTAGCCTTGAGGAAAGCCCAAGGACAGTGCTCAGGCCCTGAGCTCAAGCCCAGGACTGGCCAAAAAAAAAAAAGAATTAGTATAAAAGGGGCCGGGAGTTTGGCTTAGTGGTAGAGTGCTTGCCTAACATGCACAAAGGCCCTGGTTAGATTCCTAGGTACCACATACATAGAAAAAAGCTGGAAGTGCTGCTGTGGCTCAAGTGGTAGAGCTCTAGTCTTGAGAAAAGTCCAGGGACAGTGCTCAGGTCCTGAGTTCAAGCCCCACAACTGGCAAAAAAAAGAAAGAATGCATGATATTCTCATGATGAGAGAGTGGGGAGAAGGAGGGTGGGAGAGGGAGGGAATGAGAGAAGGAGGAAGAGAAAGGGAAGAAGAAAGATGAGCACAAAATATCCCTCTAAGAATAAAAAAGCATTGTTGTGAAATGTTAAACATGTCTGGAGCCATGAAAAAAAAATAGCCAAGAGAAGTTGCCAAGTTCCCCCCCCCCTTCCAATCCTAGGACTTGATCTCAGGGCCTGCCACTGTCCCTGAGCCTCTCTGTGTTCTACCACTTGAACCACAGCATTAGTTCTGACTTTTTCTAGGTTACTGGAGATAGGAGTCTCATGGACTCACCTACCCGGGCTGGCTTTTAACTCAGCTTCCTGAGTAGCTAGGATTTCAGGCAAGAGCCACCAGCACCCAGAAAGTTACTGAGTACTGTGAGACACAGAAGGCAATTAGTACACATGGCCATTTTTATAATTTCTGCCACTTTTTTTTGTAGTTATCTTCCCCTCATTCCAGAAGCTCTCATTTGGCAGGAGAGCTCTTTATTTAAGCCAACAAAAGGGCTATAAGTAACTTCCTTCAATTTTGTTTAATATGGAGAATTTTTATGTGCACTGTAACCAATAAAATGACTGCTGCTTCCCCTTGTTTAGGAATTAGAGCTCCAAAGAGGGAATGGTATGGGTATTTCTTGTAGATGTCATCTCAGTATTATTCAGAATCAGCACCCATATCAGCTTTTCAGTCCTTGGTCAGCTTGTGTCCATAACTAATTTTAGAAGATTTTAGTAGTACTCTGCTCCAAATAGTTTTGACATGAACGTACATATTTTCATGCCCTTAACATAAAATATATTGGATTTTAGACATCAAAGCAAATTTTTTTATTAAAGAATTTATTAACATTGGTTTTTACATCATATTTCAAATGTCATGTTTAACTAACAAGTATTCAACGAGGGAATCTCTATATACAATCACTGGCACTCTATAGACATAATACTTTCTACATACATTAATATATACCTATGGCATACAAACCCTCAGCTTCATTTTAATTATGTTCTAAAATCTAAGTGCCAAAGCAAATATTTTGTGCTTTACTCTTCTTTCATCACAGATGCTGGCTTGCCTGAACAACAGGGATCCTTTCCCAGTTTTGTAATTTTATGTGTACATAAACCAGCTTCCCAGATCCCCAGTATCCTGAGACTGTGTTCCATTTGCCATGTTGCATTGCGTATACACAACTAAAACAATTTTAGGAACCAAATACATAAACCAACACGTTCAATGCCTTTTTGCTTTTTTCTCAATTAGGGTCCTCCTGGTGAACCTGGTCCACCTGGCCCTCCCGGCCCCCCTGGCCACCTTACAGCTGCTCTTGGTGATATAATGGGCCACTATGATGAGCACATGCCAGATCCACTTCCAGAGTTTACGGAAGACCAGGCAGCTCCTGATGACACCAACAAAACCGATCCAGGTGTCCATGCCACCCTGAAGTCACTCAGCAGTCAGATCGAAACCATGCGCAGCCCCGATGGCTCCAAGAAGCACCCAGCCCGCACCTGTGATGATTTAAAGCTTTGCCATTCCACAAAGCAGAGCGGTGAGTAGACTTGGGACCCGTTGGAGCAAATTGTATGGGTTCTGATTTTATTATGTTTAAATGCATTCCAAAATGTTTTATTGGCTTTCTGCTTAGTTGTAGACACGAAGGAGAGAGTAAACATGCCACTGAGCTTATGGGTTAGTGGTGGAAAGAGTCTACTAACATGAAAAAATATCGAACCAAATGGCATGTTCTGCCATTTATTAATTGTGTCGTATCATCTGTATGTCCAAGTCCTAAAACAGTGGTAGTTTCTACAGAGTAACAGCTTTCCAATTTTAAAACTTAAAATTTCATGTTTATATATTTGCCTATATTTACACACAAACATACACATAAGCAAAATTATGAACAGATGTATTTGCTTCTTTGACCATATGTCTCATACCAATAAATCTCTTGGTATAGCTTGCTTCAAAAATCTGATATATATATAAAAAGATTAGAGATGACTCATAGTTTTTAGTTGTAGTTTTTGTTGTAGTTTAATTCATATATATTAATTATAGCTTTTGTAATGCTTTATTGCATTAGGATTATATATACATATTTTTAAAATAATTGGTTTTGTAAGTTTAATGGGAACATACCTATTTCAACAAAACCAATCTCTGAATGATACTTTTTCTTTCCTATAAAACATTTCTTTCATATTGATGTTTTGAGCCATAAGTATATGGGTTGGAAAAATACCTTGCAACAGCATGTAACATCAAGAAAGCCCCCCTCCAGTCTTAAAAGTTACTTTTTCCTTAAGGAATATCTTATGCTCTTTAAAACATGCCCTTAATCAGTGAGTACATAGTTGATTGTTATCATAATACAATATGATGTTGATGAAATCAAATCAATTATAATAGTGTAACATAGAATATAATAATAATACAGTTTAAGGCAATCATCATTTATTAATTACTTTGATTTTTGGAAAAATAGGAGAATACTGGATTGATCCAAACCAGGGTTCTACTGAAGATGCGATCAAAGTTTACTGCAACATGGACACAGGCGAAACCTGTATCTCAGCAAACCCATCCAGTATCCCACGTAAAACCTGGTGGGCCAGCAAATTTCCTGACAATAAACCTGTTTGGTATGGTCTTGATATGAACAGAGGGTCGCAGGTAATATACATACTCAACATTGTATTCTTGACTGTATGTTAGTTATTAGATAGTTTCTGAGTATTTTATAGAGAGCTATGCTGTCATTTTTAACAAAGTATATTTCATTCTGTTTCAGGGATATATTTTCATTATTTAAGAATTGCAAAGACATATTTTAAATGAAGTTTTACTGTGAGATTATCTTTTTTGGGGGATGATCCTGGTGCTTGCACTTAGGGCCAGGATGTTGTCTCTGCGCTGCTAGGCAAATGCTCTGCCCCTTGAGCCGCAGAGCCACGTCTGGCTTTTTTGAGTAGTTTATTGTGCCCCAGAGTTTCCTGCGTGGGCTGGCTTTGAACCATGATCCTCATATTTCAACCTCCTGAGTAACTAGGTGTGAGCCATGAGTGTCTAGCTGATTGTCATAAAATTTGAAATATAATTTTCCCATTGATGAAATGCAGAAAAGTAGTTTAATATACAATTTTTAGTGTTTATGGCTTTCATTGTATAGTATAATTGTGGGGGTCTTCACAGAGTTGAAAGATAGTCATTAGGAGACCTGGAAAACTATTAGCTGAAACTTTTACTGACATTCTTAAAAATTAAGAAAACTTGCAAGAGGTTCAGTTTTGCTAGTTAGAAGTAATACCAGTTCCACTGTCCCCATGTCAGTGTGTTTAGAGTAATACAGAATATGCGGCAAGTGATACAAACTGTATGATGTATCAAAAATAGAATAATTAAGTAAATTTTATAGCTTTATTGAACTTATAGTACTTCATAATTACATGAATAGCATTCATGTTTTGTATTCTGTCATGGCCAAATATTCAGTCTCATTAGGTCTTGATCTTTAATAGTGCGAAATGACTATTTCATCTCAAATCTTGTAGTAATAGCCTAGCTCAGTTCTTATCACCTCTGCTCCTCACCTTTCACCAGAATCCATGTTTAGATTCAAGGTTATATGAAAACATTATGTGCCTATGCAAGATATGATAGACCTTGCAATTATTTATTGAGCAAGAATTTTAAAACTCAGCTATAAATTTTTGAAATGAAATTTATTCAGCATATTTTTTTGTGGAAATTCCAACTGAAAATGTTGAAAGCATAGCTCAGAGTTGAAAATGAAGAAGAAAGAGCCTACCTGAAATTATTGAAAATCACTTGAGCTAGTAAAAAAATTTTAACTCAGATTTCTTAAGAATATGGGTAACAATTTTTATCATAACCATTAATTTCTAATTCTTAATCAAATTAATGGTAAATGAGATTTATTTTATACATGACTGAAGCAGATTTTTAAGAACGTAATCTTTGTAAAATCATCATTGCTATTGGTTTTAACACCTCATTTGGCATATAGTAAGGAGAGGTCCTTACTTGTGGAAATCCATAGATATTTCAAGAGATGTGTCTATTATATGGATAGGTAGAACAGTTCATTCTATAACAACAAAGTAATGCCCTCAAGAATTGATTTGGCTAAACTCAGTGTATCTGTCACCTATCTGTGATGCAAAGGAGATCCTTCAGATTGCATTGACAAAGATTTTTTGTGGTTTTTTTTTTTGTTTGTTTTTTTAGTTTACTTATGGAGAGTATCAGTCATCCAACACAGCCATTACTCAGATGACCTTCCTGCGCCTCTTATCAAAAGAAGCCTCCCAGAACATTACTTACATCTGCAAAAACAGCATAGGATACATGGATGATCAAACCAAAAGCCTCAAGAAAGCTGTGGTGCTTAAAGGATCAAATGACTTGGAAATCAGAGGAGAAGGGAACAATAGATTTAGATACACAGTTCTTCATGATACTTGCTCTGTAAGTACTCTTTGAGTCACATTGATCTAGATGACGACAAAAAAATCACTTCTATAAAAATTACTGTTATGGCACTTGAAATGGGGGCAACTTCACCTTCGCTATAAGCATATCTGCATTTTGTTCATAGCTGTTTTTAGGGTGAACTTGAATGTCTGTGAGCACAAAGGATGTTATAAATATTAATCCAAAACAGTAAAGAAAGAGCTAGACTCCTAGGATTTGATCCACATATTCTTCAACTCTCTTGGGTACTTTTGCAGTATCTCAGTTCCAAGTATACAAAACTGTGATTCTAAAGTGTGTGATCAGTTATTGTTTTCTATCTCTTCCCCCTTATAACACACACACATGTGTACATGCATGCATATATATTTATGTGTATATATACAAATGTATATATATATGTTAAATGATGAATTATAGATTATTCTATGGAAAACCAAAAGAACTTTTTTTTTTTGCCAGTGATGGGCTTAAGCTCAGGGCATGAACCCTGTCCTTGGACTTTCTCAAGGCTAGAGCTCTACCACTTGAGCCTCAGCACCACTTCCGGCTTTTTTCTATGTATGTGGTACTGAGGAATCAAACCCGGGTCTTCATGCATGGTAGGCAAGCACTTTAACCACTAGGCCAAATTCCCGGCCCCAAGAACTTTTTATAATTTATATTGTTACTGATTTTTGGGCAACCACAAAAGATAAAGATGAATTTCTTACGGAAGACATGCCTGCCATCTAAGCTGCCTCTTCATTTCATATGACCACTAGTCTAAGACTGCTGTAAAAGATTTGATTTTACCTTGTAAAAGTTAACTGGGAAAGTCTCTGTCTAAAATGGGAAATGTTGAAGGGAAACGTTGTATATGCTATTAACCTATTGCCCCATTTAATTCCAGAAGAGAAATGGAAATGTGGGCAAGACAGTCTTTGAATACAGAACACAGAATGTGGCCCGCTTACCCATTATAGATATTGCCCCCGTGGATATTGGCAGTCCAGACCAGGAATTTGGCGTTGAAGTAGGGCCAGTTTGTTTCATGTAACAGAAGCCCAGAATCACCAGCGATGAGCAGCACAGCCAACAAGGACCACCACCCTTCACAAAAACTGACCATGTGACGTTGATCCTGAGACTCTTGAAGTAATGGCTGACCCCTTGTCAGCATTGTACATATGGTCTGAAGTGCCTGGCCTCCTTTTCCTTCAGAATATTTATTTTACTTACAATCCTCAAGGTTTAATTGACTTAAAGTATTTTTCAATACAGCAGTCTAGGTTTCAGCTGATCAATGACAATGACCACCTTAAAAGAAAAGTAAACTGATTAAATAAATGTCTCTCTTCTTCAATTTATTTCAATGTAATGAAAGAGTTGCTTAGTATTTATGAGGGAATTCTTCTTCCTGGCAGGTAGCTTAATGAGTGGGGTGTACAAAAACCATGAAACGAATTGGCTTAGCTATAGTTTGAAAAATATAGCAAGCAATGCCCTTTTGTGTTCTCTCATTCTCAAATTATCAATGAAAAATGAACTCAAAATAATCTAATTTTGTGATTGAAACCCACAAATAGTATACATTTTAACTCATTTAAAACTAATCCATAGACAAAAATAACTTCAGGGAAAACAGTGACATGTCTTCAAATTCTAAAACTCTCTAAAGGGCTGATATGTTCAGATTTATTTTTCATCCAAACTTAACAGTACCTTTATCCGAATTGATATAATCTCTCAGAGAGAAGTTACACACACACACACACACACACACACACCCACACACACACACACACACACACACGGACACACACACACGGACACACACAGACACTACTTAGAACATTTTTATTTTCTTATTTAAGAGGACATTGGATACAATAATTGACATATACATCTTTATGAGCAAAGGTCTAGGACCCAAGCTTAAGACTCTTCCATTGTTACAGAATTATGATCTTGAAGCCTATAATGAAGAAAAGGTCTAGAGAAACATTGTGGAGCTGACTAATCAAATGTGACTATTAGAATTAATCTATTTGGCTTTGGAACTTTTATAGAAATAATGACCCAATATTTCTTAGCATGAGCTACCTCACCTCTGGAAGCTGGGATGGACTATCTATTCTTGTTTATATTTTAGGTACTGAAAGGTGCTATGCTTCTGTAATTATTCCAAGACTGGAGATAGGCAGAACTAAAAAGTATTTTTATTTTACCTTTAATGATGGTGCTAAAATTCTCTCTATAAAAGTCTATAAAAATAAAGATTGTTTCATCAATACCATTTTGTGAAAACAGCTGTTAGACTTCCCCTTTCTGAAGGATAGTGCATTTTTTCATTGCCTTTCCTTTGCTTTCCTGTCATACTGTATCTGCAATGCCTTGTAAAACTTGCATGTTTCCAAACCAGACTTTGTAGGGCTCCTTATGTCTCAAGAGACTTTTTATTCTTATTTGCATTTGTGGGTTCCATTGTTTTTTTTTAAGTTTAAAAATAAACAGCTTGGGCCATCACCAAGGACAAGCCCTGCACACAATTTTGGTAATGTATCTCAGCAAAGTATAAAATTAAATTCACGCTTTTCTCATGTCAGTGGTTTTTGTTTTGTGGAATTCCTTTGAACTTATTAGGTCTATTTAATTCCAGACACTGAAAGGTAAATGGCATATTTTCCAGATAAGAAGCAAATATCTTATATCATGTACATAGTAGCTTAGAAATTAATATCATTCTATGACATTATTCACAAAGACAATATAACAATATTGTTATTGTCTGTCCTTAGAAATATCTGAGTAGGGGCTGGGAGTTTGGCCTAGAGGTAGAGTGCCTGCCTAGCATGTGTGAAGACCTAGGTTCAAGTCCTCTGTACTACACACATAGAAAAGTTGGAAGTGGTGATGTGGCTCCAGTGGAAGAATGCTAACCTTGAGGAAAGTCCAAGGACAGTGCTCAGGCCCTGGGTTCGAGCCCCAGGACTGGTAAAAAAAATATCAGAGTAGTATTATTAATAAAAGAAGTGGATTTCTATGGTTGAATAAACTGTTGATAAAATATGCTCACAATATATCTCATATGAGGTTAGCTTAAATATCTTCACTTTTTTTTCACTGTTCATTTTATAACATTCATTGTTCTAACGTGGACAACATGATTGATTACTTAAGCTCTGCATCTTGAATTTGACTTTTATGTAATGAAAGATGTTTATGAGTTTTATTATAGTTTCAGATAAGTGAGCCAAAATAGGTAGTGATTCTATTAAGTAAAAATGCTAATAGTTTTGGTGTACAGAAATATTAATTGCTATCTTTAATGAGGAGCTGAGAAATGCTGAACATAAATGATCACAGACCCCACTCAAAAGCCTTCAGATTTCTTCAGAATTTGTTTTTATGTGTCCCCAAAGTAGTCAAACCCTACATAAGATTGAAAGTGAAATAGTCTACAATTAGGGAAAATAAAAATGTTAATTTATTATTATTTTATTTAAAACAAAATTATACAAATTTAATTATACAAATGAACTAAAATAAACAATAACAAAGAAAGTGCAAATCATGCAGAAAAATTGCAAAACACATGAGAAGTCAATTTTTAATTTCAATATGTTGCAAACTTCTTTTTAAAATACAGAAAATTATAAATGATACCACTTGTAAAAGAAAAAAAATAGTATTGCCCTCTCAAAAATGACTATTTCAGAAAGCCCTGCAAAGAACAGAATGAACAGAACTATCGTCCTCAAACTCCTCATCCCATGGTGGACAAGAGTGTTGCAGGACTTTTTCTTTAGTTTGAAATTTTGAAGAGTTCAGGAGTCACTATTAACTTAGGGGCTCAGGTCCACGTCCAAAAGTGACAAACCAAGCCAGTAATTCCTAAGCCAAGAAGTTATAGAGGAAAATGAGGTATGCCAATTAGACGAGATTAAAAGAAGTATTTTGTGAAAATTGTTGACTTCTTCAAAAGTGATTTTCCAACCTCCTTCTTCAACACATTCTCTAATTCTGTAAGGGTGGATGTTCTAGGGGCCAGCATCATTCGCTCCACTTTGAAATTCAATAGACTGTCATCATCAACAGCTATCACCTTGTAACAATAGCTCCACGTGCATGTACACCACCACCCCAACGTCCTCTTGGAACTGGAGAAACACGTGTAAATATTTAAATCTCCAACAATATTTGGGCTTTAAAAATATGTACACCTTTGAAACAAATTAATGATTTCTATGTAAAAGTAACTTTGGGGTTCTCTATCTCATAAGACAGACGACTCATCTTTAATCCATCTACATAGCTGAAACCCAGAGTTACTCTTATTAACGTTTTCTCTCTCAATAGGCTAGAGTCAGGGCACTGCTAAAGATTTTCAGTCCTCCTCCTCATTTTTTTTGTGGGTCTTGGGGTTTGAACTCAGACTGCGTGCTGTCTCTGAGCTCTTCAGCTCAAGGCTACTGCCCTACCCTTGAGCCAAGCCCCACTTCCCATTTTCTAGAGTTTAACTGGAGATAAGAGTCTCAGGTCCTTTTGTGCCTGGACTGGCTTTGAACCTTGATCCTCAGATATCAGCCTCCTGTGTAGCTAGGATTACAGGTGACGTACAAAGTAAATCATTTTAGGCCCTTATTTCCACTTCCATATCAACTATCCTAAAACACCTAATTATTTTCTTACACTTGATTTTTTGTGATAGCTTTTACAAACATTTTTTAAGCTTCCATTATTGCCCTCTTCTAATCTCTTCTGAATATGAAGCCACAGTAAGGAGTTTAATATACAAATGTAAATATGTCATTTACTACTCGCCCCAGCTTGACAAAACAGCATATACACTCTTTTAATTTGATGGTATCTGAAGACAAAAATCCTTTAACTAGAAGGTACTTAACCTAAATCCTTGGTCTTCATTATGCTATTGTCTTCCTGTCTCCATGATTTTTTCCATATATTTTTATTGTAATTAATAGAAGGGTTACATTATATTCATCAGATAGAAGGTACATTACTTCACAAATATTGATACCCTTTCTCATGTCCTGTTTCCATTTCCCTCCCCCATCCTCCCTCACAACTTGATTTCCCCCCTTCCCTCTCCTATTTCAAACAATCAATTAAGTATATATAAAATATATCAGATAACAAGGTGAAATATTGTAACAATATGAGATAACCAAGGGACAGTAAAAGAGATGAGAGATAACATAGTACATTAAGGACAACAATCATTCATTATATGGCTTTTGTTTCAATATCCTGGAGGTCCTTTCAATTAGCTTCACATTATATAGCCTTATGTATCAAGATTTTGCTCTATTGCAAATCTCTGCTAGTAGAGCCCAAGGTTTCTACTGATTATGACGAATGAGGGAAACCATTGAGCCTAAGTTCCTTTGAGTCTGGCTTACTTCACTTAATATGATTTTTTCTAAGTCTTTCCATTTCCTTACAAACTGTCTCCATGAATTTTTTAACCATTTCCTTAAAAAGTATTTGATTCACTATATTCTCAAAGGCCAATATTTACACATATTTTCTTCTCTTTACCCAGTCTAGTTGTTCCCACTTTCAGAGCTCAGCTCAATACTATATCCTCACAAGATTTTTATTCCTCACTGCAACTCACCTAAATTTTTTCTCATGGATTTGCTTATTACTCTGTGTTTTCCTTCATAGAACAAGTTGTTTGCTCTGTATGGTTGTGATTATTGTATAGGTAAATGTCCTTTTTATTTATTTATATGCTTTTTGTAAAAAAAACAAAAGAGGGCTGGGAGTTTGGCCTAGTGGTAGAGTGCTTGCCTAGCATGCACAAAGGCCTGGATTCGATTCCTCGGTACCACATACATAGAAAAAAGCTGGAAGTGGTGCTGTGGCTCAAGTGGTAGACCTCTGGCCTTGAGAAAAATTCCAGGACAGTGCTTAGGCCCTGAGTTAAAGGCCTACAGCTGCCCCCCCCAAAAAAAAGCCAAAAAAAAGAGAAAAAACTATTTTCACAGAACCTAAAAGAATTTTCAGTATTCTTGATGATACAAAACACAAATATATTCATTGTATATGAGTGATTATATATAATATGTGATATAGTTTGTATATAGGTATACAATCTATATTATATATGATTTAGGTTATAAATAGATCATATATTCATATAATCTATACTGTCTACATTATATATTTATATGAAATTATATATATTATACATTATATAAACAGTATATACTGTACATATAGCTGAACCTACACACATATCTAAATACATTTAGAGTAAATTCATACTTGAGTTTTGCACTAGTGTAGAGCATCTATTGTTACTACTGTTATATTGTTAATACTGTTTCTATTAGCAACCTATGACAGAAAATACAATACAATAATTTTACCCAACAACATTCAAGAAATTTGTAGAAGTTGATTTTATACTAATATATATAAAATAGATTAATGATAAACTTGCTTCAATATTTAGAATGGAACTTGTTTCCTCAAATTAATAGAAATATTCCTACCTTAAACCTATAAATTCTTATTCATATGAAATCTGAGAAAATCATTCCAAGCTTATTAGAATGAACAACAGAAGAAAAGTGTTAAAGAATCTTCTTCTAAAATAGAAATGATGACGCCAGTGAGAGTTTGACTCTACTAGATAGTAAAAAGTAATTTTTTTTTAAAGAACCTTCTGATCCTGGAGGGGAAGATATTTAAAAATGAATCTATGTCTCCCTCTGATTTGATTCAAGTACAGAATTACACTTTGCATCTATAGTGCATTTATACACATTTGTCATTTGAAAACACATCACATTTAATCTCTTATCAAAAGTTTCCAAATCAATTGAATTTTTAAAATTTTAAAGTTCTAAATGTGCTAGTATAAAATTTATTGGTTCTGGCCGGGAGTTTGGTCTAGTGGTTAAAGTGCTTGCCTAGCTTGCATGAAGACCCGGGTTCCACATATGTAGAAAAAAACCGGAAGTGGTGCTGAGGTTCAAGTGGTAGAGCTCTAGCCTTGAGAAAGTCCAAGGACAGTGCTCAGGCTCTGAGCTCAAGCCCAGGACTGGCAAAAAAAATATTGGTTAGTTTATCTTGAAATGAAAATAAAATAAAATGTTATAATAAATTACTAAAAGATTTTAGATTCCAAAAGGCATTTTAAGTGTGTAATATAGAACTCTCAATAATTATGCTTACAACATCTTCAAACTGGACAAAATGCAATAAATATCAGAAGAAAGATTTAATACAGTTTTTTTAGAAAAACAAATACAATGACAGTAAAAACTCCTTTACAGGTAATTAATAACAGTCATAGCACACAGGATGGCAAACCTGTGGAAACCATTCAATATCATAAGATGTAAAAGGAAACAAAAATAAGTCACTTAGTTCTGTTTATCAAAATCTGATAAATATTAGCTTTTAATAGTATCAGTATTCTTGATTCTAGATGTAGGAAATGTAACTTTTCTTTTGTCGGTCATGGAGCTGGAACTCTGGGCCTGGGTGCTGTCCCTCAGCTCTTCAGTTCAAGGCTAGTGCTCTGTCACTTAAGCCATAGTGCCACTTCCAGTTTTTCTGGTGTTTAATTTGAGATAAGTCTCATGGACTTTAGTGCTGGGGCTGGCTTTGAACCTTGCTCCTCAGGTCTCAGCCTCCTGAGGAGCTGGGATTACAGGTATGAACCACTTCTCTGGGTGAAATGTAAATATTTTTTGTTTCATAACATCAAATTGTGAAAGTATAACATCATCTCTAACTGGTTTATTCATAGTTATGAAGAGATAGGAAGAATGAGTTGATAAAAACCATCAGGGTGGTCTCTGAGGCAATCAAATTTGCCTGATTTCAAGCAACATCATTATTTATGAAAAAATATTGTTTAAAGGAAATGTAATAATATGAAAAAGAACAATTTCAAGATAGTGACCAATTAATTTAGATTATAACTTAGCAGTTATGGGTACATATTTTCCATATGGATTTCATTCCAGATACTGATTTTTTTTGCTTTGAGATATAGAATAATTATACTGATGATGCTTTTTACATGCTTTCTACAATTCATTGGGTCAAACCAGTCAACACATCACCTAAACTGTATATAAATATGGTGTTAACAGCTAGCAATGGCAGGAGTTACGGAAGAATAGAATGTAAATCTATAAACTGGCTTGGATAGGAAGAGAAGATAAAGTAAGAACTATCAAGAAGATATTTTCCTTAGGCAATCTTAAGGCATAATGACAGTAAAGGAAGTATGATTTCAATGAAGTACACCACACATGGCAAGAACATAAAGGTATAATGGTATTAAGTCTTGCTTACTTGGGAAGCCTCTAATAGACCATGGATTTGGTGAGACACAGAAACAAAGAAATAGAAAATGCATTATAAAAGCACTGGTGTGTAAAGTGGTAGAAAATAATTCTAAAGGTTTTCTTAGGAAGGTGGTTTTTAGCTGGAAGTGGAATCATCCTCTCTAGAGTTTCTCAAAAATGAGGGAAAGATGTTTATGGCTGTCATTGGTAAATATTTTATTTATTTTGAGAATGGGCCACATGTAAGCCAATCTCTTGGAACAGAATGTGAACCATCAAAATATAAATAGAACTTTTTTGTTTCAATTGTTGGGTAATATATAGAGGGGTTACAGTTACATTTGTCAGGTAATGGGTGCATTACTTCTTGAACATTGAAACCCCTCATGTTTTTGTCCCTGTTTCCCTCCACGCAGTCCCTCCCAATCATATTGTTTTCCTCTCTTCCCTTTCCTATTTCAAATAAACAAATATATACAAAATACCAGGTAAGAAAGTCAGATACAGTAACCTCATGAGATTAACCATAAGGAGAAAAAAACCAGAAAAGAAATAACAGTACATTAAGAACAACCATCACAAAGATAAACCATTTGTTTCCACATTCTAGAATTCATTGCATTTAGTCTCAATAGAATTTTTAACCCAAGATACTCAATTATTTAAGCAAGATATGCTTCATCACTGGATATTAGGAAGGTCACCTTGGCAGCAGTTCTCAGAAAGAAAAGTTCACATGAATGAGACAGAAAACAACGATGAATTAGAGAAGGCTTGTCAGATTAGTCTTTGAGAAAAAGAAGCACAGCGTGATAAGTCCATGTCAGAGTGAGCAAAAGAGAGTTGCATTTGGGTAATATTTCAACAACATAATCTTTTGAAGAGTGAGGGAGTAAGGAAGAAAATGCTTGGTCCCCATTTCCCTCCCCCACCCCCACCCCTTCTCTTGTTTCCCCCCTTCTCTATCCTATTTCAAATAACCAAATAAACATATATACAATATATCAGATAACAAGGTAAAATACTGTAACTATATGAGATAACCAAGGGAAAACAAAAGAGATGAGAGATAACATAGCACATTAAGGACACCAATCACTCATTATATAGTTTTTGTTTCTATATCCTGGAGGTCCTTTTATTTAGTGCCATACTATATGGCCTTACGTATCTAGGTTTTGTTCTATTGCAAATCTCTGCTAGGAGAGCCCAAAGTTTCTACTGATTATGACAAATGAGGGAAACCATTGAGCCTATGTTCCTTTGAGTCTGGCTTACTTCACTTAATATGACTTTTCCTAAGTGTTTCCATTTGAGAAAGAGTATCAATGTTTGTGAAGTAATGCACCTTCTGTCTGGTGAATATAATGTAACCCTTCCATTAATTACAATAAAAATATATAAAAAAATAAATGCTATAACATAAAAAAGAAGAAAACGCTTTAACTTTCATACCTTCAATTTACATAGGTACAAAGAAGGTGATGGCATTCCCTGAGACCTGGAACAGAAAAGCGGGGCGGGGGTGTGAGGATGTGCCTGCTGGAGCATCCCACTTGTGCTGAACAAGCCATCATGAAATGTCTATGTTGGAGAATTGGATGTGAAAGCTGTAAATAGACAACAATGAGCCCAGAAAAGATCAATGGGATGCTGTTGTTTAAGGGAAACTGAGGGAAAAAGGGGACAGCTTTATACATAGTAGGAATAGTGTCTTTTAGTTACAAAATCCTGAAAAACTTTGTTGTTAAACCTAAGTGAACTTTGAAAATTAAAGCGTGAAGTCACCTCTGATGTGTAATCCACTTTCTCAATTTCCTAGTTTCATAATTTAATGAAGAAAACCAACAGGAGGAAATACAGTGGGTGATGTAAATTCTGGCTGAAAATGTAAAATAGGCAAGAAGAAGGATGAGATTCTTTATGAACCACAGAGGCAAAATTATATTACTTCAGCAAAATCCTGTATTATTTGTACCTATGATTTGCTGCTGGATTTATATTGATGGCATAAAAACATCAAGTGGTATTTAACTCATCTTAATGCCTTATCATGTGACTATCATATAGTTTTTAAAGCCCAAAAGATTATCTTTTTCCAAGAATATACCTTAGTACAACTTATATGGTGCCTAGTGAACAGATATGCATATAAATAATTATGGTTACATGCCAACAACACTGCAAGGAAGTGATTTATACATATGTGAAATAAAGAATAGGGATTCAAATCAGAATATGTAGAGCAAACTAGAATTGCAATGATATTGTGAACTATTTTCCCAGCAGTTGAATTCCTCATGGGGTAGATGTTATAATGAAAGGCAGCTGGAGATACAGAGTATTCACAATTGTTAGTATAATGAGGAAAAGAAGCAACATAAATTGAAAACATCTGCAGTCAAAACTTGAACTCTAAAGATTCATGAGGATTTTGAAATCCAAACCCCTCCCTGAGCCATCGGACATCTTTCCTTGCATAACTCTCTGTATTATATATTCTTTACACAGAGATTACCTTCCCTTTTCCAAACTGTAATTTTGCTTGTTCAATGGATGACAAAATTGAAAACAATGATTTGGGCCAGAGAGCAATAGCATCAACAAGGTCCTTTTGCTCAGATACTTCTCTGTCTTTGCAGCCTTCTTCAGATCTCAAAATAAAATCTCCCTTTTCTTAAATGGTTAAAGGCCTCAAGATCTTAAACTCTTAGTAAACATTTGTCTGCATCCTCCTCCTTAATGTGTGTACTGGACCATGCTCTCTCTCTTTTCTCCATTTTAGGTAAAAAGATTTGCTCCCTCAGGGTTTATTTTTTGGAGCCAAATGATTCATCGGCCATCTGTACAAGAATGATTTCCAATCTTCTTACTCACCCCTGTACTCTGCAATCAGTCACACATTTTATCATGGCCAGCCACCCTTCAAGTGAATCATTATGTGGAGCTGCCACGTAGGAAGCTGTGAGAAGCGCTAGACTAGTGTTGTGTAACTTTCTTCTTAGTTCTTATGTCCCTACTTTCCCTCCTTCATCTCATTTCCCCAACTCTTTGTAAACTGGCCTCGTGGAAATGCAATCTATGATTGCTAAAATTTACATCTTATCATTTTTTTTTTGCCAGTCCGGGGCTTGAGCTCAGGGCCTGAGCACTGTCCTTGGACTTTCTCAAGGATAGAGCTCTACCACTTGAGCCTCAGCACCACTTCCGGCTTTTTTTCTATGTATGTGGTACCGAGGAATCAAAACCAGGTCTTCATGCATGCTAGGCAAGCACTTTAACCACTAGGCCAAACTCCCGGCCCCAATCTTATCATTTTTTAAATTGCATTTCTGTCATTCTGTCTCCTTTCAGTGAGTGTCGGGTTTAGAGTTCACTGTGTCTTTGAAATGCATGTTGAATCTCCATTAGGAGATGCTAAGGGATGGAACTAGAAGAGAGTAAGGGGATGCATCCTCATGAATGAATAATTCCAATTATGAGGCCGATACATTAATGAGTTATCTTTCATGTTAAAAATGGAACTGCTGTAAAAAGCCAATTTTCTGTCACTAACTTGCCTCCTGTTTCTTAACACCTAACACCTTGTGCTTACCTCAGGATTCTCTTATCAACAAGACCAGCACCAGATGCATTCCTTCAAGTTTGAACTTGAGATGTAAGCCAATAGAGAAATGTACTTGCCTCCACAGTCCATGGCATCGTGTTCACAACAGTGAACAGATGGAAGCTTATCTTTTCACTGATTATAAATCTGATTTTTGGCTCCCTACCTTTCCCTTTTTTTGTGTTGTTTTCAAACAACAGGTCCCTGGTGTTGGTTAAAATCTTTATCTCTGTCAGATATCACTTGCATCACAGACACAAGGCCTTGGGTTCAATCTCAGTACTATGAAACAGAAGATAATGAAACCAAACTTTGTATGGCTGCACATTAAGAAGATAAAGGAACAAAGAAGCATCACTTTGTTACTCTAAGTTCCAGTCTATGTTCTAGACTATAACTGCAGTCTTATCCTTTATGATGTCAACTTGGGAAATTCATATTCCATCTTAAACTGGCCTAATTTAAGTTACCAGATTGAACTCTGTATCAGTTTGCTTATAGTATTACCTGAGGTCCTCCTTTCTCCTTTTAACTGAAAACTTTTTCTTATTTAGTCTGCCTTACATGCTACCTATATCTTAAACATCTGAGTAGATAGTGTTCTTACCTTGTGTGTTTCTAGCTTAAATCTCTCTGATATAAATAAGGTCTGGTAATATGATTACAGTATTTGATTCATTAGGTTTTGGCCAGGTTTCATGGTCTGATTTTCTCTTTGAATCTTTTTTTTTTTTGGCCAGTCCTGGGCTTGAGCTCAGGGCCCTCAACTGAACACTGTCCTCGAACTTTCTCAAAGCTAGAGCTCTACCACTTGAGCTTCAGCACCACTTCCAGCTTTTTTTTTTTCTGTGTATGTGGTACTGAGGAATCGAACCCGGGTCTTTATGGATGCTAGGCAAGCACTTTAACCACTAGGCCAAACTCCTGGCCCCTCTTTGAATCTTCTTAAGCACTTGTTTTAACTCTTTTACTTAATAAGTAATTACTCTAAAATATTATTGCATTGTAATTAATGGATGCAGGCAGCTGAATTTGTCACTTTTGTGGACTTAGGATAACTAGCCCTGCTTTTAATTCTTGTTACTTAGCCTGAAATTTATTTCTCTACCAATTGCCTAAAACACATTTTCTACTGTAATCTTTAAAAAATATTATCCTGATCAGAAAACAAAACAAAAACAAAAAATTCTGATAACATAATTATCTCTGGCTATTTTTTCTCATCTACTACCGATATGTCTTAAAGGTTAGTCCTGCTGATTTAGTATTTAACCACCTTGAATGTTTTTATTCCCTTCCATGTAATCTCAGTCTATCTGTCCCAGATAACATGAACTTCATAATATACAATATGGTACTTTGTCCATCCATATTTCCTCGCCAATGCCAAAGCACTAATCTTCCAGCTACTTGGAATATTTCTTATTGAGTAGTGACAGTGTGTCTCACTCAAAATTGTCCTCAGTCACTAAAATGAAACACGAATAAAGCTTGTTGCCAACAGAAAAATAGTGATACAAAGAACTGAAGAAACAAATAGTGATACAAAGAACTTTCTGTGAACTAAACAATTCCACTGGGCCATCTCAGTCCCAATGCATGTTATAGGAGCCTCTCTGAAACCTGAGCGTCAATTATATTCACACACTTTCCCTTCCCAAACTTTTCTTTCTCATTTCCTTACATATACATGATGATTCCCAATAAATCTTCTGCATGAACACAAATGCCATCACAAGGTCTATATCCATAGTATACAACCTAAGTAAAGCTGAGATATATTTTTTAAAACCATTTATTCAGTGATTCTAAAAAGTGTATCATTTCTTTCACATAATTTCTTTACTGGTGGGAAATGTAGTAATTCTCTTAAAAAAAAGTTTTATGGACCACAAAGAACAGCCTGACTCTTTTTAATAAGTACCACATCTACTGTGGCCAAATGTCAGTGCATTTTAGTGAAAGCACCCAGGAGCTTTAAAAAGAAACATGTTTTTTGAAGAAAGTTTTAAGAGATGAGAAGAAAAAAATGAGTGAAAATATCATCAGAGAAGAATTTGTTTTGAAAACATTGGCCATAGCTAACATTTTTATACTTTTATGATATTGACTCAAGTGATTCTTCCTATGATTACTGAAATATTTTTTATGTGGCAGAAATAAGGACATGAACATCTTGAAAAACTTTCATGTATGCCTGGTTATATAGAATATTGCCCCAATATTATATTATCTTAGTGAATTATGATTAAATGAAGAATAATGTCTGGAAGAAAAATATTTCTCATAGTTTCTGACTCAGTTATAAAAAATAGGAACATTCCTTTCAGACAGAAAGCAGACAAGTATGATATAAACTAGATAATATAAACTAGATAAATGTAAGGTTCTTTTCTTGTAATTTTGAATGGCTAAACAATTGCTCTCTTAAAGCAATCTCTTTTCTAGGCTTTTCCTAATCTCTTATGTCATCTAAGGTTGAAAGAATAATGCACCTAAGGCTTGAAAGAAGTACATCTACTGACATGAAAAATGGATAATACATTTTTCCTCTTAATACTGCTCTGTATTTAAAAATATACTGTAATTATCATATAAAGGTCATCCTCAAAGCTGTGAAAAAGCTTTCTATGGCTGTAACAAATTACCTGAGGTAATCTATTTCTAGGGAAAGCACTTTATTTTGGCTTCAGAGTTTTCAAACCATGGGTATTTAGTTTCATTGTTTTGTTTGCCTGTTTGTTTTTGCCAGTCTTGGGGCTTAAACTCAGGGCCTGAACACTGCCTAAGCTTCTTTTGCTCAAGGCTGGTGCTCTACCACTTTAGCAACAGTGCCACGTCTGTCTTTTTTTCTTTACTGGTCCTGAGGAATTGAGCCCAGTGCTTCATTCATGCTAGGCCAGCACTCTACAACTAAGCCAAATTCCCAACCCCCTTTCACTGCTTTATAAGCCTGTGGTGGGGAGAAATATGGCTGGGAATGGGTTGAAAGAAAGCTATTTTGATTCATGGACAGAAAGCAGAAAGACAGGATCAGTAAGCGTCCAGAGACAAGATGAACCATTTGCCTCAGCTATTTGGGGTGAACCTTACTTACATGGATTGCAGTCTGAGGATAGTCTACAAAATAAGTGAGACCATTTAAAAAATTAAAGCTAAAGGAGCTCAGAGTATGCCATGATGATAGAGCACTTGCCTAGCAAGCAAGAAACTCTGAGTTTAACTCCACTCTTAATGACCCATCTTCTCCAACTGCTCAATTTTTCAGCAAGTTCCCACATCTCATTAAGTTACAGATCCATATAAAGAAGTCAAATGCCTTTATGATGGATTACCGCCCAGTGGATTCATCTTTTGATATTGCTTCACAGGGCATCAAATCTTCAACACTGTAGATTTTGTGACATTTAAGATGCAAATCATAGCACTCAAAATAAATTTTATTTCATAAAAGGAAGTAAATTTTTTTTGCAAAAACACCACTTTCATCTGTTATGGTCTTATTGAAGCCTCATTTGAGCATTTCTTTTTGTATTTTAAACTTATTTTTATTATCTTTAAGTAGTGTGTAAAGGAGGTACCATTTCACAAAGCAGTTTATGAATACAGTGCATTTTGATCAAGTCACCCTTTCAATGTTCTCATCCCTTCTCAATTTATTACCCTTACTTTTTTTTTGCCAGTTGTGGGGCTTGAACTCAGGGCCTGAGCACTGTCCTTTGTGCTTTCTAATGGCTATACCACTTGAGCCACAGCACCACTTCCAGCTCTTTCTATGTATGTGATACTGAGGAATCAAACCTGGGTCTTCATGCATGTTAGGCAAGCACTCTACCACTAGGCCAAACTCCTGACCCCTCTTTCCCTTACTTTCCTTAGTGTGGTCTATATGCGATGAATCCTTGACTACAATCTCTGTCTCTTCTCAAGCTTCATCCATCTATATCTCTCCCTATTTAGTTCCACCCTCCCACTTGGATGGACCCATTTCTTGATTTTGTTGGGCTTTGACTTAGTCTTGCTAAGAAATTACACCATTTGAGCTCACCATTGAATCAATTCTATTTCAGTTAATACATTTATAACCGCTTATATACCATCCAATGTGTTTACTTACAGATTTATAGGTAATTTCTATCTACCACAAATGAAGGAAACTGGAATCTTTGTTTCTCTGGTTTCCAAGTCTTTCCATTCCTACAAATGGTGCAATGTCATTCTTTCTTATTCTATTATGTCTATGTCCCCATTTTTTTCTTTTTTTTGGAAATAAAGTTATTTATTATACAATTTAGTTCTCTTTTGGTGTTGTTTGTTCATTTTTCCTTTTCTTCTTTAATGCTTTTTTTCTTTGGTTAATTACCTTCTGTTGCTTTTTTTTTCACTTCTGTACCTTTGTCTTGCGTGTCTATTATTTTTTCTTTCCTTTCCTTTTCTTTTGCCAGTTCTAGGGCTTTAACTCAGGGTCTAGGTACTGTCCTTGGGCTTTCCTGAGGGTAGAGCTCTACCACTTGAGCCACAGCACCATTTCTGGCTTTTTTCTGTGTATGTGGTATTGAAGAATTGAACCCAAGGCTTAGTGCAGGCTAGGCTAGCACTCTACCACTAGGCCATGCTCCAGGTTTCTATGTCCTCCATTTTCTTAATGCATTCATCCACTGAGAGACCCCTGGCCTGATTTCCCATCTTCGTTGTGGTGAGTACTACTGCAATAAATATAGTTGTGCTGGTAGTGTTAGTGCAGCCTGTTTGTCTTCTATTAGATAAATTCCCCGTAGTGGAATTTCTGGGTTATAGGATAGTTTTATGTTTAGTGTTTTGAAGAACCTCCATACTGTTTTCCAGAATGGTTGAACAAGCTACATTTCTACCAACAGCCACCTTTTTGGCTAGATATTTGTTGTTGTTTGCTTGATAGTGGCCATTCTACCTGGAGTAAGGTGGAATCCTAGTGTTGTTTTGATTTGCAATTCTCTTATGTTCAGAGATGTTGAGTATTTCTTCATTTGTCATCTTTACTTCTGAAAAGTCTCTCTTTAAGTCATTAGCCCACTTGTTAATCTGATAGTTGATTTTTCGAAGGTTAGTCTTTGAGCGTTTAATTCTTGTATTCTAAGTATATTTTGGATACTAGGCCCTGTGTGATGTATAGCTGGTAAAATTCTTCTCCCATTCTGTGGGTGTTCTGTTAGCTATGTCTTTTGCCAGGCAGAAGCTTCAAAGTTTGCTGCAATCCCATTTACCCAGGCCTTTTTGACTTGTGTTTCTGGATCTTTAATTAGAAAGTTAGTAACTGTGCCAAGGAATCCTGGGGTTTTCCCTATCCCTTCTTGTAATAGTTTCATAATTTCTGGTCTTAACATAATTATCTTCTTCAAGGTCTATCTTCTTCACCACCCAGGAGCATTATGGTGATACAAATTCATTTTGTTCTTTGAGAACTAGGTTTACTTAGTCAAATGTGTTAATAAAAATGTTCTAATGTTGATATTTTTCTGAGTTAATTCTTATTATTTAGGATTTTATAACTAACTCCTATACATACCACCCAGATTTTAGACAATAATGAAATGATTGAATTATTCTTTTCTATTTTTTTTTTCATTTGAAGGCCTTCTTTTGAGTTTGGCCATTCTTTTGAGGCCAAACCTCATGAAGTATTCTGGGATCTCATTGTAGTTATAAATACAGAGACAATAAGCTGTGGTGGGAATGAATTATAAGAAGAATTGGGTATTACATAAAGGCATCTTCCATTTTAAGGCAGTAGAAATAAATTAGGTAGGGATTAGGATGTTTTCATTTTTTTGAAAGCTTTAGCAAAGATTTGCTTTAGTGCAACAGGGTGAAAGTATGGAGCAATAGGAAAAAAGAGAGCAATATTCCCTGCTCTTCATGAACGAAGTAGACTAAAAAGACTCTGTTAAAGAGGAGTGGAGAGAGTGGGCATCCTTGTCTCGTTCCTGATTTTAGAGGGAATGGCTTTAGATTTTCACCATTAAGTGTAATACTAGCAGTAGGTTTCTCATACACAGCCTTTATTACATTGAGGAATGTTCCATGGATTCCTAGTTTCTCCAGAGCTTTTAACATAAAGGGGTGTTGGATCTTGTCAAATGCCTTTTCCGCGTCTATTGAGACAATCATGTGATTTTTGTCCTTGCTCCTGTTGATGTGGTGAATTATATTAATTGATTTGCGTATGTTGAACCAGCTTTGCCTCCCCATGATGAATCCAGTTTGATCATAGTGTATAATTTTTTTGATGAGTTGTTGTAGACGGTTGGCCAGTATTTTGTTGAGAAGTTTTGCATCGATGTTCATCAAAGATATAGGTCTATAGTTCTCTTTCTTTGATGAATCTCTGCCTGGTTTGGGGATGAAGGTTATACTGGCTTCATAGAATGAGTTTGGTAAGGAACCTTCATTTTCAATTTCGTTGAAGAGCTTGAGGAGTATTGGTGTGAGCTCTGCTTTGAAGACCTTATAGAATTCAGCTGTGAATCCATCTGGCCCTGGGCTTTTCTTAGGTGGAAGTTCTCTAATTGCCATTTCTATTTCAGAGCTTGAAATAGGCCTGTTGAGTTGGCTTAGTTCTTCTTGGTTCAGTGTGGGTATGTTAATATTGGGTAGGAATTCATCCATTTCATCTAGATTCTCAAATTTGTTGGCATAAAGGTTTGAGAAGTATTCCCTCATGATATTCTGGATCTTGGTAATTTCTGTCGTGATATTACCATTTTCATCTGTGATTTTGTTAATTTCGATATGCTCTCTTCTTTTTTTGATAAGATTTGCTAAGGGCTTGTGTTATCTCATATTGGTATAGTATCTCACTTTGTTATCTGATATATTGAATTTATTTGTATTTGGATATTTGAAATTTGATAGGGAAGGGGGGAAAACCAAGATGGGTGGGGGATGTGGGGGGGGGAGGGAAATGGGTACCAAGACATGTGAAAGGGTATCTATGTATGTGAATTAATGCACCTTCTATCTGGTAAATATCATGTAACCCTTTTACTAATTACAATAAAAAAATAAATTAAAAAAAAGACTAAAAAGACTCAAAAAATGGCAGCTGTTACTTGTTGCTCTTTTTCTTTTTCAGATGGGAGAATACACCTGATCAGGCATCCAGCAACTGCCAATCATTTGAGGATGTTTTTGGGTGACTAAGATGGGTGGTATTATTATTATTATCATTACTTTTGTTTTTAATGTGTAGATGGCGGACTGGGAGTTTGACCTAGTGGTAGAGTGCGTGCCTAGCATGCGTGAAGACCGGGGTTCAATTTCTCAGTACCACATACATAGAATAAAGCCGAAAGTGATGTTGAAGCTCAAGTGGTAGAGCCCAAGGACAGTGCTCAGGTCCTGAGCTCAAGCCCAGGACTGGCAAAAATAAAAATTAAAAATTAAAAAATTATGTGGATGATTCTGGGCCCATTTAGATAATAAGATAAGCTTTCTTTCCCTTGACACACTTTTCCTCCTGCTATCTATTCATTTTCAGAGTTGCATTTTATCATTTTTTAAAGGCTAGAGTAGATTTAGAGAGTCCCTTTTAGGTCTCTAGCCTTTGTAATTTAGAAGGGAAAAATTAGCTTAAATTCTTTTTTAGTTGTTTCCTGGTTTCAACTTCTGAATTTGGCCCTTTGTATATTTTTAAAAGAAAAAATTATTTCCTGGGGCCGGGAGTTTGGCCTAGTGGTAGAGTGCTTGCCTAGCATGCACGAAGACCCGGGTTCAATTCCTTGGTACCACATACTTAGAAAAAGCTGGAAGTGGTGCTGAGGCTCAAGTGGTAGAGCTCTAGCCTTGAGAAAGTCCAAGGACAGTGCTCAGGCCCTGAGTTCAAGCCCAGGACTGGCAAAAAAATATTTCCTGTCTCTTCACCTACATATCCTGCCTCATTTCCTCCCTAAATGACTTTGATGTCTTTGAATCTTAGAAGAGGTACTGGTGTGATGGTCATCTTCCATAGATGAGAGTGGAATATGCCATATATAGGGGAGAAAAAGAAACTAAAAAGTTGTTTTGAGATCCAATTCATGTGATTATGAAGGACATTGAGTTGGCAGGGAATTTAATTGATAGGCTGCAAGAATTAGGGTCAGAAGGTAGACATGATCAGAATAATTCAAGTTAATCTTTTCACTAACAGAGAACTTGTTCATTAAAAGAAATACATGTGACAGCTAGGAGTGTGCCCTCGTGATATAGTGCTTGCCTAGTATGCACGAAGCCCTGGGTTCCATTCCTTGGTACCACATACACTGAAAAAGCCAGCAGTGGTGCTATGGCTCAAGTGGTAGAGCTCTAGCTTTGAGAAAGCTCAAGGACAGTGCCCAGGCCTGGCCAAAAGAAGTGTGTAAAAACTCATTCTCTAAAAGTAGTTTTACCCATATGGAAAGTTAAGAGGATTGTTTCATTTTATTTTGATTTGTTTCTAGGGCTTTAAACCCTGGAACTATCCCTGAGTGTTTTTTTTTTTTCCTCAGTGCTGCCACTCACTTGAGTCACAGCTGCATGTTAATTGAAGGTAAAACTCACAGATCTTACTTCCTTGTTGGCCTCAACCATCATCCTCAGATTTCAGCTCCCTGAGTAGCTAGCATGGTAGGTATGAGCCACTGGCACCAAACAAAGGGGATTTTTGGAGGATGCTGGGGGTGGAGTAAAGGAATCATGAAACAGTAAGCAGAGATTTTTTTGATATACTTGTCATTGACAGAATGGATGTATAGATCCATATTGATGGTAAAAGATAGCAAACTATCCAATTGTCCTCTATTTTAGAAGTAATAGAAGTTCACAGCAACACTTACGGACAATTTTGAATGCCATTTGGAGGAAGTAGTTTGATTTTAAACCTTTAATGCCTCACTGGGATAAGATTTTTTTACTCTTTAATGAATCTGGATGTTTCTGCGGTAAGATCTGAAGAAAAATAGGTTTTATTTCTGAAATATACATCTGAATGGAAGAGCATCTAAAACTCTTGAAAAGATACAGGCTGTAGAATTTTTGCTTTCACCTTTAAATACAAATTTAATGCCATGGCCTAACTTTTTGTGTCATATTTAAAGAAAAGTGTGCTAAATCTGGAGGGCTAGGGCAGGTGTCAATAACCATTGAAGTCTGAGAGGATTTTTCTTACTTTCCAGTTCACCCCAAGTGATTCCTATCCTACCCTGGGTTGCCTCTTAAAAGGACTTTGTTGTCACCCTAAGGCCAGGGACCCTAATCCTGTAAAAGCCAGCTCATTTTGAAGTAAATGTTTAGTTGTTCTGTGATGGCCATAATATTAAGAAGGCCTTTGTTATGCCTTTTAAATTTTTTATTCAAAAGTTACTTTCCTTAGATATGGCCTAGATAACTTTACCATTTGCTTGAATGACCTATATCTTCTGTACAGATGCATTATCCTAGAGACCCACCACTCACACAAAAAATGAGGAGATATCTCTGTATTCGAGTGAAATCCCATGGTTTATAAAGCCAAGGATCTTAATTTTCATGTAGTTATTTTATTTTCATTTAATTGCTATTTTACATATCACATTCAACTAGACAGAAGAATTTTGTCTGTTGGGCTATTTTCACATCAGATTTGATGTTACTTGTTGAGAGCTGTCTTAGGTCTTTTTTTTACAGGGATCCTTTAACTATAGACATTTTTTATGAAACAGAAATACCTAAATTCAATTTTATCAGCACAGTTATTCAACTTTCTTTATGTATATAAATTTACTTACATGTAAATAAAAAGATACATCAGAGACTGTTAAAATTGGCTGTTTCTAAGTTTTGTGTATGACTGTTATAATTTTTAAATAGAAAGAATTGTTTTCCTAGATATATATCATACATATAAATAGATAAGTATAAAAACAATAATGATTTTTTATTTTGGTAACTAAATTAATAACAACTTCAAGGTGGAGAAACGTGTGGACCAAGATATGGAGCAGTTCATAGAAAATACCATGCAATAATTTTGAAGATTTTAGAAAGATGTTTGCTTATTTTTATGGGCAAATAAAATTTGTATATCTTTACCATATTCCATATGACATTTTCAAATCAATATACATTGCAGAGCAGCTAAGTTGAGGTGATTTACATACATTAACTCCTATTTATTTTTAGATGAAAAACTTTAAAAATTCTCCTTCCAGAAAAAATATAATCCAAGTATTTTAAAATATAGTAATGATATAAGCATGTTGTACAGTGACTGAACTTGTTCCTACTTTCTAATTCAAACTTTATATTATGTGACAAACATTTTTTAAACCTCACCTGACCCAAAGCTACCAGAAACCTACATCAGACTCTTCTATGAATCTGATCTTTCTAAATTTCACATCTATGTAAAATAATGTGTCACTTATTGTTGTCTTCTTAATATTAAGGTTTTTCAATGTTAGAACAGCACTTTGTAATATTGACCCAATTTTCCTTAATGCTAATTTCCATTTTGGGGGAAACCGATTGACTGAGGGGATTGTACCATTCAAACATAATACCTTAATTCTGATTATCCTGCAGAAATTTTAATTAAATATGACCTAAAATTACAGGATTTCCTCTATTCTGACTATATATTACCTCATATTCTTAAATCATTGGCATTACCAATCTGTAAAATTAGAATTTGATCCACTTTGAAGAAAAAGTGACTAGCGCGATATATTTATTAAGTCTGGGAAAAGCGACAAAAACCAGAAGTGTTTCATTATGGTATTTTATTGTGGGTGTCTGTAAGGAAAAGAAAGATCAACAACCACATACAAGCTTACAAAAAAATTTAGAACATGTCTGTGTTATTGTGACAAAAGCAGCCCTATATTTGTTTTTGTTGTTGTTGACTTTTACAGGTAAGGGGAAAGAATGACATGCCAATTAATCTTTGTGACAGAAGACAGGTACAGATATTGTGCATTTATGATTTGAATGCAGGTCAACAATTTTGATGTAGAGTTTTGAAAATAAAAGTACATTAGCACCATAACATGTGTCTTTAAAGCCTTCCCAAGTATTGGTGACCTTTTCCAGCAATGACAAGAAAAGGGAACAGCACCTTTAAAAGCAGTTGATATATAAGATTAAAATGGTTGTGGTTTAGAAATATTTCTTTCAGTTTTTTTCACCACATTGTAGCTTTTTTTAACCAGTATTTTAGGATATTAATCAATGAATTTAATAAGGTTGGCCAATTTCTACAAATGAGTCAGTTTTTTTTTAGAGACTTAGAATTTATCTGTTTCTGACCAGTTGAGGTAGTTGATGTAGGGAGGTCATTTCCAATTTCATGTTTGATTATTAGATAAAGAAAGATTTTCTTTAACTGGTGAGCATTGTCATTGCCCTGTACGTGGGCTAGGATCCAAAGAAGGTAACACAATGTTATTTTAAGAGTGTTGAAGTTTATTTATTATAGCACCATTGAGACATTTTGAAATTGGAATTGGTAAAAAAAAAAAAAAGAAAAGAAAAGGCATTTGAACTGTATTTGGTGGAAGAGCAAAAAAAAAAGTGTCATTATTTTTGTCAAATTGCACTCTTTCCAAAAATTTTGGAAATAAATAACTGGAATTTAGTTGGCCACTTGTACTGGTTGACATGATTAGAACAGGAAGAATGCATATGGAATGCAATGTTTTTGCTGGGGCTTCAGATAGAGTTTGGTTTATAAAAAGCAAACTGGGCCAACGTCCACACCGAATTCTTGATCAGGACCACCAACATCATAGGGTGCAATATCTATAATAGGTAGTCTCATGGCCTTCCGTGTTCTGTATTCAAAGACTGTTTTGCTCCATTCCCCAGTGTGTTTCTGTAGGAAAAGTCAAAATATGCAGATGATTACAATACAATAATTATATCGATAAGTCCTCTAGCAGTTATTATGTCATGTTACCGTCTATACATACAAGACCTGTTATTTCAAGTTGTAATACACTTAATAAGCAACACTGTTAAAATTAAAAGACATGTGAGATATGATGCTAAACACACAAGGGCTATTTCCATAATCCAACCTACTCCCTGGAGGCCTGGTCACAGGCTGTTGCTACCGGGCATACAGTTGACTGACTAAAAGGTGGTAGGTTACTCACAACGAAATTTTCTATGATTAGAACTGAGTCCTTTTATCATTCGTAAGTGGCAATAAAATTGGAAAAAATTGAAATTAATCTTAAATTGGAAAAGAACAGAGAATTGTGATTTAAGTCCTATGATAAATACTATGTAGAGTGTGCAGAAACCAATCCATTTATCTTAAAGTTGTTATTATGGATTTAAATTTTATTTGCTCTTATTTCAACTGGTTTCTGTCTGGAGATTAAGATCTACGAAATTCTGTATTTGGCTTACTCTGCTATTTTTATTTCTTCTTTCAAAATACTGTTGAGCCAGGTAGGTTACACCTATAATCTTATGTACTCAGAAAGCTGAGATCTGAGGTTTGAAATTTAAAGCCAGCCTGGGCAAAAAGAGAGTCTTATGAGACTCTTATCTCCAATAAACTACTAAAAAAAGATGGAAGTGGCACTGTGGCAGAGTACTAGCCTTGAGCACAAAGAGGCTCAGGGATAGCTCCAAGGCCCTGAGATCAAGCCTCAGGATCATAAAAAAAGGACTGATTACACAAGAATTTCCAAGTGAACTATAATTCATCAATATAGTTTTTGTTACTTACAGTGCAACCATCCTCCAGGACTGTGTATGTGAATTTGCTATTTCCTTCAGCTTTGAATTCACCTTCATTTGACCCCATTAGCTTCAAGGCTTTTTTTACATTTCCACTGGCCTGATCCATGTATGCAATGCTATTCTTGCAGTGGTATGTGATGTTCTGGGACGCTCGGCTAGAGAGAAGTCGGAGGTATGCCAACTGTACATCCAGGACATCTTCAGGAAGCTCTGGATTGCCATAGCTGAACTGTAATGGGTACCAGTAGAATTGATTAAATGCTTTCTTTACAACTTTATGTGAGGGCTTTAGTAAGGACTTTAGTAGTATTAATATAATCATTGTAATATTGAGTACTCATGTATCTATAGTTCATATATATTTAAATATACATTCATATATGTATTCTATATATCCTAATTAACTTAGCTTCTGATGAAAAGATCAAAGAAAGAAAAAAATTCCTGGCAATTAAAGATGACTTGTTTTACAGAATGTAGTTTTACTTACCTGAAAGCCACCCTCCATGGACTCTCCAAACCAAACATGTTTCATCTCGGCACTTGAGTCTCTCCACCAGTTCTTACGTGGCACACTCATAGGACTGGCACTGATACATGTTTCTCCAGTCTCCATATTACAGAAAACTTTAATGGCATCCAACTTGCAGCCTTGATTAGGGTCAACCCAGTACTCTCCTGAGAAATCATGAAAGAAGTACAATGGAGATTAGTTATAAAATATCTAGTCATAAAACACTCTAGAAATGCTTTTGTTTATTTGGTGAGACATGCATAGCTTGACTGCTCATATATTTGTACTTTACATACAGCCTATAGAGGAATGTTTTAGTTGAAATTGCTGTGAAAAATATATATATAACTATAGGCAACACTGAAATAAAACATCTTGCTTTTGAGCAATGGTGATATTAAGCCAAGAAATATTGATTGGTATTATATCTGTCAAGATCGCTTCTTTTTAAAAAGATGACTAATTAATGCAATTTTGCTTCGTATATGTCAGTATATCTATCCAAATTGACTCTGGATTTCTATTTTAAGTAATTTCCACAAATTTCTGAGTGAAGGTAATGTAGCAGGTCATGAGATAACTTTGCTTTTCAGAAAGAATTAACCTAGACATGAAAAGTCTCATATTATTATAACATTATATTCAATTCTGTATACCACTCTGGGAAGTTCACTCGGTTCCAATTTAGGTATTTATTACACTAAATTAAGTAGTAACACATATAAAAATTTATAAATTCAATGGAACTATAGAATATTAGTAAATAAATTAACATAATTAAATTATAATTATGTATATTTCATCCTAAGAACACAACGAGATATGCTACTTTGTTACAGAATTCATTTTGTTCATGAGGGTATTAAAAAATATGCCAAACCAGGATTTGTATTGAAGTGTCTACAAAATTGTCTTTAAGTTGTCCTGTATTCAAAATATTTTGAAATTATTTATGTTTCACTTCAAATATATCTGCAGATTGTTTTCTTTTATGCCATTCAATTCAATTACCATCACTTAAATATTATTTTGGATTCAAAACGTTTTCCGTCTACAGAGCCAATTTTCTTTCAAGTGCTAACGTGAGCAGCATTTCATTGGCATGTGTGCTAAAAATCTCTCACAACATTACCGCTCTTGAGTTCCGGATGGCAGAATTTCAGGTCTCTGCAGTTCCGTGCCGGGTTTTTACGAGAACCATCAGGGCTAATGATGCTTTCTACAAGTCCATTCACAGATTTCAGGGAAGACATGATCTCTTCTGTGTTGATTTTCAGATCCATTGGTTCATCTCCATAGTATGGTGAATAGCCACCAGACTTTTCACCTCCAGCTCCAGCAATGGCAGCAGCCCCACCACCGCAGCAAGGACCAGGGGCGCCAGGAGGTCCAGGAGGGCCAGGTTGTCCTGGGTGGCCTGGGGAACCCTAGAATTGAGTCAAAACAGACATTACTCAAGACTAGGCTACGATTCCCACAAACGAGGTGAAAGACAATTCACACAACATGACAGAACTATTTCAATGAAGATTTTATTTCTGTGCTTTCATAGTAATATGATTTAACTCTACTTCATCACAGGCGTATGTATTATTCCACCGAGAGAGAATAAGTATGGTTTAAGCACCAATTTTATGCTGGAATTCCTTCTAAGTAAGATAAGCCAACAGATAAGTTGCAACACCCAAATACTGACATGACAAACTTGAGTTAGAGGGAATACAATTATGTTCTCTAGATTCTTTTCCTAAATTTGTGATTAGCATCCTTGAGTTGATCACTTGCTTATTACTTCTATTTATCATATGTGTCTGTAGAAAAGTTTTATTCCATTTTCCAGAATGTTTGAGGTCGGAAGCCATTATACATGATGTTACCAGTAGTGAAATAAGAAGCATGACTGTTTTGAAAGGTAAAATGATTGCATATGTGCAATCATTATGATGATAATAATTGAGAGAGGTTAAATGTAAGACAACATCAGTGTCACTCATATCAAGATGCCATTATTTTGAAAGTAATATATTTATACATAATATATGATATAGTTATATTATAGTTATACACATACTATTAGTGAACTATACTAATTGAGGATTAAAAAAATTCTCCATGTTGTAATGTAGTAATGAAGTCTCAGTGCAGTCAAGAACATTTTAAAGTTCTTTTCATTCCCAAATTAAATAATTACATGTGTTTAATTTAGTAACTATATTTAAAAACTCTGCAAGGTTCTCAGAGTTTGAAGGTTATAGCAAATTGAATAGACAGAGCAGCAAACGAGGTCTTACCTCAGATCCTCTTTCTCCTCTGTTACCTCGAGGTCCTGGTGGTCCAATGGGACCTGGGTGACCACTTGTTCCGTCTTTGCCAGGAGGCCCATGGGGTCCAACAGGTCCCTAAAAAGTTATCATGGTATCACAATCCAAGACTACATGCTGGTGGTATAAATATTTTAAAATGTGGATCTTTCTGTGGGTTTGAGGTACGTACTCTGGGGCCTGCAGGTCCTGGACTTCCAACTGCACCTTGATGACCAGCAGCTCCCTAGAAAGAAAGAAAAAGAGATGGAGAGAATCATTTCAGAAACTGAACATGTAGATCAGATCAGGAAACATGGTGATTAGGTTGGCCTCCCTCTCTTGTTCCATGATTTTATCAAGTAGGTAAAAAAATCCATTTGTCTTGTCTTCAAGCATATACTTTCCGGGATGGAAAACAGCGGACTGTAAGTCTCTAATGTCTGCCTCACTCCCCAGCTGAAATGTAGTCCAAGATTTTCTAACAAACAACAGATGCACTTACTGGAGAACCTGGGGGACCTGGGTTGCCTGGGAATCCTCGATGTCCTTTGATGCCATTAGATCCACGTTCACCAGTTTCACCTTTGTCTCCACGTGGGCCTTGGGGACCCTTTAGAAATATGTTTCAAATTAAGGTCATAGCCACATGCATATGGGAAAAACAAAATGCATGACAATTAATCCATGGTATTGTATTACCTAGAAATCCCCATCACAAACATCTAAACATCTCCTATATGGAGCAATAAACGTGTGTGTGTGTGTGTGTGTGTGTGTGTGTGTGTGTGTGTGTGTGTGTGTGTTGTGGTTGCTTCCCTTTTAGATGGCTACTTGTATGGAATCCCCATAATTGTGGCTTATATCCTTCAACCCATGGAACATGTAAAATCTGAACTGTTTTCTGTATCATCAAAGTTGAGTAGTTTATATTATTTCCAAAATCATTTATTTTGTCTTCTTATTTTCTTCTACATGTCAGGAAATAGAATATTTGCCATACTTTGGAATGAGTTAAAAAGTAAAACCAAACACAATTTAAGAAAGAAAGAAACACAAAACTTACAGGAGGGCCTCGGGAGCCAGCAGGACCTGGAGCACCAGAAGGACCAGAAGGACCCTAAGACAGAAACAAACAAGACAGGAAATACATAGGGAGTTGCTATGGGCTTTGATACCATCACAAGATGGTATTCTTAGAAATAAATACTGTTTGGTCCTTCCCTTGTTTATATATTTAAAACCAAAGAGGAAAGCTTGAAAAGGCTTAATTCAGGCTACATGTCCTCTGATTAGTACTGTGTTATAGTTTAATAAGGAATTCTGCCCGAATCACCTGGTTTATCTTTATTAGGGCATTTGCCTAAGAATGACTTTCCTAAAAGCTGAACCATAGGGGTTGGAAAATCTGACAGATGTCTTCTTTTTAGAATGTACTCATTGAGAAATGTGCACACACATACACACAAAGATGGCACTCATCTGAACTCACAGTTTCTCCTCTGTCGCCACTCTTTCCAGCTGGACCAACAGGACCAGGTGGGCCTGGATGACCTGGAGCACCGGGAGCGCCAGGGGAGCCATTTTCACCACGATCCCCCTGGAAACACATCAACAGATCCAACATCAAAAAGAGATTCATTCACTTTCATTACACAAACCTATTGTATATGTATTTGTTATACCTTGCCACCAGGAGATCCATCTCGGCCTGGGAGACCATCTGATCCAGGGTTTCCCTGAATAAAAAAAAAAAAAAGGAAATCAAATTGTTAATACTATTAAATACTATAGAAGGCTCTTTTTCATTCTATCTCTCTCTTCCTCTAGTATTACTATGCATCTGAGGCTGAACTAAGTCTCATCATATGGCCCAGTCTAACCTCAAATTCATGATTCTTCTGCCTGAGTCTCCAACGGGGATTACAGGCATGTACTACCATATATGGCTTAAAGCATTTATGCTAACAGAACCATAGACTTCTTAAGGCTGTTGAAAATGATTAGGAAACAAAAAGTTTTAGATAGTATAATAGGGTTTGGCTTTTGCAAGAGTTCCAGAACTGATGTAACAAATCTTTTAATAAAATCTACAAGATTATATAAAGGGAAGTAACTAGGAAAAAGTCTGAAAACGATACTCATAAGAGAGTATACCATCTGATTTGAAAATAAAATTCTATTAATTATTCCACATGTTATCTCAAAGTATCTCCTTGTACCCTATAAACATGTATTTATAATGTGTAAACTTAAAATAACATTTATTTAAAATAAATAAATGAATAGAAAGTGACTAAGCACGTATAACCCCCAACAATTTTCACCTAGGACAAACAAGCAAACATTGTAAATTAAGATTCTCTCCCCTAACTTGTTTGTTAATTTAGCTAGAATCCATACTTTCTTCATTAGCAATTATTTTGGGGGCAAAGGTTAATGATATAGGTGTTTAAGCCTATTTAAGTTGCAACATACCAAGTCGGTTCATAGAGAAGAGAGGGATTTTGCTACATGGTCGTATTTATTGTTAGGCATTAAGACTTCCTCCGATCTTTTGTGACAAAAACGGTCAAATTTTGACTGGTTGAACATTCTTTTAGTGTGGTTACTTACATCTCTTCCGGGCTCGCCAGCTGCACCAGCCAAACCAGGAAGGCCCTGGGGTCCAGGCGGCCCGCGTTCTCCATTGTGGCCACTTGCCCCTGGTTTTCCACTTTCACCCTGTGTACAAAGGAATACAAGACGTGTTCCTTTCTTAAAAAAGCTACTTTCTTTTTAAAAAAACATTATTCTATCAGATCTCATTAATTCTCAGAGGAAAAACAAAATCCTGTTCATTGTTTTATTAGATTCTTATCAAAGAGAATTTTCTTAAAACTATGTCTTCCGTAGAGAAAAAATACCTGGGGGAAAGAAAGCTTGCTATACTCTTTGCTTGCTCAGTGATTTGAGATGTCAAATGAATGTGTAGTTACACTGATCATTTGGGGTATATTCTGAGATGTTGAAATAGTATTGCAAGACAGAAATAATGATGAGCCAAGTAGTACAAGATAAGGATGAGCCAACATGAAACTATAGAGTTAGCTTTTGTTGGACATTGATCTCTTTCATAAGAGGTACTTTAAGTATCATTGACATAATTAATCATGACTCGGTGAATAGTAATTTTAGATGCCAAAGACTAGGTTTTAATAATGAGAGACAACCACACATGGAAAATGACTTTAGCAAATAAGAATTGGTATCACTCTTGAAGATTTGCTCATGAGTTGTTTCATTTGTCGATTCTACTGTCATTTAAGAACATCTGTCTCTGAACACCAAGAATAAAGGTTATCTCTTGAATAAGCCGCATTGATCTGAGGAAGCCCTTTCACATTGGATATGATGCTATCTGTAAAAGCTATTGGAGAAAGGAGGTGTGGCAAGAGATCCCATCACTCACCTTGACACCTTGAGGACCAGGGCTTCCCCTTGGACCTGGTATTCCTGGTGGTCCTGCAAGACCTCTTGCTCCGGTGATCCCTGCAAGTCCAAGTGGGCCTGGAGCTCCCTATTAGGAGAGACAATGAAGACTGGGGTCATCTGTATGTGACTAGGCTTTATTGAGTTGAATTTGTGATGAGGAGCAAATCCCTGTTGCCCATCTCTGGAGAGTGAAGCTACTTACTGGAGGGCCCTGAGCACCGGGTGGCCCCTTCTCTCCAGGTTGTCCAGCATCGCCTTTTGGTCCAGCCACTCCGGGGTTGCCAGGAGAACCGCTGTTACCTGCAGGACCTGGGGGCCCATCTTTGCCTGGGGCACCACTGGTACCTGGGGGCCCTGGGTTGCCCTATAAAGAATGTTTGGAAATGTGAATATTTATCATGAATCAATGCACTTTTTCTTTTATCTCTTACCTACTTTCAAAAAATGTTATATGGGTCCCAGCTGACAAAGAGAAAGGTATAAATTTCTTATCCTACAGATATATGGCATTCTTTCTGAAACACATGAGGCAAAAGAGACTGAAAAGCACTTACATTATTGCCAGGAGGACCTGGAAGACCGCGAGCACCAGGAAAGCCAGCAGCACCCTATGAAATGATACACATTATTTTTGTATTTCATAGATAAAAGTACACTATAAACAAGCACTAAAAATAAATCTATGTTATCAGAAATATGACAGGATCTGCTTACTATCTTGAGGTGATTTATGATTTGTGTTTTCTTTTGGAATTCACACATCGTTCATAAAAGAGTCATGATGATTTTATACTGGCTGTATAGCTTTTGTGTCTTTAAAATAGCTTTTGTACAGATGTGCAGCAATAAATGCTTTCAAAGGAGTTCAAACTATCACAGACGAGATGTTCCATACTTACAGGACCACCAGGACTGCCACGTTCACCCTTGACACCTTGGGGTCCGGGAGGACCCTGTGAGGAAGAGAGGGAGGATTAGGTAGAGTCTTGAAAGAAGCATTAAGTCTTTAGAAGGCAGCAAGTCACTAGAATTAGCTTATAAACTTATAAGCAAATACTTTGGGTGGTGTGCAAGTGCAAGTATATACGTATGTATCAACTGAAATATGATAAATTCAAGGGAGAAATGCTAAATGGTGTAATTCCTCAGAAAGGAAAAGTCAGCGTTCAATAAAATAAACACCAGAAAGTGCATCCTAGAGAGGGATGCTGTGGGCTTAATGGGAGAGGGCCAGAGGAAAATGGGGAGAATGCAGTCACAAATTTAATGTCTATTCTATAAATTCAGAAAATCAAGAAAGGGGTTGGGTGGGATGGGTGAGAAAGCCAGAAGGGGTGACATTGATCAAGATGTACTATATTCAAAAACTGCTCTGTTCGATGGCAACCCCTTTGTACAACTATTTAAAGATACTAAAATTAAATTGAAAAAGAATTAAAGTGATTTGAATGTGGTCATATCTAGGAAGCTGCACAAAAGATTCAAATTTAGAATTATATTCCTGCACTTACATTCTTCTGCATGACAAGTAATCTCATTTGCAATACTGAATTGTTAATAAACCCAGTGCTTCCTGTCAGAAGGCTTAGAAAGAGGACTTACAGCAGGCCCAGAACCTCCAGGGGGTCCTGCAATTCCAGGGGGTCCTCCTTCACCTTTCTCACCAGGAGCTCCTCTTTCTCCTTTAGCACCAGGTTCACCATTCTGACCCTGCATGCAAAATGAACAATATGTCGTGAGCTAGTACCCTTTGAAATATAATGGCCTCCAAAATAAAATAGGAATGAGACTCATGGACTATTTATGTCAAAATAGTTATTAAAGCATTACTGTGATAAAAAAAAATCATCAGCTAAGAGCATGTTATCTGTTATTGGGGAGAAAGTCTTTCTGAGGATTGAATATCTGAAAATGTACATCAGAGAATTCCCTTGAGCAAAAACTGGATTTAGAGCAAATTTTAAAGCCTGTCTGTGGGTAATAGAGTTTAAACTTTTGGTAATTTTGAATTATGGTGTTGCTTTATCCTCATTACCCAGACTCAACACAAGCCAAGAGTTTTGTTTCTATGGTTTATAAAGATTAAATATAGGGGTAAAATAAGCAAGCAAAAAAAATGAGGCTCAAATAACTGCTCAGGAAATAACTGACAGAAGAAAGGCTGAAGATAAGTATGTAAGTGTGCTGCTTCCTCAGTAGGATGGTAGCAGGCTAGAGTGAAAGGCATGTTGAAGCATTCATACTTACAGGAGCACCTGGGAAACCAGCAGGTCCTGGCGGTCCGTGTTCACCCCTCTCTCCCTGGATAGGAAAGTTTCTTGTTAGCAGCAGAGGAGGCATCCTTTCCCATAAGAAAACATACTGTCTCCTGTGTCATCTCATCATCCCTTTAACAGGGATGTGCTAAGGTAAAAACATAGCTTAATTTTTGAATTTCTCCCTACTTCTCAACTAAAGTAAGGATGAACAATGAGTGTTGGTTATTTACAAGAAAACAATGTAAAAATGTATATCAACATTAACTATTTCGATGTAATACAATTAGTTATATAATCTGTAAAGGGTAAGTATTTAAAATGTAAGCTGGATAACTGGAGACAATAAATTCTCTTCAAATTTTTTTCTTATGCATCTACCCTGAGTCCTAATCCTAAAATGGAGAATGTTAGAGGATTTAGAGAATTGTGTAAATAATATGAATTAAATAGAGATTTTAGGTAGAAAATTTTATGTTGAGAAGTAATTTCTTTAGCACCTGGAATTTTAAGACAGCCCTTGTTCAATTCTTATAATTTTCCCAGGTTATTCATTTTAAAAGATCATGATTTAAAAATGATATCTTGTGGAGCTTAGATTTAAGAAATTTAACACTCCCTTGCATGTTGAATATTACTAAACATAGAACCCTAAAATTGAGGCTCAAGGGATACAGGGGAAGGTAAAACATGAAGCACAAGCAGCAATGGTTTATTTGGGGTTAGAACCTACTGAAAGTATCTCTAATACTTACAGGGCCACCACGTGGTCCAGCAATTCCTGGTAGACCAGGGGAACCACCTTCACCCTGAGAAATGAGAAAATTAATAACAATATTACCAGTGCCTTGGGTCCAGGGAATTCAACACAAGATCTTTTCTTTTTACATCCAGTTATTACTGTTACCTTATCTCCAGGTTGACCAGCTGGGCCAGGGGGACCAATAGGACCGGTCGGACCCTAAAGGAAATACATATATATTTATAGATATATTATATATGTATCTATACTCACACATGCATGTATATAATTTTGAAGAAAATAAGACCAATTCTCTTATTAATCAAGTAAAGGATATATAAACATCACACAGGTAGCTGGCCTGATACATTTCACAATCAATATACTCATCATCCATATTTCTCTGAGGTCATCTCTTAAAAGTCTTACATGTCTCCCTGTCCTCAGTTCCTAATTCTCAACAGTATATTCTCCATCTCCTAAATGTTACAGAAATCACACAATTTATAGTCTTTTGAGATTGATTTTTCATTATTAGCTTAATGTCCTTGAGGCTTGTATAAATTACAGATATTGATAACTTATATATGTGTATTACTAGTGAGCATTTTATACTTCAAATACAGTACATATTAAATTCTTGTTTTTTGAGTATAGTGTTTTCTAATGAGCAACAAAGATTTGATTCTAGTGACATATTAACTTATGGCCCTGATCTTACTTTTTAAAAACTTTTCCACTGTTAGGACACTGTAGATGAAATATTTTTTTAAATCATTTACACAGTCAAGTGATTTGAATGCTTTAAAAGGGCAGAAGGTGTAAAGGTGGTAAAGTACAGTGTCATTTATTGATGAATAGCTTTTGGAAATAATAAATTTGAAATAAAGAACTGTCCTAGATGATACATAATCTAAGGCTGTTTTTCCCAGGTATGATCACTTACCCTTGGGCCATCTTTTCCTGGAGCACCATCAGCACCTGCACTGCCTGGTTCACCCTGTCAAAGAAATATTATCAGTACAATGTTATCAGGATAAAGAAAGCATCAACATGGGATTCGTGGGGATGCATATTAGGTGATATAATGCAGTCATTCTTGGAATCCGTTCCAAATTTCACTTACAATAAAATGATAACATGAATTGTGTAAACAGATTACATTCCAACCATGTGGCATTCCCTTAACAACATCTGTTTTATGACATAATAAAGTGAAAAATAATTCAGTACCTTTTCACCTTTTGGACCTTGGCCTCCGGGACCTCCTCTCTCTCCAGGCATTCCTTGTAGACCAGGGGAACCAGCAGTACCAGGTGGCCCGGGGGGACCAGCTGGGCCCTGAAAATGCACAGTAAGTAGTAAATTGCAAGGGAATGGAAATACATTTTCTATAGTCCAGCAAAATTAAATTTTGTGAATTTACCTTTCCTCCTTCCGGACCAGGGGGACCAGCTCCACCTCTAGCACCTGGGGGTCCTGCTAGTCCAGTGGGTCCACGCTCACCAGGGGCTCCAGCATCACCCTGTCCACATTAAAAATAATCCACATTAAAAAACCAGAGCTGAAGAAAGCCATCATAAGTTGCATATTTTTGATATGGGCCAGTAGGTCCTAACTTGAATTTGTTTTTTATTTTCATGAATCATTGACTTGAATTTACAATACTTTTTATTTTTTTCCCTTTAATTTTATTTTCAAGGAGATGCACAGAGGAGTTACAGTTGGTACTCCTAACTTGACTTTGGAACTGTTTAGAACCTGTAATGGCTGTCGAACTGGTGATTAGCTGTATAGGGACATAGGTATTTGGTCCATCTAAATATAATTCATCTTTGAAGCATTTATTATTTGGAAGGAAGAATTTTCAAACTTCCTTTATCGAAATAGCTTTTTCTCCTATAGAGAATCAATAGTCAGCAGGATTTTCCCTTTGATATTTCAACCTGGTTAATTCTGTAGTGCTTAGTAATAGACAAGAAACAGAATCTTTAAAATGAAGTTAATTTAATAGATTATGAATGGCTCCACTTTCTCTAATTGGATTCAACAAACACTTGCAATGATGTGCTCGACATAGTAAAATGTGTCACTAATCAATGTTGTACAATTGTTGTATAACTTATTAAAGAAGTAAGATAAGAAATTGAAATATCACCTTGCCTCCAGGAGTTCCAGGTGCACCAGCTTCACCCTTTGGGCCCTGAAAGGTAAATGTTCCATGATTAAACCTTTATCATAGTGATTATAAAATATAAGTAGCACACACATAGGATTTGTGCTTGCAGATTTGCATTTCCTTTAGTTCTTTCACTTAATGGCAACTGTCAAGGTTAAGCTTTCCATTTTAAAGACTTTATTTGATAATTAATATTTCAAAATTAAATGTCAAAACTTAGATGATCAGGGCACGTAAAAAATGTGGAAGTTAAGAGCTGATGGATTATTACCATTCATTCTTTTGATTTCTAGACTAGGAAAAATAAAATGCAACTTACTGCTTCACCAGGTTTTCCATTTTCTCCTGGAGGACCACCAGGACCAGGCAGACCCTACAAAGAATTGTGTTTGCATTATGGGGTGGCGTCATACATGCATATATCAGTATAAGCAATATCACCATATGTAAGCACATTTCTTACATATTTCTTCCAGCTATCAAAAATGGATTTCATGGTCTTTAAGAACTATGAATCTTTGTGTAATTAAAATTCCAATGATAGAAATGAATAACTATTTGAAATATGATATAAGAACCAGTGTTAATAAAATCTTTCAATAAAAAAGAGCAATAACGATGAATGTGAAGCACAATATCATCTGCTAAACCCAAGTACCCAATGACATTGAAAAAAACAAGATCTTACTTGTAATCCCTGTGGACCAGGTAGTCCTGCATCTCCTTTGTCACCAGATGGACCCTATGTCGCCAAGTACAATAATGTATTCCATTATAAAATGTACTTTTATAGTTTGTGTAGAGTTATATCTCACCAGGTCTATTGCTCAACTTAGGAAGTAAGATTATGCAAAGAGTGAATAAAGCCTGGAAGTGAGCCAAAGTAGACTGGTATATATTTAATGCCAGCAAGTAGCTGGGCGAATGAAACCCGTAGCCTCATTGTTTTAGTGAACCACAATGACATAATCACAGGTCACATGATTTCTGAAGCCTTATGCCTTCCTCCCTTCCATCCTACTTTGGTCTTTGATTTACATAAGTAAACTTACAGTAGGTCCTGGGGGTCCCTGAGGTCCAGCTTCACCATTCTTTCCAGGAGGACCCTGAAAGTAACCGGGAAATAGAATTAATGCAGATGATAGAGAAGTCCTAAGATTGGGGATGGTTGTATCGTTTAGAACATTAAAAATAATTTAGAAAAGTCCACATACTGGAAGGCCGGGTCCTCCAGGGCCACCTCGTTCTCCATTTTTACCAGGAGCACCCTAAAGAAGCAGGCAGAATTGATTAATTCCATATTGGACAGGTAACATATAGAGGTAAAAAAATTACTAATCCCAAACCATTCAATAAGCTTTTGGTTTTTCCTGTTTTTAACCTGATTTACCTACACACACACACACACACACACACACACACACACACACACACCCCACATCACATGCTCATAACATGTATCATATACATTTTACTGTGATGGGGACTACCATCTCCCATGGAAGGTCGGTTATCTGTCCAATGTCTATGGCAGATATGAATGAGAAACTCACATCGTTTCCTTTAGGACCGGGGAATCCCATGACACCAGGCTGACCTCGGGGACCAGATGGCCCAGGAGGTCCGGGACGCCCACTCTCTCCTTGACTTCCCTAGTGAGAAAGACAATTCCAGTCAGAAAGATTAGCTAAAACCTGGATAAAAACATAGCCCCAAATAGGCATTATTTTTAACTGGGCTAGTGAAATGCATTTTTTAAATTGTACATACGGGAGGCCCTGGTTTTCCATCATTTCCTGGTCCTCCTGGGCTTCCAGGCACTCCCTAAATAAAAGAAGTCAGTGTTCAGGTGATTGAAGATTAAAAATTTTAAAATACAGCAGAACCTATTTGAAAAATTTCATGTACATATGTGGCCACATATTTGTTCTTCATTATTTTTCATCTTAAGTCAAGTGTTGAATTGTGTGGTTCTTGGGTTTATGCTGTTTTCTTATAAGAATTGGGTCTTGGTTGTCTCTGAGCCTTATACAAGATGTATTCAGACTTAACTACTCTTTGGTCCACCTTCATTTCCCTTGCCTGTTTTCTTACCAAACTACAATCCCATTTAATCAAACGTTTCTACATACCCTCATTCCTGGAGTTCCAGGGGCACCATCTCTGCCTGGTTCACCAGCCACACCCCTAGGCCCTGCAGGACCTGGACCACCACGTTCCCCGGCAGGACCCTACGTTGTGAAATATATGAATGAAGCTTTGAAAGATTCTTCACTGACCTAGCTAGCAAGCCTAGTTATAATGACAACTATTGACAGAATTTTGCCTCGTAAAAAGAGTTGGTGGTATATAACTAACATTTTATTTATCAAACAAGAATTGTTTTAGCTAGATAGTCATGCTGAAAGTAAAACAAAACAAAAAAAAATTGAAGCAACTATGATGAACATCAGATTTTTAAAACAAACTGTGTTATTGATAACAATATATATTACACAATATATAAATATTATATATCTATACCTATATAAATATATATTTCTCTGAGATATTTAGGTTTGCATTAATGAGAAACTGTCATATAATAGCTGTTGGTTACACTAGGATTTAGGAACATAGAAGCTCAGGTTTCTACCTTTTCTCCCGGAATACCATTTGGCCCTGCAGGCCCTCGGAATCCAGCAGGACCCTAGAAATAAATAAAGTCAAATATTTTGGCTTAAAAGATGAACGTTTCAAAGCCACATAATGAGTGATTGTTGTCCTTGATGTACTATGTTATCTCTCATCTCCTTTACTGTCCCTTGGTTAGCTTATATTGTTACAATATTTCACCTTGTTATCTGATATATTTTATATATGCTTAATTGGTTGTTTGAAATAGGAGAGGGAAGGGGGGAAAACAAGTTGTGAGGGGGAAAGGAGGGAGGGAAATTGGAAAAGGACATGAGAAAGGGTATCAATATTTGTGAAGTAATGTACCTTCTATCTGATGAATCTAATGTAACCCTTCTATTAGTTACAATAAAAAACATATGAAAAAAAGATGAACGTTTCTTTGTAACTCCTGAATGATGGTACAGAGATATTCTCATCTTAGGGAATGCATGAACCGGTAGTTTTGATTGGTTACTCAAGAAAAGCCCCAGTTGCCTCACTCAGGGAAAAGTCTCGTTTGATGACAGTGTTGCATTTCTCTTATATGCTCTGTGCCCAGAGAGCCTACCCTTTCTCCCGCAGCACCAGGAAGTCCATTTGCACCAGGTTCTCCAGGTGATCCATCTTTGCCATCTTCACCTTTAGGTCCGGGAATACCCGGGGATCCAGCTTCACCCTGAAACCAGAAATGAAAGTAAAATAAGGAACTACAACTGAATCCAGTCAGCTATTTGCTGACTCATGTGGTGAATTTCAAAGAAACAGCCAAACGGACAGCCTGACACATTGGATTACACTTGAAATGCCAGTCTGAAGGCAGAGATTTAAGGATTATGGATCAAGATCAGCCAGAGCAAAAAGTGTCACCTCAATGAAATAACTGGCTATGGTGGTTTGCACTTGTAATCCCAGGTGTGCATGAGGCATAAACAGGACAGCTGGTGTTCAGGGCCAGCCCACACAACAACAACAAAAATTGAACAGAAAGACTAAAAATTAAAGCAACAAGGGCTGGTGTGTGGATCAAGAGACCGAGAATCTAGCAAGTGCAAAGGCCTAACTTCAATCCTCAATACCAAAAAGTAGAAAAACAGAAAGAGTGGAAGAAAAAGAGACCGTGAGAATGGAAAAAAAAGGAAGAAAAATGTAAATCAAACAACCGTATGCATATTGTGGCAGTACTTACACGTTCACCTCTTGCGCCAGGTTCTCCTTTAGCACCATTCTTACCAGGTTCACCCTAGAAGTGAAACAACCAACATCTTGGCTTAAAAAGAGGGAGGGCTTGACTAACAAAATCATCATCAGCAAAACCTAAGTGTCAGGACCTGAGTGAATTCAATACAAACGCAAGCGTAGCGTACAACAACAAAAGAAATGCAACTAATAATCTTCACGAGCATGAAGCCACAACATCAGACAACAAAGGAATCAAGGCAACTTACCGCACTGCCTCGCTGTCCAGGAACACCATTAGTGCCAGGGGGGCCTGGAGGACCTCTGGCTCCCATTAGGCCTGGAGCTCCAGGAATACCAGCTGGACCCTAAAAGCAACCCAAGAACGTTCACATCAGCAAAGGTTGAACTCTGCCTCACTTAAATCTCACAAATGTGCATGTGGAGGAGACATGGAGGCCGCTTACCATTTCACCTTTACCACCAGGACTACCGTTATTCCCAGGAGGGCCCTGGAAGAGAGCAGGTTGTCAATAACCTTCATAATGCATATGCATTTGGAGTTTAAAATATAAGTGGACAACATCATGTGTACTAGGGAAGAGGTGATTCCTCCAACCATAATTCAATTCATGAAACGTAAAAGGATTATCATGATTTAAATAATTCGAAGATAACATGTACTTGTTTTAAGTTATTAAATAATCCATTATGTACCATAATCTCCAATCATAACAATTCAGAACTGGAGATTATGGAATGTTTTCCCAATGTCAGATAATTATAGTATCCCTCCTCTCTTGTACATGATAGAGAAAATTTGTGAATTCTAGAATGACACAAGACCTTCCCCACAAACCACCATATTCTCTACACATCCAAAAAGTACCCTTATGACAGCATAGTCATTTTAGGGCACTAACCAATTTGTTTATTTTTTGGTCAGGATGATGTACAGAGGGGTTACAGTTGTAAGTTACATATGTAAGGTAGTGTGTACATTTCTTATTGAACATTGTTACCCCCTCCCTTTTGGGGGGGAAATGGGAGAGAAACAAAAATGTTTATATTGTCTTTGAAAGCAACACGAGACAAGCATACTGGTGAGTGTCTACCGGTTTGGAGTGTTTGATACGTACAGGAGGACCTTGAGCACCAGCATGTCCTTGAGGTCCAGGTTCTCCTCTTTGTCCAGGGGAGCCACTTGAACCTGGGGACCCTGCAGGTCCAACTTCACCCTAACAAATAAAACTTCAGGTCATCAGTTTTCCTTGCCACTTTGAATCACTCTTCAGCTCTGATTAAATGTAACCCTTCTCATATGGTAAATATATCAGCAGCAATATAATACCCCTACATTTTAAACAAAGAATATATGCAAATACATGGAAAATACACCGATGGTTTTTAGATACTTGTCTCTCAGAAAGAGACTAGTAAAAGGGCATCAGTAAAAGGGCATCAGTAGGGATACCAAGATGAATGCTAGGGGTCACATTTCTTTAAAATGAAGCACGGAGATTTGAAGTTATGTATAGATAAGAGCTGTTTGTTTGACTGATTGGAAAAAAAATAGTTGCAAGAAGTAAACTTATGCTTTTTCTTGTCTCTAAGACATGTAATCTAAAGAAGCTTATGCTTACCTTAGCACCAGGGGATCCAGGGAAGCCTGCAGTTCCAGGGGGACCAGGAGGGCCCTGAAAAAGTTAAATAGAATATCCAGAGCTCTCAATTAACACAGTGAAATTTATTATTAAATCATAAATTGACACACATAGAATACAGAAGACATATATTCAAAGAAAAGTAGAATTTTCAATCATGGATGAATATTACACAAAGAAATGATGTGGTAAATGAAACCAAGAAATCTAAAGTTAGAAAATTTGTATTCCTCCTTACTGCTACAATAGAGTCTGTGGCTTTGTACAGAGTACTTCATTCTAAGCTTTTGTACTCCCACTTACGGAATTGAGATCATCTTACTATTTATTCTCTATAGCTTTTTTTCTGATATCCAATATTGGAGGCTAATTAACATTGTGAATAAATATAGGTATTATAAATTGGTCAAATATACATGGTTTTTCAAACTTAGATTTTGCTTCTGGTCTCAGGAATGTAATGTTAAGTATAACAAATTAATTAATTTTAATCCCTAAATTATAAAAATTGTCAATAATATATATATATATATTACTCTGAAACAACAATTTGGATACAAAGTTACTTACTGGTTGTCCATCGCTACCTCGAGCACCATCATTGCCACGAGCCCCCTAAAAAGAGGAGTTTGTCTTAAATATTTTCTTGATTATGAGTGATCATAAGCAATAGTACTAAAACTCAAAACCAACTGAATTGAGTCTTCCTAGAGCATATTACTAGTCAGAATGTTTTAGTGTCAAATTGTTAAAATTCTGACATGCATCCATGATCAAATGGAGTGGTGGCTTCTGTGTTTGCAGAAGCCAATGAGGAGCTAAGGGTGCTCAGGGAATGTGCAAAATCAGGCAAAATGAATCAGAAACTCAACAGAGTGGGCAATTGTGGAACTCGAAATGCTGATCTCCATAAACTTCTAGTTGACATGTTACTGTGGAGATTTTGAGGATGGTTTGGTAGGAATCCATTTTTCTGTCATTCTGGGGTGTAAGTATTGAGTGGGTAACAGTCAATACTCACTGCAGCTCCAGGAAGTCCTGGCCGGCCTCTTTCACCCGGAGCCCCTCTTGGACCCTGCAGGGTAAAGTTGATGATGTTACTTTAAACTTGACATGTATAACAACAATTGATAAGATCCCAACCAGGTTTTGAATTTGTTTACTAATAATTTTTAAAAGTAAACAATAAGAACCATGATTCATTACCTGGGGCCCAGGAGCTCCATTTTCTCCGGGGAGACCGTTTTCACCCTACACACAGGTAGATAAAACATGTTACTATTTTGTTTAGCAGCAAGGTTCTGTTATAGTTTCAAAATACTGGATGGTTGAAAATACTACAGCAACTGAAGGAAAGGTACATCATAAAATAAAAAATTGTTATTAGCATATTGTTTGCCAGAAATCTTGTCTTTTAAAATTATAGAGACTAAACAGATCCCCTTCTAACCTAGGCTTTTTAAAGTTATTTGGTTATAGAGGCTTCAATATCTCAAGATGACATTAGTTTTTAACTATGTAAAATTACATAGTTTTTAACTATGTAAAATTCAGAAAACTGTCAGGAAAAGGTGAGGTCCACAATGTAAATCTTGACTATAGTTTTAAAATGGAAATGAATATTTGTATGGGAAGGAGGGTGGAGGGAGTTACCTTTAATCCAGGAGCACCTGTCTCACCCTTTTCACCATTCCGTCCATCAAAGCCCTAAGATTTGTACGAAAGTATTAAAATGTATTAGCAGCACAGAATAGTTGATAAACTTTACATTGAAATGTAACTACTAGATTTTACTACACAGCACTCTTTGTTTTTGTTTTTTGTTTTTTTTGCCAGTCCTGGGCTTGAGCTCAGGGCCTGAGCACTGTCCTTGGACTTTCTCAAGGCTAGAGCTCTACCACTTGAGCCTCAGCACCACTTCCGGCTTTTTTTCTATGTATGTGGTACCGAGGAATCGAACCCGGGTCTTCATGCATGCTAGGCAAGCACTCTACCACTAGGCCAAACTCCCGGACCTACACAGCACTCTTTGAAATACTCATTTAAGCACTACCTTAAGTAGATTGAAGATGCTTGAGATTGGCGTCACAAAAATATGAAACTAATTAGAGATTACTATATGGTCCAAATAGAAAGTTCACAACTATAATAACAGTAAACATACATCTCTGTACTTTATGTTGTTGATAGACTTTTGATTCGGTCAAATCTACCTAATTTACTAAGAAAAAGACAAAAGTACTCAACTCAATCTATAAATTATATTAGCTTAGTCAATTGTTATACATTTTTTTCTGTTTGTCATAAGAAAAGCAAATTACTCTTTACCAAGACTTCCCCTATGCTTAAAATAATATCAATATGCTTATATATTAATTAGCTTTGTCCACAAACCAAATTGCTAGAACTTTTTTAAAATAAAAAATTATATCAAGTAGTTGTCAGTCAATTATTTGGAGAAGGTATGCATTTGTCCAACTAAGGTGGCTGAACAACTTAAACATAAGTAGAACAGCTTACAGACAATAATGAAATTCAACTTACTCTGTGCCCTTTCATACCAGGGAATCCCGGCATGCCAGCAGGGCCTTTGATACCCTAAAAGAATAGATGCAAAAGATGTTAATGGACCTTTGAATACAAAAGCATGTGATATTAAAGTGCTTTCTATTTTAAAGGATAAGTAATAAATATAATTGTACAATATTTTTAACTTACTGGAGGTCCAGGTAATCCTCTCTCTCCAGATCTTCCAGGTCTTCCTGATTCTCCCTGATGGAAAAAAAAATAAAGAATGCTTAAGGGGGTTGTACAGCAAATGTCTTAATAACCAATGACTGATCTAATTGTTGTTTTCATGAAGAACTCATTAACAGGATTGTTTTAAACCTAGGCTGAATAGTCAACCAAGTAAGAGGATTGGCTAGGGCTTCTCAGACCTTTCCATAAATTCCTTTGGAAAATAAATGAAAGTGGATGGCATACTTTTTAGAGGTGTTTGTAAGTCTTCATGCCTATAAGAATTTGCAAATTTTTTTCATTGTAAGACAGAAGAAATTTATTCATTCTCTAGTTAAATGATAATATCTCTGTATGACACTTCTTGACAGTTGTAATCACATCTATAGTGGTCTATTAGTTTAGAATTCAGCAGATGGTGTATTAGTATGAAAATGCAATATGGCTAATCCACTATTGCTATGAACTAAAATGCTCTTAATATATAAGCCAAGTTTTTCCAGGGATTCTCCTTCTGAAGTTCTGGTGCATGGCTTGTGCTGCTTAGACTATTCAGGTAAAATATGGACATACCCTACCCTCCTCAGTTCGTTAACACTTACATCTTTTCCAGCAGGACCAGCGGGACCCAAAGCACCAGGGGGTCCTGGAGGACCCTAAAATCAGACAATCCAAAAAAAAGTACATTTTAAATTTCTTGCTCCATTTTATTATTTTTCATAATAAGCATCTATTTTGGAAAATACTTTCAATAACTTTCATCATGAAATGAGCATTTCATCCATTCATCCATTTCATCCATTTCTGTAGTCTATTAAATTTATTTTGTAAGGAAGACAAAAGCATCATATAACATCAAAATTTCATAATATGTATATATGTTTACTAATGTATTTTTACATTTCTGAGATGTTGACTATAAATATACAGGTATTTCTAAATATATGAGAATATCTAGGATCTTTAGAGTATTAAAATAATCTCACCTTACTTCTTACTTTTGCAGGACTCTTTATGTTTATTTTTAACTACCTTGAGGTATATGTACACTTACACATATATCAGTAGAGTAGATAAGGGTGAAATGAATGTACAGAAAGTTAAATTTATACTTAATAGTGAGTTTGTGTCATCAACTCTGGGAAATTGACTATTGTGATCATTAACTAACTGGGAAATCCTAGGATCTTTGAATCCGATACAATTATAATAAATTATCACTATTAGATAAAATTTTGAGCATAAATATAAAGAATACTTTGTAGTATGGAGGTTTGAGAAAATAAAATTCCATTAAGAAATTGAATTATCTGTATTTTGTTGTAAATTTGTTCAACACAAATTTAATTCAATTGTTACTTACTGCAGGACCTGCTTGCCCAGGCTCACCAGGTGGTCCTTGGTATCCAGGAGAACCCTAGTGAAGAGAATACTTTGTAAATATTTTCAAAACAACAAAATATGAACCATTTTTATCTTCAAGGTGGTAAAAAAGGAATCCACGCTCCAGAATTTGTAAATGTATTGAGAAAGCTTTGTTCAAGTTTACTAAAGCTAAAGTCCATTCTTTCCAATTCAGAATAAATTCAATGCATTCATTTCATTTCACTGAATCTAAGCAGTTAAAATGAAAGCCATGTTATAAGCAAATATAATAAAATTTAATTTTATCAAGTTCTTTTGCAGACTTGGGCTTGAACTTTGAAATGTATGCTTGCTTGAAAGATACTCTATTTACGACTTTTGCTACATTTTCTTTCACCTTGGCCCACTCGAGTCTAGACTCAATCTTTCTATTCATTCCCAACAAAGGTAGGATGACAGGTGCACACCACCACATCCTGACATTGCTTGAGATAGGGCCCTGTGAACATCCTGCTAAGCTGACCTCAACCCTCCTACCTCTGCTTCCTGAGCACCTAGGATTACAGGTGTAAGCCACTTTGCTTAGCCTCAATATTTTAACCGCTAATTAATATAGGAAGAAAGAAAATAAATACAAACTTGAGTACCTAAAAATGTCATCAGTTTCTTGAGTGTAAGTACACATCTTAGCTGTGGAATGGTTAATCATATAACTATCCATAGTAAATTGATATACATATTCATGAAGTGAAAATATACTACTGGATGAACTTACAGGTGAGCCAGGATGACCGGAGCTGCCAGGAGGACCTGGGGGGCCAGGGGGACCCTGCAGTAAAAATTTGAAATATTTGTGAAATATACTTTAATGTATCTTTAAATGAACATCACACTAAATGAAATTACACCAGAATCAATCAAATAGATGTTACAAAATGTTGACCTTAAAGGTTATCCTGAGCTATTAGAAACCAATTTCTTTTCTAGCAGCCAAATTTGGTGTAGACAATAATTACCACTGTTCTATAGGTTCTATGATAAATTATGTAAATTATCTGTAGACTTATAACTATTTTTATATAAAATATCACTGGATTAGATTGACATGTAGATTCAGCATTATGTAAGATAATCATGCATCAGACATTAGAAACTTGTTTATAACAAACTATTGATCATGAATACAAATTAAACTCAAAAGCTATTTTTATAACTGCCCTTTTCCAAACACCATCAATAAATTTACAACTAATAAATAAGTTAATATTTAAATTTTCTACCATGGTCACATTTCTAAAATGTCAGTGTGTGATGCCTTTCTTTAGTTTTGTCATATCTTATTCCAACTAGAATTTATAATGTGTGTATAGTTCGGATCCAATGTTTGCATAAATTTATATAATTCTCCTTGTAGCTTTGAGAGATCAAAAGTATCATAACTGAAACTGTACAGTTTTGTTTTGATTCTTTTTTCCCCTCTTTTACTTTGTAACAATTGCAAGCATGTTAAATTGGCTACTGAGATTTATTGGGTAAGATTTTCATAGCCTCTAGTCTGAGAAGTCACAAATATCTAGTCTAATGGTAGAAACAATGATCTATAATATTGGTAATTTAGTGACCTGGTTCATTGATTTTGTTGGTAGTGAGAGACCTCTTTCTCATTGATCCTCTTAAAAAGCTAGTGCAAAACAAGACTCATTTGCATGAATCCCTACTCCTACCTATACATGTTAAGGTTTAATGTCTTCCATTTTCTCTTATTAAAAATCTGTCATTTTTATTGAAGACAGTCCAAGTTCAAAGGTGAATCACTATTATATATATGTATGTATATATACACACATAATTATATATAATTTAATGAACCGATGGATTCTGAAAATACTTCTGTTTTGTTTGAGAAATGGAGGGAAGATGGATTTACATTGGATCACTGTCTAGAAAGTGATAGAAATGGAAGATTCTAAACAATTTGGGTAAGAAAGATGAAAAGTAGAAACAAAAAGAAACAAGATAGGACTAAAATTAGAGACTATAAGAGTGTGAGACTAAAAAGTATTGAGGTGGGTAAGTCCTCTGACTCAGCTCGACAATAACAGGAGAGGCCATGAAGGAAGAAGTGAGCAAGAGTTAACAAATAATATTTTCTTTCTTCAACCTTCCAAGAGAAAAAAAAACATATTGGACAGTTCCAGAAAGGGCTATATGTCTAAAAGAACAGCCTTTGAAACTTAATCAACAAAAAGGCTAAATGATACTCTAAAATGCACAGAGAAAATGGTACGTACAGGTGGCCCAGGATAGCTAACTCCTGCTCCTCCTACTCCAGACTTGACATCATATGAATCATACTGGGGAGAAAAGTTCTGTTGTAAAGAAATAGATAAATACATAAATAAATATCATTGTAATCTAAATACCACAGTTCTTTAAAAAACATTAAGACTTATGCAGTAGTATTGCTATTTATCGATAGAAGATTTCTGCAAGACAGCCAATGTATCATGTTTTAATTACCGTGTTCATCCCATTTTTCTGTGATTTTAATATTAGGCACATTATAGAAAAGCTCATTTAAAGCACCATGATTTCAGCTATGTTCAGTGTTAATCACCTCAAATTAAATCCTATATGTTGTAATTGAAACCATTATCTCAAAGCAATATTTACACAGGATTCTAGAGGTATAACAAACTGTTGAATCTGAGAATCTTGAGATAAAAGTTTTCATCTGAACTGAAAAGTAGAGAAGTCCATTAATACAACAAGTAAAATTAAATTCTCTGATGTTTGCTTAACATTCAAAAAGCTATACTAAAAAGTGAGCATCTTCATAGAGAACAAATTAAAAACAGGAGTAAGTTTTATATGATTATTGAATTTATTTGGAGCTTCTTTTGACTCTATATCCAGATAGCTTCTACTTGCTTACTGGCACAAGAACAAGTTAGACAATTTTCCTTGATAAGGGCTTGTGCTTATTTTATTTTATTGTTGTCACCTAGACCAGGCTTCCAAGTTGTACTCTTTTGGTTATTTTGAAGATAGAGTTCTCAGGGACTTTTTTTCCCCTCCAAGTTGAATTTGAACTGAAATCTTTCATCTTAGCCTCCTGAGTAACTAGGATTACAGGTATGAACTACTGGTGTATATTTTTTTTAAAAAAACACTGTTTTTAAAATTCATATTTAAGTCTATACATTGTTTGAATCATGAGGAAGAAACTTTGTTATACTTATATACTTGGTCATCGGTTCTATGTATTATGTAGGTTTGGTGCCAGTTCTTATAAAAAACATGTATGCTGATGGTTTAGTAGAAGCAGCCATGTAGGTGTATTAACAATCCTGCCTATTTGAGGTCGGTAAACAACAGTCACAGCACTCTCACTGCTCTGTGCCCAAGCTTCAGAGACTTTACCAGTGGTATTAGAATTCCTCAAACATAGTGCATATCTGAAACACTCACTGAAAAATTTAGAAATTTTGAAAAGAAATAGAATCAATAGCATTAGATTTAAGAGGCAAAGGGAGTACTTTTACAGCTCATAGAATAGTGCCATGTAAAAGCCAAATGAAGATTTGTTAAACATATCAAATAAGAGTTACAAACTTGCATTTTTGACAGGTAGCATATGCTAAATGCACAGGACAAATGAACATCTTTTTAGGTTTGTAATTTATTACCTGGCCAATTGTAGGACATGACTGACAGACGCCAGGGCTGCCGGGAGGGCCGGGAGATCCTGGTTGTCCTGGAAGACCAGGGTCACCATTTCTCCCAGGAATCCCAGGTGGACCCTAAAAATATCAGAGGCAAGCATGATTAAAACATGATTAAAAGACAGGGATTCAAAACTGATCAAGTTTTAATTCTCTTTTTAGGGTATTAGAATTATTACAAGTGATCCATTTGCCTGGGGATAAATATATTTTATAACAACATTATGCATAATTTAAGTGTAGTGCATGTCTTTGTACAGCTGCTTGTGGTTTGTTATTCTAATTGATGATGGGATAAAAGCATATAAAGCTTGGAAAATCTAAATGTATGTATGTATGTATGTATGTATGTATGTATGTATGTATATATGTATGTATGTACAATTATGGATTTTCACTGTGTGAGATTTGCCATCCACTTGTGTGTCCACTATTCTACACGTGAGTCTAAAGAGAAGGTATGAATAACAAAAGTTCATATGAAGTCTCTGGAAAGAAAACAAGCCAGCTGTTCCTTCAACTACCATTAGCACTAATTTCATTCCATGGAAGGATGTTGACTTACTGGATCACCCTTTGGGCCTTGAGGTCCTTGGCCATTAGCGACAGGAGGAGCCTCGAAAATGAAAAAGACAAGAATTAATCAAATCATGGAAACATCTTCCTACAAAGTATTTCATGATTTCTTCAATTCACATACAATCCCTGGCTTTCCATCACACATGAACAGACTGAGAGACACAACTTCCATTTCCTTTCAGACTCCTACAGTAGAGGATACGCTCATGTCTTTCAACGTTAATTGTTAAGAGCTTAGGTTTTCTTTGAACTCACAGGTGATATAGGTTGTGGGCAGACTGCACAGCATTCTCCAAATGGGATTTCGGGATGTGGGCAGTCTAAGGCTTCCTCATCGCATATGATGTCATCGCAGAGGACAGATCCTGAGTCACAGACGCAAATTTGGCACGGCTCTGGTTTCCACACATCTCTAGGCTGATAGAACTGACCCAGATGGGTACATCCTTCTTCATTATCTGGAAAAGGAGTTACAGGTTACAACATTTCCTTATGTAGGCAAGATGGCGGTTTACAAGACTCAAAGTAGAATTTGGAGCAAATGGTTTCTTCCTTTGTTAGCATTTCACATGTTCCCACATCATTTTATAGGTAGTCAAACTGCTCAAAACACAGGATCTGTTTATTAATCTAGAATCAGTACACTACATTCAGTTTTAAAACAGAACACATTTTAAGTTTATTTATAGTAAAAAAAAAAAAAGTCAGTGGATATCACAGAGCAGGCCAGCATTTGTTTATTAATGTGCAATTGGAATTAAACCTTTTCAAAAATAGGATGCTATTCCTTTCTTTAACAGCAAATGGGAGCATTAAATGAAAATGTGAATTTTGTTACTAACTGAATTTTACTGAATTTTGTTACTTCTGAATTTTATTAACTTATTTGAGAAATACAGAAGAAAACTAAGTTAATCCTGGCAACATAAACCTCTCCCAGATTTTCTTGGGAAATTTTTAACAGAGTTACTGTGTATATTGAATTTCGCACCTAGTTTTGTTGGGCATTAGTAGATCAACTTTGTATGACATAATACATTGAATTTCTAAAATGGATGTTAAATAGTTGTCTTATTTTCAAAATAAAAAGACATATATAAAACCACTACTGGCAAAGTGTAAGTTAAAGCAGTCGGGGAAAATATGAATCATGATCATATATATTTGTGGCTTAGAATGGCAAAAAATAATGTATCAACCAAAATTTTAGTCTTGATTCCTGATTATATGCAAGGTACTGAATTTGCAGCAGTTATTAACAATGAATCAGCTTATGGGATGCCAAAATAGAACCTGGTCTCAATTCTTAAAGCCTTAGCTGTGGATTGTGGTTACATACAACATTAGTTCTCAAAAATTGTAATGAGAGTTTGCCAGTCACTGAGCAAATAAAAAAATTTTCTAAACATCTGCAAATATTTTTACAAACAATTGACTATTGAGTACTTTTGTGTTTTGTAAAACAATGAAAAGTATTTTTCTCAAAGCCAATTTCTTTAAAATGTCTGTAGAAGAAGGCCTGCTTTGAAGTCAAGTCCTTAATGAATATGTTCTGTGGAATATTGTTTGCCATGTTTCCAGTGGTCCCATTGTTGTACTACTACAGAGTCTCAAAGATTGCCTTTGGAACCTTTTCATTTTTCTACTTTTCACTTTTGACAGTAATAGTAAGTAAGGTTTGCCATTTAAGTATTTTGAATTCACAGTCTCAGCTCAAAGTTACACAGAAAGTAAAATTTCAAAATACATTTATTATATAGAATATCGAGATTGCTTTACATTTCCTTGTGTCTGGAAGGACACCAATTTACTTCAAAACTTCTTGATAGATTCAGGAAAGCCTCTACTTGGTGTTATAATTTTCCATTGCAATAGCTAATAAAAGAATGTATGAGAGCTTTCATGACATTTTAAATAGGAAACAAAGGCTCAACTCCTTCTTTAGATATGAAACAGAGTATGAGAACATGGGGAAGATATATTTATCCAAAGCATTTTGTAATTCTTTACAAAATGCTGAGGCTTACCTCAGTTCAACTGAAGTAGGATTTTTGAATGATTTTATGAAAACATTTCAGAGTAGACTAATATTTTCTATATTATGAAGAATGATGAGAAAAGATTGGCATTAAATTATTTTTTTCTCTAAGCAGAACTGACATGAGGATGTAAAAAACATGTAGAAAAATGTTGCAAGTTCTTAGAGGGCTTAAATAAAATTATCTCAACCATATTTTTCCATCTTTGTATTGGTTCCCCTTTTCAAAATGAGGACCATTTTAACATTTCTCTAGATAAACATTAAATATTACTTTTACTGGACCATAAATACCTTAAACAACTTTTGAATAGTAATGGCAAAATAGCTTCTCACGTTCTTTGCCCTAAATTCACAGAAATTTTTCCCATTATCTATTCATGTTTCTAATTTCTTTCTCACTGAGAGTACTGTCACATCATAAAAAGACTGTATATTCCATGTGTTCTGAAAAATAAAATTGGATAAACCAGAACAACATTGACTTATTTAAACTGGCAATGAGTTTGTTAGAATTGTCTGTTATATCAGGAAAAGTTGATTTTTAGTTTCTTTTTTCCTAATTTTATTAGAAACCTTCTAATAAAAACTTTTGTGTTTCAAAAGCCTTAAAAGATATGCAATCCCAGCACTTTAATCCCAGCATTCACGAAGCTGAGGCAGGACAGTGGCAAATTCAAAAGCAGCCTGGCTTGCATATTTAAAAAAAAATCAATCAACATGAAAAAAAACTTTAAAAGTAAATAAATCATCAAAGCCTTGGTATAAAGATAAACTTATCCTATTGCATTTTTGTTCTGTTTGCTTCAAATATATTCTCATTGATACATAAATAGTACATTAATTGATACATTAAATAGCACATCTTAATAGGGTAGAATACATTTTCCAAAGCTCATAAAACTTTGAACAGCATGTAATGCAGGTTAAAGATACCGATCTTCTCAAACATTTATCATTTCATTCTGCTGAAAACTAAAATCCTTCCTCTATTTTCATCATCTAGAGTCATCTCAATGTCATTCATCTCTGTAATGGTACATACACCAGATTTCTTGACCCAATCTAACTGTAAGTATGGTACCGATGGAACCATATTTCCTAATCTCCCTAACTTCTGGTATCTACCATTCTATTCTTAACTATGACATCAGCTTGACAGGGATAAGAAAGGAGGCAGGGTTTTTTTCTTTTGCTTATTTTAATTACTCTGTTCAGTTAAAATGATGCATATATAATGAGTTCACTTTAGAAAGCTCTGTTGTTTTAACTAATAAATTAATGAAGTCCCAATCACTTCAGTAATTTATTTCATAGCCATTTGAAGAAATATAGATGTCCTGAAAAGTCACAAGTTGAACACTGGGGCTGAATAATCATCTCTTTCTCTTTTTCTCTACCTTGGCCTCCTTTGGTGAAATAATGTAGTTTTGAACAGAGTCCACCAATTTATTAGACCATATGTGGTCAGCAATATGTTTTAGTAAAAGCTAAACTCCTTGCATAGGTATCTATAGCATTTTTTTTTTGCCAGTCCTGGGCTTGACCTCAGGGCCTGAGCACTATTCTTGGACTTTCTCAAGGCTAGCACTCTACCACTTGAGCCTCAGCACCACTTCCGGCTTTTTTCTATGTATGTGATACCAAGGAATCAAACCCAGGTCTTTGTGCATGCTAGGCAAGCACTCTACCACTAGGCCAAACTCTCAGCCCCTATAGCATTAATTTTAAGTACCTTGTTATACATGGAAAAATAAAAAATGATGACAAAGCCAAGTGGGAATATATTTTCAAGAAGGCTCTAGTTAACATTCATAAAAATTAAAAATAGAATAGAAAATGATATTCATCTTTTATAAGTCATCTCATATTATTTTCTTCCTAGATAGGTATTTTCAGAGTAACTTTGCTGAAAAATTTAAACTGGATTTTGCAAAACTAATACATAAATGTCAAATAATTTTATTTATACATGAAAAATTAATACATTTCTCAGTATGTTCTTTATTATTGCTTAATGTTAGTCTTCCTGTTCTAATTCTTGATTATTTTTAAACTCTACCTCCAATGTTGTTCTGAAGTAAAATTACTGCTTATGGTCACACAACAATGCATTAGAAAAAAAATCCTCCCTAGCATCTAAGCTATAATTTGAAATTGGATAGGGAAGGGGGAAATCAAAAAGAGTGGGGGGAGGGGGGAGGGAAATGGGGACCATGTCATGAGAAAGGGTATCAATGTTTGTGAAGTAATGCACCTTCTATCTGGTGAATATAACGTAACCCTTCTATTAATTACAATAAAAAATAAATAAATTTTTAAAAAAGAATGTTGCTAGCTTAATACTTAATTCCTATTTGCCTGCTTTCTACTCTTAGCTCTACTCCAGAACTTTAGAGAAAAATAAAACCAAGTAACACTTTTTGATGTACTTAAATCACACTTTCATTGTGGCTTTTGCTCCCATTCTTAGAATGTAAAATCATGCTTCATTGGAATAATCCATTGCGGTGACTATACATTAGTTTGTCAACACCATTTGGGGAGTAAAATATTCCCCCAAATATCTTAAATATTGTTAATTTATCTTGAGTGACAAGTAATTTTTTTCTTTCTAGTCTTGCTGAATTCTTATCTAGGAAAACATGTTTTTAATCTGGAATATTAAACATGCATAGGTGTTATATGAATTACTCATATTTTCCTATTTCTATTCTATTTTCACATTTTCCTATTACTTTAGAAAGTTGAAGATTTTAAGTGTCCATGTAATTTCCAACTGAAATATGTGTGATTTGGCTTTAAAATGGTAGTGCCAATGTTTAGAAAGCATAATATTTTTATTAAATATATCCCTTCTGTTATGTACTGACAAGACTAACATAAAAATATGTCAGACAAGTAAACAAAGTATTTTGAACAATCATTTGATCTTATGGGTGAATAATTTCAACTTTAAGATAATGGGGTTTCTGGTTCTATCTGCTTTATCTAGCCTTCCAAAGGCTATGTGAGATGTGAGTTATCCTAATTGTCATCTTACAGATGAAGAACCTGAGTAAACCACTAAATAATTTAATCAAAGGTATATCAAGGGTATAACTAAGACTTGAATCCAGGAAAGCTTTCTCTAAATTTGATACTGATGACAACATCAGTATTCTCTTTATGTTTTCAAGAAGTAGGACTAAAGAGGCCAACTTCAAAAATCTATTCCATATGGTTCTGAAAACCTAAATGTTTAGAATAAGAATCCTAAAAGGAGAGAGAGAGAGAGAGACTGTTAAGGGATAATCACTTTCTGTAATCTCTCTTTTGGTTTGGTTTCCAAACAGGATAATACCATCTAGAGTTGACCTCAATTGTTTATTTTGTCTTGATCTTATGAAAAAGAGCTCTTTCTGATAACATCCAGACCACCAACAGAAAAAAATGTGTGGTTCAGAGAAGCCCAACCTACATTTTACTGCATTCCAGGAGTAGGATCAAATCAGATAGGGGCTGCAGGAAAAAAGCCTGTTAAAGATCACTCACTCAGACATTAACTTTCAGACAATATACCCATTAAATGATTCATTTAATGAACTTCTAACTTTACTATGATATTCCCTTGAATGTTTCCTGGATATTATAAACAGGCTAGAAAACCATAAAGATAACATCTATGATTTAAATTTTCTTGAGAAATCTAATCTCTATTTGTTATCTTCTATAAGGAACTATCGTAGAACATGTCATGAAAATATATGACATTTTACTGAAGCAGCTTTCAAGGAAAATTTAACTTTTAATAACTTGCAGATAATTTTTTAAATTTTTAGATCTTTTGGCTCTTTGCCTTTTGACCTCTTTGAATATTTTGTTTTGTTCATAAAGATTACATTTTAAAAAGCAATGTTTGACCCCAGTCGTGAGAAAAGAAAAAACAAGGGTTTGATTAGTTAATCTGAAAGGAATCCACTTCTGCTGTGTTTTTATTAGGCTCAGACAGAATTTCTGGTGGTTAATGTTACTTTCCAAACTGAAGTTAACAAATGATTCGTGTGAGAGAAGCTATGTCATTTTTTCCATTGCCATCTTGATATGAAACAGGCAAAGCTTTTTACACCAAAATTCTAAATTTAAAAAAATGTTACATTTTTTTTGAGTATAGAATCATGACATAGGTTCTTTTCATTAATGAAAATTAACAAACTCATTTTTTTCTTTTCTCTTCCTTTCCTTTTCTTTTTCTTCCTTTTTCTGTCCTCCCCCTCACCACCCCCCCCCGTGTCTGTCTTGCTCTCTTTTAATAAAAAACAGTTCAGTGAGACTTTTCCAGAAAGTATTCCAGACTTGGAAACTTCATAAAGGTTTTCCATGTCCAGCAAAAGAAATAACATCTTGCATCTTTAAAGCTTTAACCCCCAAGCAATTCACTTTAATAGCTTCAAGTTGGTGATACCACTTGATGTCACAAAATACAAGATTTCAGTGACATCATCTTTACAGTGCACCAAGAAAACATCATTCAAAATAGAAGCCACAGAGCTTTAGAACCTAACATCTTGTTTCTAAGTGATAACTCAAGACCTGACCTAGAACAGACGGTATGGATCTGGGGCTTTTCTGAGAAGCTGCCTTTAGCTGTTATTCTAGCAATCTGTTGTAGAACTTTTTTTCTAGTAAAATTACAGACAGTGGCTTTTCCTTAAAAGAAATAACCTGACCATGGACAAGACAGTATCCCAGAGTCTGAATGACAGTTAAATGACATTGACTATCAGTCTTTCCTTCTTTTCCAGAATTGTTCCAGGGACATTTTTTTCTCCTTTTATAGTGCTGAATGGTTGGATTCTAGACTTTAAGTAGAACTCTTGTAATTTAAGGCCGTTAGATCATCTGATACAAAATACTCTGGGGATGGTAAGAAATGCAAGGCAACATGAATGGAAACACTAAATATGCATCAATAGTACTTTACTTCTTTACATTGTCACAGAACGACTACTAATATTTTGTTAATTGATAAGCTTCTGAGCTTCTTCTTTAAAAAATTACCAGTTCAAAAAATACTGACCCATTCTTGGTTTTACTAATCTGTGAATTCATACATTGTTCCATAACTTTTAGAATCTCCCTTAGATACGTAATTTCAAAATAATTCTATTCCAGAATTATTTATATAGTATTTAAAGAATTTTGATTCTACTTTTAGCTCTTTTTTATGTACCCAACTTAATACCAAATCTATGTTTGATGACTAACACCAAAAAAGCTAAGCAATTGTCTCCTTTTAAAGGTACAATTCATGTTACATTTGTTTCATTTGCTCATGTTTAATTAGACTTAAAGGTTCAAGTCATCAGTGGTATATTTTTTTGCCAGTCCTGGGCCTTGAACTCAGGGCCTGAGGAATGTAGTTGGGCTTTCTTAAGGCTAGTGCTCTACCACTGGAGCCACAGCACCATTTCTAGCCTTTTTCTTTATATGTGGTACCAAGGAATCGAATCCCGGTTTTGGTGCATGCTAGGCAAGCACTGTTACCAGTAGGCCAAACTCCAGGCCCATCAGTGGTATATTTTTTAAACAAAATGGAAAATAGTCTCTCAAAAACTTGAAATAGATGTACACATTTGTATTCAAACCTAGTAAGGTTCCACAGTTATTTATGTTAGAATTATCAATGTAGTGAAATATAGAAGCTCCACTATGAGTATACTAAATTGCAATAGTTTTCCTCCCCAGCCCAATGAAGAAAGTTTACATCATAGCTTCTGTCTATACATATATCTATATTAAAAGCAATAGGAAATATACTTATGTGCAGAAGGATGACATCACTTTATATATGTGACTACAAAATGGCTTAGAACATTTTAAATTCAATTCTGCAGATTCTTTGAATGTTTATACCATGTGTTTGTGTATGTGCTTGGAAACATTTAATCAGTAACATTTCATGCACTGAGGATTTGTACTAACTGATAGACATCTATTGTTTTCAAATCTTTTCTAAGATGCTGAGCTTTAAACACAAGAGTTGGTAGTAGTTCTGACTGTCAGCCACTAGGTGGCATGTCTTTGCACTTAAACTGCCTTGTTTATAAACCACAGGAAATATAAAACAGACCACGTTTTTCCATTGCTGTAATAAAACACTTGAATAAAATAAAACTTTCACAACTCTGTAAGAAGACCAATTTTTGTTTTTTGTTTTTTGGGTTTTTTTGGTATACACGTTTTGTACTCCAGAAAACTCCTATGAGAACACCGAATACTACAGGTTAGATTCTTTCATGCTGTTATGTTTTTGGGCTTGCTAAACATATTCCAGACATCCAACAACCCAGAGGTGTATCATTGTTCAGTGAGCTGCCTATCTAATTACCCCCCGGAACCTCTCCAAGCTTATCCATCAGAAGAATTTTCTGGAAAAAAAAATCAAGTGAACATGACATAAACAGTCTTAAAACATGTAAACATCTTTTTTTTTTTACTTCAAACAACAAAAAAATGTAAGCTGAACAAATTCCTTTTCATCTTTGTTACTTTAAAAGCACACAAAACACAAAAGAGAAAACAGAAAAGGAACTTAATGTGATGTCAAGATTATATGAGCATCCTTTGACACTCCTTTCTTCCTGAAAGGTGGACAGAAAAACTAAAACAAAAAAACGATATGGCTTTTATCTTACAGCTCTTGGAACAATTAGGCACCTATGTACATTGTGACCTGTCTTAAATAACCCCCCTCCACAATTTGTAGTGTTTTTTCCAATAATTGAGAACTCTTCTCCTCCCTCCGAAGTGAAAATCTTTCCCAGGATGTGTGTTAATATTCCAGGGAAGGCCTGGGAGTTGTCTGTGTCTTCTAGAAAGGGAAAGGACCATACAATGAGAGGTCAAGTGAAGAGAGGCTAGGATGGGAGAAAAATAAGGCAGATGGAATCTTGAGGGCCCAGGGGAGTGAGGAGGGAGTGGCAGAGGAAGGAAAGGCAGGGGGTTAGCAATGGGAGAGGTGGACTAGCCTGGAGTGGGGGTTGGGTGAGGAAAGGAAAGGGGAGGGGTGCCTGGAGGAGCCCTACGGGGTGGAGAAAGAAGGGGAGGGGGGAAATAGAGGGAGAATGGCTGAGCAGGGGAGGAAACTAATGAACAAGGACTATGGGTGGTTCTCTTCTTTTGTGGCCATGAACTGGCTGCAATTAAAGAAATGTTACTGAGTATCTCCCTACACTCACACTTGCATACATTTTCTGTGAGAACACTGCAAATAACTAGATGTTACAAACAGGACCAAACAATCCTCATACAGTGTTTGAAAAACTTTAGATTTAACATAAACGTATTTACATACAAAATTGTTATCATTCCTTCTAATTATCTTTAAGCTTCACATTTCATATTTATTTCTATGAAAGTCTTTACTCTTAAGATGTCCAATATTTTATGACTATAGGAAAAACATGATTCTATAAGACTATTTAATATAAATAATGACACAAGTAATATTAGTTTGCAGCATGGAAATGATTGCATGTGCTTATTAGAAAGTATAGAAAGTAAAGTATAGAAGTAAAGCAAATCTAATACCTTTACCTTGTTTATAGAAAAGTCAAAACATTCCTGTTGAAAACATTTTTAAAGATATTTTCTTATTGAACACAAGTGCAACTAGGCAGAAAGTGAAGGAAATAAAGGTACTTAGCCATAAGCCATTGGAAAACTATGGATTAATCGTCTTTGAAGTTTGTTAAAGCACAATAAAACCAACAGTGACAAAATATTTTTAACAACGGGCACTTATTTAAGGAAGAATGATAGATATTCTGTTGTGACTATTTTTTTAAATAAAATCTAAAAGGATTTTAATAATGTGCACAATAATTTCTATTAGATCGTTTTTAACACATATTTGTTTTAAATATATTTTCTGATTTCTCAACATTCTACCCTTACAAAGAACCAGCATACAAAGAACATGAAATTATTATATGGGGTCCAATAACTTCCAGACTGCCCAGGGAAACATTCCAAGATGTTAACAATCAAGCCTTTTAAAGCCATTTTTACAAAGTTTAGCATGGGGGGAAAAAAAGTTAGTACAAGCAAACATTTACCTTAAACAACTACGAGACTTTAACATGCCAAGATGAGGTTATTTTTTTAAGATAAATTATAAAAGAAGAAAAACAATAGTCAATATACCATTTCATAACTGGAAGCTTATAGACGATATTATCTTTCAAGAGGCTGATACTCACCCCCGCCTTTTGTAATTTTTGGTAAGGAGAAGTAAAGATAAAAAGCAAACAACAACCCATGAAGTTTGTTGAATTCTGTACCTACTTACTTGTACCAATCTGTTGTGCCAAAATAACAGTGAAGGAGTGAAGCAGAGCAAGGAGCCAGCTCCCCTTTTGCACAAAGCTCATCATGTCTAAACAGCAGACATGAGACTCTCTGTGCAAAAAGGAGAAAAGCAAAAGCAGTTCAAAGTAGCACCATCAGTTGTCCCCTGCCCTTCAGCACCGGGCCCGTCATAAAACTCAGCCACTGAGATTCCTTTGCTTTGGCCTTAAATAGGAAAAAGTTTGGCTTCCCTCACTTTCCAGCCCCTTTCTGAAATATGAGAGCAGCACCCATCCCCTTAGCAGTAAAAAGAAATGATTAATATTTCTTTTTCCCTTATAGAGGACAAACCCAGAGTTAGAAAAGCAGCACATCTGGAGACTGTGTGCATCTGCTGATGCAGAAGTTTGTTACATGTTTTAGTCTTATATGTTTGCCTAACATGAATCTATTCAGAAATCCTCTGCTGCATGACAGGGTATAAGAGTTATAAGAATTCTCCGTCTCTTTTTTCCTCTACAAACCATAAGTAACTGCAACAGTTTTTAGAAAAACCTAGTTGCCTTTTCTCAGGCATGGCTTAATCTTATACTCTTTATCTTCCTGCAAGATTTTTATACTGAGATTTTTGCCAAATCCCCTTCTCCACCCCCCACTGAATTTAAATAGGGGAACTGAAAGAGATCAGCTGTTTGCTTCATCTACCCACCATGCCTTCCGGATGTTGAATTTCAGGTGATTGTCACAAAACTAAGTATCTGAGCTATGTTTTAATGAAATCCTAGCAGATTCTTATCTGTAGCTGTTTCCATTTCTGACAAATTTCCTTAGCAAGCCTGAGTGCTTGAGATTTCCAATTTATATGCTGCTTGAGAAAGCCAAAACAGATTTTTTTTCTAAAGAAAAATCCAGACTTTTCATGTCTTGAGTTTATAAGAAAGTGGAAGAAAAAGTTTAGCACACTGATTTGCAAAAGACTATCAGATAAAATTGTCATTTCATCTTCATTATTATAAAGATTAATATAAATACTTTGCCATTTTGGACTTCTGTGTATGCTTTTCAAGTCAGTGTTTACATAGGTTTCCATTTTATTTACAATCATATCTAAAGCGTAATTTCTGGCTCATAATCAAAAGAATGTAAAATACCATTGTAGATTTAGATAAAATTTTTTTCAGGGAAAATATACTTGTTCATAATGCTAAGGTATTTATAAATAACCAAGACATTTCTTGGCAATATAATTACCAATCAAGTTTTTCCTTATTTTTATAATCTACAACATTTCAATTTTAATCAATTTTAATTTTTTATGCCTATCACTTAGCATGTATATAAAACTTTCTCCATCTTGCACTATTCTCAGATATCCAGCTAAAAACTTTCCTATTCTGGGAAATCATCTCTTCTCATACTTCTAATGCATGTTACTCATTTTCTATTCAGATCCTGTTATGTATATATAACAAGTTGATAAATGCAGGCCATGGTACAGTTGGCTGTTTATTTCCATACTCAAGGAGGACAAACCAAGATGTTCCAATGTAGATGACATCATCTGTAACAGGAAAAGAGAACTAGGACACCACCAACCTCCTGTTTGACTTCTGGTTTTTAGATGGAGAGTTGTTACTGGGAAAATCAAGTAATTGCTGAGAAGGTTTGCATATATAAGTGCTTTTACTGGATCATAGTAGAAAGAGTAGGGTGAAAACCTATTATTATGCATTTTTGTCTCCCAAATTCTTTGTCATGTACTTGAAAATACTGTTCAAATTCAGAAGCATTATTGATGTGTCTTATGGCATTTTGGCACCTACATATAAAAATACTCATCTAAGTCCTTACATCTGTGGCTCATGCCTGTAATCTTATCTATTCAGGAGGGTGAGTTCTGAGGATCATAGTTCTAATGGTTCTAAGCCAGCCCAAACGAGAATGTCTTAGAGATTTTTATCTCCAACTAAAACCTCAAAAAAAGGAATAAAATAAAAAAAAGCAAGAAAGCCACTGACAGTGCCCAGGCACAGATTTCAAGCCCCACAACTGACAAAAAAAAACCCAAAAAACAAAAAACCAAACAACAACAACAACAACAACAACAAAAAAAACCAGAATGCAAGCCAGAAATGGAAGAGTGGTTCAGATGATACAGTGCTAGTCTTGAGCACAAAAGCCTCAGAGACAGTGCCAACCCTCAAAACACATACATCTATGTAGAGTATATTATTCTTATTGTTTGAGATAGTAATAGTTCTAATTTTCTAACATTTTAATTAAAATTATTTTCCATTGTGAAAAGTTAAAAATGATGATTATAATAAAACTTATCTCCTGTAAAGTTTCTACTGTATTTTTAATTACCCTCAAATAATTGTTTATCTTTTCAAATAATAACCTCATATACTGCATTAAAAAATTCCATATTGATGTGCTCATAGCTATATTAGCTGATGTTTTGCAGATGAGATCACTGCTATATATTATCTTAATATATACAGATGAAATCTGGAGGATTCATACTTGTGATTTTTGATTTATCATTTTTTTTTCCAGTCCTGGGCTTAAGCTCAGGGCCTGAGCACTGTCCTTGGATTTTTCTCAAGGCTAGAGCTTTTCCACTTGAGCCTCAGCACCACTTCCGGCTTTTTCTAAGTATGTGGTACCAAAGAATTGAACCCGGATCTTCGTGCATGCTAGGCAAGCACTCTATCACTAGGACAAACTCCTCGCCCCTGATTTATCATTCTTTATAATTTTGAGGTCTTTTGCTGGGATCCGTTGTACTTTGTGTCTCATATACAATTTCTCCTTTTTGTGTCGCAGTATTTCTTTGTGCACTGCTCAGATAGATTTGGATCTGAGCTGATATAAAACACATACACTGGTGAGTACAATCCAGGTACTGATGTTATCTGGGCACACATTTTTGTCTATAACTTTTTGCTTCAATGACATTAAGCAGAAGGCATACACATGTCATTTCACTCTCAGGATTGCATCTGGAGCTTTAACAGAAATCTAAGTGCTTTCACTAACTAATACAGTGCTTTAGCCATCTAGTTTGAGGAAAAGACTAGCTGAAAAAGATGAGGCAAAGCAAGGGTGTGGCAGATTATCAAGCAAAAATTCAGATCCTTTCCAGTTCATTGGAAAGTAGAACTTGGGAGAGATGGGTAAGCACAGCTGTAATGAACTCTGTAGGTTGCTGAGTGTTAGTGTTTTCCAAAACAGGACGAAGAAAGCCATATTTTCTCTGTCTTGCAAAACACAGAGAAGAGAGGAAATTTGACTGTCTCAGCCAAAGGAATGTTTCATTGTTACAGATGGTTTACGTACTTCGAATCACTGTAAGACTGTTTAGATAGTAACTGTGATGATATTCACAAATATATGCTGAATCCATAAGAAAATTGTATCCTAGAATTGGATAAAACCCAAGTGTTAACTACAATGAAAATTATCTTTGCTATTTTAGGGAAATGAATCAGTTCAAGTGTTCCTGACTTGTACTACATTAAGAGATTTCTACTTCTTAAAAAAAATCCAACAAATAGTTATGGATATATAGTAAAGTGAAACATGTGACTTAAACCATGTCATAATATACAGGAGTACATATTTCTAAGACTGAGAAAATAACTGTGAAGCATGACAACTGGTATTTTCTTTTAAAAAATTAACTCTAGGGGCTGGGAGTTTGGCCTAGTTGTAAAGTGCTTACCTAGCATGCATGAAGACTGTGGTTCGATTTCTCAGTACCACATTCATAGAAAAAAAGCTGGAAGTGGTGCTGAGGCTCAAGTGGTAGAGCTCTATCCTTGAGAAAGTCCAAGAACAGTGCTCAGGCCCTGAGCTCAAAACAATAAATAAATAAAAATTAACTCTAAATAGTGCACAAAGGAATTTCCATTTAACAAAACAGTTTACGAATGCAATGCATTTGCTTAGTGTCATCCCTTTCAACATTCTCACCCACCTGTACCCTTCCCTTAATTTTGTAGTATATACAATGAATTCTAACTGCATTCTCCAGTGCTTCTTCCTTCATGGAATTATTCCTCTTCCCTTATTTTCAAGACAGACATATTACAAATTTGGTTAGTATGGCCAGTTCTTCAAGACAATTTTCTTTATTATTGTAAGAATGACATCACCCCACTTGTAAGACTTGAAAAACATCATAGTAACCGAAGTAAGCCAGACCCAAAGAAAAATAGGCTCCATAGTTTCCTTCATTTGTAATTAGCATATGTTTAGGATAGTCCTCGCAGATGATCACAATACCTCAATAGCTATGTACATATATATATATATATATATGACCACATTAAATGAACCTAATCAAAATTAAATCCAAGATATGGATACTCTTTCGGTTATGCATCATTCTCCATATATTGTTGCCTCTACATAACTATTTTAAAGAGTATTTCTTTGTACTCTAGAAATGTCCCTTGTGTATAAAACTCACATTTTCTTGGATTTGAACAAAATACTGTTCCATAGGGCAGTGAATTTGTAAATACTATCTCCATTTTTATATGTTCCTTTATATGTTTTATTATTCAATCTGGGGCTTTGAATATCTGTCTTTGTATTTTGCAGCTGCAAATTATCCCAAGATTAACTGGAAGTTCAAAGGCATTACAAGACTCAGAATTACTCATTGGAATTGGAATTAAATAGCCCACTTTCCATAATTTTACAATATTTTCCACATGGATTAGTCACTGATTGTGGTAGTGATACTTTTGTATTACTTATGAACTGAGTAAATATAAAATAAGAGTATAATTTTGTTTTTTTTTCAGTAGGGCAATGAAAAAGGTCAAAAGGGTAAATTTAAAAAGTTAATGGTCAATTTGAAAAAAATAGTCCCTATCCTGATTTCTTTGGGCTAATTAGTAGTCGAATCATTTCCAGTACTGTATGTAAGTAAAGTGTACCATTTAAGCGATGCCCCCAGTCTTTTAAGTTTTGTTTCTTTTCATGTATTATGTCATACTTTTTGTCCAGGCTAGCTTCAAATCACAATCTTCCTGTGTCCAGTCCATGAATAGCTGGGATCAAGATCATACTACCAGGCACTGGAGTATGCACTGTGTACAATATTGAACCATGTTGGAAGAGTAGGGAGGGTAACAAGAAGATGATGGGACATGAATGGAAGTAGGAAAGGTGAGAAAACACATTCACAAATATCAATGTACTCTACGTAAAAACAGAACTGCATTACTTGAGGATGGGAATGGGGTGGCAAAAGAAGAGATGCAGAGACTGGAAGTGGCACTGTGGCTCCAAGGGTAGGGCAGTAGCCTTGAGGTGAAGAGCTCAGGGACAGTGCCCAGGCCGAGTTCAAGCCTCAAAACTGACAAAAAAAAGATTCCTTGTACTGGTAATCTGACTCCTAAAATTGGAACCCTTTCTTACAACTATTAATTAATAAACTAATTAATTAATATTTTAAAAGACTGACAAAACATTGGCCAAGTGAAATTCCAGGAAATTCCTTTGATACACTTGATAAAATATAATTTCAAGTATATAAACTTCTGACTTCCTTTGTATGTGCACATAAATGTATTAATTAGCCTACCTAGTAGATTTTTTTTATTCATTGAAAGAGAAACTTTTGGGAAGTAATTATTGTAATTGTGAAACTTGTATACTTCTATCATCATGTTCTGAATGAAGTCTCCATACACTTACAGTTTCACGATGTCTTCCTATAACATATTTATATTTATTATCATTATTTTCTTAAGTTCATAGAATATTTGGTAATAATTTCTTTACCTAACTAGGCATTCATCTCTTAACAATATGATAACCTCACAAATTTTGTAAAAGCGACACCAACTATGATGAAACATCTTGTTAAGACTTCAGGAGTTCTCTTTTGGGGTTTCAGATAGTTTAATCATTCTTGGGATTGAAGTTCTACTGCAAAAAAAAATCCCACTAGACTCTATCAAATATAATTTGTCATCTGAGTCATAGTTTGGAATTTTCAGCAGAATCCAGCACAGCTGCATTTGCTCTTCAAACGTAGCCAATTCTGTGTACAGATGAAAAGAAGGTACACATCATGACTTTCTGATAGGCCTTTGAGATAAGCCAAAGCCAAACACTCACACTGAGTGCTTCAAATTGAAGCTGATTTTAATTGCTACCAGTATTGCTTATCCATATGTTCCTTATACCCACACACATATATGCAGATACATCACATACAACTGGGTAAAGAAGCCCTTCACACTGTTGTAGCCCTGTTTATAATATTCTACTTGTATATTAGTCAAGGTGCCTAGTAACAGATAAATGGAAATAAAAGTGAGGCCTGCATACACACAATAAAGTTATGTTCAGCATAAAAAAATGAAGTAATGACAATTATAGAAGAATGAATTGAACTAAAGATCCTCACATCATTTCATGTTTTCTCTTCTATGTAAAACCTCATTTTTTTAAAGACCATAAAATCAGAAGGAGACTCTTTTGGAAGATAAAGGGGAGTATGGAAGGAAAAGGAGGGTATGATAATAATGAAATATACATATTCATTTATGAATATATCATGATGAGAGTCATTGAAATACCTAAAAGAAGAAAAAGGTGTTTTTTTAAACTGTCATGCTCCTTGAATATCACACATGAAAGATGCTAATTAGATAAATTGAACTTCTTGATTTCATGATACAGTAGGCTTACATTAAATGTTGTCATTTCCCTTTGTACTATGAGTTCTAGAAGCACACCAACAAAGAGGATAAGAACTACAATCAAAGAAGCTGTGTGTTTGGTTATGTTATTGTCTTATGTAATTAACTATTCTAATATGAAAATCTTAAGAGATAGGAAGCTAAGTCAGATGGACTCTTCTTATTCCCAAGGACCTAAGTGTTGTCTGGATTTTTGCCTTTCAGGTGACAGTGCCTGATTAAGTATCTTATCTGTGCATTTACATTTATATGCATACTTATTTTATTCATATGTATAGTCTTTTCTTATTTCCTACACTAAACTCTTTAAAGTCATACTAAAGTTTGGCCTAGTGGTAGAGTGTTTGCCTAGCATGCACGAAGACCTGGTCCTTGGTACCACATACATAGAAAGAGCCAGAAGTGGTGCTGTGGTTCAAGTGGTAGAGTTCTAGCCTCGAGAAAACCTAAGGACAATGTGCTCAGGCCCAGAGTTCAAGTACCAGGACTGGCAAAAAAGAAGCTACACAAAAAAGGAAGCATAATCTCTTATGCCTAGACGCAGTAATAAATGTAAAATGGTGATAGAATTATATTGGTGTTAATATATAAGCATTTCTTAATGCTCAATGTATATATATATGTGTGGAATGGGTAGGGTTCCATGGATGATGTGTGGAAGAAGTGACCCTAATTAAGATGTATTATAATCATAAATTGACATGCTGTATTGAAGCCCTTTTTATAACTATTTAAAGGTAATAAGAAGTATATAAAAACTACTTCTTGAAAATCTTTACTATCAATTATGAATAATACTCTACCATCACTTCTTCAGTTTGTAGATATTTGAAATACCACATGAAGTGACTAAGTCAAACTTACCGAAAAAGAAATTCCTGTATAAAATTTTGTTGTCTTGCTAAGTGCTGATGGCTCACACCTACAATTTTAGCAAATTGTGGTTTGAAGCCAGATACGGAATGAAAGTCTGTGAGAAACTTAGCATCCATAAATTACACAGACACGTACACACACACGTGCGCGCGCACACACACACACACACACACACATACAGTCAGAAGTGGAAATGTGCCAAAAGTCATAGAACATTAGCCTTGCAGCAAAAGAATCTCAGGTACAGTGCCCAGACCTCAAGTTTAAGCACTGGACTGGAAAAATAAATATTATCTTGGTCACTCAAAAATTACTATTGTTTGGATAATTATGCCAAAACGATTAATAGTAGTTTACTGTTTATATCCAACTATTCATTTGGTTTTTGCCCTAAATGCACTTTTAGATATTTCCTGGTTTGCAGTTTATGATTCAGACATAGTATCTTAAATAAATTTAATGGCTTTATTTTCCCCATAACTAATCTATGATTCTGGGTTTTGACATCTTTGCGTGCTGTTGTCTTTCCATGTAGAGGTTTTTTTTTTCTCTTCTGAATGTTTTCTGGTTCTAAGATCTTTGAAATAGTCCCTAAATCACTTCACTTACAAAATCTGCCTAATAAATAGTTTTATCGCCTTGAAAAACAGTATTGTCCGCAGACTGTTATATCAGAGTACATTTTAACTTTATCTTCATTTTGTTTTTGTCGGTCCTGGGGCTTGAACTCTGGGCCTAGCGGTGGTCCTTGAGTTCTTCAGCTCAAGGCTAACACTTCCCCACTTGGTTTTCAGGTGGTTAATTGCAGATAAGAGTCTTATGGACTTTTTGTTCCTGGACTGGCTTTAAACTGTGATCTTCAGACCTCAGTCTCCTGAGTTTTCTATAAACATGATCTAGACTTACTCTTCATTTTATATATGCTATATGGCCTTGTGTATATTAGATAATAAATACCCAATACCATGGGCTATAAAACATGAATTTTTAATCCACAGAACACATCCAAAGTAATGTATTATCTGTGTATCATTTAGAATTCTTGTCATTTTTAATAATTATTCTCAGTATTTCCATCACTCAGAAAAAGGAAGATCATTATTTCCAGCATAGGAAGTCTTTGGATTTATAATGGACTTTTGACAACTTCCAGATGTTTTAGATTTATTTCTAAAATAAAAGAATAAACAATGGAACTGGTTAGCAAACAAATTGAAAGCAGTCAAACTCCGTTCATTGCAAGTATTACAAGTAAGGGACCACTAAAAAGGACATGGTTTGTAAAATGTCAGGAAACACAGTAATGCACCAAGGTTTGTAAAATAGTGTGATAGAAGGGTTATGTTCAAAATTAATTGAAAATTGAACTGGACTCAAGCCATAATTTGAATCGAGAGACTAAAATGTTCAAAAAGGAGTATCATGCTATTTGTTTAAAATCTTTTCAGTCCTTTCGACTTAATTTGCTTTAGGTTGATGTGTGTGTGCGTGGTGGTGGTGGTGGTGATGGTGGTGGTGGTATGTGTGTGTGTGTGCTGGTCTTGAGGCTTGATCACAGAGGTTAAGTGCTGTTCCTGAGCCACAGCTTCAATTCTGGCCTTTTGGTGGTTAATTAGAGATAAGAATCTCATGGAATTTCCTTCTTGAGTTGGCTTTGAACCATAGTCCTCAAATCTCAGCCTCCAGATTAGCTGAGATTATAGCAAGGACCACTGGTGCCTGACTGAGTTCGAAGTAGAAAAATTATGCAAAATATTGAAACACAACAATAAAATTAATTGTTAGTTGGAGAGTACAGATATCTTATTCAATGTGGACCAAAGATTCAAAACCTTGTTTTGAGTTGATCTATTGGGTTAAATTATCTGGTGAACTGTAGAACAAATTTAGTCAGTTTGGGCAAGTGTAAGGATATGTGCATGTCAGGTAATAACATTCTGGAATAATCTAAACCTAGAAATTCAATTGGGTTTTGATTATTAGAAGACAAGCTTCAAATTTGGCAGGCACATTGACCTAGATTCAGCAAGAGGCTGTGTCACCCTAGATGACTGCCTGGTGTACAGCTGAAACAATTACCCCCCTCCAAAAAAAAAACCCCTCCAATTTGGGTGTGGCTGTCACAGGAGATAAACAGCTGAAGGTCAGACACTGACTAGTTCCAATATGTAGTCAAATTGAGCAGGAGTGTGAGAATTTCCTGACTTTTTCTGATTCCTAACCTGAAGTACTACACAGAACCCACTTTTAGGGTGGGAAGAAGAAGAAAAGGCAACGTGTTTGATAATTTCCTAATTAAGAAGAAATTAATACCTTAAATTAGAAAAACTTACTGAATCAAGTCTTTAATTATTCTAAATGCTAATAAGGTTGTATTTCCCATTCAGAATTTGATGAAGAATTAGTTAATCCTGTAAAATAACATAGAATAGAGGGAGGAAAATCAGAGAATAAATCTTAGGAAATAGCACAGAAACTAACGCTACGTTGGAAAAGGCAATTTTATATTGGTACGTTTTTGCTATAGTGAACACCAGGAAAAAAATATGGCCAGACAGTCAATTGGGACAGCATGACATACCACTGGAAAAAATGACTATCGAGTAGAAAATTATAAGAAAAGTAAAATCATTGTTGAAACCAGGTTAGCATACCCTGCTCAAATTATATCTGATTCTCTAGACACTTCTTTTGGAAGATTCCCCAAACAAAAGCACAGGAATTGCATAAATGGTTTTCCAGGCCAACCTTGCTGATTTAGTAAGTTGCTTGTACTGTTTCTCCAAGTAGGAAATCCAGGAAAATTCCTAGGGGTGGTGGATCTTGGAATGCCATCAAATTATTAATGACTGAAGTCACCCTAGTTAGCAAAATACTTCCTAGTTGTTTTTAAGAAAGGGTGACAAGTAAACCAGAGGCTACAACAGCAATAATGATGGCCAGCCAACACTCCTGGTCCTCTGAATATCCACCATTAGTGTTACTTTCCTTGCTTATTTTTTTAGCCGCACTACACTAGTGTGGTTAACTTCTCCCTCCTTGGCTTAGAAAAGACAGAGATAGTATTTCTCATTTCCTCTTCTTAATAGCTTAGTACTGTGAAATAAGTATCAAGATTTGGGGATAGATAAATTGAGTCTTTAAATACTGATGATGGATAACATATGAACTAAATAGCCACATTGCAAATTATTCACTACAATAACCTCTCACAGTTAGTATTTTATATGCATGAAAAAATGCATTAGCTCCATGGTGAAAAAGTTTTACCTTTTTAATGAGTAGTGGTTCTCTAATACCTAGTACATGGTCAAAAGGAGCATGCAGCTAGTACCTATTCACTGATAAGATCCTGACATTCTAGCTCAATGTCATGGTTCTGAATATATCAATATTTTTCAAGTCTAATTTAAATATTTTGAATCAAAATTTAAGGGAAAGAACTCCCAATTTTCAGTCTCATGTACTGGCTTTGTGTCAGATTGACACACTTTATACTAAATATGTCCATTTATAAAAGTTTATGACATTTTTCTACATTTAAAAATTTAATAATAAAATTCATGCCAAGTTAAAGAAGCATAAGGAAACTCATTTGATTTGCCAGGGATAAGTTTATTAGCATTTTCCCAATGAGTATCTTACTTGTTTATTTTGGATCTTTTTATCAGAGATAACCTTTTCTGAAGACTTATATGCAAAAGTGTGGCCTGTAAAAGTTAACTTATGTACACAAATGCAAAGAAAGGGATTAAATGAGCAAGAGAGACTGCTAGAAAACAAAAAGTGTCACCAATAGCTTTGACATAGTCAGCCTCCCAAAAGTGTCATTTAAGGGATTTTAACCATCTCAAGATACAGCCCCCAAAACACTAAGTATGTTACACATGATGCAGTTTCTGCTTTCAAAGTGGTCAGAGAGTATCTGTGTATTGATTGAATGGATTGAGAAATGGGATGTGTGTTTTGGTTTTATTATTATGAAGCATGTCATTTTCATAGAAAAATGTAGATGACAAAGTAAAACACTTATTTAATAGTGACAAAATAGTAGAAATTTTCATGCAGAAATTTACTATGGACTAGCCTAATGTGAAGTGATTATTCTAAGCATATTCAAAGCATATTTTAAATTAGAGTTCACATGCAATACTACATACATTTGTATTATATAATATTATTGTATATATTGTATATATATTGCATGCATATTATAATATATACTATATATATTTTAGTACATGCATACATATATAGGGACAAGTACTGATTGTAGGTATTATTTATTTCAAATCAATGGTATGTAACTGTATTATTTTTTACCTGCTTTACTAAGAAATAAACTGACTTGCCAGCACCACACAATTAGAAAATGACAGACCCAAGATGCAAATTCAGGAAATCTTTTTTTCAGCATAAAATGATGAATCTAGTAGCTTTTTTTTTGATTGCCAGCACTGGGGCTTGAACTTAGGACCTAAGCACTGTCCTTGGACACTTTTTCCCCAAGGCTAGCGCTCTACCACTTGATCCACAGCACCACTTCCAGCTTTTTCTGAGTATATGGTATTAAGGAATCAAACCCAGGACTTCGTGCATGCTAGGTGAGCACTCTACCCCAAGGCTAAACTCCCAGTCCCTCTAAATGCTTTTGAATACACCAGAAGTGACATATTCAAATATACTTTCTCCTCCTCAAGGGTACAGTTTTGAACATATTAACATTTATACTTAATTTTGTTTTATTTTGTCATGCTTGAAGCACATTTGTTTTGAAACATATTCTTCTTAATATTGTTAGTAGTGGGTCAATAGAGGGTAGTTTTAATTATTTCCAAATCCTAAAAAAGAATTTGTTGCCACTGAGAGAGAATAAAAGACACTAGAAAAATTGTCTGATATTGTTACAAAGATGAAAAGATGTGACTATGAAGTAATTGCAATTTCATTGCATGTCTTATAAAATGATTTTTAAAAATTTCCAAAGCATAGTTTCAAAGTGCTTTTGAAGAAACAATGTGGAGATGGAATTGAAACTGCACTTTTTTGGTTCAAAAAAAAGTAAATAGAGAAAATTCTCAATTCAGAATTCAAAAGTCAGTTAAGAGTCTCTTTAAGTTTTTTGTCCAATAGAAATACTATGAATATACATGGAGAAGTACCATCTCATTTTCCACTAATTTATATTTTTAATTTTCTTTTTTTTTCTCAGAATCTGTTGGGATCGTACAAGTTTTATGACAGTATTGAGTTTGCATTATCCAAGTTAAAGCACAAAGTGAAAAGTTAGGCTTTCCCATCCCTGAGGGCCTGTCCATGTTGTAAGCTGAACAAAATGATCCCATCCTGACAGTGCAGAAATGGACAGATTCCAACAAAACTCATATGTGGCAGGGAGATGTCCCAAAATGACATACTTGGGCAAATATTTCCTACATGATCATAGGTTTTTCTTTGCAACACAACTCTCAAGACCTCTCCAAATGTCTCAGCTTGGTTGTGATAATTTTCTTTCATTTATCATTTTGTAAAGAAATCTTGACAGCTAATACTGGTACCTTATGCCTGGAATCCTGCCTACTCAGGGAGCTGAGATCCGAGAATAGAGGTTTAAAGGAAACCTGAAAAAGAAATTACATAGGAGTTTTATTTCTAATTAAACACACACACACACACACACACACACACACACACACACACACACACACACACACAGAGCCAGAAATAGAGTTGTGGCATCAACCTTCAGTTCAAAAGCTATAGGACAGTGTCCTGGCCCTGAGCTTGAGCCTCAGTACCAAACAAAAGTTACTGAAAAAATTCTTTTTTCAAATAAGAATCCCATTTGATACTTTTTTTTTCCAAATTCTTACAGAAACTTTTATTCTCTTGTGAAAATAAGACTTAGTTGGAAAAGTTAGAACTTAGTACCTTCATTTATATAAAGTTCCTATTTAGAATAGTCCATTTATATAAAGTTCCTATTTAGAAATAGTTCATATAATAAACCTGTTTGATTCATGCCCAAATGTAAAATTTAACTGTATTTTCTGTATACATTGAGCTCTGTTTGTTTTTCTTAGAATTTCTCATATTATATGATTTTTTCATATATTTTTATTGTAATTAATAGAAGGGTTACATTATAGTCACCAGCTAGAAGGTGCATTACTTCACAAACATTGATACCCTTTCTCATGTCTTGGTCCCCATTTCCCTTCCCCCACCTCCACCCCTCATTTTAATTTATTTTAATTAAAGAATTTACTAACATTCATTTTACATCATATTTCAAATGTCATGTTTACCAAACAAGTATTCAAGAAAGGAATCTCTATATACAATCACTGGTACTTAGATTTTAGAACATAATAAACTTAAGCTGAGGGTTTGATGTCATAGGTATATATTAATGTATGCAATAAAACATTATGTCTATAGAGTATATAGCCCATCATAGATTTTTATGTCTATGTTATTATGTTTATATCTCCAAGATCATGTCCATAACAGTGGGTACCCAAATATTGAATCGTGGCTCATGTACTGTTTGGATCTAATATCCACATATTAAGGATACCATGTACCTTTGTTCCTTTGGTCTTGACTTATCTCACTCAACATGACTCACTCTAGCTTCATCCACTTCCCAGCGAATGCCATTATTTTATCTTGTCTTTTGGCTATGTAGAATTCCAGTACATTTTTATTTGTGGCAAAAAAACACCCCAAATAGATTAACTTGATAAAAAATAAAACCAAGAGTCATGGCAAATAAGGGTACCTAAAATATTTCACTTATTTGTTTATTTGTTTGTTTGTTTTACTTGATTGAAAAATAGGCCACTTGTTCTCACTTCACAAATTGTGTTCTAACAATTTGTGTAATAAATACTCTTCAATGAATAATGGTCTGTTTCAAACAGTTTTTAATCTGTTAGGCAGTTATACTATTCAAATGCACAAGGTGTGAAAACCATCTGTTGGGATATAAACAGAAAAGTAATTCATAAACCAGTGTTATAGACAATATTGCCTGTTTAATATTGCACAATTTTCCTCCTTAGAGCAAATAATTTCCTTTACGCAGATATAAATATTTTATTATGCTGAAGCAATCTTAAATTCCTTTTAGAGAACCTTCACTAATTGCTAGGCTATAATTTTGAACAAGGTAATAAATACAGGTCCATATTTTGTCCATTTTGTACAGCTTTGTGATGTAAGAAGAGTGAACAAGAAGATAACTGAAGAGGTAAGCTGATAAGGATTTATTGCACTCATAAGTTGACACAGAGTTGGAATTCCCTTGCACAATTCTTTAAAGATAATTTTAAAAATCCAAGAGTCTGTGGCTCATGCCTGTTATCCTAGTTTCTCAGGAGACTGAGGTCTGCAAACAGTAATTCCAAATCAGCCTAAGCAGGAAAGCCAAAGAAACTTTTATCTCTAATTTACTACGAAAACAACAAAAGTGAATGTATGGCTCAAGTGGTACAGTGCTACCATTGACCATAAAAGCTCCAGCACACAGTTGGAATGCTCTGAGTTTCAGCCCCAAGATGTACACAAAAAATAAAATAAAATAAAACATAAAAAAAGATGTCAGACACTGGTGGCTCATGCCTGTAATCCTAGGTACTCAGGAGGCTGAGATCAGAGGATCTCAGCTTGAAGCCAGCTCAGGACTCCTTTATTCAAAAGAGTACTCACAAAATCCAGAAGGGGTGCTATGGCTCAAGTTGTACAGCTGCTGGCTTGAGACAAAGAAGCTCAGGGAAAGCTCAGGTCCAGAGTTCAAGCCCCAGGACTGAAAAAAAATTAAAATAAAACTGGAAGAATATATCTTATTATTCCAACCATAATCTTCTTTTTAAATGCTAGGACATAAATGAAAGTCACATCAAAAGATGGAAGATTTTTTTAAAGCTGTATTGATTACTTAGGAAGATAGAAATGATAATTAAAATTATCATTGCTAATATTTCTATTGCATGGAATATAGCAGAAGTTCCTATCAAATTCATAAGGCACAAGTCACAAACTATAGAATAACTTTAATAATAAAAGATAAATCTTATAATGTCATGATGGTAGTTCTAAACATAATAAAGTTGTATGGGACACATGTAAACGTATTTGTGAGCAAGTATGTGATGAAAGGAATTGTGTCTACACAGTAGTTGATACTAAAAAATACCCCACAAAAGAGTTTGGGGACTGAGAGTGCTTGCAGAGAATGCATAAAGCCATGGTTTTTATTCCTCAGTATCATTTACACAGAAAAAAACCTAGATGTGGTGCTATGGCTAAAGTGGCATAGTGCTAGCCTTGAGGAAAAGAAGCTAAAGGACAGTCTCAGGCCCTGAGTTCAAGCCCCAGGAGTGAAAAAAAAAAAACCCCACTCAAAACAAAACCTTAACCCCAGTTTTAGTTCATTGTTTCAGCCTCATGCCACTGTTCATATATCAAACATGCACGTATTAATTGTTAGACATCATTCTGGGAACAAGATCTAAGTGACTAAACAGATATCAGTTGGAGGATGACAACCTAAAAACAGTATTTGAACTCACAGAGTGATAGGGCAGTGATGTGGGACATAGTAAAGCATGGCAAGGGCACATGGTTCAGGTCAAGATGTCTTCTGGAGGAAGTGATGTCTAACTATGTGCCCTATTCTCTACCAGTCTCATCCAGTTATACTTTGGTCCCAACCTGCTCTGCTCCATAGCAATCTTGCTAGACATTTTTGTCCTCTGGAGAAAATAATTGAACACATTTCCCTTTCATTTCTAGTTTTCTTAACCATCCATTAGAATCCCATGAATGTGAAATTGTTCTGTGATAGATTCTGGGAACCACAAAACTATCATGACAAATTTTAGAGGAAAAATGCAGTGCAAAGGATAGACAACATGTAGACTCCTCTGACTTCCTTGTGGCCAGTTCACAATCATGTCTTCAATACTTTCAGAGTTGAAGCAAAGTTATCTACAAAGTTCTTTCTTCTGAACAGTTCCTTTGCCATAGTTACATAAAAAATGTTTACCAGGTCTTTCCATTTCTTTACAAATGGGGTGATATCATTCTTTCTGGTGGCAGCAAAGAATTGCATTGTGTATAAATACCACAACTTCTTGATCCAGTCATCTACTGAGGGGCATCTGGGTTGGTTCATATCTTTGCTACGGTAGATAATGCTGCAATGAATATTATTGTGCTAGTGGCATTAGTATGTCCTTGTTTCTGGACATTTGGGTAAGTGCCAAGTAGTGGAAATGCTGGGTCATAGAGGAGCTCTATGTTTAGTCTTTTCTTCATATATTTTTATTGTAATTAAGAGTTACATTATATTCACCAGATAGAAGGTGCATTACGTCACAAACATTGAACCTCTTTCTTATGTCTTGGTTCCCATTTCCTTCCCCCACCCCGCCCCTCATCTTGTTTTCCCCCCTTCCCTATCCTATTTCAAATAACCAAGTAAACCTATATACAATATATCAGATAACAAGGTAAAATACTGTAACCATATGAGATAACCAAGGGTCAGCAAAAAGATGAGAAATAATAGTACATTAAAGACAGCAATCACTCATTATATGGCTTTTGTTTCTATATCCTTTTGAGGAACCACCATACTGCTTTCCATAGTGGTTGAACGAGTGAGTTTACACTCCTACCAACAATGTAGTAGTGATCCCTCCTGGCCACATCCCTGCCAGCATCTGTTGTTATTAGATTTCTTGATCATGGCCATTCTAACTGGAGTGAGGTGGAATCTCAAAGTTGTTTTGATTTGCATTCCTTTTATTCCCTTTTTCTCTTTTCATATATTTTTATTGTAATTAATAGAGGGGTTACAGTTATATTCGCCAGATAGAAGGTGCATTACTTCATGCACATAGATACCCCTTCTCATGTTTTTGAGAGATGTTGAGCATTTCTTCATGTATCTATAGGCCATTCTTATTTCATCTTCAGAGAAGACTCTCTTGAAGTCTTTAGCCCATCTTTTAATGGGATGGTTGTTTCTTTGAAGATTTGTTTTGGAGAGATACAATTTTTTGAGCTGTGAATATATTTTAGATATGAGGCCTTTGTCTGTTGGCTAGAGCCAAACCCAAAGGAACATAGGCTCAATGGTTTCCCTCATTTGTAATAATTAGTCCACATCCAGGACTCTTCTAGCAGAGGATTACAATAGCATAAAATCTAGGTACATAAGGTCATATAGGATGAGATTAATGAAAGGATCTCTAGGATATGGAAACAAGATCTTTATGTCGTATGATGTTGTTTTTAATGTACTATGTTATTCGTTGCCTTTTGGTCAATCTCATATTGTTACTGTATCTGACTTTGTTACCTACTATACTGCATACACATTTATTTGTTTATTTGAAATAGGAAAGGTAAGCGGGGAAACAAGGTGATTAAAAGTGGGTGGGGGGGAAATGGGGATAAAAACATGAGGAGTATCGATGTGTGAGAAGTAATGCACCTACTATCTGCCAAATGTAACCGTAACCCCTCTATACATTATACAACAAAAATTAAGTTAAATTAAATTTAAAAAATGTTTACCCCCCAAAACAAGATGTTTCAGAATACAATATATCAATCTAGGCATGTAATTATGTAATGCATTTTAGAAAGAGTTCTATTTAAATGGCTATTTAGGCAGTAAAGTTTTTGCCCCTCTTTTATATATGGGAGATTGAAGAACCTTCCACCCCTCCAGTAGATGGCTGACACTTTGGCCAGTACAGAACACTATATGTGCAACATTCTTTCCTGTGTCTATGACTTTATCGTTAATTTGTAATCTATGCACAATACCGCACAGTAATTCTAGTGATTGTCTATAATAGATGTTACTAAGAATCGCTTTACCTTTTTCAGTTTGAGTTTCTTTCACATTCTTTTTTTGCCTTTTTGAGTCAAGGTCTTCTGAACTATCATGCCATGCTTCTTTGTTCTTCTTCATTTCACAGACAGAAATTTTATTTTTATTATACATTTTTGCAGTCCCTGCAGCTGATTGTTTTCATTTCTTACTATGAATTGCGTGTTCACTGCAAGGAAGCACTTTCTACCTTTGCTTTTCATATGAATATCAACAACACTCCTACTTTGGTGCTTTGGAGCCACATTTAGGTAAAATAAGGGTTACTGAAACATAAGCACTGAGACTTGGTGATGATCTGTTGGTGAGGGGCTACTGCTAAGGGATTCATGTTTGGGTTGTGAACAGCATGAAAAGGCTGGACAAAAAGATAGCTCACAATCCTTGTAGCACTGAGCAGGGTGGTACACAATTGCATCATGCTACCCAGAAGCCATAATCTTGTATTATTCATTTTTGAAATTTCCCATTGAGTATGAGACTATTGTTGAACAAGATTGAGTTTCTAGATATTAGGAAAATTAAAGATAAGAAGTGGTTGGATAACCTTCATAAACAGTAAAGGAGATTTTTAAGTTCTACTCTCTTCTCCCTATCACTCCCTCCCTCCCTCTCTCCCTTCCTTCCTTCCTACTTTCCTTCCTTCCTTCTTTCCTTCCTTCTCACTGTTTCTATAAACTAAGATTCTTTAATTTGCTGCATACACTTATAAACTTGTAGGGCTTTGTTTCCCTTTCCCTTTTATGGGATCACTCCTTCCTAGCATTTTCTTGAGCCTCTTAGGTGTTGGTCAAGTATCATCTTGTCAAGTGCTTATTCCATAGTTTGATTTTAAATTGACTATGTTTACTGGCTCTCTTCCTTTTCTTTACTGCTTTATTTTACTTTGCACCTCATAGTTTCTAAAGTACTATACATTTTACTTATTTTTATGACTCTCTCTTTCCAACTAGATCACACATTCCATGAAGCTAAAAGCTTTTGTCTGTCTTATTCTTTCTTGTAGCACCAAGTCCTAATAATCAATCCCTGGTCATGACAGGTGATAAATATTTAAATATTAAAAATTCAAATAGTTATTGCACCTCTGAATTCTTCCCTGAATTCTAATATGTTTCTTACCACCCATAAAATATATCTGCTTGGATGTCACACAATCACCTTCCTTATCCAAAATGTATTAATCCAAATGTTTCTTCAAATCTATTCACATACCCACTGCAAAGATTTTCACTCTCACCTGGATCTGTGTAACCTATTCTGAGTTTTCAGTTCTAGTTTCAGCCTTTTTTTCTTTTTTGCCTTTTTGCATTCATTTATTTTTCTATGCTTTCTTAAGAAATTGTTCTAAAATCCAAATTTCAAATTTTAACTTGCCAATCTCCACCTTACAAATTGTCTATGGTACTTTAACTCCCTTACAACAGCATCAACAACAAAAACTCTCTATATCCTAAGAAGGATTGGATAATTTTTCTTTGTCTCGCTTATTTCTCACTTATCTATCTCAAATCCTAATACTTTTATCTTCAACTTCAGGGTTGTCTAACCTCTTCTGAGTCCATGTTATCAGATATTTTCTGCATAACACACTTTTTCTCCCAGCCATGTTATCAGAGAAACTCTTATCCATCCTTGAGTATCAGATGGCTCTAGCTGAGTTTTTCCAGAAGCATAGAAATGTCAGTTATTCCTAACAAATACTGACTTAATACTGGCACTTTCTCAAGCTAGTCATGAGATGTAACTTAAACTGATAATTCCTTCATGTATTCTATTGGAATGTGAATGTCATGCAAATAGTTATCTTACTTGTTTTGCTCACACTTAGTTCAGTTATCTTTCTTATCTGCAAGAAATTGGTTCTAGGACCACAATGAGTAGAAAATTTTCTGGGGGTGCTCAATGTTTTTGTAAAATTAAGTAATATTTGCATATAACCAGTCTTATCATTAATGTTTATTCTTTGATGTGTTTTTAAATTGATGCATAAAATATAACAATTACAAATGATAGTTGGTCAAGTTGACATTTTGCTACATATATTTATTGTGCAATGTTTAAACCAGGTTTAAATTTTCTCTAATATACATCACTTTGTAGTGAAAACTATTTAGAATTATTTCTTCTATTTTTTTTCCTATTCTTGGCCAGTGTCTATTTAGTTAACAAATTTATCTTCTAGGTTTTTGAAATGTCCATTACAACTATATAGTTATGCAATAGCACCATCATAGCGTCCCTGAATTGTAAGTAATATTCATTGCTGAACATTTCTCCATCATGTATATATTGCATACTCTCTGGTTATTTAAAGTAGCTGATACTGATACAGCCCAATTGTTATTTGGTTGTAATATTTAAGTAGTAATGACAAGGACAAAGTCATCTATGACAAGAGATATCATTTGTACAAAATATTTTTATTCATCAGTTAATTAACTCCACATAAGCAGAACTTAGAGCTACAGAGAAAAGGCTACTAAATAAAGGCAGGGGAGGGAGCATATCAGTAGAAGTGGAGGTTATGGGATTGCATGTTTTTTTTTGTCTTTAAAAAAGACAGACTAGATTACCCATGAAGATAAATCACTTTGTCTTAAAATTTTGATAATAAAGACATTGCTAAATATACAGAAAATATATCAGTAGTTTTCTTGTGGTCACTGTCTTTGTTTTTATTTTTTTAATTTAGCTCTATTGTGAAGGTGATGTACAGAGTGGTTAAGTGTCATGGATCAAGTAACAATGTTATCTCTTCCCTAGTTTTCTCCCAATTTTTTCCCTTTTAATTCTACCAAAAAGTTGCATAGCTAATTTTCAAAATAGTGTATTGTGATTATCACTGCTGAATTAGTTCCTTTGTTCCACCATTTCTTTGCTGCCCCTTCCCCTTCCCAAATCAGATAGTTACAAACAAGACAAAAGGTACAAAAATCAAAACAGTGACAAATGGGGGAAAAAAAACAAATCCAAACAGCACGAAAAAAACCTCAAAAACAAAAATTAAAAAATCTCTTGTTCTCATTTCTTGGAGTTCATTTCACTAAACATAGCTATTAAACCTTTCTGATCCTCTTCTGAGATTATCCTCCTTTGTTCTCACTACATGAATGATGAGAATCCTATATAATAATATCCAAGTGTAATTTTTTGTTTTCTTTTAATCCATTGTGTTTACTTGTAGATTTATTGGCACATTCTAATTACTACCAATGAGGGAAACCATGAAACCTATGTTTCCATGGGTCTGGCTTACTTAATTTTTTCCAATTCTTTCGATTTTCTTATGAATAGTACAATACATTCTTTCTGATGGAAGCATAGAATGTCATTGTGTAATTTACTACATTTTCTTAATCCATCAAGCCTCTGAGTGGCATCTGGATTGATTCCATATCTTTGCTCACGTAAATAATTCTGTAATGAACATGGTTGTGCTGGTAGCTTTAGAGTGGCCTGTTTTGTGGTCCATTGGGTAAAGTGTTCATGGGTGAAATTGCTGGGTTATAGGGTAGCTCTATGTTTTGTCTTTTGAGGCACCTCCATAGTGCTTTCCAGAGTGGTTGAACAAGTTTACATTCCAGACAACAACATAGTACCATTCCCTTGTGTCCACATCCTTGCAAGCATCTGTTACTGTCAGTTTTTTTTTTTGAGAATGACTATTCTACCTGGGGTGCAGTGGAACTTCAGTGTTGTTTTGATTTATATTTATTTTATGGGCAGAAGTGTTAAAACATTTTTCATGTGTCTAATGTCCATTTTTATTTCTTCTGAGAAACCTCTCTAAATTTACGTTTTCAGCCCAGTTATTAATTGGGTTGTTGTTTCTTTGAGGGTTTTATTGGTGGAGGATTAATTTTTTGAGCTCTATGTATATTTTAGATATGAGGCCTTTGTTTGATGCATAGTTAGTAAAGATCTGTCATTCTATGAGCTTTTTATTTATGTTGTTAGTTCTGTCCTTTGTCGTAGAGAAACTCTTCACTTTAATGCAATACCATTTATCCAGTCTTTCTTTCACTTGTGATTTTGGATCTTAGGAGCATTTTCCTTACCCCTTCTTGTAGCGTTTTCATGGTATCTGGCCTTACATCAAAGTCTTTGATCCATTTGGAATTGATTCTGGTGCAGAGTGATTTGTAAGGATGTAGCTTCAATTTTCTGTATGTATATAGCCAATTCTGCCATTTGTTGAGTAGTCTTTCTTTCTTCTATCCTGTCTTTTTGACTCGTTTATCAAATATTAGGTGATTGTAGGATTGTAGGTCCATTTCTGGGTCTTCTATTCTATTTCTTTGGTCCTCAAGCATGTTCTTGTTGGTAACTGTTTTGTAAAAATCCCACTGTGTTCTAGCCCATCGCAGGTACTAAGGTAGTATCATAACATATATACCTGTAGTATATTTTTTTCTGAAATCAGATAAGAGGCAATCTTTGCTAATGTACTGATTGTTTATTCAACAAGTCTACCATATTGGAGGGCCAGGAGTGTAGAATAGTGGTAGCACCTTCCCAGTAGTGAAAAACAAGAAGGCAATGAAAAAAATACACATACTGTATTTTAATAAGCACATTCAAAAGTCCTCTTTGCCAGCACAATATCCCTCTAGCAAGCTATTCAACAGGAATTTGAGACTTACTCCATACAAAAAGTTTTCAGGGGTTTCCTTAATGTTTTTAATCAAGTAATTCTAAAGTAAGCAGATTATCTCAACTTTCTCATTTTTTCAAATCACTATGCAATTGCTTTTATCTTCAGGAACATAAATGACTAGGAAATCAGCCCACAAGTTGCTAATTCTTTGCTAAATGGATGTTTCTCAGTTGCCTAAAGCACAGTTCTTATCTGCTTTTGACTTTCAAGGATATACTGGCAAATATCTCAACTATCAGTCTGTGTGGACTGGGAGATTGAGTTCCAAAAACAAGAGTAAACTTCCAAGGATTTGTAACCTGACAAGGGGTTTACTGTTTCTCCATTTTCCTCAAGCTGCAACAACCTCTGTGAAACAATATTGGAAAGTCTTTTGAAGAAAAAAGGGTGGACCCAGTTTGAGTTTGAGAAACTACTGCCAAGAACATGTGTATCATTTTTTTTGTCAAATTATTATTGCCATCTTTCAGAACTCTGTTGAGGATTTGGGATTCATCACATTTCAGAGTCTGCCACGTGTTACAATTCTCCTCAGACCATGAGATAATGTAGAAGGATAGAAAACCATCTGGTATTGTTAGAGAACTTAACTTAATCTCCATGCTTATGACAAATGTGCTGATGAGGAACTCCCATATATTACCAGCTAGAACTTTTTCCCCCGCATGCCACATTGGCAAAATTAAATACATACTCAAAAAAACAAAGAACAACTGTAACAAAAACAATGTTTAAATCAGAAAAATTTACATAGGAACATGTTATTACTTATTTAGCTTATTGTGTTTTGAATTCTTTTTTTTTGCAATAAAACAAACCAAATCATGTGTTAGCCTGTTTGCCTGCCTGCCTGCCTTCCTTTCTTCTTTCCTTCCCTCCTTCCTTCCTTTCTCCTATTGCATTTTCCTATGATGCCCCAGAAACAATTGCAAAATCATATGTTTCTAGTTTTTGCATCTTCATATTAATTCTCAGAAGGAAGCTAATTCCATAGAAGAAATCATTATTTGAGGCTTTTATTTTGTTGTTCCACACACACACACACACACACACACACACACACACACACACACACAATGTAATCTTGATATGTAAGCAAATGGTGCCAAATGAGAATGAATTTCCATGTCATAGATTGCTTATATAGGTTCACTATAGTTTAAACTGGATGAGGAATGGAACATCTGTGGTGGAAACAAAAAATGAGGATGAAGGGAAGAGAGACAGAGAGATATTTTCCCCCCATGGGATCTGGGTGCTGTCCCTGAGCTCTTCAGCTCAAGGCTAGCGCTCTACCACTTGAGCCATGGTGCCATTTCCGATTTTCTGGTGGTGAACTGGAGATAAGAATCTCACAGACTTTTGTGCATGGGCTTGCTTTGAACTGTGATATTCAGATCTCAGCCTTCTGAGTAGCTAAGATTACACATGTGTGCCACCAGCACCCAGCTTACAGAGAATTTTTGACTATATGGTAATGAATAATTTTGTCATTAAAAGTATATAATGTTCTATGTACTTAACAGTGAATTAATGTAAATTGAAAAGAATATGATTAAACTTTTTAAAATTCTGACATAGTTGCAATTTAATACTTGACTGCACAAATCTTAAAACTATTAGAGAAAATTATTTTCACTTTGAGCTGGGGAAAATTATCTTACAAAGTTCTAGAAGGATGTCATTAAATTTAAAACTTTACTCTTCTCAATTAGTGTATACTACTTGTACAAAGATAGTTTATCAAAATACCTCCAGGCATATATATATATGTTATTATGGAAAAATTTACTTCCCTATTATTTGTCTTTTTTCATCAAATTTATGCCTTTTGGCAACACATATAAATTTAAAGATTACATATCAGGAAAAATATTTGCAACTCACATAAACACAAATATTTTTTTGTTTGTTTTTGGCGGTCATGGAGCTTGAATTGTGGGCCTGGACACTGTCTCTGAGCTCTTCAGCTCAAGACTAAAGAGATATCAGCCTCTTGAGTAGCTAGAATTACAGGCATGAGCCACTAGTGCCCAGTCACAAATGAAAATTTTATATACATATATACACATATATAAACTTGGTAAGATTAAAAAGTAGATTTTAAAGCTCTGAAATTTTACAAACTTTGTCTTCTGATGCTTATGAATGGTAATAGGTATGTAAACCTATTAAAATAGGAATTGAATTACACTGAACATAGTAGATAGTAAACTTATGGTATTGTTAAAGATCATAACAATTAAATTTTTACTATTAGTATAACATATTTGAAAAAGTTTTTTATTTTCTTATAAAATTATACATATACAGTACTACCCATTGATTCTTTCCCTAGCAATTTACTCAGTAACAATGAGAGCAGGTCTGAGACTGATCATAGCTTTGTCATAATTAATAATTTGAAATAATTTATGCTTCCATTAGGAGGCTAATAGCTAATCATTTTTGAAATTTCTGTGGACAGCAAACTACTCACCAATGTAATGAATGAAATCATTATAGTAATAACTAAAAAAATGCACATCAGAATGTTTACATGGAAAGAGTTCAAACTTCGAATTTCAGTTACCTAAATTTGCATGAAATATTATCTTAACTGTCATATTAGAAAATAAGTAATTTGTTTTCTAAGATGGAAGGTATCAGCAGAAGTAGAAAACTAGATTGAAAGGAGACACAAGTATGTTTTGGTGCTGAAACAAATTCATTACCTAGACTGTGATGATGGTTACAAGAATATATTTATATCTGAACATATTAACTTAATTTTATTATCTGTGGTTTATTTGATATGCTCAATATCCCTACTTAATATCATTTTCAAAAAAGAATAAACATCCACGCAGTAAGCAAAATGACGGGAATATGATCAGAAGATGGGAGATTTCTTGCCAGAAGTAATGTGGTAAATATTACTATGGTTTACACAGAAGTGCTCTGAGGGACAGGCCTACAATTTGATTGGACCAGAGAGACCTTGTCCTGGTCTCTGCATCAGAGCTCATATTTCTCAACCACAAAGTGCAAATGTTTTAAATGCATTGAGATTCAGGCTAGTGCCTAGTTGTAGTCTGTGAAAGAAATTCCTAAATTCTGTCCTCATTTGGTTATTTGCTTTGACAATATAGTCATTTAAAAGTGTTAATGATTAATATATTTGCCAGAACAATAAAGCAAGAAAAAGAAATGTTAAGAAAACAAATTTGAAAGGAAGGAGTCAAATTTGAATATATTTTAAGACGGTATGATCTTAATACTTAAGAGATCCAAACAACTCTATTAAAAGACTTTTAGCTCTGATAAGTGCTTGCAACAAAGTAGTTGGTTGCAAAATCAACCATCAATAAACTTGCTGAAACTCAGGAAAGCAATCCCTTTATAATAGCTTCAAGAAAATAAAATACCTAGTCATAAATTAAACAAGTTATAAAATAATATCTAGTTATCAATGTTTGTATTTTTTGATGATAAATGAATTTGAAAATGTTTACATATTCTTATTGCTCATTGATTTGCATGTCTTCTTTCTATTCAGAACCTTATCAAATTCTATATACTTTTTTCCCTATTATTTAGGTGTTGGTGTTTGGGTACAGACTCTAACTTTGTTTACAGTTCTTCATAAGTGGTTTCTGTTTAATTTTTCCCTGTAACAAATACCATGTTAAAAGCAATCTTGCCCATAAATTATGAGAATCTCAGGGTAGGAGGGCTTGTTTTATCCCATTCTCTGGAAATATGTCATTTGATGATTATTAAATCCCTTCAGTTTCATTCATGTCCTCAATATTATTTATTGGGATTAAATTTGTTCAATGCTTTTTCAGGATAAAACCATGAAATAATTTCTTATAGAGTAAAATGCATTATCTTATATTAAAATAAGGCTACTTTTAGAAAATAATAATATGTTATCATAAAATACATATTCAAAGAAGCCAATTGTGGAGAATTTCATCACATCAGTTATTAAAGATTCATTTTCTATACTAAAACTATAACTCAGCCACATGCCAATTTTAAATATGGAAGTTCCATATTTCTTACAAAGCATTTAATAAATTTGCATGCCCTAATGAATTCTTAGCAGCTAATTTACTTAAGGAAAATGGATTTTGAAAATATTTTTCACTTCAAACAAATAAAATTCGGGATATAATGCCTCAAAAAAGCAAATGTTTTTAGTTGTTGGGAAAGGTCGTGGAAATTTGTTACTATCCACATATTTCATATCGAAAAAAATTACCTCCTTGAGATGCTTTGCCTTACAAATGTGTAAGAAATATCTTCATGGCAAATAGAAAATAATGTACCAAAGATGTTTATGTTTTAATTCTGAAACATATGAATATGTTGGATTTCATTACTAAAGAAATTAAGGTAGCAGATGTACTTAAGCTTACTAAAAGTTAGCTGACATTATAAACAAGATTATCTGATTGACCCTAATGTAATTACAAGGATCCTTATATTTAGGAAACTAGTGTCAAAATAAAATGAAGTGAAGGAGATGCAATCTATAGTGGACACTTGAAACAACAAACACCAAAAACTCTCAGACAACTAATTGGGGACTCTTTAAGAACCAGATAAGAACGCAGATTATGTGTACCTTGATTTTGGCAATGAAGCTTATAGGCTCCATCTGATCTTTCGAATAGTAACCTAGAAAATATGTATTGTTCAAAGCAGTAAATTTGTGGTAATTTGCTATAGCAGTAATGAAAATTAAATAAAATCCTCTAATGACAGTCAGCATAAAGCCTGGCTCTGCTTTTCAGAAATTTACAAGCTAATGAAAATGCCATATTAGACATGATCATACTGAAAGTCATTTTTACTTAAATCACTTATCAAACTAAATAATTTCTATAAAGCATGAGTTTTCATTGTCATTGCAAATTAAAACTGACAAGCTAAGAAGAAAGGAGACAGAAATGATAAGTATTCCATATAATTTCAAAACAATTTAATTTGCTGAACAATGAGAAATACAGGTAACTATTGCTAGCATTTAACAGTGTTGAGCGAAATAAACGTGTTTTTTTTTTTTTAAAGAAAAATAAACCTTCCTATTATCTGTCAACTGGACTTGGAACTGCTCTTGTGGCCATTGAATTTTCTTTAGCACTTCCATAAAGCTTGTTTTGTTAAACTCAACATTGTTATTACTATTTTAGTACTGTGATTGCCTGTAGAAAGCTTAGTTAACTTTGCCATGTTTTATATCAAAGGAAAGAGGAATACTCAGATTTGTAAAATTCTCCAACTTTTTTAAAACTATGTGGTTTATCTTGGAACAGGGTATGTGTTTTTGAAACACTATGAATAATAGCAAAGGAACCCATACATGATGTCCCCGCCCACTTGTCATCAGCACCAAAAACTGTGACACGCTGGATGGAAATATATTAACCTCTCATTTTTAAATTCAGAAACCATGTCTTGCCAACATTCCTAGCCCATACTCTACTTTATATAGCTCCTGTCTGCCAATGAAATAGAAGCCATTACCCAGGAATTAAAAATAGTAAGAGGTATTAGAATGTGGAACGGTGTTACTGGGGAAAATACTGCTGATAAAAATTATTTCAAAATTTAATGTTATATGTAGGACACAATTTTTTTCCTTTTTTGTTCTACTACTCAGTCTGGTGCTTTGAGTTCTATCACTTGAGCCATGTCTTTAACTCAAATTTTTGCTGGTGAGTTTAGAGAGGGTGTCTTATAGTCTTTTCTGTCTGTGCTGGTTTCAGATCATGATTCTCTGTATGTCAGACTCCTGAGTATCTAGAATTACAAGTGTGAGCCATGAGGGCTTAGAAATGTACATTTTCTTTTTTTGTTTTATTATAATTAGTAGAATGGTTACATTATATATGTTAGATAGAAGGTGCATTACTTCACATACATTGAGACCCCTTCTCATGTTTTTGAACCCATTTACCTCCCCACCCCCTCCCCTCATCTTGTTTTCCCCCTTCCTTCAAATAAACTCATAAACATATATACAATATACCAGATAAAAAGGTAAGATACTGTAACAATACGAGATAACCAAGGGACAACAAAAGAGATGAAAAATAACAGTACATTAAGAACAACAATCACACATTATATGGCTCTTGTTTCCATATCCTGGAAGTCCTTTCATTTAGCATCATCCTATATGGCCTTATATATTTGAGGTTTGGCTGTGTTGTAAACCTCTGCTAGGAGAGTCCATACTAATTATGACAAATGAGGGAAATCACTGAGCCTGTGTTCCTTTGAGTCTGGCTTACTTCACTTAATATGATTTTTTTCCCAAGTCTTTCCATTTCCTTACAAATCGGGTGACAGCAGCATAGAATACCATTGTGTAAATACCACATCTGTTGACCCAATCATCATAGTTGTATATTCCATATTTACATGTAGGTCCACATATATTTATATAATTTACCAATCCCTCCTGAGATGTGGGCCTCAAGCAATTACTTTCCTAATAAAATATGGTTTCAAACTTCACAATTTACTTTGTGTAGCAAAGTTAAATTAATAAATAAAACCTAGTGTTTAATGTTTTCTCTATGTTTTCATTGAGGATAAGAATTTAATAACTGAGTTCTATCTACTCATTTTATAGCTATGGCCATATCTGAGCCCTTTAGTATCATTGCCACAGGTTTCATTGTCATGTTTAAGTAAAGTTGTCAGTGTCATGACATTTAAATATTCTTGGTAGTTCTTGGTTATTCTATTTTCTTAATCATAGCCATACTGAATTGAAGTCGCATGTGTTATGTTCCACTTTCAAGTAAGATGAACTATCATGACCAATGGTAGAAAAATTATTGGAGAAAATCAGGATCTACATGGGTATCTGAGTACATGGTAAGGCAAAGTCAATGTCAATTTTGAAAACATTTTGAAAAAGTTATAGCGTAAGAGGATGAGGTCTGCAATATAAAATAGAACCCCTAATCTTAGAGATCAACCATCTCCCTTTTCACAATCTCTCCTCCTGTGGGGAAAAAAAAGGTAAATGCTTGATTGAATTTTCCTGTTTTCAGTGCAGTATTAACTAGGCTTATATCCTTAAGTATTTCATAAACAAAGGAAAAGATGAAAAGAACATTAACTTTCATTAGAAGATATTTCTCTAAGAATTTGAACTAGTGAAAGATAAATTCAAGTTCAAAGCTAGGAAAAATAAGTATAATAATCAAGTAACTGGCAGTTATCCACAGGAAAAGATTATTCATGAGCCAACAGGACTGGAGCGTTTAGAGGAGATGGAAGCTGTGGGTGGAAATTCACTGTCTACATTAAATAAAGTGGTTTTTGGCACGGCTTTAAACTTGATGTTGAATTCTGTCTGTACACATTTTCCTTCCCAGACAATTTCACTGAGGGCAGCGGGCTGGGGGTGGGGGAAAAGGGGGGGAAGCCAATTGCAGCAATGGTCTTTCAACTTGCCAGCTCCTTGGAGGAGGTTAGAGGCCCAGCTGAGTCTCATAACAGCTATGGAAAAAAGCACTCAGAAAATGGTCTGATCCTGGGAACATTTTACTCAGAGAATCAAAATGCCTCTACACTAACATGCTGACTTTGTCCTGCATACTTCCAATTGTCACCAACTAACCTTATAAATTTACATTTTTAAATCATGTTTTATCAAAATCACTATGGAATACTATTTAATTCTGAAAACATGTTATTCACAAATAGTTATTTTTTGTCTTCTTATCACTGGAAATGAAAACATTTAATCTCTTATAGATAAAGGACATTGGGAGAAATAATAACTGTTAAGGAATTAACAAAACCTTGTTTAATGGAGAATAATAGTAATATATTTGTGAATAGTAGAATTAGTACATACTTCATAAAATATCTGCCTTCATTTTCAAATAAAATGATAATATTTCATTTACCATTTAGTTAACATTATCAGTACTATGAATAGCATATGTCTTACTTATTTATATTTTTATTTTTCTGTTGGTACCAGGGCTTGAACACTCAGCCTTATGACTTTGCTTGGATTTTTTTTTTCTCAAGGCTGGCCTCTACCACTTGAGCTACAGTTCCATTTCTGGCTTTTTGGTAGTTAATTAGAGATAAGACCATCATGAATTTTCCTGGCCAGCCTGACTTTTAACTATGATTTTAAGCATAAGCCATCCACCTCATGCTTACTTAGATGTTCTATTTTTCCATATAGCAGTCATCATTTCTGTCATCTAAAGTATATAAATTTTCCTCTTACCACAAACATCAAACAAATAAATTTCTCTCTGCTTCAGTTTCCAAGTTACAAAATGAAGTTTGACTCTCATGTACTACATAAATAACACATATTAAAGTATAGATTTCTGAGAAAAATACTCTCAATGGACATATTATTATTCAAAGTAAATTGCCTGATTTTTTTTTGTAAAAACCATCTTCTCAAAATGATAGAGAATATTTATTTTAAAAAGAGAATAATATGGAAGGGGAAAAATGAGAAAAACAGACAAAAACAAGAAAGTGGATAGTAGAATGAAAGAGGGAAAGGATGTTTTAACATTACTTCTAAGTAAATGGGTATAAAACTTATCATTACGTTTCATATCCCACAGGGTTTCTGTACATTGTCCAAACCAAATAATAGATATAATTTCTACATATTTCAAATGGCACCACAATAATTTACATGTTCTTCAAAACTATCTTGTTCTGAGTTGAAGGCAATTATGGATTTAGAAGTTGGGTTGCTGAATAAAGATTAGGACTCTAGAGACTGAATATCCATCAATAGGACAAGGAAGTAGAAATACTCAAAACCCAAATTTCAAAATGTCTAGATCCCAATTTGGACATTACAACTTCTTTCATGTTTAACATGATTAGTTTACTCTGGAAGAATGTGAACACTTGAATTTTCCTTCATTGAGACTTTCAAATAAGATCTGAATGCTTTGTTTACGTACAAAATTGTTAGACATTAATCTGTATTAACTGATATACCTAGTGTAATAATCACAAATTACTCTATGAGATACAAAGGTCTCTGTTTTAGTGGGTGTGTGCACATATTTATGGGAGAAGGGGAGACTAAGAATAAGAGTAAAGAAGGACACATATAAGCAATCATTATTTGCATGTATAAAAGAAGAACTTTTTGAAACTGTTTGGAAAGTAGGGAACAGAATAAGGGAAAAATAAAGGAAGAGATTGGCTGGAATACTTCAGTACATGAGTAGGAAAAAAATCACAATGAAATCTCCCTCTGAATAATGCATGCTAATAAAAATGAAGAAAATCAAGGGAGACTTGAGTATCTTAAATGATCTTACATTTCATTGGCCAACAATCATTCTATAACTGTGCTCGAACATGAAGAGTTAATTCTCAAAGAAGAAGATACTGAGCAACAAATTGTCAAGAAATAGTAATTAGGTTTATTGTAGCTTTTCCTTTGATCACTAGTCATTCCAATTTCTTTTTTTCCCCCACAGGGAGCACATACTCAAAAATAACTTCAAAAAGACAACCCCAAATTCCATTCCAGTCATGGTATGGAACTTAAAATCTAGATTCTCTTGAATGACGGATAATGAGTTTCTTCATGTCTGAACAGGGCTTGCCTTGAACTAAAGCTAGAAAAAGGTAGTATGTGCTGCTTGCACAACCACAGGCACTTATGATGTGCAAGATAAACAAAGAAGACAATAAACATTTTCATTTAGACAAGGGAATCACAGGGGATTTCCTAGAAGATCTGATTCACAGAAGTTCTGAAATTCTACTGGGAAGAAATTAAAAGGATCTGTAGCCTGGAGACATGAAATGATCCTCGTGCTGACATTAATCCTTGGGAAAAACTCTTTCGTGAATGGCTTTCCATTTGTTTTCTCTACGTCTGGAAAAATATTACGTTTAAAATGTATTTATTTCTTTAACACAACTTAAGTGAACAGTGGGAGATGTTCAGTGTTACACTCTACACATTTCCTGGATGTCTAAATGTTCTTCTATGCATGAGAGAACAAGCTCCCAGAAGTACTGTTCTCTCAAAAACTTCATGCTTATAGCTTCAAAGAAAATCAAGTACCTAGGAATTATCTTAACTAAGAATGCAAAGGATATTTTTGATGAAAACTTTAAAACTCTGAAAAAGGAAATTAAAGCAGAACTGAGGAAATGGAAAAACCTCCCATGCTCCTGGATTGGAAGAATCATCGTGAAAATGACAATCTTGCCAAGGGCTATCTACAAATTGAACTCAATACCCATCCATATCACAATGTCATTCTTTAAAGAAATAGAAGAGGCAATCCAAAATTTCATATGGAATAATAAAAGACCCATATAGCAAAAATATTTCTTAGCAGAAAGAACAGTGCAGGAGGAATTTCAATTCTAAACTTCGGACTCTATTATAGAGCTATAATAATCAAAACAGCTTGGTACTGGCACAAGAACAGACCTGAAAACCAATAGAATAGAATTGAGGACCTGGATATTAAACACAGACCTATGGCCACCAAATCTTTGACAAGGGAGACAAATAAATAGAATGGAAGAAAGACAGCCTCTTCAACAAATGGTGCTGGCAGAACTGGTTAAGCACATGCAGAAAACTAAAGTTGGATCCTTCTCTGTCACCCGGCACTAGAATTAACTGCAAATGGATTAAAGACCTTGAGGTAAAAGCCGACACACTGAAAACTTTACAAGAAGGAATAGGAGACACACTAGGCCTCCGTGGCACAGGTTGAACTCAGTTGATGAGTGGATCAACAAGATACGGTAGTTATACACAATGGAATTCTATGCTGCTGTCAGAAAGAATGACATTGCCCCATTTGTAAGGAAATGGAAAGACTTAGAAAAAAACATATTAAGTGAAGTAAGCCAGACCCAAATTAGTATGGTTTTGTTTCAATTTTCATATTCATTATTGCAACCAATTGTTAATCTCCAAATTACTATGGGTAAGATAACAGAGATACAAGTCAATTGTCTTCTTATACTAAAATTGCAAATTAATGAAATAAAATATGTAAATAAGTGGAAAGAAAAGATATTTCCAGGTCTTTAGAACACCTTTAAGCTGTCAATTCTTTCCAAACTTATCTAAGCATTAAAAACATCCCAAATAAAATGATAGTTTTAAACTTTGAATTTTTAACATTGTCTTAGCATATATTAATTGTAGAAAAATAAGTTTTGTTTCATATGTCCATAGAATATATATATACATATAACATGTACACATATAATAAAACATTATTATTTTAATTATCTCTCTTGTTGCTTCTTGTCCCCTCTCTTTTTTCTTTCCAAGGAGTCTTCTATCTACTGTTATGTATTTTTTAATCTCGTGCCTATAATTCTAGCTACTCAGGAGACTGGGATCTGAGGATTGAAGTTTGAAGCTAGCCAGGACAGGAAAGTCTGTCAGACTTATCTCACATTAAACACTACCAATCTGGAAGTAGAGATGTAATTCAAGTGAAAGAGCACTGCTTTGAGCAAAAAAGCAAAAGAAAACTGCCCAGGCCCAAAATTCAAGCACTAGTACAAAAAAAGAATCTAGATTTTACATACAAGTGAACCTTTTTCTTTTCAAGTCTGTGTTGTTTTATTATGCTCCATTCGCTTTCTAGAAAATCACATATACCTATTCTTCTTCATAGTTTTTTTTTTTTTGCCAGTCCTGGGCTTGAGCTCAGGGCCTGAGCACTGTCCTTGGACTTTCTCAAGGCTAGAGCTCTGCCTCAGCACCACTTCCGGCTTTTTTCTATGTATGTGGTACCGAGGAATCGAACCAGGGTCTTCATGCGTGCTAGGCAAGCACTTTAACCACTAGGCCAAACTCCCGGCCCTTTCATAGTTTTTTTTTTATTCTAGCATGCATAATATAACACATTTTCTTTCTTCAGTCTTCCATTAATGGCTACTGTGAATAGAGCAGTAATAAACGCGGAGGCATAGATATCTATTGTAAGCTGTCTTTCAGTCCTTCAAGTATGTTCCCAGGAGCAGTATAACTATATCATATAATGTTTTTTAAAAAGATTTTAAAGGTTTTGAATCAGCTCAAGCAGCTTGGGAGTGGAGTCTATAGGGTTCTTTAAAGACAGAACCATGTCATCTGCAAAGAGGGAGAGTTTCACTTCCTCTTTCCCTATTTGGATCCCTTTTATGCTGGTTTTTGCCTTATTGCTCTGCCTAAGAATTCTAATACTATGTTAAAGAGGAGTGGAGAGAGTGAGCATCCTTGTCTTATTCCTGATTTTAGAGGAAATGGCTTTAGCTTTTCGCCATTAAGTATAATGCTAGCTGTGGGTTTGTCATACACAGACTTTATTATACTGAAGAATGTTCCATGGATTCCTAGTTTTTCCAGAGCTTTTAGCATAAAGGAGTGTTGGATCTTGTCAAATGCCTTTTCTGCATCTATTGAGACAATCATGTGATTGTCTCATGTGTTGGCCAGTATTTTTTTGAGAAGTTTTGCATCAATATTCATCAAAGAAATAGGTATACAGTTCTCTTTCTTTGAAGAAGCTCTGACTGGTTTTGGGATAAGGGTAATAGTGGCTTCATAGAATGAATTTGCCAAAGAGCCTTTGTTTTCAGTTTCGTTGAAGAGCTTGAGTTGTATTGGTGTGAGCTTTGCTTTGAAGACATTATAGAATTGTTAACAACATGTGTTATGGAATTCTATGCTGTTGTCAGAAAGAATGACATCGCCCCTTTTGTAAGGAAATGGAAAGACTTAAAAAAAATCATATTCAGTGATGTAAGCCAGACTCAAAGGAACTTAGGCTCAATGGTTTCCCTCATTTGTCATAATCAGTAGAAACCTTGGGCTCTCCTAGGAGAGATTTACAATAGAACAAAACCTAGATACATACGGCCATGTAGTATTAAGCTCCTCCAGTGATATACCAGTGAAAGCACCTCCAGGATATAGAAACAAAAGCCATCTAATGAGTGATTGTTGTACTATGTTATCTCTCATCTCTTTTGCTGTCCCTTGGTTATCTCCTATTGTTACATATTTCATCTTGTTATCTGATATATTGTATATATGCATATTTGGTTACTTGAAATCAGATAGAGAAGGAGGGAAAACAAGATGAGGGATGGGGGTGGGGGAGGGAAATGGGGACCAAGACATGAGAAAGGGTATCAATATTCGCGAAGTAATGCACCTTCTAGCTGGTGAATATAATGTAAGCCTTATATTAAGTACAATAAAAATATATGGAAAAAAAGATTTTTAAAGGAATCTCCCTATTGATTTATATAATAGATACAGTAAATTACATTCCCTCCAACAAAATATGTTTTTCTTCCTGTATCCTTGCTAACACTTATTATTTTCTTGATGAGAGCCATTTTGATTGGGCTGAGATGTAATCTCTATTGTTTTGAAGTTACATTTCTTGATGGTTAAGGTTCTTGAACTTACTGTACTTGCTGGCCATTTGTGAATTATTCTTTGAGAATTGTCTGGTCAGTTCACTTGACACCTTCCTGGGACTTATGCAATTTGGTGTTTGCTTTTCTATTTCTTTATATATTCTAGATATTTAATCCACTATCAAATAAACAGCTCATTAAGATTTTTCTCACTTCCTGTACAGTGTCAGATACTGCCTTTGATTGCAGAAATTACTCTTGTATATGCCATTATATAGATGTGCCTTAAAACTTCTGTAAAAAAGCAGAGTGCTTAAAATGATAAAGAAAAATCAGAGGAAAGAAACCAAACTTGAAACATTCTTAAGACTCAAGATATTAGGAAGCTATGTTGGTTAATACAGCTTGCTATTGTCTATAGGCCATTTTTGTTTCTTCTTCAGAGAAGACTCTCTAAGTCTTTGGCCCATCTTTTAATGGGATGGTTGTTACTTTGGAGATTAGTTTTGGATTGATTCAATTTTTTGAGCTGTTGATATATTTTAGATATGAGGCCTTTGTCTGTTGTATGGTTGGTGAAGATCTTCTCCCACTCTGTAGGCTTCCTAATTAATTTACTAGCTATGTCCTTTGCCATACAAAAGCTCTGCAGTTTAATGAAGTCCCACTTATCCAGCCTTTCTCTGATTTGTTGTGATTCTTGGTCCTTATTAAGAAAGTTTCGACCTGTGCCAAGGAGGTCTAGTGTGTCTCCTATTCTTTCTTGTAAAGTTTTCAGAGTGTCGACTTTTACCCCCAGGTAAAACTCCATTTGGAGTTAATTCTAGTACAGGGTGACAAAGAACGGTCCAACTTTAGTTTTCTGCATGTGCTTAACCAGTTCTGCCAGCACCACTTGGTGAAGAGGCTATCTTTCTTCCATTCTATTTTTTTGGCTCCCTTGTCAAAGATTAGGTGGCCATACGTCTGTGGACTCTAAGATTCCACCTCACTCCAGTTAGAATGGCCAGGATCAAGAAATCTAATAACAACAGATGCTGGAGGGGATGTGGCCAGGAGGGATCACTACTACACTGTTGGTGGGAGTGCAAACTCGTTCAACCACTATGGAAAGCAGTGTGGCAGTGCCTCAAAAGGCTAAACATAGAGCTCCCCTATGACCCAGCAATTCCACTACTTGGCATTTACCCAACCATCCAGAAACTAGGGCATACTGTAAGAAATTCTTTTAAGCAGTATAGTTAATTTTCTAAATACATACAAGAGAAAAATAAATTAAAAATTAAAAAGAGAATTGTCTATGTAATTAACCTCACCCTGGCCCACAGGGATTCAATAGCAGCTGTATTTAGACTGGTTTCTCTACTATAGTCAGGTTCTCTCCCTAAATCAGTAGTCATATGTGAGTCATATTATGGAAAGATGAAGCTAATATTAAGATGAAAAGTCAGAGGAAATTGGCTTTTTGAAATGCATTAAGATAAAAATTTTGACATTCAGAAGTGAAAGAAAAGCAAGATAATAAGAGTGTCTGAGTAGCCAGGCTTGGTGGCTCACACCTGTAATCCTAGCTACTCAGGAAGCTGAGATCTGAGGATTGTGGTTCAAAGCCAGCCTGGGCATAGAAGTCCTGTGAGACTCTTCTCTTCAGTTTACCATCAGAACATTGGAAGTAGTGCTGAGGCTGTAGTTCTAGCCTTGAGCTGTAGAACTTAAGTTCAGTGCCCAGGCCCCAGAGTTCAATCAACCACAACAACAACAACAACAAACAATAAAGAGTGGCTGGGTTGTCATTGTCATCTAGTTTAGTACTTTCCCTTCAAACTCTCACAGCCCAACAGCATGGACAATTTTGTATGTATGTATGTATGTATGTATGTATGTATGTATGTATGTATGTATGTAAAGAGTCATGTGCTTGGGGATTGTATGCATAAAGACAGTTGTTTTTTTTAATGTATTATGGATTCACAGCTGTTGACCTTCATTATGGTAGCTGTGACCCAGTTGAATTTCATTATTTTTCTGTTTCTATGTAATGCAATGTAACAAGCTTAATGGATTTAGACAATATCATCCTAGTAGGTAACAATTTTCTTTGTAGATGTCTTTAAAATATGAAACTGGTTTTCCACCCAGGGTATCACAAAGCTGAAATCTACTTGCCGCATGGTGGCATTCTCTTCTAAACTTCAAGGGAGACATTACATCTAAAGTGAACTGCATTGCAGTTTTAAGGTTGAGGTTCTCATCTTCTTGCTGTGAGCTACAGATTCTGCAAGTCATTCTGTTGCTTTGTCAACTTACCTCTGCCATTTTCCCATCAACATTGATATGTCAAATTCTTCTTGAATTTCTGACGTCCTTTTCTATACTCAGCCACAGAAAGCTCATAGTTTTAAAGGACTTTTATGATTAACCTAGGGCTACCTGAATAATTTATCATTCTTAGATTTCAGTGTTTCATACAACATAATTGAACCATGGGGATAATATCAAATTTATTGTCATAGGGATCAGAGTATGCGAATTTGATTTTTACCATGGAATTCTGCTTAACTTAAAAAAAATTAAAAAATATTTGGAATATTGGAATGTGATTTCTACAAGTTACTGGTTATTTCATACACATTAGATCAAAACCTATGAAAAACAATCTCGCCAACATTTAATATGTGAAAAATGAAATACAAATAAAAATGGAAAATTAATTATAAAGTATTTACATCTGATAATTTTATAAAAATGAGAAAAATATTTCAATTAGTTTGATGTTGAAAGGCAGTTAAGAGCATTTTCATTAGTAAGCATTGACTCATGTAAAAATAACAGTGATATTTGCTATAGAAATCACATTAACTGAAATCTGTATTGCATGGAAAAAAACTTAAAGCAACATGTTTATTTTTAATGGCATCTATTATATGGTAGTAATTGTGGATTGTAAAATAAAGCACAATTAATCTCAGAAAACAGTTTTTAATTATGCTGTTAATGTAATTACAATCCATAGATTGTCCAAGAAGATACAGCCATGGTGAGAGCTCAGACTACACTTCTATCTGTGATCCCCAAATTATGCTTTTTCTAGTAGCTCTTACCAACACTGACATCATCTTAAGGGCTATCATTCTGAGGGGATCCTAAAAATGAATCTTAGCAAGTTTAAATTAAACAGTCATTTAAAAAAAAGAAACTACAAGTAAAGCAACATTACTAACAATGGGCCTGCTTAGACAATGGGCCTAGTGAAGACGATTCTGGACTTGGAGTTTATAATACAAAATATAGGCTTTCACCTGCAACTGGCTGGAGTTGGACAACTGGTTGAATTTCTTATGATCTTAGCTTTCTCATTAAAAATTAATGTCCTCTGCTCCACAGATTCTTTTTTTCTGAGAATTTATTGAAATACATGGGAAGGTTCTGAAAAGCAAAGCCACATACTGAGTTGCTATGAGGCAAATCACACCATTAACAATTATAAAGCACTTTGGAAATATGGCAGATTAAACACATTGAAGTTCATAGTGAGACTCAAAAGAAAGATTTAATTTCATACTTTCTGTACTGTGAACCGCAAAATTTTTTTTTTATATCCCAGATCAGTGGCAACTGTAATCAATTCTTACAGTTCTTTTTAGTTGCCAGGGTTGTTTCTCAGGCAGAATAAACTTCATTCCATTAAGATCCGCAGGCAAGGCAGCCAACGTTTTTGGAATTATTCATGTGGTTTCTGGGTAATGGCTTTGTATCTGGACTTAACTTTAAAGAATACCCCTCCATCAAAACCAAAAATTCTAGACTGAGTTTTCAAAAGTATAAAACAAAAAGTTCTGATCATCACCAGGGGCCTATTTAATGATCATTTTAAAGCTATATTCTGTCAAGCAAAAAGTTGCATACTTTAGTCAGTAGTTACTATGTTAGATTATAGGACTAAACAAAATAGGACAAATTATCTTGACTACCAATTTAATAGATGAAGAAACTGGGATGTATACTTTAATTTATAGGTAAAGATCTCTAAAAGGAGGGAAACCTCCTTTAGTTTTAATGTATGTTCTGTTGCATCATGCAACTCATAGCACATTTAATTTTATTCACCAATTGGAAAATATACTCTAAATTGTCAAGGCTGAGAAACTGCAGCACTAATAACTATTCTCTAAGAGATTCTAAAATGGCTCAAATTAATTAGTTCATAGTTCTCAATTCTTGAAATAGCATAGCTTCTCATTTTTAGATGTATCTGTGAGCCAGGCTTCAGTAGCTCATGCTTGAAATCCTAACAACTCAGAAGGCTGAGATCTAAGAATTGTGCTTTGAAGCCATCCTGGAAAAAAATGTCCATGAAACTCCTACCTCAATTAATCAGCAAAAAAATCCAGAAGTGGACTGGAACTCAAACAGAAGAGTATCTGTCTTAAGGAAAAAACTCAAGGATGGCACGCAGACCCTGAGTTCAAGCCCCAATACACACACACACACACACACACACACACACACACACACACACACACGCACTCGCACACACTCATGCACATACAGAGATTTATCTGTGAAGTTAAGGGAGTCACATATGTTATTGTAGCTAATCAGGGGACTAAAATCAGATAACCACAGTTCAAAGCAGGCCCTGGCAGAAAAGCCCAAGAAAGCCCATATACAATTAACCAGAAAAATGATAGACTGGAGGCAAGACTCAAGGGGTAGAGTGACAGCTGTGTGTAAGAAGACCACGCAAGATCACAGTGCTCTGAGTTCAAGGACTGTTATCAGAACCAAACAAATAAGAAGGCTTATCAATGAAGTAAATATAGGACTACACTTTAAAACAATGTCTTTCAAATTTGTATATTAGAATTAACAAGGTAACTTTAATGAATAGACTGCTTCTTACTTACATAGTGTTTGATTTATTTCATCTAAAACATACATAGTCTAAGTAGGATATTTTATAAAAGAGACATAAACAAACATAAAGCTACTCCAAAATTTCCATGATGTACTCCAAATGGAAAACTATTGCAGTCAACAAAGCAGGTAGTGTTGGTAATAAGAAACTACTCTATCAGTGATCCTATTCTAGGGTATTTCAGAATATTCACACTACATTGTGTATTAATTTATTAATGCATTAGCTCATTAATTGAGGAGCTGGCAGGTTTTCTTACAAACATCTTTTCAAGTGTCTCTTGAATGTTGAACAATTTGCTAAACATTGGTAATTATAAATACAAATAGCAATACATCTCTTATGCTCACAGAAATTTGTGTCACATTTTGGTCACTTTCTGTCACAGTGACAAAATAACTGAGATAAATACTTTTGGGAGAGCTCCTGGTTTCAGAGAATTCGTTCCATGGCACCCTGATATCATTGATTGTGGACCAAGGAGAAGTAGTAAATCTTGGGGCTGTGCAGGGGAGAAACCTCATGGTGTTTGAGAAGCAGAAGGAATATGTGGGGGTGCCTGGGAGATAATGTGTGTATTTGAGGGTCATGCCCCCTGTGACATATTTTTCTCTCTGTGATGCCATCAAATCATGAATATTTCAATGGACTATCACATTGATTAAATCTCAGCCCTTATGTCTAATTTCTTCCCCAAAGTCTTACTTCTGTATCTTTCACTGAGGGATCAAGCCTTCAACACTTGAATTTATGAGGATATTTTATATCAAAATCCTAATAGCGGAGTGATATTAGAAAGCATTTATGTCATTAACAACTATAACAAAGAAGGAGCCGTGTTACAATGAGGTGTGATAGCGTTCAGAGGAAAATTGCAGCATGAGAGTTATATACAAAGCCTTCCTAGAAATATTCGTATTTGTTTTATATAATTAATATAAAATGACTATGTTAGTCAACCTGAGTGCTTTTTGTGATGACTACATAAAGCAAAACAGCACTTAGGACACACTGGTTTTCCACATTCAATCAAGATACATGAATGAAGGACACTCCCTTCCCTTCACTGGGCTGGAAATAAGTGATCTTTTATGAGTCAATTGGTGTTGAAGAGCTGTTAATAGAGTTCAAGAAAAATATTTCTGAAAATCCCTGAAGACACACATTTCATTCATGTTCCTTCCCAGTAGCATGCGTCCTTCCCTCCAACATAACAGAGCCAATTCTTGCCAACCTGTGGGGTGGAATCTGGAGAGGAACAAATGAGAACACCCATTTTTGCAAATGATGCAGAATCATTTAAAATATGAAGCCTTTGGTCATAAAAGGAATTGAAAATCCAATCTCTCGTGATCAGATTTGATAGACATAGGAAAGGAAAAGTTTTGAAGATTCTTGGAACAGATGGCACCAACAACTAATAAAAAATGTTTAAAAAGTGCACATAACTACTTAGTCTTTGATTTTATATTAGCAATAAAGTGATACATGTTAAGCTATTGATGATGTTTTAGGACATATTCAGCTGGGAGTTTAATGATTAATAAATCTGCATATTTAGTAGGTATAGTAGACACAATATTGAAAATGAACTATACAACTTTTTGAGGAGGGGTCTGGAAGGCAAAACAGAGAAAATGATTGAAGAGGTGACAATGCTCAAAAAGAAGTGTATTCATTTCCTGATTTGTGTAATGTAACCTCTCTGTACCTTACCTTTATAATAAAAATAAAATAATTAATTACTTTAAAAAGTACTGCGTGTTGCAAAGAGCATTTAATAAATATTTTAAGTAAGAATATAAATTAAATATTGATACCCATTTATAGCTTAAAATACATTTACATTAAATGGACACATCTATTTCCAAACAAATGGTAAGATGATATCAATAAAATCTAGCTATGTACAGCCTTCTGATTACATATTTTGATAAGAGGCCTATAATTTCAGGGCTTTTGAATGATTTAAAGCTGGCAAGAAAAACACAAATAGCACAACCTACTGAAAATGATGCTTTCTACATTGAGTTTCAAGTCAGCTTGGGTAGAAACACAAGACCCTACTCATAAGCTAACTAAAACAAAAAGAGCCAGTAGCCTGGATCAAGTGGTAGAATAATTGCCTAGCAAGTTCAGAACTCTGAGTTCAAATGCCAGTGTTGTCAAAATCAAAATTAGAATCAGATGCTTTCTCAAGTGTGCAATAAAACATTTCCCCAAAGAATGCCCATGATCCCTTTTGAACTTTTGATATGTAAATATATCCCTTTTGTATATATATATATATATATCACAACTACTAACGAGGAAAATTGAGATCCGTGTTTCACAGTGTGAAGCTAAACCAAGCAGAAAAGTCTGAGAACTTCTATCTGCAACTATCCAGCAAAAGCTAGGAACATGGCTTATGTAGCAGAACTCCAGCTTTGAGTAAAAAATTCCCAGAGTAAGCAAAAGCATAAGATGTATCATACCCCTTCCAACTTTTTTTTTCATAATTTAAAAAATTCTAAATTTCACCATTGGTTATAGGAAGCCCTGAAAACACCCAAAAGTTTTTTACTATAGAGGCGAAAAGAAGACAGTACTTGATAAGTTAACCAAAATTAAAAGTTGAAAATCATGTAATTGTAAAGTTGTCAATTATTCTGTCCAGAAATTTATTCCTAAGTAAAATCCAGTAAGTATCTCAGGGCTAAGAGAAATACAATGGATAAATCTAACCAAGGAAATATCATTGGTACTGAGAAAAGATTGAGATTTTATTTTCATCTTGAAGTTCATGAAAAATATTAAGATTTGAAATTCTGATGAGAGATCCAAATGAGACAGGTAGTATGCTGAGAAAATTGAATATTGATATACTTTTTAGTTCCACTGTACATTTATATTGCTCTAAGAATCAGGCCTTGGCAATTTGTTTCCTCAGGAGACAGTTGATTCCACCTTATCAGAATCTTACTTTCTGTCAACTTTGAACTCTTACTCCTGATCCTCCTGCCTCATCCTCCTGGTCGATTATGGGCATGCGCCACCACGGCCGACAACTTTGAACTCTTTAACAACTATTTTACTAGAGTTAGAGCATCACATTTAGAGTTAGGAAATGATAAGGGAATCCATCTAAGAAATCAGAACTGGAAGATGACAAAAAAGCTCATGTGATTAATATATGTGCTTTTAGTGATCATTCCAATGGTTCCTTTTGATAGATTGCTGTCAGAAGGTTAGGGTAAAGCATGTTGATAATGTAGAATATTTTGATAATAATTTCCAGAGTATGAATAAATGATTTACTGAGTTGTTATTTTTTAACAGAAGTAAAAGCTACCCATTCAATCTACTCTAAACATTATCTTTCTTTAATTGTCCATCCATCTTGGTTTATCTTTATGTATTCTTCTTTATGTATTTTCCTATGATAAACTTTAATATAATTTTCTTTTGACTTTATTTCAATTTCTTTACCGTATTCTGCTTCTCCTATTGTGCAGTTTATTCAGTTGTGTTTCTATGAGTCATATTAAGCTAGCATTTAAAGGTTTATCTATGTACTTTTGAGTAGTACTGTGAATTTAAATCAGCCATCCCATATGCCGAACATAACCATTATATATTCAAATGTGCCAAATTTTTATACATTAAAATATAGAAAAATTTGCATAGCTACTTATTTTGTAATTTTAGACTTCTCTACTCTTCAGTAATTTTGAAGTATGTATGTCTTGAATAATTCATTGCTAATTTCATAGCCAGGTGTTTTGTTGCACTAATCACAATAGCCAGGTTATACACTTACTGCAGGTATTCATCAGTATACAAATGAGTGAAAAAACTGTGAATATGTACACTATAGAGTTATATTTAGTCATAAAAAGAATGAAATCATGTGATTTCCAAGAAAATAGATGGAACTGGAAATCATCATGCTAATAAAAATTAAGCAGTGTTACAAAGACAAATATTACATGCGGAATCTAGGTGAGTAAAAGAGAAGAAAAGGAAGGAGGGAAAAGGGAAGTACCACAAAATAGCAGTAGGGACTGAATATAACCAAGATATGTTATATGTGTGCATGGAAATTTCATTTTAAAAATCCTACTTGGTATCATTTTTAAGAAAGAGGAAGAAAATAATTTCCTTAGCAGACTATAAAGTCCTTATGGGCCTTTGGTTATTTTACTGAGCACAATATTTACAATGACTGATGCAAGGTTTTGAGAACATGTAGCCTCAATATTTGTCTTTTGAATAAGTGGATGCCTAGATGGTTCTATTCTATTTTGGGGGGAAACCATTTTCTCTTTTTTAAAGTACTTAAAACTGAGTGTAAATGAATAATTTTCATTATTAAGCTTTCATTCATTCATCTATTTCAATTTGATCTCTATTGGCTATCGTACTCTTAACTGTTTTTACAATTTCAAGGTAGCTGTATACTGAGCATGCTTAAAAACCCACAGTGCAGATTTCCAACAGAAAATTCTAGACACAGAGGATGTTTGGCAGGGCAAGCAGTGGCTTTCTGCCTTTTTATGTGTCATAGAAAGAAATTCAGAGAAGCAAATAGCAGGAACTGTTTAATTTCAAATGTGTTTTAGAGATTATATGTAAGGGAAGCTACACTGGCGATAGTATAGTTATAAATAAGGAGTCCTGGGAAAGATTTGACACAAATGCATATTTGGATCAAAGAGCTCTGTTACACAAAAGACAGATTGTTGGAAAGATACTTTAGCCAGGAGATTCACTCTGTGGCTGTTGCTATTATTAATATAGAAATAGTATTGATGTAGAAATAGTTGGGAGAGAAAGAGAGAGAAAGAGAGAGAGGGGGGACCTAAACAGAACAAAAGGGAGAAGTAGAAGGAGAGAAAGAGGGCAAGGGAGAGGGAGAAGAAGAGGGGTAAATTTATATCACTCTAGTTATTTATGGATACACATTTGGACATTTTCATTTCAACAGGAAGGAATCCATCTTGACCCATGTATTATTGTGTTATCTTATAACACACAAAATATGTAACTCACTAGACAAATACTTATGAAAATGGTAAAACAGGGCTAGAATTATTTAAAAAAATTCCTCTATTTTTTTGCACTTGAATTGCTTACATGTCTTTTCAACAAGTTATTTTGGTAATTACTACAAGCTCATAATCACTGTATAACCCCAAATTAATTATTTTATTTTTCTTTATGTTTATCTCCTCTTTCCACTGAAAAATTCCCTTCAATTCTTTCCCAAAATTCTTTGTACTGATGTTCGTTGCAGGTGACAGACAAGTTCAGCTGAATAGAGAAAGAATTTTTGGTTGATATAATAGGCCAGAGGTGAAGAAATTTTTTAATCCACTGGCTTAGCAACATAATGATAGAATAATGATTTATTTGGATCTCTTCCTGTTGTTGTCTGTTCTTTCATCCTTATCTTAGTATTCCTCAAAATGAGAAGATTTTCCCCTAAGCAAACATTTGACAGTGTTTGAAACATTTTTAATTATCTTAATTGGAAGTGTACTAGCAGTAAATGATTTGTAGAAGCAAGACATGCTGTTAAATGCATTACATTCTCCCAAAGTGGAGAATTCTCTACTTCAAGTGACCCTGCCATTCCACCAAATATTTGCATTAGCTGTGAGGCTAGGCCATTCTCTATTCATTTTCCAACAAGGAAAGTAAAACAGGAGCAATTACCTGTAACTCATTTTGAAAGTAAGAATGCTATTTAGAACCTCTTTGTGTGTAATTTTTACATGAAATCATACCAACTTAATAAAGGACTTAATCTAATTGCTCTCAAAGAAGATGTGAACCTTATGAAAATCTAATAAAGGCAGTCCTACCCCAGGTCACAGGTAACTTGCTAATCGGCAAGGTTCCACTCCTCAATAATTACAAGCTGTTGATCAAACTTTAACTCCATGGAACTTTGGGGGATACTGCACATTCAAATTAAAGAACAAACAATATAGTAAACTTATTAATCAATACACCCATAAGGAGTTAGTTAACAGGTAAATTACCTGTTTTATATACATATATATAAAACACATTTATATATAGATTGATAGATGTAGATATCCATCTATGTAGCTAGGTTTCTATTCCTATATAGATATATACCATTTATATAGATATATAACACATGTATAACATTATAGATACATAATATCTATAGATATTTATTTATAAAATATAATATATAATATATATACACCTATTATGAGATGATAGAACTTTTTTTTTTTTGCCAGTCCTGGGCTTGAGTTCAGGGCCTGAGCACTGTCCTTGGACTTTCTCAAGGCTAGAGCTCTACCACTTGAGCTTCAGCACCACTTCCGGCTTTTTTCTAGGTATGTGGTACCGAGGAATCGAACCCAGGTCTTCATGCATGCTAGGCAAACACTTTAACCACTAGGCCAAACTCCCGGCCCAAGAGATGATAGAACTTTTTATGGATAGAGGCTGTTGAAATATGCCTGTCTTTGACAGGAATATCAAGTTGGTCACCATTTATCATCTCTTTCTTTGCTTTGTTATGTGCTCCCTGTCGTGATGCTATATGCCCAAATACACGACAGTCAGTGGATGATGGACTAAAGCCTCTGATAATTCACATAAACATTTCTTCCTTGAAATTTGTGTACCTTGGGTATTTTTTTCAGCCATAGGAAGATGATTAACAAAGATAAAAGACACAGACAGTATGAGATGAAATTGTATGTTGTGAAGTATGTTTGTGGATGAGCCTCTTCTCAGATTAGTTTCAGCATCAAGAGCCTGGAATTTAGTCATACCTTGCCACAGACCAAGTTTGTGAGGCAGTCAATGAGCCAGTGGCTTAGTTTCTATTTTGTGTTTAAAATGATTCTGTTAGAATGCTGTCAAATAGCTATTCCTTAAACTACAACACATGAACCAATAATTTGTCAGGTAGATATTGCTAAATGCCACAAGAGAAGAGATTACCCCAAATTTATGAATTTCATGGACTTAAATTCAATTTAATTTTAAGAAGTTACTTCCAGACATATTAATTTACTTACAGGATCACCAGTAAGAGTCCATCTAATGTAACAAGCAATGATTGAATCTACCTTTGTGCAGAGGATGATGCTATACAGTAAGAAATTGAAAACAGCTTCAATTACAGTTAGGTCTCATGTATGCATATTTATCTGTCACAGGAGAGTAAGTCTAGGAAAATGTATGGACATAGCATAGGTGGTCTTAGTCTGTTTTCAGTCTTATAACAAAATACCTTTAACAGGGTAACTTACAAATAACAAGAAAAAAAAATCCTTCTGAATGCCAGGAAGTCTAACAGCAAATATGTGGCTGATTTGTTGGCTTGATAAAGACCTATTTTCTTGTTTATAGACAGTACCTTCTAACTAGCTAACTTTGTCCAAGCTTGTAAAAGGGGTAGGGATTTGAGCCAGGAGTTTGGCCTAGTGGTAGAGTGCTTGCCTAGCACGCACGATTACCGGGGTTCGATTCCTCGGTACCACATGCATAGAAAAAAAAGCCAGAAATGGTGCTGAGGCTCAAGTGGTAGAGCTCTAACCTTGAGAAAATCCAAGGAGACAGTGCTCAGGCCCTGAGCTCAAGCCCATGACTGGCAAAAAAAGAGGGGGTAGGGATTTGAGTCTCTTTTATAAGAATATTATCTTGAGTAAATTTTCCTTGCCTGTCATAAAATATGAATAAATCAACTTATAAATAGAAAAAATTATTTTGGTTACTGTCCTTGGGCTTTCACAAGGCTAAGGTTCTACCACCTGAGCCACAGTACCACTCATAACTTTTTTTTCTCTGTATGTGGTACCGAGGAATTGAACTGGTGCCTGCTAGGCAAGCACTCTACCACTAGGCCAACCTCCAAGTCCTGATTAGTAGTTTTAGAAAATTCAGTCCAAGACTGTTTGGCCTCATTGTTTTTGGTTCTGTGGCAACTGATCACCTTATGGCAGGAAAGCTGGTGTGGAGTGTGGAAGCAGAGAGGGGAGACTTACATCCTCAATCCCGTTATAAGGGTGCACTTCCAATGACCTTACCTCCTTCTAGGCCCTGTCTTAGTTTATAGGTCCTCCCAAAAGAACCAAGTTATTTCCCAAGCCTTCTACATATGGGTTTCTGGGTAAAACTTCTTATTCAAACTGGGTATCAAACCCATTGATGAAGACCCCAGACTCAAGATCTAATTCTTTGATAAATGTATCAAATGAATTTTATGAGAATGCAAACATTCAGTTCATAGGATTTGCATACGATAATTTAGGCATTTATTTTAACCTGTTTTGATAAATTTCTCCAGTATAGAATTACTTCATAAACTTTTTTAATGTCATCTCTGGTGTTCTATTTTACATTTCAAACAAACATTTAGTGCATATTTCATTATATCTAAAGGTGCTATAGTAAGTTAGTTATTGCTGCAAAAACTAGAAAGAGGCTGTGGCTTTGAGGTTATCCACTTAGTGACAGCAGCGTAATGGTATAAATTGTAAGTCAGAAAGAGATTTTGTTAAACTTGACAGATAATTTTGCTTAATGGTAGATACAGTATGCAAGTTTATGTCCTTATCTGCCAACTATCACTAGAAGTTTAAAAATCCTTTCTGTTATGTAAACCTTAGGTTCTTGAAAGTAAGTAGAAAGGAATTTTTCAGAGAAAAACAGTCTTGGCATTAGCATTTTACTTCACATTAGAGAAGGAAGGAAAATATACAAACTGTGGTTTAATGAAGCTCCTTGCAGCTGGACATTTTGAGTTGGAAGGAAGTGAGGGATTAGTTGGTGATCTAGAAAAGACACAGAAAGTGAGGGGGTTTGATAAAGTTGTGCAGGGCAGGGTGGGATAGGGAGGGCAAGCTGGAATGAGACATGGAGCATATTGTGGAAACAGCAGTAAAAAAGTGTTGGGGTTAAGATTATGGTAAAGGATGAGGCTGGATTGCGACCAAATCTTTGCTTGAAATTAGTCTCCCAGACCAGACAGCATCAGAATTGCTGATATGCACACTGGAGAACACTGTTTCGAAATCATTAATATTGTTTAGACCCAGACACAGGATCAGAGTTAGAAAGGTCCCAAAAATTCTGTCTCCCAAATCATCTAAAACAGATGAGGCTTGTCTATGCTAAATATAAAATCTCCTGAGGGATCTTTTGCACCATCCAATGAAACTTCTGACTCTGATAGCCACCTTCAACATCTGTACCTTTCATTAGCTGCCTTTCATAAGGCAACCAAAAAAAAAAACCAATGAGCTGTAAGACATGATCATTTGCAACAAAGAGAAAATTTGACTATACTTTTCCTCATTTTATTTAAACCACCTATTCTGAATTTAAGAAATGATTTTTATTCCTTATTTGTAAGGTAGAGAACGCATTATCTTTGTACCTTTGCTATTCCACTTCAGGCTTTGATGTCTTGTGTGGATTTTTGTTCTGTTTTGCTTTTGTTTTCCTTTACTGTATTTTTGTGTGTTTTCTTTGTTTGGTACAGGGATTGCATTTAGGATACTGCGCTAGCTGGGCAAATACTTTACTGAGCTACACGAAAGTCCTGATTTAATGTCTTCACTAATGTTCCGAATAGCTCAGTTTTAATCAGAGTCCTGAACTAATTCTCTGTCATTATTAAATTCACAATAATTGTGAAGGATTAGAAAAAATTATAATGAAGTTATGATACTGTATTCCCAGTCATCTTGAATTGTTTTCTTAAAGTACTTTGTAAGATACATGAGGATGGAAAAGATAATTAATCAAGGGGCAAAAGCAAGCAGATTAGCAAGGACAGCTGAGTCCAAATCAGGACATGTGTTAAAATAGAGGTTCATACAATTTTATATTATTTCTTATATAATTAATGATATCCTCACAATTTAGTTAGGACCATTTCATTAGTTGTTCGTTACCAATTTTGCTTAAGTCTTAAGCCTGGAACTCTCTACTAGCACACACATTTGCCTCCTGAAATAGGATAAAGTTAAATGCTGGCTCCAAAAGTCATTATGCTACTTTTCATGGGAAGTTTTGAGAAGCATAGAACTCAGATATGAGAATAGAAAACTATTGTGAAATTGTTTTTCACTAATGATTAAAAATGGAATGATCCAGGTACCATGGTTGTTTCTCAGGAAAACCCTAAAATGCGGTTCTCCATTCTGTTCACATATTAAGCCTGCATTTTTCTACAAATCAAACCCTTCATGATTCTTAATTTCCCTTTTTCAATGGCACTGAATAATGGCTAAAGTAGAAGACAGAATGAGAATACAGTATACAAGACAGGTAAATCAGATTTGACCAGCAGAATACTGAGAATAGGAAAAGTTGCGCTGATTGATAAAATCTTATGTGAAACAAGATGCAGCTTTGAAGTGGTTCTGGCCCATTTCACACATGAGAAAGCTGAGTCCCATGCAAATTACAATTTTGGAGCTGGCAGACAGGGAACAGTAAGATCAAGAACACACAGATAAATGGTCTGAGATGGCTTCTCATCCTCGCATACAGGTTTGAGCAGCAATATTTACAGAAGAAAATGGAAATGTTGCCTTCTTTAGTGATTGAATGATGGACCTGGGGTAAGTTTGGTCATAATGCATGTAGTGAGGTCCAGGAGGTTAAGAGCTTGAAAGAACATTGTCTTTCCACAGTAGTGCAAGAAGAGACAATACCTGTCACAAATACAATATGGAGAAAATATTCTGTTTTGAAAGTAAGAAATACTTCCTTTGCATCTGTGGTGTTCTTGATTTAGCCTTCTCACTCCAAGGTTCCTTAGAATGAAGAGAAGCTTGATCTTCAATAGAATCCATCAACTCATATGAAGATGTCAGACAGCTTTTTCTACTCGTAGAGAGAGATATACCTTTGAAAAGGAAAAATAAAATAACAATTTATGCCAAAGCAAGAAATAAAAATACATCTGTTCTATTACAATAATATATTGGCAATAAAATAAAAAAATCAATCAGAACACAAAGGGAAAAAAGTGTTGGAAATAAATGAATGGCTACAAGGGTATGTAGATAGAGTTCATATCCTGAAACATGCTTCATGCAGAAAAAACAAAAACAGAAAAGTAAATGGAATTGAAAGTCAGAATAATCAAAGAGACAGACAAGTGAGAGAACAGATAGCAGAGCAAGAAAGAGACAGAATTTCTCACAGGTAATTGTGGGAAGAGCATACTGGGTAGAGAGGACTATCTTCTCAAAGGCCCAGAGTGAGAATGTGTCTGGCTTTTGTTAAGAGAAGCATAAAAGTCCCTTGCACGTGAGTTTAGTGCCACAGCTGAGGATGTTTAGATATTAGGTAAGAAAAGTAAGAGGAACTAGGTATTTTTGGTCCTTGTTGGCCATTATCAAGTCACTCTTAAGTGAGCAGGAGTGACTGGAGCATTTGAAGCAGAAAGAATGACATGATTTGACCTAGTTCATAGAAGGAAAATGCCAACTTCTTGTCTTGGTTAAATTATAGTTTAATAGTTTTGCTTTGCTCATGGGGACTAGATGAGCACAACTCATTTCTTTGAATATTAATACTGTCCCTCTGTTGTGTTTATCACACAGGTAAAACTGTTTTGAAGCTAAACTTTTATCTTCACAACCCAGTAGATACAAATTCAAGCATTTAATGTGATAGAAAACAATGTGAGATTGTTCTTCTTTTGTATTTTTGTTTCATTTTTAGATAATTCTTTGCTATTGTTCATACATGAGCCACTGATACCTAAACTGTAGCCATTTATTATTCATTTGAGTTTATAGATGAGTACAATACTAGAGTATTTACTTAGTGCTTACTAAATATTATTTATTGATCTACCCTTTTCTTCTTTCTGTATATAACCTAAGCGAGGCTTAAGGAGATTGAGACTTTTTTTTATTTCACACATTTAATACACTGATTCCCTCCTTATTTTTGATTCTCCATCAGGCTGGCTTGGGATGAACTTTTCTCCCATATGAACACCAACAGCTTGAGAAGAGGTGTTCCAAGGGAGGGAAGGTAGTCTTAACTTTGTGGGCAGTAGGACAGATCATTGTGGGGAAAGGTCTCTCTGCCTAAGCCCAAACATGCTAGACTCCCATAACTCTTCCACAGGTTGTGGTACATTGTTGAGGATTCTGTAGACAGTAAGTTCTATTTTTCTACACTATCCAGTCTTTCTTCAATGGGGAATAATTTTGTCTCTTTAACTTGTCTCCATAATTTTAGGTAAAGACAGATGATGCTATTTCCTGAGTTATACCATTCCCATTATTTTTTTTGGTCGTGGGGCTTGAACTCTAGGCCTGGGCACTGTCCCTGAGCTCTTCAGCTCTAGGCTACCGCCCTACCCCTTGAGCCACAGTATCACTTCCAGTTTTCTGGTGATTAACTGGAGGTAAGAGTCTCACCAGACCTCCAGGATATAGAAACAAAAGCCATATAATGAATGATTGTTGTCCTAAATGTACTATGTTATCTCTCCTCTTTTGCTATCCCTTGGTTATTTCATATTGTTATAGTATTTCACCTTGTTATCTGATATATTGTATATATGCTTATTTGGTTATTTGAAATAGGATAGGGAAGGGGGGAAAACAAATGAGGGGCGGGGGTTGGGGGAGGGAAATGGAGACCAAGACATGAGAAAGGGTATCAATGTTTGTGAAGTAATGCACCTTCTATCTGGTGAATATAATGAATCAATTATAACAAATTACAATATAATCTATTAATTACAGTAAAAATATATGGGGAAAAAAGAGTCTCACTGACTTCAGTACTTGGGCTGGTTTTGAACTTCGATTTTCAGATCTCAGCCTCTTGAGTAGCTAGGATTAAAGGTGTGAGTGACCGTGCCCTGCTCAGCCATGATGTTTTATTATTAGTGGTACTTGTATAAACAAACAATAAAGTAGGAGTGGTTGCTACTATGTTCAATACTTTTGCTTGCATTCCAATAGCTATTCTTTAAACCTTACTTTCTTACTGGATCCATTTCATTGTATTGTTAAACTAAGAGCCCACAGGCTTCAGAAAACAAATTCATCTACCAGATTTGGGAAATAAATTGTAATTATTTTATCCATACTATGTTAATTTTAATTGCATTTGGTAGAAAAATACCCCATTCTAGTTATGTGTGCAAAGTGCATAAAAGAAATTTGGATGAGGCTAAGTAGTTCTGAAAAAGAATTTTCCAACTACAAGATAAGTATGAGATCCATGTTAGATGAACCTCTCCCACTCCACTTCCTCCTTTTTTTGTCCTAATGATGATCCCAATGTACTTTCTTGCTATGGAAGACACCTGTGTGTCAGAAGATCAAATACGGTTGTTCAATACAAATGAACCCAGATTGTAGCTGTTTCAACTCAGATCAGCCTGATCAATCCCGGGAGATATTATTATTAAGTCAACAATTATAATGCCAGATGCTGGTGGCTCACGTCTGTAATCTTAGCTTCTGAGGGTGCTGAGATATGAGGATCGTCCTTCAAAGCTAGCCCCTGCTCGAAAGCAGACTCTTATTTCCAATTAACCACCAGAAAATCAGAATTGGCTCTGTGGCTCAAGTGGTAGAACTCTAGCTGTGAGCTCAGGGAGAACTCCCAGGCTGAGATTTCAATCCCCATACCTTAGAATAAACAAGCAAACAAACAATCAAATAAATAAATAATTATAGTTTAAGATTTAAACCAGTATCATTCAGGCATTCTGCTACGTGACCATTTATTTTTCTAACAAGCATAGCAACTTAAGTAGTAATATTTGATAGGAATGTTGGCTTGTTAAATATTTTTTAACATTTCTAAATAAAGGGTGGTGTCATTTCCTCACTAATAGTATTTAGATATGCCATTATTGATGTGCCTATTTTTTTAAAGCACAGAGGTTATAGGAAATAAGACCTATCCTAGAAGAGTTGACCCTGAAAGCTCAAGTATGCTAGAGTTATTTATCTAGTAGCACATTCCACTGGAAAATCTAATCCCAACTTGATTTGAAGCATTAGTCACAGAGTGACTCATCCTTGTACATTTGATTCTGAAGCCTTTTCCCTCAAAATTATTTTAATGCAAGTGAATGCAGGTTACAGAGAGAGTTTTGCAATGAGGAAGAGAAATGTCTTTATACTCCCCATAGATAGGTAAGTAAATGACACAGTATTGGTAAACAGACTGATCATGGAAATAAAACATGTGTGTATATATATATATATATATATATATATATATATTTAACTTTTTGGTTTGGGATGAGGTTCAGAATAACAGAGATAGAGAAGAAAAACATGTCATCTGCATCTTCAGAGTGTTGCTGGAAATTGATAGAACACACTCACCCCCACTTTTGCAATGTATCAATTGTGTATTATTGTGATTTTAGAATAAGAATGCTGGGAAAAATAAGGATATTCTCCTTATTTTAGAAAAAGGATCCTATGAAAAAAAGCTATGCTATTTATAGTTCACTAAGGACTATAAATGTATATTACATGTAGGTTCTTTAAAAATGAGTAAATCCTTTCAAGACTACTATGGCTGCTTTGAATCCTAGAACTTGGTGGAAAATTTAGAACAGTTTTAGGGGCATCTATGTTATTATTAATGAGCTGGGAATAAAAGTGATTAGGAAGGCTGAAGGCTCTTTACTTGTTTAGTCTTGGTAAACACTGAGAAAGGAGCCTGGTCTCTAAGTATATAAAAGATGGATACACAAAGGAGAAGAGCCAGCTGTTCTTCTTTGGTGACCAAAAAGGCAAAAATGGGCTCAATTGTGATCATCCCATGGACATAGGCCTGGGCAAAGAGCTAATGCTTGTGTAACATGGGGATAATTTGGCCCTCCTTTCCTCAGAAGGATATTCTGGAATGTTTGACCTTTCATAAAGCCTTTCAGCTCTATTATTTGATTCCAAGAATGAACAGAGTTATGTTTTAATAAGATAAAAGAGTAAGGAGGAGGAAAAAGCCTTCAGAACGTTGACACTAACACACAATCTCTTGATGAGTCATGATTCTTTGTTCCCTTTAGAAAATTTATAAGTACAGTAATGAAAATAAATGCTTGAAGGGTGGAGATCAATTCATAGATTAATGAATTTTAGCTATTACTTACAAATTTGAAAAAGTACACCATCTTAAATAATCCATTAATATATAAACTTAGCATGCTACAGCTTAAAGGTAATACAAGTGTTGGTGTCTCTTCTCATTCCCACTGAACATAGCTAGTGTGCTACCCCAAACAAGTCTTGAAACTACCAGGGAGTCTTGTCTGTAGTGATTTGGGACTCACCCTGGATGAAATTCCATTTTCAAATCGCCTTACCTGGTGACTATATCAGTTCGCTAGCTCAAGTTTTAATAATTTCTTTTCCTTATCAAATGTTTCTGACATTTCCTAAGAGAGCTGCCTTCACAACTTGGGTTAAAACTTTCCATCCTTCTCAAAAAGTGGCAGTTCCAGCTATAGTTCAGAATAAGGGCTGGGTCCTAACATAGCTGGACTTCTCAGTCAAAACTGGACAGAAAAGAAACATGCTTACTGAAATGCTGGCAGATTTATCCCAATCTCTGGCCAAAAGCAGGCTTTCTCACATTATTTCATTGTGTCCAGTTCAATCCAGGTCAGAAACCAGAAATGCAAAACATTCTCCAGTGTTTCTAGACCTTTAGAAATCAGCAGACTCTTGGGTGGCTGAGAATGTATTTATTCAAGGCTGATCTTCCTTTAAAATCATTTACCCTGCTGGATTGGTAGAAGCTGTGCCAACAGAAAATGACTCTGTCATTTAAGAGGCTCATGTTCCTTATTTTACCCCATACATTTTCATGGTTTCTCTTAATTTCTTGAACAAAGTAAGAATTTCATTGTATCATTAGTCTTGAAATTTTATACCAAGGTTCAGTCAAAACCAAATATAAACAGTTAACTTGATTCACTAAACATGCATATAAATTATATGTAATTCATGCAACGAAGAACTTATTTTAGTAGTAGTTGGTATTTGTCAAAAACAATGAAATAATAAGTAATGTTATGGGTGTTGTGGTTTAGTTAATCACTAATACTTCCTTGTCCTGGCCTTAGAGATTTTGCCAAAATTCATACAGGCTTAAATTTCAAAACTTCTTAGTCACCATGGTTGTTCATGTCTATAAATTCAAAACTTGGGGAAAAGAAGTGGGAGAATTGAAAGACACTTTTAGCAATATAATGGGTTTCTTCCCCAACATTTTAGAAAGAACATACAAAGATCATATAATCTACATATATATATGTATATATATATATATATCACAGCTTCCAATGGTCAATTCTAAGTTTCACAAGATTCCCTTTATGATTCAATAACTCTTCTTTTTCATAGCAAGAAAATATATGTTTTACGAGACAAGGATGCCCAATCTCTCCAATCATCTTTAATACAGAATTAAAATTCCTAGTCAGAGCAATAAGGCAAGGAGCCATCATAAAGGGGAGCCAAATAGGGAAAGAGGAAGTGAAACTTTCCCTCTTTGCAGATGACATGATTCTGTATTGAAAGAACCATATAGATTCCACTCCCAAGTTGCTTGAGCTGATTCAAAACTTTGACAAAGTAGCAGGGTATAAAAATAACCCTCAAAAATCAACTGTTTTTTAACAAGTGGAATGAGGCAGAAATCAAAAAAGCAATTCCTTTTGCAATAGCCTCAAAGAAAATAATATACTTAGGAATTAACTAAGAATGTAAAGAACCTTTATGATGAAAACTTTAAAAACCTGAAAAAGGAAATTAAAGTAGTACTGAGGAAGTGGAAAAACCTCCCATGTTCCTAGATTGGAAAAATTAACAGCGTGAAAATGGCAATTCTGCCAAGTGTTATCTACAAATTCAATGCAATACCCATCAATATCCCAATGCTGTTCTTTAAGGAAACAGAAGAAGCAATCCAAAATTTCATATGGAATTATAAAAGACACCCCCCCCTGTAGCAAAAACAATCCTTAGCAGAAAGAACAAGCCTGGAGGAATATCATTACCAAACTTCAGACTCTATTACAGAGCTATAATAACCAAAACAGCTTGGAACTGGCATAAGAACAGGCCTGAGGAAAAATGAAGTAGAACTGAAGACCCAGAAATCAATCCAGAGACCAAAGACCTAATCTTTGATAAGGGAGCATAAAAATGAATGGAAGAGAGACAGCCTCTTCAACAAGTGGTGATGTCAGAATTGGTTAAGCACCTGCAGAAAACTAAAGTTGAATCCTTCTATGTCACACTGCACCAGGATTAATTAGAAATGGATCCAAGGCCTTGAGGTAAAAGAAAGTACTCTGAAAACTTTAAAAGAAGGAATAGGACATATACTAGGTCTCCTTAGCACAGCTCGAAACTTTCTTAATAAAGACCCAGAAACATAGCAAATTCAAGAAAGTTTGGACAAATGGCATTGCATTAAATTGCAGAGCTCCTATCTGGCAAAGGACATAGCTAGCAACTTAAATAGCCTACAGAGTGGGAGAAGATCTTCACTAGCCATTAACAGACAAAGGCCTCATATCTAAATATATCCACAGCCAAAAAAAAATGAATCTCTCCAAAACAAATCTTCAAAGAAACAACCATCCCATCAAAAGTTGGGCCAAAGACTTAAAGAGAGACTTCTCTGAAGAGGAAATAAGAATGGCCTATAGAGACATGAAGAAATGTTCAATATTTATGGCCATAAAAGAAATGAAAATCAAAACAACTTTGAGATTCCATCTCACTCCAGTTAGAATGGCCAATGTTCATTGCAGTATTATTTATCATAGCAACAATATGGCACCAAGCTAAATGCCCTCAGTAGAAGATTGGATCAACAAGATGTGGCATTTATACACAATAGAATTCTATATTGCCATCAGAAAGACTGACATTGCCCCATTTGTAAGGAAATGGAAAGATTTGGAAAAAATCATATTAAGTGAAATAAGTCAGACCCAAAGGAACATAGGTTCATTTGTAGTAATTAGCACACATCCAAGATTCTCCTAGCAGAGGATTACAATAGCTCAAAACCTAAGTACGTAAGGCCATTTGGGATGAGAGTAAATGAAAGAATCTCTAGTATATGGAAACAAGAATTTTATTTTCTGTAATTGTCTTCACTTTTGTTGCCCTATGGTTAATCTCATATTGTTACTGTATCTGACTTTGTTACCTGGTGTATTGTATATACATTTATTTGCTTATTAGAAATAGGAAAGGGAAGGGGGAATTAAGATGATTGGGAGGGTTGGGGGAAGGGAAAGAGGGACAAAACAAAGAAGGCTCATCAATGTGTGAGAATCAATGCATGTAGCATCTGGAGAATGTAACTGTTACCTCTCTATACATTAACCCAACAATAAAAAACAAAAGAAAGATATAAAGAAAAAAGAAAAAAGTGTTTTTGCAATACTTATCCTTCCATTGTATATGTAAAATTGCATTCATATGCACAAAAATATTCTATAAATGCTTTCAAGTGTTGTAATGATATTCTATTTTACCTTGTGACATTATAAGTGGCATTTACTAGCAATGTACTTAGGAATTTCAGATCATTCGATCACAAGTTGAAAAAGAGTAAAGCCATGGAAGTTCAGTGACAAGAGCATTTGTAGGCCTGGCAAGTGTAGTTTGAAGGCCCTTCCCTGATTTCCAACATTTGTGTTACCCAAGACTCTTGGTTCAACAATGTTTTTTCTTCTTTCTTTCTTTCTTCCTTTCTTTCTTTCTTTCTTTCTTTCTTTCTTTCTTTCTTTCTTTCTTTCTTTCTTTCTTTCTTCCTTCCTTCCTTCCTTCCTTCCTTCCTTCCTTTCTCTCTCTCTCTCTCTCTCTTTCTTTCTTTCTTTCTTTCTTTCTTTCTTTCTTTCTTTCTTTCTTTCTTTCCTTCTTTCTTTCTTTTGTTTCTTTTTCTTTTGTGGGTCTTGGGGCTTGAACTTGGACTGGGTGCTGTTCCTAAGCTCTTCAGTTCAATGATACTGCCCTTGATCAAGGCTTTGAACCTTGATACTCAGATATCAGCCTCATGAGTAGCTATGATTAGAGGCATGAGCCACTGTGCCCGGCTTGCTTCAACAATCTTGAATAAAAGAATCCATTTGAACACTGACCCAATTGAGGAATATAATCTTTGAAGTTATTCTATAACTTAAGTACCTTTGCCAGTATGCTACAAAGGAATTGCTCAATATTAGGGGCTAAAAGAACATACCAGCTATTACCATGGTAACATTAAGTAAGCTCTGTAATGGTAATGACTTGCATATGAAGAACTCAAGAATATTTAGTTAGAAATAATTTCTCATCATCAGTTTAATTCAATACCTACAAAATTACTTTGTAGGGTTTTTGTTTATGCTCTAGATTTTTTTTGTCAGTTCTGGGGCTTCCACTCAAGACCTGGATGTTGTCCCTGGGCCTCTTGGTGCTCTACCACTTGAGCCACAGTGCCATTTCCACCTATTTCTGAATAGTTTGTTGGAGATAAAAGTCTCAAGGACTCTATTACTGTGGCTGGCGTTGAACCTCAGTACTCAGATCTCGGTCTCCTGAGTAGCTACAATTACAAGTGTGAGCCACCAGTGCCTAGCTAGATTCTCTTATTATGGTTTGAAGACATCTATATACTTAGAAAAGATTACAAATCACTTATTCATTAAGCAAGTAATATTTTAATATTACAGAATTAAGAAAATTTGGCTGTTTTCTATTGAAGTACTTTATATTGTACTTAACTTTCAGAAATAAGAACCTTTAAATAAATGTATATATTTAGTAAGTAGAAGAAAGCATAGATAAACATATCTTTTCTCTTTCATAATTTCTCTCCTCATTTTTATACTTCTTGTACCCATTTTTTATAGCTCACAGTAGAGTAAAAACATTTTGGTTAAGTTTAAGTTAAAGGAAATTCTCATCATTATTCATAATCTGCTATCTTTGAAAATACTGTAACAAACACTTGGTAATTTGCAAATATTTTTCTTGTAACAAAAAACTGTCTCATGTATTATTTGGCACAAATACATAATGTTTGCTAGTATAATAGTCTCCTTTCTTTCCTCCCTTCCTTCTCTCTTTCATTCCTTCTTTCCCTCTCTCTTATCCCGTTCTTTCTCGTTAAGTAAACAATTTTTTCTTTTCCTTAATATGTAGACTTTGTAGATAGATGCTTTTCTAATAATCGCTTGACAATTTCATGGCAAATAAATTAACGATGCTTCTCTATCATCACAGTGGAGTTTTTATATACCTGTATCACTAGTCTTGAATAAAATATATGACATTTTGAATTACTCTACAACTTAATTTTGGAATAAAATCAATATAAAAATTAGTAGCATGATTAAGTAGACTATACATGAAGCAACTAATGTAATCAATCTTCCCCCCAGAACCAGAATCTGCTTAAATTCAGTATTGTGAATTTGTAGTATTGTAAAGCAATGAAAGGTTTGATGTCTTATATCACAAAACTATTTTTTAACCTATGAGAAGGAAAGAAGGAAATATGTATTTTATGTTTCTAATTTTATAGTCATATTACCACACTGGTAAAAGTGTAGTAAAGAGGTGTTCTTTTTTTTGTACCCTTGAATATAATTGCAATTTCATTAGAGAATGTAAATGAGTTGCAGTTTTATTTCAATTCTTCATTGTTTTAACTGATGCGTCTTTTTTTTGTGAGTGCTGCTTGAATTCTGGGCTTGAGAGCTGTCCTTGAGCTCTTCAGATCAAGGATACCACTCTACCATGTAAGCCATGGATAAGACTCTCACGGACTTTTGTGCCAGGGCTGGCTTTGAACAGCAATCCTCAGATCTCAGCCTTCTGCATAGCTAGGATTATAGGCATGAGCCACCACACCCGGCTCTGCCTTAATTATAAAAGTGACTATTTTAGGCAAGGCTTAACTGCTTGATATTCATTATCCCTGAAGATTTAATCAGTTCCATTAAAGACTGTATTTTCTTTTCCTTTCTCTTTTTTCCCCTACTTTGCTTTCTCCTATAGTTTCAATTGCACTAACATAAATTTCCCTAGAACTCAGCTAATAGATATGCCTGATTCTGAACATGACCATTAGGGTCAGTTAACAATGGATGGCATGACAATGGATCTAACTGATTACAAAAATCAAAACTGGGCCAGGCACCAGTGGCTCATGCCTATAATCCTAGGTACTCAGGAGGCTGAGATCTGAGGATTGCAGTTCAAAGACAGTCTGGGCAAATAAACCATTAGAAAATTGGAAGTGGCACTGTGGCTCACGTGGTAGAATGGTAGCCTTAAGCTGAAGAGCTCAGGGACAGTACCCAGGCACAGAGTTCAAGTCCCATGACTGACAAAAAATAAAAATAAGAGAAGAAAAAAAACTGGTCAGTAAGCCTGTTAATATTATATTAATTTTTAGCAAGCTGTTGGAACCCCAATCACCCTTAGCAATCATTGCAATTCCTTCTTAAAATTCACTCGAGAAATTCAGAGATCTCCTAATTACGTTGAGTTTGTTCATCATAGAGCTTATTCACTTTCACAAATGGCTTTTTTAAACAAGGTCATGTTCAACAGCTTTCTAGCAGGTTTTGACTGATACTGGCTTTCGTTTTCTATTACTTCATTTATTGCATTATTAAATCAATGCTTACGTTAGTTGCCAAGAAAATGTTTTAAATTGCAACATGGTTGTGTCCGTAGAGTTCATTAGCTCATTTTCTTTGCTTTAACTCTGTGTTTGCTACACTTCTCTCTCGTTTTTTTTCTGATTCTGAAGTCCTGTTAAATGATTTCTGAAGTCCTGTAAAAACATTGGTTTGGTTTCATATTTTTCAGAGAGAAATCTTATCAATCATCCGTCTCAGACCTCTACTTTTTTCTCCATTAGTAAGGGAATTCTTTGAGGTGAAATCATGTCATTTAAGTGTCTATGTCAATATACACTTGACTAATTCTGGAAAACACTTGGATTTCTGGAAATGTTGGGTATGTCCTTTCAATGACCTATTCGTCATGCTATTATATTTTAATGTTTTTCAAAGAGCTTTAACACAGAAAGAGATGCTTTATTTAGAGCTATGCAGCTAGTGTATGAGAGAGCTAGAAACAGACTGATTTCTTAATGTCATTTCAACTCCACTAATGTGAATAAATATCTAAATTATCTACTTATCTATCTGTCATATATATCAATATATCCTCATACAATACCACAAATTCAGGTTCAAAATTAAACACGTGGATATCACTTAGACTTAACGAAATGGGTTTTCTGACTAACAGAAAGCTATTTCCTATTAGTAGCTTTAATTTAGATTGTGTTTCTTTCAAACTAAGAAATTATTTTAACTTCTGTTCCTACTTTTCATGACTTTTAATATTAGTGACTATGACAATGATCAGTGGAGGACTAACTTCAAGGAAAACTCCACACTTTCAAAGGTTTTTGAAGGGCTATGTTTATAACTTTTAACAGACACTGCTTTACCTAGTCTACAATTTGTCTGGGTTTTCGCAACAATGATTTGAATTATTTGTGAGAATAGATGTCAACAACAGCTAGCGAACATCACTGACATGAAGTCTGCATACACTTTTAGTAATAGTCTGTATTAGGCAATATAACTGCTTATGTTGTCATCTTTTCTAGAAAATCTGTTCTTTCTGAATTTGAAATCAAAGATTTGTTTAAATGGTGTAAATGTTCAGAACTATAACTTTCTAAAGCAAGAAAGAACAAAAGAGGGTTACTCATGATCAGATAGAAATTCTCATCGATACTGCTCACATGATTACAGAGGTTTCATTTGCTTTTCTAGCTAGATTAGCACGTCGCTCTCCTCCCCATGTTTCTCTATCTCAAAAAGAAGCTGAACATGCTGGGCTGTCAGCTTTTCCAGCAACACTCACGAATATTTTCCTTATACTGCAAACTAAATCCTTGACTCAGTGTCTCACCCAGTAGACATTTTTTTCATTTGAAATAACACAGCTGTATTTCAGATTTTGTCTGAGAACTTTCTTCCATGAGTTAAGTATCAAATGTAAGCCAAAGTATTGAGTATTATATTTAATACATGTTTTGTGACAGAAAAATTCCAGTATTGAAAGGTTAGAAATAGGTGTGTTTCTGTTGTTATTAGGGTAGATATAACACTTGGAATAGAAATGAAATATGGGGTACATGTTTTTATATGCTGATAATTCCATTGGTTTACTTAACTTTTTCAATAAATGTATACATGCATAATTAAATGAATTGGTTTTCTTGTTTTTTCCTTACCATTTTATAGCAAATAGTTATGAGTTATGTTTTGTAATGGAAGTTTTTGAAAAAGTATATGTAGAGGGAGAAGGATAGTAAGTCTACAATAGTGGTAAAACACAATAGATATCCCACCTATTTATTCATAAAAGATAGGGAAAAGTGATTTGGGAAAAAGCTGAGAGTAAAAAAATCTCAGATGACTTTGTTACCAGTTAATATTAGATGTTCAGAAAGTTGATTGAGCGCTGCATAAGATCTTTGTAAAAACAGCCAAACAATATATAAATATGAAGGTCAGATACTGTCTGCCTTTAAGAAACACTGACATGAGGCTTAAAGAGCAGAGGCAGAATATAAATATTTTAAATTGAGTCAGAATTGATTCTGCTAGAATCATGTAAGTAGTAGAAAGAAGAGTGACAAGAAACTGTAGCACTAGGCCTAGGAAATTTCTAAGATAGTACCTTTCTCTAATAATAGATAATAATAATAATATCTATTAAGATAACTAAATATTATTTAGAATTTAAAAATATTGGCTTAATTTAAGGTGAACCTGAACAGGGAATTCCTCTATTATGAAAAGAAGCAATCATTTTGTTGTTGGTGGTGGTGGTCGTGGGGCTTGGACTCTGGGCCTGGACATTGTCCCTGAGCTCTTCAGCTCAAAGCTACAACCCTAACCCCTTAAGACACAGCCCCATTTCTTGTTTTCTAGAGGTTAATTGGAGATGCATCTCACAGACTTTAGTACCTGGGCTGGCTTTGAACTGAGATCCTCGGATCTTAGGTTCCTGAGTAAACAGGATTACAGGCCTGAGCCACCGATCCTGACTAGCAATCTATCTTTAAATAAAATTAGCAAAGTAATCAATCCTATGTCTCATATTGTTAACATTGAAACAGAACACAAAAATATCCATGTCATTATTAATGGATGTATTTAACTGTGTTTCATAAAGAAAATTACCTAGCAGAACAGAGGCAATAAGGAAAAAACTAACTGTAATGTGTTAAAAATATGAAATTATCCGATGCAGATATAAGACTAATACAGTGACGATTCTTCATCAAGAGCTTTGAAATCAGCCGGGAACAGAAAGAGTGGTCTATTCTAACAGCAGTTAGAGTTTCTTCTCCAAAGGAAGAAAACAAGGAGTTAGTAGAAATGTAGGTAGTCAGGGAATTGAGCTGTATCTAACATGGAGATGGAAATGTAAGTTGATAGACCCAAAAGTATTCTGACTGCAATAGGTGGGGTGAGGAAGGATGGGGGTATAAACAAATGAGGAAGCAAGGATAGGGAAGTAAATCTTTGACATCATGAGCTATAGGCAGCAGATAAGGGTCCCACAATCGGAGACCGAGTCCAAGGTCCGTAACTAGTATGAAGGCAAAGAGGGCTGAAATGGACTGAATCACTTTGTTCCTCTGGAAAATCTATGTCTGGTACTCCCTTTCTCTGACATATTTCTTTCCTAATACACTTTTTTTTTTACACTTGTCCTGAGCTTTGAACTTAGGCCTGGACAAGCTCCCTGAGGTTCTTTTTGCTTAAGGCTAGGGCTCTACCACTAAGGCCCCAGTCTCACTTTTGGCTTGAGTAGTTTATTGGAGATAAGGTACTTCCTGGGAACTCAGCCTCCTGAGTGGCTTGGATTAAGGTATAAGCCACAGATGACTGGCTCTAATGAATTCTTCTGTTACCTTTAAAATAAAAGAGAGACCAAATTGATGATATCCACAAAGAATCAGATTCTTTGAAAAGAAAGAAATGCAAAATATATTTATAACCTCAACAGATAATTTACAAACAAGCTCTCATACTGAATAGTTCGTTATTCTGTATCTCCTCATTCCTTGGAACAGAGCTTCTCTTTATCAAATAATTGTTTGGGATTTTCTCCAAATATATTTCACATTAAATGCTCATTTTGTGCCAAAGAATTCATTTTCTTGAACTGTGAAGGCAAAAATCATCTCATTTTACAATTGGAAAAATTTCTGTGGCTTTTGTCAGTATCTCTCCTGAAATATGACTGCTACTGTGATTACTAGAATTGTTACAGATGCAAACACAACTGAATATTTACAAACTATTATTGATATTGCTTAATACATTTAACTTATCTTGTTCTTCCTGACACATGTAGAATGCAAGAAAATTTATAGACCTTATCTCATTTTCTTTTTATTTCAAACATATTAATATTTACTGTAAACATTTTAAAGACACTAACCATACATATAGCAAGTACAAATATTAACAAAAAACAGAGCTGAAGAGATAAGTTTTGATTACATGAGCTGATTATAAATATGAATTTCTAGCACTGAAAGTTGTTAGCCATTTGTTTAAAGTTTTTTTTTTAAGATTTTTGTACTTATTCTGGACTGCTTTGAATTCTAAGCCTTGATTTGAATTCAAATTCTTCTTTCCATTAATGGGATAATGGCCTTGAGATTTTAGGATTTTCATTAGTGAAACAGTTATTAAATACCTTGAAGTTAGTGGCATATGATAATCATACATGATTAAAATCTTCATGCACTTAAAATAAAGGTAGGCTGGGGATATAACTCACTGGTAGAGCAACTAGCTAGCACAGGAGAGAGGCCTGGAGTTCAATGTCCAGCAATGTAAAAAATAAAAATAAAGGCTAATTATATTATCTATTTGTTCTTGTGCTTAAGAACCCATTATATTTGAAAGCCTTTCCCTATGTGAATGATGATACTTCTACTGGATACTGTGATTTCCATGTTTCACTGAATTTCCTTTTCCTCTGAGTATCTCATAATATTTCTTCATGTCTACTTCCATCTTTCACAACATACCTACACACGATGCCTTCCATATTTTTGTTTATTTATTTGTTTATTTTTATTTTTGTCAGTCCTAGGGCTTAAACTCAGGGCCTGGGCACTGTCCTTGGACACTTTTTGCTCAAGGCTAGTATTCTGCTACTTGAACCACAGCACCACTTCCAGCTTTTTTCTGAATATGTGGTACTGAGGAATCCAACACAGGGCTTCATGCATGCTAGATAAGCAATCTACCAACAGGCTATGCTCCCAGGCCCCAGATTATATCTTGAAGTAGTTAACAACCCCCCAATAATCACATGTTCTACATTGCCAGTAGCTGTAAATGTATTTCTCTTGATTAGAGTATTAAAACATTAATCAGTTACTAATCAAATATTAATCAAACATTTGTGGGTGTTTGATCACAGGAAGGATGCAGGATATATCTGACTTCATTTACTTATCCAATTTGCAACATTAATTATATCAGGAAATGAGAAACAAAAACAGGAACTGTCTCATTGGGTGGTAGAAAATCTACTCACATTATACTCAGCTGCATGAGGGGAAATACAGTTCCATTTATTCTCCTAGGCTATTGTGATCTTCCTTATAACTTGCATCATTCTAGGACTTACGGGATAGATACTAAGAAGAAATGAATATAGATTCATTTAGTGTAAAACTGAAGAGTAGATAAGTTGAATGGTCGATTTAATGTGATCATTATGGTAATAAACAGTACGATAAGCTTCTTGCTTTCATTTCATGGAGTTCATTTTGATAAGCATCATTTTATATGATCATATGCACATAGCTATTGTACTGTTTGTAGTTCTTTTCTTTCTCCTTTCATTTTTTTCTTTGGCTTATTCCATTCTGTTATTTTTTGATTTCTATATACTTTGTCTTGTATATAAGCTTATGTAATTTGGGGGAAGAACGGAGAAGTACAGAAGTGGTGTGACAAAGGATGAAACCTGATAAACACTATGTTGGGAATGAACTATACAACTTTGAGTAAGGGCATCAGAAGGGAAAAATCTGGGAGAGAATGAGGGGAGGGATGATACTGTTCAAAAGGAAATATATTCATAAGTTGACTTATGTAACGGTAACTTCTCTGTACATCACCTTTACAATATTTTTTAAAAAGATTTAACACAATCCTGTTGAAACAAAACACTGAAACGTTTAGATCTTTCACCTTTTCCCCTTGCTTTTTGTGCCATTACTTTAGGTAATAGGAAGAGATATGTATGGCCTGTGGTGATTGAATAAAGCAATCTCCTAATGATATGATGGGATTTGGGTGTGTGCTGGAATATTTCTTTGAAATGGGTGAACCTCCCTGCCACAGGTTTGGTTATCAGGAATAGCTGATGCCATCTGATTACACAGCCTGTTCATTTTAGTTTGCCCAGTCTTGGGATTACTTTATGTCATCCTTCCCCTCTACCTTGTTTCCTTACTAAAGTTGTACATCTTTTAATCTGTGTCACTTGCTGCTAGGCTCCATAACAAATTTATTGGCTTTGAATTTAGTATTCATGATCTTATAAAATGAGTTGTTCCTTGTTCAACTGCACCACGTCTATAATGACACACATGCTTGGTTGGCACAAAATCACCTTGCACGCTGATTACTTCCCGCAAATCCTTATTCATTTGGCATGCTCCTCAATTTATCTAATACATTTGTTAAAGAAGGGAGGCATGAATCCACATAACTCATTCACCAGTTATCCGTCCCGTGTATTTCCATAATTCCTAGATTTTTCTTTGGTACTCTGAGTTGGCATCTCCCCTTTAATTCTCTGGAACTAAAGTGTGTGAATAGGATATAATGAAAAACAATTAATTTCCAGTGAAGTACCATGATATAAATCACAAATTCTTTACAAATTGCCACTCTTGTTACATGAAGAAGTAAAAGGCATCTTTGTTTAATCTACCCAAAATGCATCATGAATGTTTTCTTTCCCTCCTTTCTGTGACAGCACTCTCCTATTCTCCCATGGCCACTCCTTCCCAGTCTTTTTTGGGTCTTTTACTAGGCCATTTAATTCTGTTGTCACCTGGGTTTGTCTGTAGTCTTCTTTTATTTTCAATATTTAGTTTCTTCTTAGATGATCTTAACCACTTCCCTGGCTTCAAATAGAATGTGAGGTAAGTTGTTTACTATCCTATTTTATTATTTAGTTACAAAGTAGGTCATGGACAAGGTAAGTAATTGTGAGTGGAATAAGTGCATGTTTCCTGATAACTAAAAATTTCTGAGATAATGCTGTGTACTTTGCATATCGATGGAAACTAATGCAAACAAAATAAAATATGTGCATATACTCAGTGGTTGCAAAAAAGGGTTTTATTTTCTTTCCAGAGTACAGAATTTTTATGTAATAATAGGGTTTTTAGAAGTGAACTTAAAAACTTCTCATTATAGAATTTTGGGTTTGACTCATTGTCTTTCAGTCTATAAAGCTGCATGAGTCTTAGTTAAACAAAAATGGCCCACATGTGCTACTAAGACATTCATGGAAAAATGAATCTATTCATTCCACTTTTTTTTCTGCTTATCTGAGGGCAAGAAAACCATAACCAATTTCAAAAATTAACAAAACTTGATTTTTCACTTGTGAGTTTTTACCTGAAGGCTATTTAAAGCCTCAGTTTAAATGTGTTTATTTGTTAGAAAGAGCTTATTATTCACTTTGAACCATTCTACTAGAAAAAATATCACTCCAGCAATCTAAAATTGTGTTTGAAAAAGAACACTGTAAAAGTTTCTTTGATAGTAAGTTAGAGTCTAACTACATGTTGTAACCTTTTATAATAAAATGTTTTTGAAAAACTACTTAGATGCATTTTGACAAAAAGAATGATTATAGAATTTTGAAATATCAAATATGCTTAACTTCAAAGAGATGTCTTGATAATTAAGCAGAAATCATGTTCTCATTTGTAGAAAGGTATCTAAGTAAAAATTGTGCAGACTAATTGCTTCAAAGTTAGCATTAATAAAGTCTTCCCTGATTCATAAGTATTTATAGTTTAAACTGTCACAGTTTATTAAATTTCTCAACTGTGAAGTGAAATTAAACTTTTGAAGTAAACACAGATAGAACTACATCTGGGCCTAAGGCTGTTGTTTAAGTATTATTACAGTAGTCCTTATTTTAGCTTTCTTCCTCATCTATATACACATATGAATATAGTTATGTTATATATACCAAGGGCAACTAATCAAAAAATGAGTAAATTTTAGATAAAAAAAAGTATGAGAAGATTGTACATCTTTTTCATGCTAGTTTTTTTGCAGATGTCTCTATAAGTAGAGATTCTTTTTTTTTTTTGCCAGTCCTGGGCTTGAGCTCAGGGCCTGAGCACTGTCCTTGGACTTTCTCAAGGCTAGAGCTCTACCACTTCAGCCTCAGCACCACTTCCGGCTTTTTTCTATATGTGGTACCGAGGAATCGAACCCGGGTCTTCATGCATGCTAGGCAAGCACTTTAACCACTAGGCCAAACTCCCGGCCCCATAAGTAGAGATTCTTATAGAGAAATCATTCATAGATAGACATTCTCCTCAGCACTTCCATGTGGGGATGCTAATCGATGATTCCAAATTATATTGATTATTTTCTTTCAAAAATTGCTTCAATTAACTGACAAAATTATAGGCAGATAAATACCATATATTCATGTAAGATAAATGCAAATTTCTGAAGGAATTCATTTTCTAGGTACTTTTTTCCAGCTTCTAGATTAATAGATTTATGTTACTTTCAGAATTTTTGTCACGTATCAATATATGATTTTATAGTAGTCAGAATATATATTTTTTCTATGAAACAAACTCTATTATTTATGCTCACCTCCAAAACAATTTCAAATTACTTTCTAGGTACTTTTTTCATAAAAAAATAATTAATAGGGGCCCAAGGTTTCTACTGATTATGACAAATGAGGGAAACCATTGAGCCTAAGTTCCTTTGAGTCTGGCTTACTTCACTTAATATGATTTTTTTCTAAGTCTTTCCATTTCCTAACAAATAGGGTGATGTGGTTTTTTCTGACAGCAGCAGAGAATTCCATTGTGTACAAATACCACATCTTGTCGATCCACCTGAGTGTTAATTTTATACCCTGCTACCTCAATAGTATTTTCTTTAGGCAAGCTTCAATTCCAAAATGTTACATTTCCCTTTGAAGAGACATTCATGTCTCACACTGGCCTGTGTTGATCTCTACTCCTTTCTGCGGTATTAAAATTCTACTCATTTATAATATTTTGCAATTTTATATATGAAAATTACAGCCAGGAAATATTGTAAAGTTGAAATTTGGTTCACATTAAGCTTACTTGAAGACAATTAAGAACATTCTAGTATGGGTTTTGTGTGAATTCTGTGTCTATTTGAGAAGGAAGAGAATAATGAAATCATCAAAGGTTGACTTTTCAGCTTTATGTTACAAAGCATATATGTGTATAGCTGAATCTAACAAGAAAGGTTACTTTTTTTACTTGATTTGAGCATTTGTTTATCTTTTCACAAGCAGCTTCTACAAGTACAAAATTGCCACAACCTAACATTACAAAGCCAGCTTTTGTTTACTTTTCCCCTAATTTGACCACCCACAAGTTGAGTCAGAGCTGTACTTTACATTTCCTTATAACCAAAACCACATGGGAGTCGTACACTTCCTTGGGCCTCTTTAAATACATAAAATTAAGCCTTGGATGCTGTGTCCAGGAAGTAACAGAGAATTTTCTGCTTGGGAATAGAGCTCCGTACTCCAGGGAATGTTGTCACAGCTGACCTAGAAAACTGTCACTCTCCAACACAAAGTCATGGAGCTGAGAGTTCAAAAGTCATAGAAATAGGTCAAAATCAAGAGCTTCTTATAAATAAGTGAACTTTCCTGAAAGAAGCTGAGAATTTGCCCGTGGTTATTACAAAAGAAAAATGAGGCCTAGTTATTTGGTTCCTTGCCATGGTCTACTCCAATTAATCACTAAGAACCTACTTTTAAAACATTTAATCCAACACATATCTGTAAAATTGTATCTCTTTCCATCCCATCACTTGATCATTTGAATGTGTTAAGTAATGTTTTATGGATATTAAATGTAGTTGACACTAGTATGGTTTTACATTACTTTGGGCTTTTTATAGTTAAGTTTGGCCTCTTTCCTCTTGGAGAAGCCTATTTCTCTCTCTCTCTATCTCTCTCTCTCTCTTTCTCCCTGTCTCCCTCCCTTCGTTTCTTTCTTCTTTCCTCCTTTCCTCCATTCCTCCCTTTCTTTCCTTCTGCCTTGGGGATTTAACTAAAGGCTTAAGCACTGCCCCTGAACTTACTTTGCTCAAGAAAAGTGCTCTTCCACTTAAACCACAGCTCAATTTCTGGCTATTTGTAGTCAATTGGAGATATGAATCTTATGAGATTTCCTTTCAAATCATGGTTCTTAAATCTTAGCTTTCTGAGTAGCTGGAATTTCAGGTATAAGCCGCCTGGGTGAGAAACATATTCTTAGAAATCTTTCTACCTCGAGCTCAGCTCCTCATCTTTGGATACATGAAAGGGATGTTGGAATGTTGCCTTATCTAGCATGAGAGGAACTTCACAGGAACTCACAGAATTCATAAGTTTTCTTATGTCAGAATCTTTTGGATACAAATACATATTTCAGCTATTTATTTCCAAGACTGTTATGAAAATTCCTCAACAGGTAACATGATTGGGCCTTTACTCATTTTCTGACATTTTAAGCTACAATTCTTTAAAGTTTGGTTTTCCATATAAGCAGTCTAGTTTCTAATCTGGCTTAGATTTTAACCCCATATCTAGAGCATACCTGGATATGTATGTAAAATTCTTCTTCTAGTTGAAAAATAACAGTTTTCTTCTTTTAAAAAAAGCACAAACAGGCAATGGATTTACTGATGTGTGAACACATAGTAAACATCATAAGTGCCTTAGAAGTTTGATGATAAGTCTCCTAAACTGAGCTGAGCCATTTAGCAGTGGATAGACAATGTCTGATACAAAATAGGTGAAGAGCAACTTTTAATTTGATTCAAGAGAAATGATTACATTTTTCTAGTACTTCAGTATTTCATATTGTTACCTCTTTACTATTCTCTGTGGGGACAAGACTTCACTATTTATCCTCACTATTGACATTTCCACTTCCCTTTACCCTTAGTCTTGGCTGGGTTGTCCAAACAAAATACTATAGACTGGGTGGCTTACACAAAAATCTACTTTGTCACAATGAAAGAGGCTAGCGCCAAGCCTATCTCCTTGACTTGCAAGCCGTCTTTAACTCACTGTGTCACCCCTCATATGGTTTGGCTCACATACCTCACATCTCTTTGTGTGTGCAAATTTCATTTTGTAAGGATGCTATACCAGTTAAACAGGATTAGGGCCCATTCTAATAGACTGAATTGTTGCTTTTTTTTCTCCCAAACATAATCATCTCTTTAAAAGACAGTTTTTCCAACATACTCATATCTGGAGGTAGTGGGCATTGGGATTTAACAAGCCATTAGATGGAAGGATGCAATTGATCTCAGAACTTTCGATCATCAAATATTTGAATCTCTAAAACAATAAGAAAAAGAAAAAAACTAGAATCCATGCACTTTTCTTCATCCCTTCCAATCCAAGCTATGATTATCTCGGAGTCAGAATGGGCAGTTTCTATGATTTTCCAGGATGCTCTGATTTGGGGTATTTATGTATTTGTAGAACCCCCCATATTTTAGTGTGGGTTGACTGTATTAGGGACTCCTGGAAAGAATATTAAAAAATGGATAAAATGCGACTTTTGTGGTTATGTTACAAAAAGAAGTATATACTGACTTGTTTTTTTCTCTTAGTCTCACTCTTACTTGATGAAAGCCAATTGCTGTATTGTGATTGACCAATAGTGAGAATGGATCCATTGGCAAAGAGTTAGCCCACTGGCCAAGAGCCATAGGAAACAAAGATCTCATCCAAGAATTGAATTGAGGAAATGAATGCTTCCAACAGGCGTTTGAGTGAGTTTGGGAGTGAAAACCCCTCCACTCAAACCTTGAGATGATACTTGGACTCAAACGTTTCAGAGAGGAGAGCTAGAAAACCCAATTAAGGTGTGAGCAGATTCCTACTAAGAAAAGCTAGGAAACAATAAATGTTGGCTTTCAAGCTGTGGGGTCACTTGGCATCCAGCCAGAATAATTCATGTATCTAGTTATTATGATGGTTTAGAAGGTTGTCTACCTATATCCAGTCTGACTTCCTCTATGTAACTTCCTCATATGGGAGTCAGAATGCTCATTTTAGAAAACAAATGAACCCGTCTTCCATTGAAATCACTAAGTAGTTTCCAATTTATGTCAGACCAACTGATTAACATGGTAAACAAAGGCCCCTCTTAAGTTTGGTTCCTTCCAGGTCCTCAACATTTTTTCACATTTAGTTTTGCTCCCTGCCAAGCCATAATTAAATTCTTTCAGTCCCTTGATATTAACTCTGCTGTAATCACTACCAGCTCTTTATGCAAGTCATTTGTTCTTCCTAATGTGTTCATTTCTTTTTGGTTTACTTTATTAACACCTATTCCTCTTTCATATGAAAAATATTCATTTTCTTAAAGCAGGATACCTTTGTCCAGGTCAAATATTCTTAAAAGCACTTTCTAGAGATTCTGAGAATCTCTATTCACTGACATACAGGCTGCTTAAGAATAAAGACATAATAACTACTATAACATAATAATTATTAGACATGGTCCTTTGTAGTTTATAGTAGCTGTAAAGAAAATATTTGTCAGGTTGCAAATAAAATAACAGTTGGATATTATTTACTATTAACAGGGCCCTTTGTCAAAAGCGTTGCTCGTTAATACTGCAAAAGTTCTAACTATATGTTGCTGTTATCTTCTGCAACTAGACATTTTCTCTTTCTCTCTCTCTCTCTTTCTTTCTTTCTTTCTTTCTTTCTTTCTTTCTTTCTTTCTTTCTTTCTTTCTTTCTTTCTTTCTTTCTTTCACCAGTCTTGGAGTTTGAATTCAGGGCCTGGGCACAGTCCTTGAGCACTCTACTACTTACGCCACAGCACCACTTCTGGCTTTTTATGTGTATGTGGTGCCAAGGAATCAAATCTAGGGCCTCGTGCATGCTAGGTAATCAGTCTAACACTAGGCCACACTCCCAGCCCTGCAACTAGACTTTTCTGACACTATTTACAAGGTTGCTATCATTAAGAAAAGAGTATAAATCTGCATTTCTCAAATTATAGTGTCATTTAAATTTCTTCTATCGTAGTAATCTCATAATGGACTGAAAGAATCAAGATTGAATATCTGATGGAATATTTCAGGTTGAAAATATATTAAAAAATCTCTATACTAAGGATTCTTTATTTAAAAAAACAAACCTCTTATTTTTAGCAAATCTGAATGATACAGCTGAATGACAGATGGACATATGGCATAGTCTTATAAGAAAGAAAAAGCATGCTCACTGTGTGTTCACATTTTTTAATGGAAAACATTTTACTTATTATGTATTTCTATGCATTCCATCTGCATGTGACAGTGAACCACTTATGTGGTGTTTGTGGAAATCATGCAATGTCTTTGGAACAGTATGCCTCATCATTCACATGAAATAAAATTTGAACACAGCTAAATTTCCAGCAGATTTGATAAATGCATCTTCTTTTGTAGCTTTGACTTTCTATCTTATGTCTGCTTTAATATGTATGATTTTTACCTTTATGCAAATTCATCTGAGTGCTCTATCTAATATTACATTTAATGTTTCCAAACAGTAGACGTGTATACACATTCATAGGAATACAATAAGGAATGGTAGAAACTAGGGCAAATAAAATAGAAATTTTTAATGGAGGCAGCCATAGTTCACTTTTAATGCAATAATGGCAAAGTCTGTGTTACTGGAGCATTTGAATTTTTGTAGAGAATATGGATATAAAAGTTTTGTGTGAAATATCTAAATTTTGTAAGGTAGTTAAATCTGTTGTTTAATTGAGACAATAACAGCTTTTTGATATGGGCAAAGCTGTATGGGAAAATATGTGATCTCTGGAGAGATATACAAGTTTGAATTTGATTCAGACAGTTTCTTGTGTGCCTTGAAAGTTCTCTGATCTCTGGTGAAACTTCATGTTTTGAAGTGTAGATATGCAAGCATTGTTTTAAATGTCTAAACTATAAGGGATCAAGAAATAATTTTTATTAGTATGACTTATAATTGTTTTCTTTTTCTCATATATTTTATTGTAATTAATAGAAGGGTTACATTATATTCACCAGATAGATGGTGCATTACTTCATATACCCTTTCTCATGTCTTCGTCCCCATTTCCCTCCCCAACCCCGCCTCTCATCTTGCTTTCCCCCTTCCCTATCCGATTTCAAATAACCAAATAAACATATACATAATATATCAGATGACAAGGTAAAATACTGAAGCAATATTTGATAACTAAGGGACAGCTCTAGATGAGAGATAACATTATATTAAGGACAACAACCACTCATTACATGGCTTTTGTTTCTATATCCTGGAGGTCCTTTCATTTAGTGACATTCTATATGGCCTTGTGTATCTAGGTTTGGTTCTATTGCAAATCTCTGCTAGGAGAGCCCAAGGTTTCTACTGATTATGACAGATGAGGGAAACCATTGAGCCTAAGTTCCTTTGTGTCTGGCTTTCTTCACTTACTATGATTTTTTTTTCTAAGTCTTTCCATTTCCTAACAAATGGGGTGATGTCGTTTTTTCTGACAGCAGCATAGAATTCCATTGTGTACAAATACCACATCTTGTTGATCCACTCATCAACTGAGGGGCATTTGGGTTGGTTCTATATCATTGCTGTGGTAAATAGTGCTTCAATGAACATCGTTGTGCTAGTGGATTTAATATGTCCTTGTTTCTGGATGATTGAGTTAATGCCAAGTAGTGGAATAGCTGGGTCATGGGGAGTTCTATGTTCAGTCTTTCAAAAAGTGGTGCTGGCAGAACTGGTTAAGCACCTGCAGAAAACTAAAGTTAGATCTTTTTTTGTCACCCTGCACTAGAATTAACTCCAAATGGATCAAAGACCTCAAGGTAAAAGCCGACACACTGAAAACTTTACAAGAAGGAATAGGAGATACACTAGGCCTCCTTGGCACAGGTCGAAACTTTCTTAATAAGGACCAAGAATCACAACAAATCAGAGAAAGGCTGGATAAGTGGGACTGCATTAAACTGCAGAGCTTTTGTATGGCAAAGGACATAGCTAGTAAATTAATTAGGAAGCCTACAGAGTGGGAGAAGATCTTCACCAACCAAAAATGGACAAAGGCCTCATATCTAAAATATATCAACAGCTCAAAAAATTGAATCACTCCAAAACTAATCTCCAAAGTAACAACCATCCCATTAAAAAATGGGCCAAAGACTTAAAGAGAGTCTTCTCTGAAGAAGAAATATAAATGACCTATAGACACCTGAAGATATGCTCAACATCTCTGGTCATAAAAGAAATGCAAATCAAAACAACTCTAAGATTCCACCTCACACCAGTTAGAATGGCCATGATCAAGAAAACTAATAACAACAGATGATGGAGGGGATGTGGCCAGGAGGGATCACTACTACACTGTTGGTAGGAGTGCAAACTCGTTCAACCACTATGGAAAGCAATGTGGCAGTGCCTCAAAAGACTAAACATAGAGCTCCCCTATGACCCATCATTTCCACTACTTGGCATTTACCCAATCATCCAGAAACAAGGACACACTAAATCCACTAGCACAAAGATGTTCATTGCAGCACTATTTACCACAGCAAAGACATAGAACCAACCCAGATGTCCCTCAGTCGATGAGAGGATCAACAAGATATGGTCTTTGTACACAATGGAATTCTATGCTGCTGTCAGAAAGAACCACATCCCCCCATTTGTTAGGAAATGAAAAGACTTAGAAAAAATCATATTAAGTGAAGTAAGCCAGACTCAAAGGAACATAGGCTCAATGGTTTCCCTCATTTGTCATAATCAGTAGAAATCTTGGGCTCTGCTAGCAGAGATTTGCAATAGAGCAAAACCTTGATATATAAGGCCATATAGCAGGAAGCTAATTGAAAGGACCTCTAGGCTATAGAAACAAAAGCCATATAATAAATGATTGTTGTCCTTAAGGTATTCTGTTATCTCTCAGCTCTTTTGCTGTCCCTTGGTTATGTCATATTTTTACAGTACCTCATTTTGTTATCTGATATATCGGATATATTTGTATTTGGTTATTTGATATTGGATAGGTAAGGGGGGAAAACAAGATGGGGGGCTGGGGGGAGGGTAATGGGGACCAAAACATGTGAAAGTGTATCAATGTATGTGAATTAATGCACCTTATATCTGGCGAATATAATGTAACCCTTTTATTTTTTTTTATTTATTTTTTTACCAGTCCTGGGCTTGAGCTCAGAGCCTGAGCACTGTCCTTGGACTTTCTCAAGGCTAGAGCTCTACCACTTAAGCCTCAGCACCACTTCCGGCTTTTTTCTATGTATGTGGTGCCGAGGAATTGAACCCGGGTCTTCATGCATGCTAGGCAAGCACTTTAACCACTAGGCCAAACTCCAGGCCCCTGTAACCCTTTTATTAATTACAATAAAAAATATCAAAAAAGAAGTAGATTCATTTCAGGTAGAAATAGTCTATCTGCCTAAAGTAGTATACTGAGGTTATAGTTTATACACAATACTACTGATACACATAAAAAGGTTTTGCACTTCTATTTTGCCTATAAGAGATTATGATGGGCCTATGTCTCTTGATAGACAAGAAATAATGTTTTAAAAAATCTATCCAATTTTAAACTCTATTGGAAAACATGGAGCCTTAGTTTTGCTAACCAATTTTAACACTGTTGGCAACATTGCTTCTCCTTAAGTGACAATATTGTGGAAGGAGACTATATGACCTTTGGTTTGGACAAATTGGGGTATGCACATCTGCACTGGGTCTTCTGCTCTTCTCTTTGCTAAAGAGCTGTGACATTTATCTGTGTCATTATTTATATTTTGGTCTCCTTTGTCTTACCAGGGACACAGAGTCCTTACTTCAGCTTTTCCAGTCTGCAAAATTCATTAGCATGGCTGTGACTATCATTTTACTTTGGCTCAGAGAATCTTTACTACTCCTTTGACCTCTGCTGCTACAGGCCTCCTCTGGTTATATAGCCTCCCACAGCCATCTGCTTCTAGCTCCCATCCATTCTGTTCAAAAAGACTAGATATCAGACCGTACAATTTACCACAATATTTGACTTTATTACTTGAATGAAACCCAGAGCCTAGAACATTCTATACGAGTGGTTAACTACATAGGTAACCCCCCACTCACACACCCAGACCTTTGTTGGATTTTTTATTTCATCTTTTGAGATAGGTTATCTCTCCATTAAATTTTATATTTTACCTGGAAACAGCTTTCCTGGAAAGAATTTTATTCCAGAGTCTCTTACATGAATAAAATCATTTACCTTTAGTTTCCACTAAAATATTTTGATATTTCTTAATAGCTTATCACTAAACCTTGAGTGACCTCCTCAAAGAAGCTTTTTCAACTATTCTGTATGATCCTGTCCTGTTTGACCCAGACTTCCTTAGGGCAGGGAGAAAATGGATTTCTCTCATATCTCTTCCATCTGGACCCTTCTCCTTTGAAAGATTTAAGGTTTAGGGGCAGTAGAAAAAACATAGAATTTATAAAATCCTTTCTCTGTCAAAATTGCTTTGCTATAAAATTCCAGAAGAAACTTTTTAACACATTGACTTGTTCTTTGACACATTTTTAACAAGAGATTAGGGTAAGATACGCAGGAACTTTAAAAAAAATGTCCTTGCTTTCACTAAAAGTCTTATGTGTGAAAATTTCTCAGTTGTCTCATACTATAATCTCATCTAATTTTTAGAAATACAAAATTTTAGAAAATAGTGCTCAAGATTTAGAAGTAACTTTTTCCCCCCAAAGGACGTTTTGTCCTCCTGAAGAAAATGTATGTATTTAATGGTAACCATCCTGAACCTAATTACAAAAATTATATAATTTTAAATTTTCAGAAGGAGAATATATAACTTGTATATAACATTTTACTGATGAATATGTTTTTCCAGTTCTGGGGCTTGAACTCAGGGCCTTGGGCACTGTCCTTGAACTTTCTCAAGGATAGCACTCTACTAGTTGGGTCACAGCACCACTTCCAGCTTTTGCTGTGTGTATGGTACTAAGGAAGCAGTCCCAGGGCTTCAGGCCTGCCAGGCAAGAACTCTACCACTAGGCCAGGCTCCTGGCCCTCATGAGTACTTTTTAAATGGGATGGTAAGTGGGAAAACTAAGGTTGTTTTAAATTTGAAGCTCTATGGAAGAATTTGCTTACAGAGAATTCCTCTAATGTTATGCCTCATTCATTTTTAATGGATGAATAGGTCATTGATATATATTTGTATATATATTATTTCTTTCATATGATTGATTCCTGAGAGATTTTTCAAATTTATAACCAGGTATATTTTGGCTATACTAACTTTTGTCTGTATATTATTTATAAAAGTATAAAATACAGGAAGTGGTGCTGTGGTTTAGGTGATAGAGTGCTAGCCTTGAGCTGATAAGCTCAGGGACAGCACCCAGGCTCAGAGTTCAAGTCCCACAACTGACTCTCTCTCTCTCTCTTCACACACACACACACACACACACACACACACACACACTTAATGTGTGAATGCATTAAGAGTATATATAAAATATAAATATAAAATTTCATCTGAAGAAATTTGAGTATGAAATTCCTCTAAAATTTATACTTATTTTCCAAGACTTTAAACTTAGTTCATTATTCTTTACACCACAGATGCATTTAATCATCCATCATAAATTGTTAACCCTCAACTTTTAGAAAAGTCAACTTTTACAATTTTATTTCATTAGTTTTTCAATGTTTCCCAAATTAAATAATTATAACATAGAAAATATGAAAATACATTTTGGAACAAGTACATCCAATTCTTGTTAAACTTACAAATAAATATGTTAAAGCAAAACATCTTGTCAGAAACAATGACTCTACTACTAGAGAAAAGAAGACTAGATAAGGGCATTTCTAGGTGAGATGAATTGACCAAATAAAACAACAAAAATTAGGTAGAGGAGAGGATTAGTAGGACAGTAATTGAGTTGGATCAATTTGGATAGAATGTACGGCACAGTATGGCTACTAATTTTCTTGATGTAAGAGCATGGCTCACATGATGGAGTGCTGTAAGAGGAAGAGAGAGACTCTAAATTCACCTCCATTGGCACCAAATAACACCAAACATCATTACTCTTTTCCCTTTATCTTAAAATTAGGTTCTTCTGGTAGTCAGTTGTCAAATTGATTAGGGAATGAAGACTAGAAGGCAAGATTTATATTCATTTTGTAAGAAAGAAATTCAGTTGCTACCATGTTTGTAATGTGTGCCATTTTGGTGAAACAGGTATATAACTTAGGCCTCCTTTTTACCACTCTCCTTTAGTTTCTGACCTTCTATAGGCTATTTTGTACTCTATGCAAACATAATATATTTACATATAAAATGACTCTAATTTTATTTTATTTTTGTCAACCCCTGGGGCTTGAACTCAGGACCTGAGTACTGCCCTTGGGCTAGAATTCTACAATTTCAGCCACAGCACCACTTCCAGCTTTTTTATTTATGTGGTAACAAGGAATCAAACCTTGGTCTTTGTGCATGCTAGGCAAGCACTCTTACCACAAGACAAAATTCCTGGCCTGCTAATTTTTATACTTTAAGTTTGTACAATGAAAATAAGAATACAAATGTAAGGTATTATGCTATCTTAATAGTCTTTAATAAAGAAATGTAAAAATCTACTCTTAAGTTTAGGAAAACCATTTCTTAGGCTGGTGTCTTATATCTAGAAATAAAGTTGATTTGTCTGTTATTATCGCTGTAGAAACAGATTTCCAAATACTTGTCATTAAGTTTCCAATTCACTGTGACCCCTTGGAAAAGAAGATACTTTCTACTACATGTGTTTATATGTGTATGTATTTTCAGTTATTACTAATAATATGTTTGGCCTAATGGCTTTAGTAAAAAGTTGGGATTGCAGGATTAGACCAAATTTTTATGATTTGCAAATGAGATGTTTTTTTTTTTAAATCACAATGATTGGAAGTACTATCTGATCACAGGTGTTGTGTTTGTTGTGAGTTGATTTTGCTTCTTTGCTGTCACTCTAGCTTTTATAATTCTTACAAACTACGAATCAGTTATCTGTCTTTGCACTACCACCTAAATGTGATAGAAATGAATTTATAAAGGTAATCAAATTTGGGAAAAAAAGAAGTTGTATGTTGCTAGTTACTAAGATTAGGGTGGTCAGAACAAACAAGACAACAACAAGGGCTGGGAAGAAATGGGTCCAGTTTTTTTTTTTACTTTAATAGAAATTTGATGAACAAAATTCAAATGATAACAATCATTAATGACATACATTCGTGCTGTTGTTTTTCTTGTGTTGGTACTAGAACTCTAAAATCAAGTAAAGTTGTAAGACAGAAATACACCACTGAATATTCTTTAACACATATTTACTAAGTTACTACTCAGACCCCTATGTTGCATTACAAACCAGCTGTTTATAGAAAAAGTTCAGAATGAACATAAGGGAAAGGCCTGTTTCTGATCCAGAATTTAGAGTGTGCCTATAAAAATTCTTTCTCCCAGGGTCCGAGTATAAGTGAGTGTGGATGAGCTTATGCCAAACCGTAAGAACAAAAGTAAATCAATAGGATATTTCAGCAATTGGATTAACGATGTCACAAAAATAAGAGAAAATGATTTTTAAACCACAATTTAAAGGCTCCCTTAACTGCACCTCAGATATATCTACCTCTACTGCGTTTGTAAAAAAGATGCACTATTATTTGCATTAAAAAAATTATACTAATGGGTTGGTCTCAGAGCTTCATTCCTGTTAGGCAATAGTTTACCATTTGAGCCATGGCCTCAGTTCTTTACTTCCTTTCTCCCTTCCTTCGCTCCCTCCCTCCCTCCCTCCCTCTCTCCTTCCTTCCTTCCTTCCTTTCTTCCTTCCTTCCTTCTTTCCTTCCTTCCTTTTCCTTCTTTCTTTGCATTAGTTTACTTATTTTGCAGATAAACTCTCACTTTTAGCTGGGCCCAGCCTCTCTATTCCTTCTGTATAGCTGGGATTTCCTGACTATCCACCATTCTAGCCATTTTAATTCTTTGCTGTATTTTCTCGTATATAATTTTCTGTCCCTCACAATAACCCTCTTTTCTTTTCTAAGCCTCTGTTTTTATTACAGTGTCTCTTGATTTATCCACTTAAAGGTGCTTTACACTATCATTTAATGATGATTTATAAAAGAGAGAAAGAATCATACTATATGAACAATGTAGAAATTTTCTAAACATAAATGGCCATATATTTAGACAAAGTTGTTCCTTCCCTTTCCTTGGTGGCATTTCATTAGTGAGTCCTTAATTTCTTTTGCATCACTAATCTACTAAAATATTAGAATATTTATTTCTTCTTAGCAAATGCACACAGGATATCACAGTTGGGATTTTTAGTATGATAAGAAATTTGAAAAACGCAAATCTTAAAATATTGCAAAAGCAACATTTTTCATAAACATGCTACCTTTGTTTTCATATTTATAAACTTGGACAGAACAATCAGGTAATTAACAGATTTAAAGGGAAAAATATCAAATAACAAGGCTATGTATTAAATTTTTCTGTTTTTGAAAATCACAGTTTGTAAATCAGTATTCAGTGAGACTATTAACCCTATAAAAATGCCACAAAGTTTTAATCCCTTGTACAAGTAGAGAAATAGCAATGTTCAAAGTGGCAAATATAACTGTAATCTATTAATTACAGAAAAAATATCCCGATTTACAATAAGTGATGAAAAAATCAGACACTTGATTCTCCGTGTACATCTTCCTGGGATATATTGACTTAAAGAGAGAAGTGTGTTCTCTCTGAAAAAGATAGCACAAATTTTTTTTAAGTAAAAGATTGTCTAAGTTATTTCCATTGCCAGAAAGAAACGTTTTCTTTTACTTCTTCAAATGTGTGCTTTCCATTTTCTATTCTGATAATTACATATTCCAAGGCCTGCACCAGACTGACAACCTGGATAAATTCATCCATATGGCTGATAAAGAGAGTAGAGACTTCTCACCTCCAAATAGGTTGAAGGAAGTCACCAATTATTTATTGGTCATCTCTTCACAAAGCATAGCAATGGCAATTTTCTATGCTTCTTTGCCATTAGGCGAGACATGGTGGATTTGTTTCTTGTGGGACTGGTAATACTATATTTAGGCTAAGAGCATGAAACTCTTTATAATTACCCTCCTCTCTCTCTAAATATTGAACACTCCATGGATCTAGAAGAAAATGGAGTCATTTGATCAAATGAGCTTGTGACTTGACATTTTGAGGGATAGCCATCCAACGCAGGCAACTTCTTTTTCTAATCATGTCTATTGGGAAAAGTGTTTATTATGTGAACCATGTGAAATTTGTGGTTGTTTACTAAATAATTTACCCTGACCTAATTAATTCCTATTGTCATGCTAAAAAGAGAGTTTCCATCTCAGGTTTTCAAGACAAATTTGGAATTGAACTATAATGTGAAATTTTCCAATTATTCACCTTAAGCAAGCATAATGTAAACCCTGATCTTCACGGCAGAGGTTTTTAAGGTTGCTTTAGTCACACACGATATTCACCATTTTCTAAACATATCTTACATTTTTCTGCCTTATACTTTCATTCACGCCATTCTCTAGCCAGTCTTTTACATTTCTCCTTTCAGGGAAGAATTTCCAGATCCTTCCATTAGCATGAATAATTAAAGTTATGCTTGATATAGAGATTATTATATTCAACTACATGTCCTTGGTGTATACATGAAAGAGAAGTAACATGTTTGCTATAAAGCAAATGAAAAGTAAACTTGCAGCAAGAGAAGTGGGGACATGTATCAAGAGTTGAAAGAAAAGTAAGGAAATGTAGAGTAAATAAAACTAAACTATAGTATAATATTGCAAATTGCACCTAATAATTGTTCCTTTCTAATGTTTCTCTCAAATTAAGACTTTATAAAAGCTCTTTGTTTAAGACTATTTTGCAAGAAGCCAGCATCACTACAGCCAAGTTTATCATCAGTGTGCTTAAGTAAAGAGTAGTAAAATTACATCTTATATATTTCTTCCATATATAATCTTGTACTACTGAAAGTAGCAAAAGGAAAGTATTAGATCAATACAAGTTCAGATGTAATTAACAAAAATATATTTTGTTTATTAAGACTAAGGTTAGGGCAGTTTTATCTATGAGATAATTAAGTAATATGTTAACCTTATGCAAGATTCCAAAAGAACTTGTCTAGTGAAAAACAGTGGAGTGACTTACACGTCCCCCAAAAAACAAACAAAAAGAAAAAAAATTATAGGCACTAAATACTACAAAACAACCAATGTTTTGTTAAGTGTTTCAGTATAAGAGGACTGGTAACTAAACATGTGATTACTCTTGTTTTATATGTAAATATAGAATATTAATTCATACAAGTCAGTGTTTACAAAATATCAACAACATTTTCCATATATATGTATATATATATGCACATGATAGTTCTTTCTTAAGATGTAAGTCCTTTATCCCACCCTTGAATCTAGGTAGATTGATAATGTGCTCTAATCAATTCTGGTACAATACAGAAGAGATTTGTCTTAGTCCTAGAATTTAATAGACCAAGAATCATGGGATTTCTCTAATCTGCAAGTTCAGGTGAATGAAAAGAAATCATCAGGATGCTCACATGGAAACAGGAAAAAAAAAAAAAACTAAAGAAAAACTATGGTCCCAGTTAGACATGTCAATGGGACAAGGCTTAGCTCCGAAAGATAATAGAAGGGATCAACAATCCCAGTCGTTTAGTCATTCTTGACAAGTCATTTGAGGTGCCAGATTCATGAAAGAAGCCAACTTAGAATTTTCAATTTCAATGTAGCCCATACTTCCATTCCCCAACTTTTCACTCATGTCATTTAGAGTGTAAATCCATAAACTTTGAGCCCTAAAGATTTCTATCATCATGAAAGAAAGAATGAATGACTAGCCATTGTTTTAAGAGATAATTTGTTGTACTTCATTATGTAGCAAAAGATAAGCGCTGCAAGGGGTTTATGAAATCAGTCATTATTTTCAGAACAATTTAAAAAATTTGAGGAATCGCTATTTAATCAGATAGATATTTTAAAACTACACATAGAGATTAGATAAACAGACATTTCTAAATACGTTTGTTATCAGTGAGGTTTGATGAATTTATGGTCACTGCAGAATAACAAATCTACTTTGTAAATTTGGTCAGTCATAGGTCTTTTAATTAATGATTTTAAAATAAATTAGTAATTGATTTGTGAGAAATGGTAAGAAAAAAATGAGGTGAGTGATAGTTTTGATCCCAGGATTAGGAGTTATCCAGAAATGAGACTTTTACTTATATATTTAATTGAAGGAACATTATTTTATCTATACTTCAGTCAATTTCAGGCTAAAAATGAAAACGTATTAGCAATCCCTGATAGAGGTCAAACAAGTTTGAAAAGACATTTTATAGGCTTAATAAAGATGTGAAAATTACATTTCACTTGCATATCATAAAAAAATTAGAAAATTTTAAAACGACTTAAATCACAGAATTTCTTGCAACATTACTGTTTGTTCTACATGACAAATGTCTTAAAGCAATCACTCTATTAGGAAATCCTCAACTGGCCATATGTGTGCTATTAAAATTTTTCATTTGGCTCTTCTCTGCAATTAGCATTCCAAAGGTTATGATGGCTAGTTGTGCATACCATATGTTTGGCCTGCATCCTTTGAGTCCTGCCACATGTTCTTTTTGATAGCAGAAACATTATAGTGGAGAGAGAAAAAGATTCCTAAACATTTCAAACCAATCTTCAAGCCCTAAATTTGTAAATTTGATTACAATTATTTATTAGTATGATCTGAATGCACGTTTTTCACTCATGGTGTACTTTCCAGAACATACGAAGCAAATAACAATGACACTGAGAGTAAGTAAATTAATTACTTTACTATTGCTTAATTTGTATAGGACAAAAAATACTGCTTTAACTTTATATAGAATTAGAAGATCACATGATACTCATGGGAGTTTTTAAGCCTCTTTCAACATACATTTACAGAAGAGTTATGTGAGAATACTATTTGTTCATATATTGCAAGTAATAGTCTCTATTCTCCCACCCATCTTGCCATGTATTTGTTTTTTTTGGACTGGAACTCGGGGCTTGGGTGCTGCTATCCTTTGGCTTTCTTGCTTAACGATAGTGCTTTGCCATTTAAATCACAGTTCTCCTAGTTTTCTGATGGTTAATCAGTAGTCTGGTAAATTTTCTTTCCTCAGATTGGCTTTAATGCAAGATCTTCAGATCTTAGACTCTTGAAAATCTAATATAATAGATATGAGCCATTGCTAACTAACTCTTTAATAGTTTTTATTTTGGGGTTTTTATTTTTTAATTAAGACACTGAGTTTAGTTTCATCTGATATTTCATAAAAAGAAAGGAAAATTGCCTTGAAAAATGCCTTTTAGTGTCTAATAAGATGGCTCAAAGGATTTAAAGATTTACTCTTCTTGCTTTGGCTCAGAATTTGGCAAGCAAGTAGATTCAGATGATGGCTGCCCCAGTGTAGTTGAGTACTAAGAAGGCCAAAACTTAAAATGCAGTGGTGCCTGAAGGAAGTCTGCCTGTTCAACACAGTAATGTATAGTTATATTTGCCAGATGGTAGGTGCATTACTTCTTACACGTTGATACCCCTTATGTTTTGATCCCCATTTCCTTCCTCCACCCCCTCCCAATCATCTTGTTTTCCCTCCTTCCCTTTCCTATTTCAAATAAGCAAATAAATGTATATACAATATGCCAGGTAGTAGTAATTTACTGCCAGTCTGTAAGAGGACTGAGAGAAGCATCTGTAGCGTTCTGTTTTTGTGTCTTGGTGATAAAAATAGTGAATTCACAAAACTACGGGGTGTTTGAACCAATCGAGTACTAAGACTACATCTATGGGATAAATTCTAAAGCTCGTTAGCTCAAGACTGGCAGGTAGTCCATCAAAGACTTTCAGAAATACACAACACAAATCACCTTCTCACAGAATTTGATTTTAAAATTAGTTTGAACAGACTAGGAGAATTCATTTTGTTTTCATAACTTGATCAAGTGAAGCAAGAATCATTTCCCATCATTTGGGGCTTCAATATCTGGTCAACTAATGAAAAGATTGCCTGAATTTGCTCCATGTTTCATTGAGATTGCAGATATTCAATTTACTGGGTGTTTCGTGTCAGAGATATTGACTTGTCATTTTTACTTCATATTTTGAGTCATGACTAAGTGCCAGGTACTCTATTAGGCAAAGGAAATTCAGCACTGTTCCAAGAAGCATTATATAGGTCCTAGAGCTTACAGCTCTGAGATGAGGCCAAGATTTTAGAAAATTATACAAATTTATACCCAACAAGAATGATATGAGGTGACGGATGTATATATGAAGGACTGGGGACTATGGGAGAGAAGGACTTTAAACTAGTTCATCATGTGCATTTCTCTAAGGAAGGCACATTTATATCATTCAAGGTTTGAAAGAACAAAGAAGGGCCTGGAAAATGTTTGGCTCAAACATTGACTTTGAGATGGGAGAAGTAAATTTTCAGATTAGCACATCTAAATCAAATACTTTAAGAGCAAAATGCTATTTAGAAAAAAAGCTGTTTGAAAATTCTTACCATTTATAGTGCTGTCAGCTTACAAAAACAGGTTTAGACTGTACACTAATGAAATTTAAAATGGTAAAAACAATTCCCAAATTTGAAAGGTTATAAAATTAAAATATGAATAACTATAAAATATGAATTCACCAATTGCAATCATAGTTCATGCTTGTTGAGAATAGTCTCCTAAAATTTTGTCTTTCCCCATCAGTAAATGAATGAAAATGCTAGTGCTCAGACCAATGTGGGACTCAAAGTAGTTGTCCCTTTGTAGTATTGTTAATTCCCTTCTCTGTTAGCTAAGTATATTGTCACACTCCATTGAGTAGAAAAGGTAATATGGCACATTACTAGTCATGTTCTGGTAAATCACTCTTTATCCTTTTTGTTTTGCTGTAACAAGACTCTACACGTGAATTTTTTCCATTTGTCTTTTTTATTTTAGATTTCCTTTTTATTATTATTTTTAAGTATTACTACAAAGGAATTACCAGTTTATAAAAGCAGTTATGATCTTTATCAATATTATCATCAATATTCTTATTCCTCCCTCTCCTACCTAACTCTTCCCTCATTCTTTTTATTTTTGTAGGAAATGCATTGGATTCTTGTGTGCATTTTCCACCTCTTTTTCATTTGTCTACCTCTTGTCTTAAAACTCAATCAAGAATCAACTGATGTTAATATTGCTAAATGCTTTTGTTTGTCTTAAATATATTTTATTGTTGTACAGAGGGGTTGCGATTTCATAAGTCAGGTAATGAGTGCATTTCTTTTTTTGAACAATTTTATCCCCTTTTTTGCTGTCTTTCAGATTCTTCTGTGGTCTCTGACCACAAGTTACATACCTCATAGTGTATACTGAATGGCAGATTGCATTTGCCCTCTCTTCCTCTCTCCCTTTCTGCATTTTTTTGTCCACACTAAAATGAAAACAGCAACAAAAATTACATCATTAACTACAACAATAACAAAAGAAAGCATGTTTCATTTCAACAAATAGTTTGATAAATGTCCAGAGGAGTTATATCTCTTTGTTCTTCCCCTGCAAATGCAATTTCCAAGCAAATAAACTCTGGTGTGATAACAAACTCATATCCAGTTTGAATCCTCTGGACTTGTGTGGAGCAGCTAGACCCACACCATTATTCTTCCATGAGAAGCATGAGTGCTTTTGCGTGATTACTCCATCATGTTTTCAAGCTCTGGTTGTTGCTGGACCAGTTAGGAGCTATGGACTTCTCTGACAATGCTGCTGGAAACTGGTCAGGAAGATCTAGAGGCATATGGAGAAAGTTCTGAGGACTCTAAAAGGTCAATATGACCTAGAGCACATGAGTCAGCCTACTTTAAACATTCCAGGAGCCTTCTCATAACTTTTGTCTATCCTTGTGTCTCAAAGTCTAATAAATGGAACAAATGGTTTGAGTCTATTAGATCAGCCATTTGGGGAGAGTTTCATGTTGTGTTTTCCTTCTGGGCACATCAAAACTTTAGTGGTTAGAGGCCAGCAAGAAAGGGTGGGGATCACTGCAACAGACTGGAAAAGGGAGAGCCTGAAAGAGTAGTGCCCACTAGCTATAGAAGCCAAATTGTAAGGTCATGGGGAAAAGGAGCTGGATGTTACTTAAAAGTAACTGTACCACAGCCAATGTCTTTTAACAAATGGCCTTGAGTGCCCTCATCTCTAAGCACATTTTCAAGGGATACTCTGCCCCCAGCTCTAGTCTAACATGTTCATATACACAGAAGCTACAAGTAATTCAGAATGCAGTTGGTGGCAAACATCTCCCTCTCCCACATTTTTCTTTTTTATGACAATTTTTTCAAACAAAGGATTTGGTTATTTTCCAAATCACTTTCACCACAATAAGGTATTCCCATAGTTTCTAAATCGTTGCTTATTTCTTACAGATTAAAAAATAGATTGATTCTGGCCATTCCTAAGTCCCATAGCAAATAAATTTAGGATAAGTCAAGCATAAAATGTATAATTCTAGTCCCATGTGTACATAAGTGTAATACTGGAAATAGCAACAACTGATAGTTATATAATAGGTGTTCATTCATAGAGCTGCACTATTTACCTTCCTTTCACACACCAGCAAAGTAAGTAGCAGAAGAGTTAGTATCTACATTTCACAACTGAGGAAACTGAGATGGGGAAAGAGTGATGTGACCCCCAGAATTCTAGGAGGTAATGCCAGGAATGGAAGCCAAGCTTCCAGAGTCCAAGTTGATTGTGTATTTCCATTACTCAGTCTGTCATCCAGACTGACATTGGAAGGAAAAAGGGGATACAGACACTTAAAAAATGGCTTTTCCATTGCAAAAAATGGTAGGGGATTGGGGGAGAGTCAGAAATTAGAGCAAACCAGTATATGACAATAGCTTCCCTGGCTCATTAGTGTTTGGAACTTGTTGTCTAAGACTCAGTTACATGTGTTTCCACATGTACAGTTTACAGCTCAAGAGACTTCAGTAATTCATCTTTTCCTGAAAGTGGACATATCTATGTCTGCTAGTTATACTTCTACATGTTCTAGTCATAGGACAATTTTCACTTCTTTTTAAAAGTTTTAATATACAAGCTAAAAGACAGGTGCTTTCATACGATTTGATTAAGTATATGTTATTGTACAAAGGGGTTTACCTATGCTACATTCACACATTCATATGCTGTACTATGATCATATTTACCTGCTATAGTGCTTCTTTTCCCTGCATGCTTCCCCATGGTTTTACACATCCCCAGTGGCCTTTATTCTCTCATCTTCATATACAGACACAATGCATTTCAAAATTATTCATCCTACACCATTTCAGATCATAATTATTAACTAATTTTCCCATAGAATGAAATACCTTGCTAATTCAATATATTTAATTCAATATATTTTGTTTTTGCTTTAAATATAGACTTGACAGTTATTAGCTAACTAAAACTGGAAAAGATTTAAAAAAAAATCATCCAATACTTGTTTGAAAATAAACAACTGAAAATACATTTAGAGTGTACAGTTTGAATTACAATTCAAATGAAATACCTTAATGAAAAAACTTAGCTATTGTTATGGTTATCTAAAGTTCCTTCAGGTACAATAAGTTAGGAAACCTTTCATTTTAATCTACAATTAAAGATTATTTAATTAGCTATCATGCAACAAATGTCTGTTACACCTACTACCGTGAATTTTGGCTTAAAATTAAAAGAGTTCTTTTTATTTGCTTTGTGAATATAAAGGGAATTTTATCCCAGAGGTTAGAACACATAGTCAATCTATGTAAATGCCTTAAGCTGAATGATGTAGACCTATAAGCCAGAAGCATAAACAAACGTCTAGCAAGAGTGAGATTGATGACCTTGAGCTTGCCATCTTTTCTAGAATATAAAATCAGGAAATTCAGTGCCCTTCCTTGACATTGAAAAAATATCAGTAGCTTTGAAAAAGCATTCCAAAAAGAATTTTGCAGAATTTTTAATACTGTAAAGGACATAGAGAGGGCATTTATTATTGAAGCAAGGAATTTACCTCTATCAGACAGGAAATTACATAACTCCCTGGAATGTAAGTCAGATTTTCAAAATGAACAGCTTTATTTTTCCCCTACTTAAAAGGAAAAGCCTACTCAAACAGCTCTTTAAATATTTTAAGACCACATTAATGTCTTAGATGGAGATATTAAGTGCACATGGGTGGTATGAAGCTACAAGCTCTGAAACAAGAGTTGTATTCTGCACCATAGGATATAGTATTTTATCTTTAATTTGATAAATTAACATTTTGGTAATGTGCACCATGTTTATGGAAAAGTTCGCAAACTAAAATGTACAAAACCAAGTTCATAAGTTATCACGAAAATGTCACATGACTACCAAAGAAATCAAGAAATAAAACATAACTAACACCACAGAAATGCCCTTAATGGACCTGTCCCAATGATATTCCATTTTCTTTCCCACAAATATATACTTTTCTGCCTTCCAACACCAAGAATAATGTTTAACATTTTTGTAAAAAAATGAATCATGTAATGTAGTCTGGATTACTTGAGAATTGATTCTTTTCATTCAGATTTCTTATTGTAACATAGGCTCTATGTTTAAGTTTTTTTGAAACATCTTCAAACTTCCCTTCACAATGATCACACAACTTTACATTCTCACCAAGAATCTGTTAGGATGTCTAATAAAATTAAAGATAGAAGTCACCTGTGACTCAGTGATTCCACTCTTTTGTATTTATCCAGAAGATTATGGGTCAGATTCCAGTAAAAGCTTGCACACCTGCACAACCATGAATAATGCTTCATTATTCCCAGTACAGAAGCAATGCAGATGTCCATACATAGATGAATAGATCAAGAAAATGCAATATATAATATATATATTAATTCACATATCTCTGTGTATGAATATACATGCGTGAACATATGTGTACATGTATATACATATTGTATGTGTGTATAGATATATGTGTACATAAAATGAGGTTTTACTCATCCATCAGGAAAATAATATGTCATTTTTAGAGAAATAGATGGCCTTGGAGATAATTGCATTAAGTGAAGAGTCATGTTCAGAAAGACAAAGAACATAAGTTTTCTCTCATGCCATGTTGACAGGTGGTTGGGGATGGGTAAGGAGAACATTTTTTTTTCAAAACACAAAGGTTTTTATTCTTTTTTATTAAAGAATTTATTAACATTCATTTATACATCATATTTCAAATGATGTATTTAACAAACAAGTATTCAAGAAGGGAATCTCTATATACAATCACTGGCACTTAGATGTTAGAACATAGTTAAAATTAGGCTGAGAGATTATATGTCATAGATACATATTAATCTATGTAATAAAACATAGAGTCATAGAGTTTTATGTCTATGTAGTAGTGTTTATATTTCCAATACCTTGTCATTGACATTGGGTATGCAAATATTGAGTCCTCGCTCTTGTACTGTTTGAATCTAATAGCCATATAATAAGGAAACCATGCACCTTTTGTTCCTTTGGTCTTGACTTGTAAATATCAATGAATTCAGGTACATAACTTTTACGAATTCTTTCTCAGTGGAATGCATTTTCTCCCTAATTTTACTCCTGACTTGGCTGTGGCATTTTATCATATATTTTTTTCAAAGTCCTAAAACTTGAGTATCTGGTTTTGTTCCGTTCTTGCTTGAAAAGGTAGGAGTGCTAGAGAGAGTGGAGTGTTGGAATTCTCTCCCCAGATAGCATAATGCTTTGGCAAAACTGATTCTCTTTGGATTCGAACCTTGTTATGGAAAAGATGGACAGTATTTCATTGTGACTCTTTCCTTTCCAGAACCGGGGGGAAACCTTTTTCACATGGGATTAAGAACTTGATTGGTTTCTCAGAGCTAAGGGTAAAAATGGCAATGACTTTCTCTCCATCTCATTCCATCCTTAGCTTCCAGAAATTTACCAAATTAAATGTCCGTCTCTTCCAGTCAGTTTATGGCTCTTGTAATTTCTGCTCTAGAGAATCTGACCTTGGCTTTGATTCTCTAGATTATTAATGTGTGTTCCCAGATTTTCAGGGGGTGATATTTTACTTTTGGTTTTTATTTTATGTGCTTTGGTAAAGTGTTTATTTTGGAATTTTTGGATAAAACTTCTATATGAACTAGCAAGTCAAATTAACTAAATAAACGTTAACATTTATGAACTGTTTATTTTGAAGAACTTAAGAGGAATCTGATATAATAATTTATTTTCCAGAGTTAGAGTCCAAACATCCATATTCTTGAAAAGTCATTTTCTGTTTATTATCATAGAAACTAACCCTCATCCTCCTATGCTTAGGTCCTCATTTCTGTCCTCCTATATACCATTCAGAGCTGACATTAATTGCTCTTCTCTGATGCTATATTTAGACTTTGTCCAAATGCAATTTTCCATCACTTTCTGGTTTTATTGATTTCTCAGGAAGACCAATAGCAGTCTGGAGACCAATTAGGTCTCTAGTAATAGATTGTACTGAAATATGTTTAAAGGCAAAAGCATAGCAAAATGGATTCCATGACTGCTATAATGAAAAGGAAAATATATTTTGGCTTTCACACAAAGCACATCATAACACTGTCAACCTCTCCCCAGTCACCAAATGGATTTTTCACAGATAATGAGTCCAATCAAACAAGCTGGAGAAAGTGGAAATGCCTCTAGGCATAAGAATCTGTCTTAACTGGTTCATGAATGTGTATGCCAGATTTGTAAACATTTAATTCAAACAGCTAGCAGGTGATTTTTTTCACTTTCTTGCTTTTCTTATCACTTTAACCATAAAACTCATTCTTCGAATTGATCCTTAGAGATAAAATACCAAATATAGTTAACCTTATTCTTGTTAATGTTTTATACTGGGGGGAAAATGGACTTATTAGAGACACAGATGCAAAAGTTTTATTGAAATAAAAAATTCATTAGTTATAATAGAAATGCTATGTTCTTCCTGTCTTCTTTTTGATTAAAAATTATCTAAGTAATTGTACAAAAATTCAATATGTCAGTTCATAAGTGCAATGTGTCCTGATCAATGACACCCAACTTTCATCATTATCGTCTATTTCTCCCAGCCCACACTCCCCCTAAATTTTCTTAGTTCCATTTCGCTAATGTACATTGAATATGATGATTGTGTTCTCCCATCGTTCTCTCCATTCGCTGAGCCCTCTTCTCTTGATCTCGCCCTACTAATACCTCAAATGTGTTCTTTCTTAAATTGAACTGCACCTCTCTGAAATCAAAGCACGCAATGAGAAGAGAAAACGAATGGAATCATTCCAATAGAGGAACAGGATACACTTTTATTTTATTGGAGATTTATTATAAGATTTAGGTGGGGAGGAGGCCGTGGGAAGATGGCATAGCAGAGCCCCTGCCTGCAGATCCCACACATGAGCCGAGCGTACCCCTCCGCTTGCATTCTCACCACCGCCGCTATGTAGCTGGAACAGATCACACCTTCTCAGTCTTACTTCAACCCTGAATTAACTTTTAAACACTTTCAAATATAGAGGTTAATCACCATTTTTTTTTACTTTTTTGTTGGATTCAATTCTTTATTTAACATGATTTTTCAATATCGTTATTGTCAAATGCTCGAAGAAGGTTCTTTCCGAGGTTAGATGGCAGGCTGTGTATTTATGTTCTTTTTTTGGTGGATTCTTAATGACACTTTTTTGTTTATTTGTGACCTAAGGTTTTTTGTTTGTTTGTTTGTTTGTTTTAGTTCAGGCCTTTGCAAGAAAGCTGGTTTATGTGTGTAGTAGGAGGAAACCATATGTCCGCATGAACTTTTTTTTGGCCTTCTCAATTTCCAGGCCCCCTTTCTTCCCTGGATGCTCAAGGGATTCATCTTGTTGGGGAACTCGATCATTATGGTATTGCAGTTCAACACATACATTTTTTTTCTTGGAAGATGTATTTCCCAACCAGCCTGGTGGCATAAGAATTCTGAAAACACCATCAATTTTGAGCACTATTTTTGATACTCCAGAGGATGATCCAAATTACAATCCACTACCTGAAGATAGGCCAGGCGGCTTTGCCTTAGAGTTTAAAGCATCCGTGTGCCATTGAGACCTAGCTGAGAGGGACTCAGTAAACTACACATTGCAATTCTTTTTTCCTTTGTTGCAAAAGTGTGGACACTTTTGTCAGCTCGACAGATTTTAACTCCAGAAACATTTTATGAAATGGTACATAGTCTATTCTGGAAGACATTTCCAGCAGTTTACCAGTGCTTCCTTATTTTGCTGATACTGAAAGAGTAATCTCTTGGAGCCAAAAAACTGGAGAAATGGATACCCTGCCACCTCTAACAAATACACCAGTACTTGATTTTGATGGCCTAAGGCAGGGATTTTTCCTTCCTCTTCTTCTTTGACAGGTGAGGCCATGCTGTAAATGGAAGTTTCGGGGAGGATAAAATACAACTAATTTCATTTCTCTCTCTCAAAAAAAGAGATTTTGTTATATCAATTCATACATTTGTTTAATTAAAATAGAAGACCGATGTTCCTGCTAGGAAAAACTATGTTACTGTTCTTGTCATGATTCCTTCAAAGTTATTTTCATTACAGATAAGTGCAAATTTGCTTTATGTAAATCTGTCTCAGAGCTGATGCCCACATAAGACCACTCTTTGTAGCAAATGTACTTTATTTTATTTTTTTATGAGGAGCATGCAGGTTCTCAGGCATACACTCCAGTGCTGGAGGCTAGCACTCTACCATTTGAAACACAGCTTCATTTCTGGCTGTTTTGTTGCTATTTTTCTTGTGATTAATTAGAGATAGGAGTCCTTTCCTAAGCAGGCTTAGAAAGCATGACCTTCAAATCTCAACCTCCTGAATAGCTAGTATTTTATGATTGAGTCATCCATGCACAGTCATATTTTTAATATAAACCAGTAATTTTAGTATTAAATATTTCTACTTAACTGTTTTCTCCATTTGTAGAATATCTATTGAAAACTCTGATTTTGAACTGTTCTTACAAGGTAATTTGACAACAATCTGAAAAATTCTAAATATTAATATAGAATTTTCTCTACTCTCTATCTCAAGGAGCCTATACATTTTCTAAAATCCATCATTATCTTTTCTTTTCTATTCTACAGTCATGTTTTTTATGAGAAGCCAGACTAAAAATGAGACCTATGAATTCCGTTCTTCCAGTCATTCCACAAGTAGTTCCAGGACATATTTCTTTAACCACCTTCAGCCCAGTTCAGCACTGGTGACAAGAACACCATATGTATCTTATTGGACTGGTGAGTCTAGTAAAAAGTAATCGATATTCTTAATCTTAACAAAGTAAAGAAAAAGACATACTAACTTCAATTTGACAAAACTCAACTCAGATTCCTCTTTTCCACAGTTTTACTTTCTATGATTTATCTTACCCATCATCAATCAATGTCATAAAATGTTAAATGGAAAATTCTACAAATAAACAATATATCTGTTTTAAATCAGGTTTCTTTCTGAGTAGCATGATGACATTTGTGTTCTAGAATATATGTAAATCTCCTTCATCTACATTATCTATACCTTATATACAGGCTCATTTGAAGCCTCATTGCCATTTCAGTTGTCAGATCAACCAGAAATGTTGAATAACCACACAAAATTCTGTTATGGTTTTCATTGCCACATTGCCACATAGAGAAGTCTAGTGCCTAGAAATTCTATTGCTAGATATTTCTCAAAAAAAATTCACATGTATAAAAGATTGCTATAGATGGCTCATATTAAGTTTATTAATAACAGTAAAAATGCACAAAGGCTACATATATATCAAGAAAAGTAGATTAACAGTTATGATATATTCATAACCCCAAGTATTACTTAGCAGTAAAATAAACTGAATATATGTGTGAAACTCAGAACATAAAAGATTGTGTGCTCTGTATATATTATATTCTTATTCCAGAATAAAAGAAGCTGATTCTATGGTAGACAGTATCGATATATGTGACTCAGAACATGGGTTTACCGAAAAGGGACATAGAAGTGTTTGAGGGTAAAAGAAATGCTTTCTATCTTGAAACTTTTTTCTATCACACTGAATGCAACAATTATTATTAATATATTTCACATTTTTGTATTTTATCATAAAAATGGACAACCAAAATTGATTATAGCTAAGAGTTCAAATAGTAGGAAATTGTCAATAGCATACTGATATTTGCAGTATACATTAAAGGGCTTATATGAGTTGAATATAAACAGTCAGAAAACTAGAAAAATGTATTAAAACATAATTAGTGTCACTAAATGTGAATCACATAGTAAAAGAGAATATGGGATTATTTTAGCTTGTCTGAATATTTTAACATCTTTATGAGTAACCTTAAAAATAGGTAATTCAGTTGATATATCACAGTATCTCATTCCTGTCCAATTTTATTCCCTTTAACTTTGACCTTTGTTTATTTCTAAGAATTTTCCATTACTCATTTAACAGTATCAACTTCTTTTTAGTACTGTATCTTGAACTCAGGGCCTAGGTACAGTTCCTTGCAAGTCTGTGAATCTACCACTTGATTTGTAGCCTCATTTTTTTGGCTTTTAGATGGCTAATTGGATACGATTCTCACAGACTTTCCTGTCTAGACTGGATCTCAATTACCATCCCCATATCTCAGCTTCCTGAATAGCTATGATTATAGAGTTAAGCCACAGGCACCTGGTACCAACTTAACCTTTTTTATTACTATTTGAATATGCTCAATATTCTATTTTAAAGATATTATATGAACTGTTTTCCTTGGACTAACTGCTGACCTATATTATTTCTTAATCACTAAATTTAGGAAAGTCTCACTGGTCCACTTTATCACCCTTCCATAATTAATAATGTAATCTGACTTCCATCTCTCATAGAAGATAACATTGAAGTAGCAAAGTATCCTATTGCAAAATCCAATTGGTCATTCTTTCCTTAGTTGGCCTTTTCTCATCCCAGTGGACTTATATATTGTTAGACTTTAGAATGGGAATAGTAAAAGTGGACCATGACATCTTTCTTTCACTCAGAGCATTGTCCTATACCACTGCTTATTCCAAATGAGCAAGGATACTGAATTGAGAAGGATTTTCCAATTAGAAGTTTAATAGACTTCTGATAACGTGTGTCTCTATACTGAGCCAAAGTACTGCTATTTCTTTTTCCTGTCAACAGAATGAGAACTCTTAGGGGCAGCATTTATAGCCATTTCCCTCTGGGGTGAATTATATAATTGATTGTAGTGAATACAATGGCAATGAATACATTTTATTTTAATGATGCCTAAATAAAGTATGCTCAAGAAATCAAATGTTTTGATATAATAATAATGATGAAAAATGGTTAATCCTTAATATGCTCTAAACAAAGATTTCCTCAATAGCATTTGAAACTAGCAACTAGAAATCCCAAAGTAATTATAGAGTCATTTTGTGACCGTTGAAGAAAAGTTAAAATAAGTATTGAATGTGTTGAGTAGTGGGAAAAATAACTAAAAAGAATTGTGATTGTTAATCACTCCCAGAGTTGTGAAATAGAAATGATTTGTATTTTCATTGTGTTCTATTGCTGAGTATCTATGATGTCATATATGCTTTCATGTCCCCATGTAATATTCTTTAGAAGAGGCATGCTTCATTGTTTCCTTTTCAGGAGGAAGCTAAGAATGCTGCTGCGGTGATACTTTCTGCATTTTTATTGCTATTGCAAATGTGATATACAGAGGTGTTACAGTTTCATAAGCCAAACAAAGAATACATTTCTCCTTGGACAATGTCACTCCCTCTCTCACTCTCTTCCAGTTTTCCCTGCTGTCCTCTCCTACAAGTTGTAAAGTTCATTTTCAAAATAATATCTAGAGAGTATCACTGCTGCAATTGCTCACCTTTTGTGGCACTGTCTCTATGTGCCCCCTTTACCTTCTCAAACACACATAAATGAACATACAAGACAAAAGGAAAAGACCATAAAAACAGCAACAAAGAAAAGAAAAGAAAAAAAAAGTCTTGCTTCGATTTCCTGGTAACTAACATAAGGATTTTCAGGCATGAACTTTCGTTGAGAGTGTGTATATATAAGGGTTTGAAGCTATGAGTAGAGATTGCTTGTTCTTAAACAGCAATAATGATCAATGACTCACCTAGTGTGCTTTCAAGATTAGATCCAGGGGTATAATTTTGTTCAATGTATACAACCTAATGTTTTTATATCTTAAATATACTTTAGCAACAGCATTTTTACTTCTTTTATCATTTGTGCCTTACCATTTCCATTTCAATCTGGATTTTTATTATATGAAATAAAACATTTCTTTCTCTAACTTTTCTAACCTGCCCCATGTGATTAATAGGGCTTCTTTTAGTTATATCACTATAAGCTCTAATTCACAGACATGGCACAGATTGTAGACTTCTGGGTTTCTAGTTAGCCAAAGCCAAAACATTCTAGGCTGTGCTTAAATACAACTAAAGAGAGTATTCCTATTAGGTCAGAAATCAGGAAAGGAGGCTTATTGGTGGATTTACCAGTTGGAACTGTAAAGCTCTGAGTATGGTTTTGTGATTTCTGCATGTCTAAGACCCAACTAGGTCTGACAGAGAGCCATGGAGCACACATTTCCTGTTTTAAGTCAGCTCTGGGCCAAGCCCCAGAAAATCACAGTGGTAAACTGACATTTCCAGACTTTTGTCAGGAGAAAACCTCATGTTACCAAAGCATTCCTAGCCCGATTCCCTGATTTAGAAAACCAAAGAAGTCCGAGTTGTTCAAGCAATCCGACATTTACTGCTGAACGTGAGGAAGCAAGAACTCTGTCACTAGGACCTAAATTATACACACATATGGTAGATTGCAGAGAACATTTAGTTTTCAAAAATGAATACTTTGCCTAGTTTTGCAAAAATTATTAGTTGCATATGAAATCTTTATCTGAGAAATATGGTTTAACAAAGTTTTGTTATGGAAATAAAGCCAAGTTGGACCTTGGTCACTGGGATCCAGGAAGAATATTTCAACATTTAGGAAACTCCTCCACAGAAAATTATGACTCCACACAGTTTTAGAAAAGAACAACATATCAGCCAATTAAAGGAAATTAAATACCTTTAAAGAAACAAGATAAAAATGAATAAGTGATGCATATTTAAGATGACCACAGTTAGTCATCAGAGTATTTCCCCCTCTATGACAAATCAATGTGGTTGAAAATTGCCTCAAAGCAGGGATATTTCTTTGTACATATGGTTTTCAGTTTTACTTCCCATGAAAGCAAAACTCATCTATAAACTTATTTGTGGAGACATATAATCTAGTGTAAGAAAATCTCACCATAGTACTACTAAGAATTATGTGCTGTCCTAGGAAGGAGACCAGGAGAAGTACACACCATTTACTTCTGTAATAAGCAGTCCATTGTCATAAATGAATACTCCATTACAGAACAAAGAAGTGTTGTATTTGACCCCATTATCTCCTTTCAGGCTTAGTGAAAAGATCGACTAATTGTATGGCATTTGGTTTAGAAGCATAGCATCAGGGACAAAGATGAAGACTCCTCCTCTTCTTCCTCCTCCTCCTCTTCTTTCTCCTCCTCTTCCTCTTCCTCTTCCTCCTCCTCCTCCTCCTCCTCCTCCTCCTCCTCCTCCTCCTCCTCCTCCTCCTCCTCCTCCTCCTCCTCCTCCTCCTCCTCCTCCCTCTCCTCCTCCTCCTCCTTCTTAAAAGACCCTCAATAGTAGAACTACTAGGCCATTAACTGTGCTGTGGTCAGGCACATCTTGAGGATTTCTTTGGCTCCTTACTTTTGTCTTGTGCAGACATTTGTTTGCAATCTAACTATAAGGGCTGTGTGAGTTATTTTTCTTATCAGCTGGAACAAAATGCCTGACACAACCAAAGGAAAGAAACATTTATTTTGGCTCCCAATTTCAGAGATTTTAGCCCATAATCACTGGGACTGTTGATTGTGGGTCGGTGGGAAAGCAGAACACCATAATGGTGGGAGTCTGTGAGGATGAGATTATTACCTCCTGACAGACAGGAATCAGAGAAGGAAACTACAGCAAGGGATTTGAATGAGAACATCTCCAGGGACCCAGGTCTTCCTACCTTGCTCCACATCCCAGTGGTTCTGTCACAGTATAATTTCAAATGATTAGTTTAATCAGTAGTTTAGAACTCTGATGATCCTATCTAATTAATTATTAGGATTAACTATCACAGGATACTAAGAGATTTTAAAATAAAGAGGCTACAATTCTAAGGGTACATCAGTTTTTAAGTTACAGTAAATAAGTGATCTAATTTGAATATTATGTAAATTGAAAAGTTTACTTTCTGATAGTATGAAATTTAGCTTTATATTATTATATTTCTCTTCCTTTGGTATTAAAATTGGTTATAATTTTTACTGAAACAGTACTTGTCTTTAAAAATAATTAGTTTTTACTAAAGCAAAGAGCAATCTGAATCAAATTTCAAATACTTTTGATATATAGCTTTTATATACTTGGCATAAATGGAGTGAATGCATGAAAATTAACAGAGAAAATACATTTACCAGAGTGATCACATTACAAATTGGCTCTCAGTGTTACATTCCTTTTAATAAGTAAATCCAGAGTCTGTACTTGGACTGGATTAATGTAAAGAGTCAAATTAATTTAGGGGACAGAAGACTTTCAATCAAAAGACAAAACCTGGAATTAAGACAGAGGACTGAACTACCCCAGACATTCTTTCCACTCAAATCACCAATCAGGAAAAGGCAGAAGTGGAAAGACTATTATGTGACTGAAGCAAATGAAAGAGACAAATAGACCACAGTAGTTACTGATGGGACATCCATATCTCACTGAAGTAATGAATTATTAAGGGGACAATGCATTGTGCAATACAGTTATACATAAAGGCTCATTTAATTTTTAGATAAATCCACTTGGAATGTCTTAGACTCTGACTATATTTTGAATCAGAGTACAAGGTGGGTACGTCTTTTTAGTGACCCTGGTTATGCATTTGTACCTTAACTCAAAGGGAGGCTAGGAAAGCAATGAACACTCCTCAAGCTCAATGATGAGAAAAACATTCTATTTGCAAAGAATACTCAGAAGAAGGAATATTTCTTAGAAAATAAAAGGATATTATGCCATGAGAATATAAATTATATGTGTGTGTGTTTTTGAATATGTATGTGTAGGTATTTAGATATGTAAGAGAATAACAACAAATCCAGGTACTGATATCCTAAGCAATTCAATAATTACCACCATATCATCTTGTTTAGTATGCCTACCATATTTAATAGATGTAGTTGTTTGAAACAAATACCATAAATGCCATAAAAGAACCAAAAATATCAAATTGTATATATCTCAAGAATATACATATATAATTTGCTATAGAATTATAACATTTTAATAAATTTATACTGAAAACTTTAGCCATACAAACTCCTATCACATTCTCTTCTACCCATCCCACTGTTTGTGTCCCCTTCAAATAAACCTTCTTCTACTTACATGTCTTTTCAAAAAATCTAGATTGAGAGAAAACACTTTATATATCTGGTTAAGTTCAGTTAATGTAATTATTCACTTAACATGATTATATCCACTTGTGTCCATCTCCCTAAGAATAATGTACTGTAATTCTTCTTGGCTGAATAATTCTGCATTGTGTATATATGCTATAATTTTCTTCATGTACTTATTTATTACTGGACTCCAAGGCTGACACATGACTGATTTTATTCAAAATCACGATGCAAAAATCAGTAGATTTTTTTGTACCGTATAAGAAAAATGACATCCCATTTCCTACAGCTTAAAAAAGGTCTAGTGAACTGGGTAGTGATGGCTCATTCCTGTAGTCCTAGCTATTCAGAAGGCTGAAATTTGAGGACTACTTTTGAAGCCAGCTCTGGTAGTAAGGTCCATGAGATTCTTATCTTCAGTTAATCACCGAAGAGCCAGACGTAGAGCTGTGGCTCAAGAAGTAAAGTGCCAGGCTTGAGCAAAAACAGCTCAGGGACAATTTTCAAGACATGAATTCAAGTTACAAGGCCAGAGTGCATGCATGTGTGTGCACACGTGCACACGTGCACACGCACACACACACATAGTACCTATTATTAAACCTAACCAAGGAAGTGAAAAAAATATACAGTGAAAACTATAAGACACTTAAAAACAGATACAAGATCATGAAAGACCTCTGATGGTTATAGATCAGAAAAATTAACAGGGTGAACATGGCTGCTTTCCTAATAATGATATACAGATTCAACTCTAACACCATCAGATTTCCAATGTCACTCTTTACAGAACTAATAATCTCACATTTTATATGAAAACAAAAAACTCCCAAATACATTCAAAGCAATCCTTAGCATAAAGAGCTCGACATTATTGATTTGGACTGTTGTATTTCTATGGAATCATTCAAATGAGCATCTGTCCTTATTCCTGGAATCTTTTAGCACAGCCCTGATTATACCGAGGTGGAAATTTTTAATAAGACTATTTCATACTGGATGCTGTTTATTCTTATTGCTTCACATCAGAAAGTGTTAAATGTATAAATATCCACTTTTCTAAAGCAATACTAAGATAGTATAGTGGGTTCCAATAGAGGAAATCTAACTCTATAGAATTTTCTATCATGTTTTTCCTAATACCTTAGTAGGTACAGATGATTAGTGAACAGATTCAATAGACTTCATCCTTTGGTATTGTTTTTTGTGGGTCATGGAGCTTGACCTTGGCCTGGGCCCTGTCCCTGAGCTCTTCAGCTCAAGGCTACCACCCTACTTTTGAGCCAAGCCCCACTTCCTCTTTTCTAGAGGTTCATTGGAGATAAGAGTCTCGGCTCCTTTTATGTCCAGGCTGGCTTTGAACCTTCATCCTCAGATCTCAGCCTCCTGAGGTATTTTTAATAATAACTTTAATCCTATCATTTTTCCCTGTTATATCTGTGGTGCTGCTACTTACAAATTTTCCCGCAGTACCTTTGTGGTTATTCTAGAATGTCTACAAAAGAAAGATAAGTCAGACAGCTGGTCGCTCACTACCATAATCCTAGCTATTCAGGAGGCTAAGATCTGCGGTTCACAATTCAAATCCAGCAAAGGCATGAAGGTTCCTGAGACTCTTATCTCTAATCATCAGAAAATTGGAAGTGGCACTGTGGTTTAAAGTGATAGAGTACTAGAACTGAGCTGAAGACCCAGGGACAGTACCCAGGCCCAGAGTTCCAGCCCTGCTACCAACTAACAACAAAACAAAATAAACAAACAAACAAATATAAAACAACTAATGTAAAGTGAATGTTTTAGTCTATTTAGCTCTTTCTTTTTTAAAATCAATGTTCAGAGAATGGAACAACAACCACAGTACATTCTAAATATGTCCATGTTTATTTTTTCTACGTTTAAATTGTTCTGCTCCTTTCTCCTTTGGCATGTATAACTGTAATGCTAACAGACATACTTGCAGCTTAAGATGACACTTTTGTTTTAAGATTTAAAAAATTTTATTGTAATGTTGATGTACAGAAGGGTGACAGTTACATAAGTCAGGTAATGAGTACATTTCTTTTTTTTTCATATAATTTTTATTGTAATTAATAGAAGGTTTACATTACATTCGCAAGGTGGAAGGTGCATTACTTCATATACATTGATACCCTTTCTCATGTCTTGGTCCCCATTTCCTCCCCCCCACCCCCATCCTCATCTTGCTCCAGTGGCCCAATGGGTTAGCGCGCAGTACTTATATAAGATGACACTTTTAAAATAAAATTCTCTCCTCATATTAAAAAATAAAATTATGGTCTTATTTTTAATTTATAAGTGAAACTATATATTTACATGGTATGATGAGCTGTTTCTATGTATTATGAAATGAACAAATTATACCGATAATCATAAATACCAACTCAGGCACTTGTTTCATTCCATAACAATATTTAAAATTTATTTTTTCTATTCACAATGATTAAATATCAATCAGTGTAAAGTTAGAGAATTTTTATAGTTTTGTTTCAACCATTAATGAGATATAGCTGCAGCCACTTTATGCATTTTTCTTTTCAAAACTGTAATAAAAAACTTTCCCAAATATTGCCATTTATTTCAGTAGAAAATAGGATTTAGAAAGCACCAAATGGAGATGAATGTTTCTTTGCAGCTTTTTACTTAAATCTCTGTATTTAAATTTTACAATAAGTAGGAAAAGGACAAAGAAGTAGTAAACTATGCTAAATATGTGTCTCCAGATAAATGCACTCACATGTGTGTGTGGACTTTAAGAAATAAATTGCATTGCATTGCATTCCTGTGAAATTTACTGTAAATCTTATGAAAATAAAATTTAAATACACAAACAGGAAAGAGGCATTGTATTTATTCCTGTGTGTTGATAACAGAAAAACCCAAGGCACTCATTTTCTAAGTCATAGTTACTCAAGCTGTTGCTTACATTGCACAGCTGTCCTTAGAATTTTTCATTTCTATAGCACACCACTAAGCCAGATATTTCCAACAGTCCCATTGTTCATGGCTCCCCAGTGAATATACAAACATCCTGAAAGTGGTGTGACCTGGCACATTGCAAACACATGGATGGAACAGAGAAGCAAAAAGCTGCTATGTCCTGACTCACTGTTTGTTCCTAATTTATTAACAGTCACAAATCTGGGTCACCACGTACACAGAAAATAAAATTACAGAAACACGTAGAATTTATCTAAAATGGGGGAGAATAGTACATACAGCAGAAGATACAAGAGTAAAAAAAACTGTAGGAAATTAGCAACTTTTTAGAAGTTGCAGTCTCTGTCTTTTCTTTAAGTGTGAGGGAATCTGGGAGTAGATGGAGGGTTTAATATCTTTAAGAGTTAAGTGTCATTTTGTTCAAATTAATATGACATAAAAAAGAATACCTGGACTTACAAATGAATTCTGTATCTATTGTCTTCTCCCTTTGATTACTATTGCTCATGTTCTCCAGTTATCTATGTTTGTTCATCATATAGGCAACATGAGCTTACCTTTTCTTTTTGCAGATGTGTTCCATATTACAGATTTTTTCATTTGATGGAAGTCTATTAAATGCAAGTTTTCTCATTTACAGTTGGGAACATGGTCTAGAAGTAGGGTGCTTGCCTAGCATGCATGAAGTCATGGGTTTAAATCGTTACCACATATATGTGAAAAGCCAGAAGTGGTGCTGTGGCTCAAGTGGTAGAGTGCAAGCCTTGAGAAAGTCCAAGGTCAGTGCCCAGGCTCTGAGTTCAAGCCTCAGGATTGACAAAAAATATTTTCATTTTAGTTTGCTCTTATCATGAGATGTGAATTTACCAGCTTCAGGGCAGTATTATGCAAAAAGATTCTATTTCAATATACTAGCATAAAATGGACATGTTAAATGTAAAAAAAATCTCATTTAAAGTTTTATACACAATCATAAGTAAAGACTCTAAGCTAGCTTATTAGTAAATGAGCCCCTGGGGGACAGAGACTGGCTATCTCACACACTAGAGAAACTGATTGCATGTAAAATCCGAAGAGCCTCTTTTGTTCAAGGCTAGTACTCTACTACTTGAGACACAGCACGATTTCCAGCTTTTTCTGTGCATGTGGTACCTAGGAATTGAACCCAGGGCCTCATGAATGCAAGGCTAGCAGTGTACCGATAGGCCTCCTGCAGCTGGATGGGTTTCCTTACAGTGATAATGAGTATGAAATAAATTGTCTCATATCTTAAAATCTATTAGTTGGTTATCAATACATGCAATGATTTAATTTAGTTTTTGTATAATATAGACAAAAGTCACAGAAAGTGGACAGAAAACACACAAAGATGCCATTTATACTTAATGTATTAGGAGATACAATATCATTTTGTTTAAAGGCAGTTCTTCTATAAAGATATATCTTTGCGGAACATCTACATTTGTTAGTTGATTTTGTAATTTATACACTCAAATTCTCACTAGAGTTGCACACTGATGACATTCATAAAGTGTGCTTGTGTTTTCATGAGAGTGACATACCCAGAGAGAAGATACTAATTGCTTTGAAGAGCTAGTTTCATATTTTGCCTGTCCATTAGAAACATTTGAATCTTCCTTTTGTAGAGGTAAGAAAGAAAGGAAAACAGACTAACGAAGCAGGCAGATGTTTTCTTTCCCCCTTTTATTTTGAAATGCATTCTGGGCCTCTCCAGCTGTCCTGGCTGAAGGCCAGGATTGTGAGTCATACCCCATGTTCTCCACACATGAACAGGAACTAACACAAAGAAAAATAAAAGATAATGCTTTGGAATTTTGCTTACAACCACATATCAGGGAAAGGAGTGAATTGTGTGCTTTTCAGTGAAGTCTGATCAGCCATAATTCTTTTTGCTCATGATACAGTCATATTTGGTTAGCTGTAAGTGATCAAAGAGATTGAAGTGGAATAAAAGACAAATGACTCCATGGATATCACTTGGCTACATTTTAGCTAGGAAATCCCTTTACAATGTTAGCAAACATTTTCACTAACAAGTCATGAAAACAAAGCATCAGTGACAGTACATAGTATAAGGTGTTCAAATGCACAGCATCTTATAGTAATCAGTCTTTGTAGCATATGAATGTATCTCTTGATATTCTTTCATTTCTTCCGGGTTGCTTAGAAATCAAATTCCAGCAATCTTCAGGGATTTAGTCATCTCTATAGAGATAAATTTTGGCAGAATCTAGCCTAGAAATTGGTTTTGTGATCTTGTCTTTTGTAATTGTGTATTGTGATTTTCAGTATATTCAATTATTCCTTTCTCCCCTGTTCTCACATTAATGTTCTCACATAATTTTGTAAATCCTTGGTGGCTGATATTTAACCAGTTCTACAGTACCTTATAATTAAATAAAAATGGTTATTTGGTCCATGTCACTAACTTGCATGTGGATTGAAAGTAGGTTAAACACATGGGGTAAATAATATTGGTGGGACTCAGAAGGTTCTAATTAAAGAGCAATTGTACTTCTCATTGCCAATCATAAGAGAAGCAGATTCACAAACATATTCTCATGCTTCGTAGATGAGAAAGCTTTACTAAAGCCAGTTGGCTGAACCCAAATTCTTCCCCCACATCCTCAGTTCTGTCCCTAAGGAGAAGGGTGAGTAAGAATCCAAGAGCAAAAGTGAATCTAAGGATGAATATATGCCACGTAGCACCCAGGGAAGCAGACAAAGTAGAGGATCTCATTCCACAACTTTAAGAGGAAAATAGAGAGCATAAGTGCAACATTCTAAAATTTTAGGCAACTTCCTTTTCTCTCTAATACTCTCCAAAGTAATGTGGCAGAATTATTAGCTTGATTACTTATCAATTTTTTTTCTTTTGAAAAAGACCAAGAGATGGAATGTGTTTTTAATCACCCAGACAATTATTTCCATAGTGTAAGCAGGGGCCCTTAGATTGAAAGCTACACCCTGGTGACAAATGGAAACATGGGACGGCAGAGGGATCTCTGGATATTATGTAGACAAATAAGGGTTACATGCTCTGGATGTTGATACATTTAAATGTAGAGTCCTGTGATAATTTATTCTTGCAAATGACAATGACTCAAAATCTTGAGACAAGTCCCTTTTTCTTGGCCAGTTTATGCATTGTTAAAATGATTGTTTTGCTTTGTTTTCTTCTTATGTGCCCAGACAGTTGTACTATTATTGCTTATCATGTGACTGCTATTATTTTTAAACTTTGGATCTTTGCACTGTTCAAATGCTAACTCCATTTACTGAAGCCTCCTTCAGTCAAGGTTCCTGAAAGTTTCAAGTGCATGTGATAAAAAGTAACAATGAGGACTTTGGGAAGATGGATGTAGTAGTTGTCATGTAAAGACTGTATCGGATCTGGGCAAAGGAAGCGTGGGACAAGTACGCATATAAGGGGAGATAGGCAAGTCATTTCAGCCTTTCTTTTTGTCTTCTTTTACTCCTAATTGAAGAGTATTCATAGAAAAAGCATTCTTATGAGAAAAAAGGCAAGAAACTAGAAGGATAGAAACAAGAGTGTTCCCAGGGATAAAGTACGTGCTTTTTCCCTATAGAGAAAGTGTGAGAAGTCCAAGAAGGTAGACTATATTGCCTTGTGATTGAGAGATAATTTGTCTTGGGTATTGAGATGGAAGCAAGTAGTTTCGTGTCAAGTGTCTATTGTTCAATCTTTACTCAAAGATAAAAGGTTAGAAATTTGCAGAAATATGCATGCATTTGTTGGCCTATTTATTAAAGACACAATGGCTCTCAATTTAACATAAAACTCAAATTTACCTTTTCCTGGCCAGACAAGTTACTTTCTTCCAAACAACTCACTTTAATTTCAGATGACTTCCTCTCTGCTGTATTTTCTCAGAGAGCAGGGTTATCATTTATAACGTTTATATACTTCTCCTGAGTAGAAAAAGAAAGATTATGAAGAAATGCAAAGCCATTTGAAAGAAGAAAACTGTTATTTAAAAATTACACATGTAGGGCCAGGAGTTTGGCCTAGTGGTAGAGTGCTTGCCTAGCATGCATGAAGACCCTGGTTCAATTCCTTGGTACCACATACATAGAAAAAAGCTGGAAGTGGTGCTGAGGCTCAAGTGGTAGAGCTTTAGTCTTGAGAAAGTCCAAGGACAGTGCTCAGGCCCTGAGCTCAAGCCCAGGACTGGCAAATAAATAAATAAAATAAAAATTCCTTTAAAAAAATTACACATGTAATCTCTTCCATATGTTATGACAAAGTTTAGTTCAGTGAGAAAACTTTATATAAAACTGTATAGTCTTGGGCTGGGAGTTTGGCCTAGTGGTTAAAGTGCTTGGCTAGCATGCATGAAGACTCGGGTTCGATTCCTTGGTACCAAATACATAGAAAAAAGCCGGAAGTGGTGCTGAGGCTCAAGTGGTAGAGCTCTAGCCTTGAGAAAATCCAAGGACAGTGCTCAGGCCCTGAGCTCAAGCCCAGGACTGGCAAAAAAAAACCAACAACTGTATAGTCTTTTTAGCAATAAAAAGTATAACATAGGGGCCAGGAGTTTGGCCTAGTGGTAGAGTGCTTGCCTAGCATGCAGGAACACCTGGGTCCGATTCCTTGGTACCACATACATAGAAAAAAGCCAGAAGTGGTGCTGAAGCTCAAGTGATAGAGCTCTAGCCTTGAGAAAGTCCAATGATGGTCAGCTCCTGAGCCTAAGCCCAGGACTGGCAAAAAAAAAAAAGTATAACATAAATAGGAAGTCAAAAAAAGGAACAAGTTCCTTGTATACTTCAGAGAGTAATGCTTTGCTGTTGCTTATTTGATGTACTGTTAAATTTTAATTTTGAAGGTTTATTCTGTAAGTGGTTAGCTCATGAGATGGAAAAGGAGGAGGATGAGTTGTGATGCTCTCTCAGTTTTGGGGGACAAGACACCAGAATCATCACCACAGTTCTTTGTGTAGAGGGGGGAAGACACAACCGAGGCCTTTTCTGTGTCAATGAATAAAAGAAGAAAGAAAGAAAAAGTTTAGGAATGAAAGGAAGAGAGAGAGAGAGAAAAAATGAAAAAAAAGATAACATCCCTTTGCTTTATTTTGTTTTCTCTAGTGATTCTCCTCATTATCTCCAAAGCTTGAATATGGTCACAAAATACAGTAAGTAGGGGCACTTAGAAGCTGATTTATGTCCACACTTGGGAGTGAGTGATAAAGGGAAAGGACAACACCCAGTATGAACAGTGACCAAAGAAATAGTGGTGACGAACAGGAAGCCAGGATTGACCAACACACACACACACACACACACACACACACACACACACACACACACACACGGAACCATTAATCCCTAGAGATATAATCAAAGGCTCTGGACTTAATACTTTTCCCTTAAATGAAAGGAAGAGGATTTGGAAAGATTTGATTTACCTAAGAAAATGAAGCTACCCAATTATTTCAGGATTTGATTAGCTAGAACCAGCAATTCTAAATATCTGTAAATTATGTTTCTAGATCATCTACTTCCAGTGTTTTAAAAAGCAGATAATTTTTATCTGAGGTGACTCAGAGAATGGATGGCAGAAGAGAAAGGATTTCTAAAGACATAATATGCTGCCTATTGCCCATTGGCGATAGACATGGTATACAGAGGAGCGTTGTGCTGTCAAAGGGGAAATACAGAGTAAGTTTATGTCAGATAGAAAATTTTAGGTGGGGGGAGTGGGAGTTTGGCCTAGTGGTAGAGTGCTTGCCTAGCATGCATGAAGACCCAGGTTCGATTCCTCATTACCACATACGTAGCAAAAAGTCAGAAGTGGTGCTGTGGCTCAAGTGGTAGAGCTCTAGCCTTCAGAAAATCCAGGGACTGTGCTTAGGCCCTGAGCCCAAGGCCAGGACTGGCAAAAAAAAAATTATGTGGGGCTAAGGCAGATGCTCAATTATCAGGGAAAAATACAGTATCTACAGTTTTCTGTAAGAAATTTATTTAAGACAGGGTCACTATTTAAGTCTATTTGTATCCCTGTGGCACAGAGATGACTGTACTCATCAGACCAAGCTGAATTCCCTTTGAGCAAGCCATCAGTTCCATCCATTAACATGTTGAAATGTGACTACTGTATTTAACTATATCTATTTTTTCCATCCATTACACTTCAGACATCCCAATGTGTTATCTTTTCCCCACAAACTAGCATGTTGATATCAATTCTCTCTTTACCAAAACAATATTTGAGACAACACACACACACACACACACACACACACACACACACACGGAATAATAAAGCATGTGCTCTCCTAAGGTAATAAATTCAGTTTCTGACACTTGGATGTGATGCTGGAAAAAGCACGATGGAATTTTCTAAGTACTCTATCATAAATATTTTAAGAGCTTCATCTTAATTTTTGGTAAGTTATATTATATTAATATAAGTTTTAAAAGTAAGATATCATAAGTTTTGTAAGTCACAGAAAATAACAGTCAATTTCTTATTAATCTCATAGTGAATGGTGAAGGAACGAATTTTAATTAGTTGAGAAGCATACTAACAACACAATTCTCATATAACCCTGCCCTGGTGGTGAAAAAAAATCCACTGTAGAGTTAAGCGTGGATGTGTTTTAAAAGAGTAATGAGAGTGGTAAAAGCATGCCATGGTATAATTAATATAACATGTGTGTCATGGCAGAGAAAGAAAGAATGGAATTCCTGAGTGGAGTTATGAGATCAGAACTATTAATAAGGTTTTCTGGTGACACAGCATTCACAATCTCTAAGGCATAATTTTCTTTGCCTCCTGTGCAGTGGCAGCAGTGGCATCTGGAAGATACATTTTCATTATGTCTAATGGTCTGTGAATAAGAAATATAACGGACTCCCTCTTTGCCATTTTCAGAGTTTGGTCTCAAGCTCAAATTCCTTCTGTTTATACTCTGGACTAAAGTGGGTGGTATAAAAACAAATATATATATATATATATATGCATATCCAGGAAATGATGTAGTGCAGTCTGGAAATCATTTTACTTTCTACAAATAAAAACACTGTAGATAGTAACAATGTAATAAATTTAGGGGTTACTCTGGGACCAAGGCAGAATTCCCCAACCTTTATGCTTTATGCTTCAGCTGTAAACTGAAAATCTTCCTTCTAAAACAATCTTGTAGCTTCAGGGGCAAATAAAATAATTCCACATCTGAGGCTCCTTTCCTCAGTTTTTTTTTTCAAATCACGTAGGCATAGTATTTTTGTCAATAATTAGAATGCATTAGTTATTGGGAAAATTAAAGTATGAATGACCCATTGCTACTATTATATTGTCATAATTACTGCTAATAATTAGGTAGTATTTTAATATATCTCACACAAAAAGCAACATATTCTATAATTGAAATAGTTGGTGACTAGTCACTTTTTTATGAAATACTTGTGTTGTTGAATATTAAGTGCACATCGTTTCTGCCCAGCTCACATTCCTTGGTTCTGCCTACTGGCCCTTCAAAGAGCTGAGTTGTCAATTCACTTATTTCAGGAAGTTTGCATATGAAGACTACTTATTTAGCACTAAATGTGTGGGTGAGAATGAGATGGATGTGAGGAATGTAGGAAATGAGACAGATATTTGTATTGGGCATTTGTGCATTGCTACGGTGAAGGATGAGGACCAGAAATAGTTATTTATAAAGGAGACCTCTACTTCCTTCAAAGTTTAGGATGTCTACAAACCGAGATCTGACAACTGTAGTTATTTAGCCTGTGGTGAGGGTAGTCGATAGCTTCAATCTCGGCAGATGGACTGTAGGGTAAAATGGTTGCATCTTAAACATGAACAGAGAAAAACAGACAAACAAGCAAGGAAATTTATACTTTACAGTATACTCCCTTCCCCCCTCAAAAACTACCTTTCAGTGGTATGTTTCCAGGGATCTAAAGACCTCCAAGACCTCCCAAGGATTCCATCTTTTCCTCCAAACACAATTTGGTTGGCCAAGCCTTTAATATAGCATAGGGCCCTCTAGTCATCCATGGTGGCTCCTGTCTCTAAGCCTCCCAACTTAAGGCTGAGATATGAGGATCTCAGTTTGAAGCCAGCCCAGGCAGAAAAGTCTATGAAATTCTTATCACCAATTAATTTACCAGAAAACTGGAATTAGTGCTGTGGTTCAAAGTGATAGAGCACTAGCCTTGAGCAAAAAAACTCAAGGACAACACTCAGGCCCTTGATTCAAGCTCCATGACCGAAGGAAAAACAAACCACAACAACAATAAAAAACTAACAAACCCAGAGAACCTTTGAGTATCGTATTGTGAGTATCATAAGTCATCAGGTAACTTATAAATTGGCAATCAGAAAAAATATCTGTTAGTAATAGCAGGACACACCATATTTAAAGATAGGACTGGTCAGTTGCTAAGTTGTAGTTTAAAAGAACTATACTTCATTCATGTCCATTAGAACAGAATGGTGAAGGCAAACCCTGGCAGATAGGAAAGTGTACTAAAGGCAGTACAAACTCAATTTACTGACATAGCAAGATATTTGTCTTAACTTGTGCCTAGGGAAAGTAGAGTGAAGAAAATAAGTCTAGATGAGCAAGAGGATTAATGAGGTATCCTTCTAAAAGGACCCCAGCACTTAGTCTTGTGCCTGTAGCAATAGGGAAACCACTGGCTGATTTTAAGTTATAGGCTTTCACATTTTAAGATATCACTCTGTGACTGTGTGAAGTGATTTGGAGGAGAGCCAAGGAAAGCAGAGAAGCCTTACACTCTGAGAAAATGTCTGCAGGGACTGTCCCTACAAATGCATCCTGAAGTTTCATGCGGTAATTAAGTCACACTGTTCACTAAGAATAAAACAACCATTTGCTCTATATGCCACAGTGTTCTTTTTAATGTTAGTTGTTTCTATCATTTGTTCAATTTTCTCAGTCCCTCCCCAATTAAGAGTACTAAGATTTTTTACAGAGTGGCTTAAGATAATCTATCACTTTAAACTAGTGCCTTGATATCAGTATCACAACATTTTATAGAAATGGTGATAATAGATATTATTAGCCAAAATCAGGAAGCAAAATGTAACAAAAAGGGGATATAATTTAGTCATTCTCACGTTTCTAACACTGTAACACCTTACCTCTTGTGCACATTACTAAAGGGATAATTTATTTTTAGAAAAGCAGTTGATGTTCACATTGTTAGCCAAATGAAATTTGGTTATAAAATTGTATGACTATAGGTTATGGAGAAATAAAACTCATATATTTTAATAGAAAACTCTATTTTTTTAAAAAGAACTAATATTTTTTCTCGAATTTTGTGGGAAAATGTCAGTAAATGGGAGTAATGTTATCAATGTGAGACAAATCCGAGTAGATTCGAATTTAACAAAGTTTAAGACAGAACTCTAGTAAGGATAAAACATTAGGCCGAGAGTTTGGCCTAGTGGTAGAGTGCTTGCCTAGCATGCACTAAGACCAGGGTTCAATTCCTCAGTACCACATAAATAGAAAAAACCCAAAGTGGTGCTGTGGCTAGAGCTCTAGCCTTGAGAAAGTCCAAGGACAGTGCTCAGGCCCTGAGTTCAAGCCAGGACTGGAAAAAAAATAAAACCCTCAAACTGTTGGGGCCAGGAGTTTGGCCTAGTGGTAGAGTGCTTGCCTAGCATACACGAAGACCCAGGTTTAATTCCTCGGTACCACATACATAGAAAAAAGCTGGAAGTGGTGCTGAAGCTCAATTGGTAGAGCTCTAGCCTTGAGAAAGTCCAAGGACAGTGCGCAGGCCCTGAGCTCAAGCCCAGGACTGGCAAAAAACAAACAAACAAAAACCATTAGAAATAAAAAATACACCAAATGAAATCCAAAAATACTCATATTTCATTATCCATTCATAGTTAAACATGTGTTCCCAAAATATGTCTAGAAGGAAAGAGTTTGAATTTGAATATCTACTAGCCAGAGGTTTTTAAATTATATCATTCATGCTCATAAATGTATTTGAAAAAGTATTTATAATTAAAATGACATTTTTTATAGTTTTTTAGCTCTGTAAAACCATAAAAATTGAGGAGATGTGTCTATTTAATGTGTAACTAAGTAGATTCACTGACTGTTCATATTTGGATCAGTAATTATAGTGGTTTTCATAAAAACTATATTAGCAGTAGCAAAGGAAGTTTACAAGGTTGTAATTTTTCTCATTCCACATTGATCCCAGTCTCAAAACCAGACTGTGTCTCTCCTTGCAATAAAATAGAGTAGTATGTGTGATTGAGAGGACTTCAGCTGATGAGAAAATATTCTGAAGAAAGACCACGATTCATACCCACATTGAGCCATGCTTATGCATACCCAAAATGTGTTTTGGAAAGATCAAAAATTGTTTAAGTATTTTCTTGCAGAGATCACATTATAGCTTTTGCAATTTAGCTTTGTGTTCTTTCTTTTTTTTTTAATATTTTAAACCAATGCAGGAAAACCATAACTTTTCATTGCTTAAGACTTCAAAAGCTCTAGCCAACCTCATCTCTTTTTTCCTGCAATACTATTCAAGTTACTTTAAAAAAAGAGACATGAATTGGTTGTTATTTGGAGTCACAAAGAGAGTATCAATTTTGAAATTATTTTCAAGTTCTGGTAAAAACACGAATTTCCACAAACCGAATGGAAATATGCTTTGTGCTTTATGGATAATGACCACTGTTGAAGAAAATAAAGAAATGTGTTTCAAACTATATACTGCTCATCCAGAGGCCCTTTCTTCTTCTTCAAATCCAGCAGTGGTGGGTGTAACCTTTCATTTTAATCATTTTAATTCTTCTGTTACACCTTACACTTTTAACAGCTCTTCTGATTATGTTGTTCTTACACAGTGATCCAAAACATTCTCTTTTGCCTCTCTTTTGTTTTTGATGGGAAGGGGCTCTACACAGGTTTGAATTAGTCTTTCACTTGCTAAGTGGCCATTCTACTTTTTTTTGGTTAGTTGTGAGACCTGAACTCTGGGCCTGAGCGCTGTCCCTAAGCTCTTCAGCACTAGGCTAGCACTCTACTCTGAGTCTCAGCACCACTTCCGGTTTTCTAGTGGTTAATTGGAGATAAGAGTCTCACTGGACTTTCCTGCCTGGGATGGCTTTGAACTGCAATCCTCAGATCTCAGCCTCCTGAGTGGCTAGGATTACAGACATGAACCACCAGTGCCTGGTGGCATTCTAGACCAGCATGCCCCCAACCCCCACCCTTTTTCTTTAATGCCTATTTTTTGACATAGGATGCATAGGATGTGTAGTTTTGCTTATAATTAGCAGCACATTGAAATTGTCCTAGTTATGAGCTCCAGTATAAAGCTCGTTGTGTTCAAATAGATCTTGTTTGGTGTTTGCAGAGAATGACTTCAAACTATGATCCTCCTAATCTCTGCTTTTAGAATCCACCTGGGGATACACCATGCTTCATCCCTAGTATTTGTAACTTGTTTCTTTAAAAAAAATTTCTTTGTCAGGTTTGCTAGGAGTTTAAAACTTTTATTAATGTCTCTCAATAACTAGCAAAAAGCTAGTTTCATGGATTTATCTTTGTATGTCTTATTGCTTTGCTTATAATTTTATTAGTGTATCCTCTTCAATCTTATATTTATTCATTTTTTTTCTTATTTGGCTCTAGAGTGCTTAGATTCTTGATTGTCAACTTCTTTTCTGCTGGAATTTCTTTAGTGTTACACATTTCCCTCCCTGAATTTTTAACTATAGCTCACTTCTTTTAATGATCTTAATTTTCATTTTTACTCAGTTTAATCCATATCTTTACTTTCTATTGGAATTTCCAAAAGGAAATTTCATACCACTTTGTACAAATGTGAGTGGTTAGTTATCTTTTTATTAGCCACTTTTTGATTAATTCTGTAATTTCAATTTAAAATATGTGGTGAGGTTTGTTTTATAAATCTAGGCTTTATCTATGTTAATATGTGTTTTGTGAGTACTTCAAAAGTGGTATCTAGCCAGGTAAAGTGGGGCAGCCTTTTAATTTAGCTACCTGGAGTCAGAGATGAGGAAGATCACATTTTGGGGCCAGTTTAGTATAAAGGTAAGTGAAACTTTATATCAATCAGCAAGATGGAGCTGGGCTTCAGTGACTCATGCCTGTAATCCTATCTGCTCAGGAGGCTGAGCAGATCCTAGAGGATCAAAGTCTGATGCCACTCCAGGAAGAAGAATAAGATTTTATCTTAAATTTACTAGTAAAAACCTGGGCTAGAAGCATAGTTCAAATAGTAGAGTGGCATACATGAGTGAAAAAAAAAAAGCTGACATTGTAAGATCTTGACTGAAGGCTCTAGTACAAGCAAAACATTTTTTTAAAGTAAAGAAAAGGGAAAGGAAACTAAAGAGAAAACTGGACATAAGGCTACATTTCTGTAATTACAGATATATGGTAGGCATAGGTAGAAAGTCTGTGCTCTGAGATTGGCCCCTGGAAAAATATGTGAGATCCTTTCTAAAAAATATATAAAGCCAAAAAATGACTGGAAGTGTGGTTTAATAGAAGAGTTTAAGTAAATCAGACTTAGCATGCACGAGGCCCTGAGCTCAAGTCCCATTACCCTCATTCCCTCACCTCTCATAAAAGAAGTTGCATCCTGCTGCCATTGACCCACATTCTCTTCAAATAAATCCATCCTGTCACACTATTATTGAGTTCTACTCTGGCTGCTATGATTTTAAATGTCCCTTTAATTATTTACTGTGAATGTTGAACTCTGCAAATATAATAACTGTGGATTTGTTTATATAGTTGGATTCATAATTATCTTTTGCCTCACATATTTGTTGTTCTGCTTGTTCAAAATTAATAAAGATCACTGTGTTATCTGATATATTGTATATATGCTTATTTGGTTATTTGAAGTAGGATAAGGAAGGGGGAAAAACAAGATGAGGGTCGGGGAGGGAAATGGGGACCAAGGCATGAGAAAGGGTACCAATGTTTGTGAAGTAATGCACCTTTTATCTAGTGAATATAATGTAACCCTTCTATTAATTACAATAAAAATATATGGACGAAAGAAAAAAAAAGAGTCTCAAGTCCTTTTGTGCCCAGGCTGGATTTGAACCTTGATCTTCATATCTCAGACTCCTGAGTAGCCCAGGCCAAGTTCAAGCCCCATGACACACAAAGCAAAACAGAACAAGAAAAACAAACAACAAACAAACAAACAAACAACACCTATATTCTGATATACTCATATCTCAGCCTCCTGAGTAGCCCAGGCCAAGTTTAAGCCCCATGACATACAAAGGAAAACAGAACAAGAAAAACAAACAACAAACAAACAAACAAACAAAACCTATATTCTGATATACTATCAGAGTATTAACTTTATAGGGTACTAAATATGCTTGGTACATTTCTCACAGTGAACAAATTGCTTATGATCCTCTTTATTGATCAATATAGAGAATATAAAGAGAGAAAGTTGATACCTCTCTCAAGAATAACAACAAAAATGTTTACCAACCTCAGAAATTTCTATTGATTTTAGTAGAAACCTTTGATTCTTCTAGCAGAGATTTGCAATAGAGCAAAACCTAGATACATACGGCCATACAGTATGACGCTAAATGAAAGGACCTCTAGGATATAGAAACAAAAGCCATACAATGAGTGATTGTTGTCCTTAATGTACTATGTTATCTCTCATCTCTTTTGCTGTCCCTTGGTTATCTCATATTGTTACAGTATTTCATTTTGTTATCTGATATATTAGATATATGCATATTTTGTTATTTGAAATTGGATAGGAAAAGGGGAAAAACAAGAAGAGGATGGGGGTGGGGAGGAGGGAAATGGGGATCAAGACATGAGAAAGGGTATCAATGTATGTGAAGTAATGCACCTTCCATCTGGGGAATGTAATGTAACCCTTCTATTAATTACAATAAAAATATATGAAAAAATAAATTTCTACTGATTTCTTAGTTTTTTTAAATGTTAAGTCGTATAGGGTTCAAATCTCTGCAGTTCATCTTTGGATGTTGTGTTGTTCCTGATGTCTGGCTTTGCTATGAACAACATATTTTAGTGTTTGATTTTACTGTATTGTTTTTCTTTTCTGCTTTTCCTCCTAATTATTACTTGGGAAAGATTGATGGGGGTACAATACTGTGCATCTGGATAATTCATGGTTCCAGAAATTATCTTTAAGTTTGAAGGTATTTAGGAGTAAGGACAGGTATACCTTTTATTGGGATATGAAATTCTTAAGTGTAAAGAATCAGCATATTTATTTACAGAGCCAGTTAGCAAATCTCTAGAGCTTTGTGGACATTTTTAATGTATAACCTTCAAATAAGATACAATAATGAATACATTACATGCTAAACATGGCTGAGAATAAGTGCCATAGTATCCACATTCACTGGTAAAGGATAAAGTGGCATAACTGGTATCTTTCAGTGTCTACGTGGTGCACACACCACTCAGGTTGCTCAGTACTGTTATCCATTTCCCATTTGTCAGTTGCTAAGATGTTCTGATTCTTCTTCATTCTCTCTTACACCTTCAGTTGAATTATGTTTAATTTTATGCATAAAAATCTCAGGACTTTCACTTTCACAATTTCTGATTTCCAGTAGTTACGTTTTACTTGTGAGATTGTCCATTTCTCGCAGAAGTCAAATTTGCCCTTCTGCGTGGTAAGATGGAAGTCAATCTTCTTTTCTGGATTAACTTTCTGATTTTTTCTCTCCTTCCAGCTAACAGGAAAACAATTTCTTGAGCCATATTACTCAAGTGGTGTAATAGAAAAGCAATACTTCTGTGTCCTTCTTAAACTGACATTTTTAGAAAAACACAATCAGTATTATAGAGTTAGACAGGTTCAATATGTATAAAAAGGGTTTTATTGTGTTTTAACATATTATAGGAATCAATCTTTAGGAGAACCCAAATCAATTTATATGTTAATAGTTACTCTGGAATATCTAAGGTAAGTACTAGCTACTGAATACTTGACCTTTGTAGATCATATTTTAAGACCATTTAAATGAAAAATGGCTGGCTATGGGCCTGTGAACACTCAGATTAGTGTATTCCTTCTTCTCCTTCAGCTATACATTTATGTCCTCTTTCCTATATTCAGTTACTACATCTGCGTCATCTTTCCTATGTTATCGCCTGACTTTACTTTCAACCTCTAAAGTCTGAATGTTGTCTCCTTCCCTTCTAGATATTTCTTTTGCTTGTCTAGAAAAAGAGCAGAACAATAAGGAGATACAGTAATACATTTTCTCCTGCTTCAATGTATTCTTATATCTTCAAAATTATCTTACAAACGTTCAATGTAATCTTTTAATTTCCTTTACCAACCTATTCTTACAACTCTCAGTTTCTTGCAAATATAATACAATATCTTGAGTATGGTCCATCCATAAAGTTCTTCGTATAGAATACTAATATAATACTAATGTGTTTACGTCCCTGCATTCCTGACTAAACTGAGATTCTATTAGGATAGTATAAAGTATATGTTTGTATGTGTGTGTATATGTAATTTAGCATTTAATTCTCCCCCCAACACCCAATGAGTTCCCCAAAGTTTCCTTACTGTCAAGCTAAAAGAACTATTCTAATAAATGACTATTGAATAATGCAATCAGTAAGTAGTTGGGCCTCCTTAATAATATTTTTGTTTACCTTAGTTCAATGAAATCATGATTAACAAAGAATATAGCAGTCTTCCTATTGGCCTCTGTCCCAAGTAATAAGAACAAAATTTAAAAGAATGCCCTGACTAAAAAAATATTTATTTTTGTTGCTTAATAATGAGAAGTGATTTTAATGGCATAATGTTTTTTAAAATAGGAACTAAAGCTCACACTCTGGCACAGCAATAAAGGGGTGTTTGTTCCAATGGGTGGATTTAACTTCATATTAAATGGCATGTATGTGTTTGTGTCTAATTAGGTCTTTTAATCTATATAATGTTTTCAAGATAATAGAACCCACGATGTGTTGTTTTACATCATTATTTCTAACAACACCAGATATGTTTATCTTGAGTGGCATTTTCTTTGTTTAATACAGTACATTTCAGAAGCTATGATAAAAAGCCTTCTATTATCACTTTGACATTCAAAGTCCAATGAGGGATATTGTGAGAGGTGACCACATCAAATCTGGTTCTCCAAGCATACATATGTCATACAAGATCACCAACAAATCCTCTGTACCTACTGTTCACCCGGAATTGTTCAAGAAAGATTTTCATTGTAATGGAAGGTGGCGTTCAGTGTATAATGAATTATGTCAGTGGAAATTGACCTACCACTGTAAAGCAGCACACAAAATAAAAAAGAACCATTTTAAGTTAGCTAAAAATCTTGTGGACACATCTGCAAGCTATCTATGATGAGTTCTATTTTCTCTCTTCTTTAGCTCACAATTCAAGTTTTCCAGTGCCAAATCCTTTAAAATACTAGAGTACAGTTTGTCTTAAGTTTGTGAACAGATAATGAAATACAATTAAGGAGCCTCTCTGGCCCTTGAATTATTAATTTAGGGGTAACTATTGTTCCTATATTTCTCTTCTAAATCCAAGTTGGGTGTAATCCATGGTAAATCTGTGTTAGAAAAGCTTCTACAAAGTGGTGAGAAGACAAAAAAGAATACAGGAAGAATAAAAATGTTCTTATAAAAATGTGGTATTGATTTGTTCAAAGAGATGAAAAGAACTAAATCTTTTCAGTTAGGCCAATTGATGAGTCAGAGGGGAGAGGGCTGAAGGGTGTGAACAGAAAATATGGACAACAAATGGTTAGCATTATGCAAATATCCACTGGGTAAGAGAGCAATAACGAGCAGGAGAAACTCTGCTTCTAATAAAATGATATTTAGACAAAAGCAATTGTCATGGGATGAAAATTTCCTTGCTTGAATTATTTAAGTAAGAAATATCAGATGTTTTAGCAACTAGTAAACAATGTAGAAAGGTCATCTATGGAAACTTCGTAGACAACGCAAATTAAATGTTTTCAAAATCTCATTTTTTCCTGATATTATTCTTTTAAAAAATCTAATTCCAAGATGCTGAAAGGTTTTTTTATCTCTGGTTATATATTTTATGGCATCCAGATGTTTATAAACTGGACAATAAGTGCTCTTGCTGACAATGTCAAGTTGGATAAGCCAGCAGTTTTCAAGTTGCTTGTGCAGCCAGTATGTCCAAAATAACCTACGTGAGACTTGTGCAAATTTCAGACTCCACGTTTTATAAAGGCAACTCAAAATAGCAGACTTTAATACGTTTCATCTTCTAAAAATCATAATTGTCCAGCAAAAGGATATTCAATTTTAAAAAGTGCCATGAAATAAAAGCAATTTAAAATTAAGGACCACTGTGTAAAGCAATAAATAGAAACTCTGAATGTGGTAGAAGGCCTTTATTGGTAACAGTTCCCTCAGTGAACTGAGAGACATGCTTAGACAAATCTCTTGATGGTGAATTTTCATAGTCCTAAGGGTATACATATATAGTTTTGTTTTCTTTAAATTTTTTTCAAGACTGATATTGATGGAAGGGATAATTTCTTTTTATTTTTTTTAATTTAAATTTTATTGTAAAGGTGTTACAGTTACATAAGTAAGGTAATGAGTATACTTCTTTTAGGCTAATGCAAACTTGTCCCTCATTTTCTTTCATTTTTTTCCCACTTCCTCCACTCCCCAAGTTGTTAAGTTTATTTCTGACGTAGTGTCTAGTGAGTATCACTGTTGAACTGGTTCAACCTTTTCCCATCATTTCTGTGATTCCCATTCCCTTCCCCAAATCAGATAAACTTGTTATACAAGACAAAGAGTAGAAAATAAAAAACTGTGACACCAGGAAATAAACCAAAGAGAAAAAAGGAAAGAAAAGGCCATAAAACAAACCTGGACAGATTCAGAAACACAGAAATTATTCCATGCACACTCTCAGACCACAAAGGCATCAAACTGGAACTAAACACACATCTCCACCAACGAAAACCCTGTAACTCATGGAGACTGAACAACACATTGTTGAATCACCAATGGGTCATCGAAGAGATCAGAACAGAAATCCAACAGTTTATGAAATTTAACAGTAAGGAGCACACAAAATACCAACTCCTTTGGGACACAGCAAAGGCAGTACTCAGAGGAAAATTTATAGCGCTGAGTGCCTACAACAACAAGTTGGAAAAATTGCAAACCAACAAGTTAATGTCCCACCTTAAGCTCCTGGAAAAAGAGCAACAAACCAATCCTAATCCCAGTAGAAGAAAGCAAATAATTAAAATCAAAGCAGAATTAAATGATTTGGAATCCAAAAAAACTATAGAAAGAATCAACAAAACGAGGAGTTGGTTCTTTGAAAGAATGAACAAAATTGACAAGCCCTTAGCAAATCTTACCAAAAAAAGAAGAGAGCATATCGAAATAAACAAAATTGCAGATGAAAATGGTAATATCATGACAGAAATTACCAAGATCCAGAATATCATGAGGGAATACTTCTCAAACCTTTATGCCAACAAATTTGAGAATCTAGATGAAATGGATGAATTCCTAGCCAATATTAACATACCCACACTGAACCAAGAAGAACTAAGCCAACTCAACAGGCCTATTTCAAGCTCTGAAATAGAAATGGCAATTAGAGAACTTCCACCTAAGAAAAGCCCAGGGCCAGATGGATTCACAGCTGAATTCTATAAGGTCTTCAAAGCAGAGCTCACACCAATACTCCTCAAGCTCTTCAACGAAATTGAAAATGAAGGTTCCTTACCAAACTCATTCTATGAAGCCAGTATAACCCTCATCCCCAAACCAGACAGAGATTCATCAAAGAAAAAGAACTATAGACCTATATCTTTGATGAACATCAATGCAAAACTTCTCAACCAAATATTGGCCAACCGTCTACAACAACTCATCAAAAAAATTTTACACTATGATCAAACTGGATTCATCACAGGGAGGCAAAGCTGGTTCAACACACGCAAATCAATTAATATAATTCAACACATCAACAGGAGCAAGGACAAAAATCACATGATTGTCTCAATAGACGCGGAAAAGGCATTTGACAAGATCCAACACCCCTTTATGTTAAAAGCTCTGGAGAAACTAGGAATCCATGGAACATTCCTCAATGTAATAAAGGCTGTGTATGAGAAACCTACTGCTAGTATTACACTTAATAGTGAAAATCTAAAGCCATTCCCTCTAAAATCAGGAAGGAGACAAGGATGCCCACTCTCTCCACTCCTCTTTAACATAGTACTAGAATTCCTAGCCAGTGCAATAAGGCAAGAAGCAAGCATAAAGGGGATCCAAGTAGGGAAAGAGGAAATAAAACTATCCCTCTTTGCAGATGACATGATTCTGTATTTAAAGAATCCTAAGCTCCTTGAGCTGATTCAAAGCTTTGGAAGAGTAGCAGGCTATAAAATCAACCCTCAAAAATCAACTGCCTTCCTTTATGCCAACAGTGAGAGGAACGAGGCAATAATCAGGAAAGAAACTCCTTTCACAATAGCCTCAAAGAAAATAAAGTACCTAGAAATTAGCTTAACTAAGAATGTAAAGGACCTTTTTGATGAAAACTTTAAAACCCTAAAAAAGGAAATTAAAGCAGAACTAAGGAAATGGAAAAACCTCCCATGCTCCTGGATTGGAAGAATCAACATTGTGAAAATGACAATCTTGCCAAGAGCTATCTACAAATTCAATGCAATACCCATCAACATCCCAATGTCATTCTTTAAAGAAATAGAAGAGGCAATCCAAAATTTCATATGGAATAATAAAAGACCCCGTATAGCAAAAAACACTTCTTAGCAGAAAGAACAGCGCTGGAGGAATTTCAATTCCAAACTTTAGACTCTATTACAGAGCTATAATTCTCAAAACAGCTTGGTACTGGCACAGGAACAGGCCTGAAGACCAATGGAATAGAACGTAGGACCCAGATATTAAACCACAGACCTATGGCCACCTAATCTTTGACAAGGGAGCCAAAAAATAGAATGGAAGAAAGACAGCCTCTTCAACAAGTGGTGCTGGCAGAACTGGTTAAGCACCTGCAGAAAACTAAAGCTGGATCCCTCTTTGTCACCTTGCACTAGAATTAACTCCAAATGGATCAAAGACCTGGAGGTAAAAGCTGACACACTGAAAACTCTACAGGAAGGAATAGGAGATACACTAGGCCTCCTTGGCACAGGTCGAAACTTTCTTAATAAGGACCAAGAATCACAACAAATCAGAGAAAGGCTGGATAAGTGGGACTGCATTAAACTGCAGAGCTTTTGTATGGCAAAGGACATAGCTAGTAAACTAATCAGGAAGCCTACAGAGTGGGAGAAGATCTTCACCAATCAAACAACGGACAAAGGCCTCACATCTAAAATATATCAACAACTCAAAAAATTGAATCACTCCAAAACTAACCTCCAAAGTAACTACCATCCCATTAAAAAATGGGCCAAAGACTTAAAGAGAGTCTTCTCTGAAGAAGAAACAAAAATGGCCTATAGACACATGAAGAAATGCTCAACATCTCTGGTCATAAAAGAAATGCAAATCAAAACAACTCTAAGATTCCACCTCACTCCAGTTAGAATGGCCAGGATCAGGAAAACGAATGATAACAGATGCTGGAGGGGATGTGGCCAGGAGGGATCACTACTACACTGTTGGTGGGAGTGCAAACTCATTCAACCACTATGGAAAGCAGTGTGGCAGTGCCTCAAAAGGCTAAACATAGAACTCCCCTATGACCCAGCAATTCCACTACTTGGCATTTACCCAACCACCCAGAAACAAGGACATACTAAACCCACTAGCACAACAATGTTCATTGCAGCACTATTCACCATAGCAAAGATATGGAACCAACCTAGATGTCCCTCAGTTGATGAGTGGATCAACAAGTTGTGGTATTTGTACACAATGGAATTCTATGCTGCTGTCAGAAAGAATGACATTGCCCCATTTGTTAGGAAATGGAAAGACTTAGAAAAAATCATATTAAGTGAAGTAAGCCAGACTCAAAGGAACTTAGGCTCAATGGTTTCCCTCATTTGTCATAATCAGTAGAAACCTTGGGCTCTACTAGCAGAGAATTGCAATAGAGCAAAATCTTGATACATAAGGACATATAATGTGAAGCTAATTGAAAGGACCTCCAGGATAGTGAAACAAAAGCCATATAATGAATGATTGTTGTCCTTAATGTACTATGTTGTCTCTCATCTCCTTTGCTGTCCCTTGGTTATCTCATATTGGTATAGTATCTCACTTTGTTATCTGATATATTGAATTTATTTTTATTTGGATATTTGAAATTTGATAGGGAAGGGGGGAAAACCAAGATGGGTGGGGGGTGTGGGGGGGAGGGAAACAGGTACCAAGACATGTGAAAGGGTATCAATGTATGTGAATTAATGCACCTTCTATCTGGCAAATATCATGTAACCCTTTTACTAATTACAATAAAAAAAAGTTAACTCTCCCCAAAACCAATCCTCAAAGAAACAACAGCCATATCAACTCTCCGAAGAAGAGGTAATAAGACTGGCAAATAAATACGTGAAGAAATGTTCAACATCTCTGCCATAGAAGAAATAAAAATCAAAATAACATTGAGATTCCACCTCACCCCAGTTAGAATGCCCATTGTCCAGAAATTAATGATAACAGAGACTCACAGAGTTGTGGACAAAAAGGAATGCTACTACTCTGTTGGTGGAAATGTAAACTGCTTCAACCACTCTGGAAAGCAATATGGTGATTCCTTAAAAGACTAAACATAGAGCTTCCCTATAGCCCAGCAATTCCACTCCTGAGCATTTACCCAACTGATCACAAACCAGCCTGCACTGAAAACAATTTCCTTTCATTTTCTTTTTCAATGCAATTTCTTATAACAAATCAAATCTCATTATTGGATAATCCTGTGAGAATGAGTGCAAAATGGGACCATTCCTATTTTACTTTAGGAATATAGATCCCAGGTTGAGGATGTTGATGATATTTTGTATTTGCTTCTGAGTGGGGCAGCTTGGAAATGAAAAGAGAAAAATAATACTCATTGATGTTTCAATTCAAATTTTCACTTGAAACTTAATTGACCCATGATGAGTCTTCTAGGATGTGGGTATAATGCTTAGCATACCAAACAAATAACCTCTTCTGGGTAAGAGTTTTCTTAGTAGAAGGAAAATCATTAAACATATTAAACTATGAGAGTGTGTAAAAGCAATAAGAGCAATACAATAAATACCATTGCTACTTGTCAGTGGTATGATCACCTACATGTGTGGTTGACTAATATCATAGCAGATAGAAATATAATATAATAACATTATAACATTGGTGTGACTACACAATATAGTCCACCAATATTAAAAACTTAAAAAGCCCAAGATTAAATAAAGGCCTAAATATTGGGCTTACATTTCACAAATAGATATGTTAACAAATATGATAAAGTCTTTCTTTAAATTATAAGAAACTCCAAGTTTACAGAACTAAATGCAATTTTGTTTGTAAATAAATGTGTTTTTCACTGAAGTAAATACTTAAGGATTCCTCTCTATAAAAACCAAAAGGGTATCAATATATGTGAATTAATGCACCTTCTATCTGGCAAATATCATGTAACCCTTTTATTAATTACAATAAAAATTTTTTTAAAAAACCCTGAAAAATAAGTGGTGTTGACTCAGCTAATGTTTTATGTAGTTTGGAGTTATTGATGTTAATTTTTTTAAAATTAAAACTCTCATAATGGATGCACTTCACAAATAATGAATGTTTTGTTAAAACTGGAGACTGACTTGTGTATCATGTGAGCCTCTGGACTTCTAGGGTGGTTGCTGCTGTAGGTCAGCACTGCTTTCTGTCCTTTCTTTTCTCTCACTGCTCTCTCTGCTTCAGCTCATATCCATCCCTGCTCTATCATAATAAGGCCATCCTTTTTGGTCTCTCTGTGGGATGTAATAGTGTTCACTTCCTCTTTCTGTGCTCATTCTTACTGAGTACTAAGGTATTGCTTCTCTGACGAGAAGGGACTTTCTTCCTATTAAGTTGGGAATAAAAGTATGCAAAGGAAGTACATCTATCAGGGCTCCATTGGGAATATTCATTAGGATCAGAAGAGTCTTTGGAAATGTTAAGTTCCATGAAATTCATTTTTCAATTAAGTTAGTGGAAAGGAATTTCTACTCCCTCATCTCCGTCTTTTTCTCCTATTTCTTCTCCCTCTTTCTCCTATTATTTCCAATATAAAGTCTTTTAGCCATTTGTCTTGGAAATTACATAATGTCATTTCTTGTATTCACAATAATTGTGTCACAAAGGCAGGTCAGCTAGCACGGAATCTTGTTTTCCTTTTTCAATTTCTCCGTCAGGGAAGGGCAAAGGTTATTTTTTATTGCCATTCCAGTTCATGATTTTTGGACCCTAGCTCTTGACAAATGATTAAAACAAAACAAGACAAAAATAATAATAGAAACAAATGAAATATTTAGGTTTGTATCTAATAGTCTACCTAAGTACTATGCAGTATGAATAAACCCCATGGTTGCTAGGAGAAGAAAAACAAATGAAAGCAATGTTTCTTTAAAGCACATAATGCAGTCCTAATTGACCAATTTTATTGACATTAAATATTAAAAGAAATGGAAAAAAATTGATTCTCCTCCAAAACTCATAGAGAATAAAATTGAGGCTAAACATGTTTTAAAGGAGTTTATAAGAAGAATCTATGGAATTCATTTATCACAATTTAAGTGTTAGTCAGAAAATATATTTGGGTTATGACTGTATCAAAATAAATCATAGGAACTTAGCATTTATGTCAACTCCTAGTAATTTCTTCCTCTTCTTCTTCTTCTTCTTCTTCTTCTTCTTCTTCTGCTTCTGCTTCTGCTTCTGCTTCTGCTTCTGCTTCTGCTTCTGCTTCTGCTTCTGCTTCTGCTTCTGCTTCTGCTTCTGCTTTTGCCAGTCCTAGGCTTGAGCTCAGGGCCTGAGCACTGTCCTTGAGTTTTTTTTTTACTTTAAGGCCAGAACCCTACCACCTTGAGCCATAGCACCATTTCTGGCTTTTTTCTATGTGTATGGTACCAAGGAATCTAATTTGGCTCTTCATGCATGCTTGGCAAGAACTTTACCACTAGGCCAAACTCCCCATAATGTATACTTCTGAAGACAAAGGAAGAGATGAGTTGAAAGAATCTGAAGAGTCATAAAGCATGGTGAATGAAGCCTAGAAACCTGATAAAATTGTTTAGGCCAGTTCCTATGGAGGTTTAAGTCTCTCCAGTGCTGCCAAGAGAACTCAGAGGCGGCACTATTTCAGGAGAAGAGGGAGGGTAGTGTGTATGCACACTCAGCCAATGTTGATGATCAATAAACTCAGGATCAACTTAGTAAGCTGTGTACCAAGTTTCTTATAATAATTGCTATAATTATAATAATAATTATGACCATTTAAATAGGTCAACCAAAATCTTCATGGATGTTGTTTAAAAAGGGTGCTCTTATTATCAATTAGAGTTTGGATCTTGAGTGTTCCTAAAGATCAGTGGCGAAAAGGTTTCTTCATTGCCTAGGTGATGCTACTAAATAATGGCTGCAGAGAATAAGAGATGGGACTTAGTGAGACATCAAAAATCACTGAGAGCCTGCCCTGATAGGGCACCTTTTTGACTTCAGTCTCTTCTTTCTTTTTTATTCTCAGGTCATGAAGTTAGTATCTTTGCTTTACTCCACACTCAATACCATTATGTATTTATACTAAATCATCTAAAATTTTGATCCATAACAAATTATTTCTTTGTACAACCTGATCATCTCAAAGATTAATTATGTAATGGCAAGCTTACTAACGTCATCTTTCACAAATTAAGATATAGATGCTCTGAAAGGTCAGCATCTGCTGGAGGTCACAGAGCTCACACACCCAATAGAGCTCTAACCAGAGCACATTTTCTTCCCAATCAAGTGGTCAGACACCCTTATCTTTATCTCCAGACAGAAAGAATATTCACCTGAACATGGTAAGAAAGGCCTTCTAGTCCAGTTTTGTAGTACTTACCTGTAATCTCAGCTATTTGGGGATTTAAGGGAAGAAAAGAGAATGCAAAGATTATAAAATATATATAATAAATATCTATAATAGCTAATTGAATTGCCTGTCTTTAAACATGTTTTACAGTATCATGTTTAACCATTTGAGCCATACTTCGAGCCAACTATCTTTTAGAGACATTCAAATGTTCACATTAAAATTGCTTTCAGGCCACTTTTTCTATACTAGTTTCATTAAAATTAGAAGTTTTGAGGAAAACCTGTGTTTTAATATTTCTAAAAAAATTTAGCCCAGTGTGATCTCAGATTCTTTTAAAATAGATTTTTTTTCAAAATTTGCCTTTTAAAAATATTATTATTGCTCTGTACTTCAAATGCACTGCCAATTACCACTGAATTTCATAATTGCTGCTGTTAACATATGGGTAGATACATATGGATTCTATTCCAAACACAATACTATGCGGAAAAATCCTCTTGGCACTCCCTAAACATTTCCATTTCACGAAAATTAGGCTTTGCTTCCCTATTAAGCAGGTATGAGTACATCTCATTAGGTAATTTGTTTTCTACTGAATAGTATATTGATTATTTTATTTTCTATGTTCATGTTCCTTCAACACATCAGAGAAGCTCATCCTAATAGAATCTAACTCCTAATTTTTTTCTTTTTTGTGTATTAGTGAATGTGGGTCACATTCCATTATTTTTTTCTTCAGAACTAGCATATAAACTTGGTATTTGATACTTGCTTTCTACTCCTTGGTTGGTGCTCTGCCACCTGAGCCACACCTCTAAGCTAAATTTTTAAAATTATTTTTTAATCTTCTCTGAGTGTTCTCAAGTCCAGTATATAGTAAAACATGTCAGTAAAAAATTCTGAGCTCACTTACAGAGAGTGCCAAAACAAACTCAAGCCATTTATCTTACACAATGTAAATGGATAACTCTGAATTTAACAATTTGGCGTCACATCTACAAATTACAATGGCACTTAAAGACTTCAGGATCCATAAATTAGATCATATACTTGACATTGATGAGACATTTTTACTTAGCCTACCAATAATTGTAAGGGAATTCTAAGTATATAAAGCACCGACAAACTATTGTCTTTATTTTTTTATTGTTATTGTAAAGGTGATGTACAGAAGGATTATAGTTACATAAGTGAGCTAAAATTAGTATATATTTTGAACAATTTCACCTCTTCCCTTGTTTTCTCTCAGTTTTCCTTCTCAACCTCTCCCCAACAATTATATACTTCCTTTTTAATACATTGTCTATTGAGTATCACTGCTGCATTTGTTCACTCTGTCTCACAATGTCTGTGCTCCCTACCCTCTCTAAAAAAATAAACTTACATACAAGACAAAGATATCCCAAACAAAAACAGCAACAAAGGTGACAAAATGGAAAATCAATAAAACAACAACAAAACCCGTTTTGTTTCCATTTCTTAGAGTTCATTGCATCATACTGCATGCCAAAGGACGTAGCTAGCAAGGAAGCTCACAAAATGGAAGATATTTATTAGCTATGCCTCAGACAAGGGCCTCATATAAAACATATGCTTAGAAATTAAAACTACCCTGCCTCAAACAAACCCTTAAAGAAACAGCCCAATTAATGAATGGGCTAAAGAGAGAGTTTCCCGAGAAGAAATAAGAATGCCGAATACACACATGAAGAAATGTTCAACATCTCTAGCCATGCAAGAAATGCAAATTAAAACAGCATTGAGATTCCTCCTCACCCCAATTAGAATTTCCATTATTAAGAAAACTAAAAATAACAGATGCTGGGGGAATGTGACTGAAAGGGAATGCTACTACAATGTCAGTGGTAATGTAAACTTGTTCAACCACTCTGGAAAGCAGTACAGAGGTTCCTCAAAAAAACAAAAATAGAGCTCCCCTATTACTCAGCAATCTCATGCCTAGGCATTAATCCATTTGAACACACACCAGGTAACACTAAAGTAATCAGCAAAACTGTGCTAATTGCAGCATTATTTACCATAGCTAATTCATTCCATTGTTTATTTCTTGATTCATTTATCCACTGAATGGTTAACTGGAAAGAAGAGTCTCAAGGACTTTCCTGCTCAGGGTTGGTTCAAACCTAGATACTCAGATCTCAGCCTTCTGAGTAGCTAACATACTGGCCTGAGTCACCAGTACCCAGATTAGTACTTATATTTTCTGTGAGTAATAATATATTAACATAATTTCACTTGGCTTTTTGATCATATTAATATTTGGGTCTTTCATAGATCTGATTTAGTTAATTCTACTGTATCTTGGTAACATTTTGTTGTTGTTGTTGTGGTTGATTTTGAGGTTGAACTCAGGGCCTACATGCTTTCCCTGAGCTCTTTTACTCAAGGCTAACACTCTACCAGTTTGAAGCACAGCTCCACTACTGGCTTTTGAGAGATTAATTAGAAATAAATGTCTCACTGGGACTTTTCTACTCAGGCTAGCATTGAACTGTGATCCTCAGATCTCAACTTTCTGAGTATTTGGGCACCTGGTACATATTGTGTTTTATGGTATCATTGGTCTAGGATTATTTTTTGTGAAATGATATCCATTATGTCTAAGACAAAACAGACTAAAATAAGTGATGCCATTTATTCAATTTACCTAGTGCTTTTCATTCTTGGTTCTTAATCCAGCCAAGTCAAGCAAGGTAAGTGCTGTAATGATTTCAGGGCAGCAGAAACTTCAAATTCTAGTTTTTCTTTTGCTTCTAATTTCACAGAAAGCCTTGTTCAATTATTCTGTCCCAGTTATATTTCTAGGCTTCTCTATGTGTAAACCAGAAAAATCCCTTTCCACATAAGCATATTTTACTCATTATGCATCACATAAAAGTCTGGGAATAGGATGTGAAGAATAGCCTCTATTGTTTTGTTTCGTCATCAGCCTTAAACGATTCCTGTATTCCTCGATATTGGAATTTTTAAATACTCCTATGAGACTACAAGTCATAAAGAATCCTTAAAATCCTGCTATGCTACAATATTGGGAGGTTTTTTTTTCTTATTTGCCAGCCCTGGGGTTTGAACTTAGGGCCCCAGCACTTTCCTTGAGCTTTCTCAAAGCTAGCACTCTACCACTTGTGCCACAGCACCACTTCTGGCTTTTTCTGAATATGCAATACCAAGCAATCAACCCCAGGACTACATGTATGCTAGGCAAGCACTCTACCAAAGACCACATTCCTGGCCTAGAAGGTTTTTGTTCATTTGTTTTTTTTTTAAACAAATAAGCTTCTTTTGAAGCTGTAATGGATTTCCACATGAACCATAAATGCTTCAGATATCTCTGATATATTGTCCTGACCTAAATATCCATCATTAGCCTTTGGAAAGTTGTATTGAAGTTAACATTCTTGAGTCTGTAGCTAAGTCTTATACTTATCAATACTCATACTGTGAGATATGAAAGATGGTGGTGGATTTTCTTATCACTTTGTTTAAAACCTACCTTATATCCCTTCCCATCATTCTTTTCAGCAGATGAATTGATATTCACATCTTCTTTCCTTCTTTTTGAAACCAGGTTTAGAAATATAACTACTTGATTATTGTCTCATCTCAGCCCCATGACAGGTTCAAGAAAATTTGTGATTTTGTAAATTATCCGACTTTCTATTATAGGAACAAAGCCCTCTTTACCCTTTCCTACAAAGACAGAGTCTTTATCAATAGGTTTTGAAAATGTAAGTGTAGGATTAAATGTAATGCCATAAACTTCAAGTTTAAATTTTCATGAAGTATTATCAGTCCGCATAAATTTTCCTCCAAATGCTGGTAAATAAAAAAGGAAAGGCCTATTGTTGTAGAAAAACTAAGCCTATGTGAAACCTTTTCAAACATATGATTAAATGAGGCTGTGGCTCAAGAGTTAGGATGGTAGGTAGCCTTGAGCTGAAGAGCTCAGGGACAGATCCCAGGCTCAGAGTTCAAACCCCATGACCAAAAAAAACAAAAGTGATGCAATGCTTCAGTAAACTGCAAATACCTTTGCAAATTACAGGAGTAATCCACCAGCAGCCAGCTTGCATGAGGAAGATTTGAAAAATAAAAGGTTACATGACTGTTTGAGGAAAGAAGTAGGGGCTTAGGAAACTATGTAGGAAAATTATTTTACCTCCTATAATCAACCTTTCTTAGCCTTATTAGTTATAGATGACATTAAAATAGACAGTATTTTGTTTTGTTGCTTTGGTGAAATATATGACCTAAACCACTGGAAAATGGACTTCTTTGGCTCATTGTTCCAGATGTTTCAGTCCACAGTCCTTACCCCCATGCATTCCAGCCTCATGGTCGGGTAGAAGATCATGATGACAGGAGCACATGACAGAGGCTACTCTCCTTATGTCAAAAAGGAGAAAGTAGGAAAGAGTTGGAGAAAAGCCCAGGACAAGATTCCACCCCCAAGAACACTCCCTCAATGACTTAATTCCTTCAATCAGGTCCCACCTTCTTACTCATTGAGATCCTTCCAAAACACTGAGGAACAAGCCTCTAAAATGATCCTGTGAGGGAGATATTTCATATCCAAGCCACAATCATGGCTGCTGCAATTTGGAGAGTAAATTCATATCATTATTAGGAAATATAATCAGTTGCTATCATCATTAGATGTAGAAGATACGTGAAAATGACAAATTCCTGGCTTCCTATTTACTGAATATAGTCATCCAATTCTGTCAGAGTCATTATGACACATTTGCAAAACCTTTACTTCATGTTCACCCATTGCCAGTCTCTAAAATTCTATTGGTATAAATGATGTTTCCTTATTTGCTTGCAGGAAAATGCATGCCACTTATAATAAGCAAATATAAGTGAGAAATGTACCTGCCACTTTGGTCCATAGGAAGCAGCAGGTTCAGGAGCTCAGGCAAGTCAGAGTTTTAGCTGATCTATCTGGAGAGAGAGAGAGAGACAGAGAGAGAGAGACACAGAGAGAGAGAGACAGAGACAGAGAGAGAGAGAGAGACAGAGAGAGAGAGACAGAGACAGAGACAGAGAGACAAAGACAGAGAGACAGAGAGACAGAGACAGAGAGAGATGGAGAGACAGAGACAGAGATAGAGAGAGAGACAGAGAGAGACAGACAGACAAAGACAGACAGACAGAGCGCACCACAGTGGATCTTTACAGAATTTTTATTCATTTTGTTGGACATCACTTTTGCTAGTGCATTGATCAACTTTTAGACCATTCTTACTTATTTCAGTAAAAGGAAACACATCTGAATTACTAATATAACCAGGAACATCTGATGTATTTAAACGAGAAATTTTTACAAAGAAGGCAATGATTCCACTTCAGCATCTGCTTTAAATTATGGTCTATATCCATCCTGTCCTGAGTCCCACACACTATGACAGAAGCCTATGATAAATGTTTCTGTTCCTTACTACTGAGGCATGTCTGAGAGCACTTCTTCCAACTTGGCAAAGACTTATTTTTCATTTCCAACATTAACTATTTTCAATTCATTAGTTTGGCACATACTGATAATAAGTAATATGGAACATATTCTATGCGTTAAGGACTGGCTATAAAATCACAGGCCGAGAACATTTCTAAGGCAGTCCCTTAAGGGGATCTTGCCAAATGTGGCCCAACTGCTCAGAGATTATGACAGAAAACTCTAGTCTTATTATATTATTTTTCACACTTTCCTTCCAACCAGTCAATTAGATATAAATAACAGCATAAGTTTATCTCTTATTAAAATGCTATTTTCCTGTAAAGATATTTATGATCACCTAAAATAATATATGCTGATGAAAATTTTATAGCTATACATGATGTCTGAAATTTGCTTTTTTAAAATCTTAAATTTGTTTATATTGATTTACATATATTTTTGAAAGTAGAATAATAAAGTAGAGTAATGTAAATTATTCATTTTAGTGTAATATAAATTATTCATTTTATTCTTATATGTAACCATAAGCAAAGATGTGGAAGAATTTTCAAAACATAAAATACCATACTTATGATCTAAAAACATAAATCCCTATTATTTTAGCTGGTCTGGGATATAATCTGGCAGTTCCTGAAGAAGTTACACATATGATTATATGACTCATCCATTCCATTTACTTTTTTAATGAATAGATAAATCTATATAAAAACTATACACAAATATTTTAAATATTATTATTATTCATAACATAAATACATATAAACAATCCAAATGCCTATCACATGATTACTTGGTAAACAAAATTTGGGATATTAATGTACTATTAATTCAGCTACATTATTAATGCTATTAAGATACTAGGTTCATCCAGGTACAAGGAATACATAGAAAAACAAATTATGACATGGATTAATTTTTTTTAATTCCTGGATGAAATATGTAAGTCACAAAAAATACACAAATTTAGGATCCATGCATCTGAAAGTCCAAAGGAGAGACATTCACGGAGTCCTCAGTGTATTAGTGGTGCTTAGGGCAGCGGGATGCTGAGACTAAAAGGTAAGCCTAAGGAAATTTAGCAGACTCCTTGTCAATGACTGTAGATGTTAGCTTTGTATTGCTGTGACAATTCCTGTATACAAATATTTATTTTGGAATGGAATTCCAGAGGTTCTTATCCATTTGTATCATTTCTGGACCAAGATGAGGCAAGATACTGTGGTGGGAGGGCAAGTGTTGGGGCAGTGTAGCACACTTCAAGGGGCCAGGAAGCAAGGATAAAGAGGAGCACAAGATACATTTTTCCAATGCTCAGCTCCAGTAAGATTCTCCCCCCCCCCCCACCTGCAGCAAGTCCTACCTCCTGTTTTTTATCACCTCCCAACATTGACACCAAATTACAAACCTATTGATTACATCAGATCTGTCAGGGTGCAAACACTATTACTTCTGATAGCCCATCATCAAGCACCCAATCTCCAGTTTTCTGAGTCTGCTGGAGGAATGTTCCCATTCCCACAATACTGAACTCGTATGGAAATCAGGGAATCACAAAGAAAATGAGTCTCATTTCAGAAAGCTCGAATGGGGAGGAAAGAAGCTAACACACAGTCAATAAGTTTGCTAATGCACTGTGCTCATAGAGACGCAAGTACACGACAGTGCAAGCTGTGACCATCACCAGAGAGAAGTGACCAGCACAACTTCTAAGAATGTCTGAAAGACCAGTCATTAGTAAAGTGGAAAGCATCACAAGAATGTAACATGAGACAAAATATAAATGGTAGGCACAGTTTAAGGATGGATGGAATTGTGTATCGATCGTGGAAGATCGATACACATTACTCTTCTTGAGAAGGTGCAAGTTTAAAGCTGTGAAGTGGAAGAAGTGTACATTAAGCAATAATATTAACACTCACTAAATCATCTAAAGTGAACTTGATGACTGATAGCAGGGAAGATAAATCACGAAGACAATAATGTTGACAGTAAAATTGTCTTTACAAAAGTTCCTGAATTTTATTTTTAAAATCCCTACAATTTATTCATAGTACAACATCTATCCGTAATCCCTTCAATGGAAGTCATGTCTCTGAATTTAAGACTAGATGGAAGAAATTAGTGAAGTTCCATGTAGTTGATGTTTCATTTAAACTTACAAGAAAATTTATCATCATATATTTTATCTTGCAAAGACGGACAGGAAAATAATAAATCACAAACATAAATCTTGTCTTTGTAAAAATGAAGTTAAACAGAAAATAGGCCCAGTCTCTGAAGGTAAGCTAATTGGACTCATAAAGCGGCGTAATTCATGGTTATGTAAAACATAAAGTGTCGGGGGGAGTATATGTTTGAGCAATGGTTAAATGTGGTCTGATAACCACCAAGTCAGAAGATAGATGAGATATATAGCTGGTGCATAGGAAAGGTCATTATCTCACAGCTCTTGCAATTATTGTTTTGCTTATTTCCTTTGGGGACTGACCAAGATTCACTCTCTATAAAATATTTATGGTTTCTTACCATGAGCAGGCCTGCTTTATCTGGTACTGTGGAACCAATTTCAGATTGTTTTTTGCCAGTATCTCTCTGCCTATCTAACCCTACTTACTAATGAGAAAATTCTGAATTTCTGGCTCTGTTATCTTTGATTTCACCAGCATTTTCCTCTCTAGGCACACCTGCTTCTGCAGTTTTGCCCTGTGAAATCTCTAATTGGTCAAAGTGAGAGGGTATCAGTTACATCGAGTCTGCTCTGCAAGTTTAGAATTCTCACGTTCCTTTTTTACTGGGTGGAAACTGCATCTGAAATATGTCAGCGTTGAGGTCATTGACTCTCATTCCTTTCATTTTGCAGGTTAGTCACCTCACCAACAGCAATAAATTTTATTTTCTTTTAGAGACATGATCACATAACCACAGGGAGCTTTGTAAATGCCAGGCTTATGAAACTGTAGCAGGTATATCTGAGCACATACTTAAGATGGAATGAAAGCAGTGGAAATAATTAGTTTTGCCCCATGTGATGATACAACTCATAACTGTATGTACAATGAGTAACACGTACCAGTGACAGAAATAGTGCAGACTTTTAGTACACTTCTGTCAGGGGTATAATCAAAGCCAAAAACATTACTAACCAGCTTCTACCACACCCCAAACAACCTCTGGTTAATTCTCCTGTGCATTGGGAGAATAGACTCATAATATTTTTTCATTAAAAGGACTGTTTCAAATAACCACATCCCACATACATAGAATGAGGTCAAAAGAATTGATTATTTTGAAACCTAGATTGAATTATAATTATCTAATTTTTCCATTGTCCAGAAATAGTATCTAGAGAAGATATTTTACATGAATTTATGCAAAACCAAAAAATTTAACCTGCCATTCCACCTCCTGATTTTTCAGTCATTGAGATACAGATAAGCACATTTATTTTTCTTCTTTTCACTCCCTATTTTTGTTAGCATCAATTAGTTGTACCAGGGGATTCACTTTGTCATGTGCACTTATGCAGACAATTTACTGATTCCACTCACTCCCTCTGTTACCCTCTCTTACCCCTGCATACCCTTTCCAAACCAATCTCAGAAGCTTCCTTGTCCCATTTTACACGTGATAAAATATTTGGAAGATATTCATTCCCCAACACCCTCTCCACTCACTTTGCCCACTCCCAGATTATCCATGCCCCTGAAGGGCATATATTTTGCATTCACGTCACTCATTCATTAAATGCAAATTAATGGTTCCAAGGCTTTACACTGTGATAGTTTACACCTGCACATACAGAGCATTTATCAGACTGACTCTCATTCATTTTCATTTACATTATTTTATTTTTCATCTTCATAAAAGAGTTGAATGTCTACAGTATTGTGGCACTAAGAAAAAATTATGTTTATATATACACATACACACACATATATGTGTGTGTACATATATATATATATGTGTATATATATATGTGTATGTATGTATATATATATATATATATATATATATATATATATATATATATATATATACCGGTCCTGGGGCTTGAGCTCAGGGCCTGGGAAATTTCCTTGAGCTTTCTCAAGGCTATCATTCTACCACAGTGCCACTTTCAGCTTTTTGTGCGTATGTGGTATCCGGATACAAAACCCAGGGCTTTCTTTATGCTAGACAAGCACTCACTAAGCAATACTCCTGGCCCTCTGTTATATTTTTATTAATATTAAATAACATGTAACACTTCATGAGCTACTAGGGAAAAGTTGTGAGTTAATATATCAGCAAGGCGAACAGGACCCTAAAATTATTATTCCATTTGTCCCTTGATAATAAATCCAATGAAGTAAATGTCAATGAATAAATGAAATATTAAATGGCTCTAGACAGACACAGAGGGAGACAGAGAGAGACAAAGACAGAGACAAATTCATGGAGAGATAGTTATGTGAAATCATTAGAAAATAATTCTAATAAAATCAATATATTAATTGATTGTGCTCTAGATAATCATATCAAGAAATATTAACATTCTCTTGACATGATTTCTGCTGTTTCCTCACCACCATTTTATGATTTACGGTGACTTACATTTGCGGAATTTGCTTTGTATACAATTTTATAGTCATTTCCCCTATCTAGGAGGCAAAGTCTATGACTAATTTCTTTAATCTGTTGTGCGACTTGAACTCTGGGTTGGGGGCTTGTCCCTGAGCTCTTCAGCTCAAGACTACTGTCCTAACCTTTGAGCCACAGGGCCATTTCCAGGTTTTTTAGTGGTTAATTGGAGATACGAGTCTTATGGACTTTATTGCCTGATTGGCCTTGAACTGTGATCCTCAAGTCTCAGCCTCCTACATAGATAGGATTATAGCCATGAGTCACAGCACCCAGCTTTCTGTGACCCTTTAATTTATTAGAATAGAAAGAAATTAAATTCAGAAAGCTTACTTTAGATGACAGCACTATGGTATAAAACTTGAATGTTAATTCTTATCTGTGAAAGTTTAATTTTAGTATTGGTTGAAATTTTTGTGAATAACATCAATGCTTTTCTTGGAGAATTTGAATAAAGTAGCAAGCATTAGATTGGTCATAAACTGCCTGTGGAGTATAAACTACTCACATCAGCATATTTTTAAAACAATATTTTATTTATATTTTGGCAAAGTCATTACCTTGCCTTGTGAGTCTGCCCAATAGGGCAAAGTTTTTCTCTGTTGATGATTTGGATTTGGTTTGCAATCATAAATTTTTATAGGCAAATGAGTGTTGATAAATAGGATAGAAGGATTAATTACTACTTACAAGAGTTACTTTAGATACTTAAATTTCTATACAAAGAAAAAACAAACCTTCCCAGGTTTGCTAGCATGTACATAAAGTGAATTCTAACCTTTTAACTTATTGCATAGAATTACTGTTTCTGTTCCTGAAAGGAAGAGTTTGAATCATAGCCTGGTAAGAGTCAATAAAGGAATGATGGAAGTCTTTGCCCAAGAACAAATGCAAATTTAAAGAGAGGAAGAAAGCAGATCAGTGATCACTCAGAAGTAAAGAATGAGATAAGGTTATCATCCCAGAAGAATAGAACCTGTCAACAATGTATATTTGTATAGAATTAAAAATTTCTTAGTTTCATATTAGTTCAAAGAATAGATTTAGGTAATATCTATTTTGGTAATATAAATATTTAGCTAATATCTAATAGATTTAGATTATATCTCTAAAATGCTAAACCCTTTGTAAAGTCTATTATGAATATTCATAATATTCATAATATGAATATGAGTATGAGTTCAGAAAAAACTGCATATTTTTGATGGCTATAAAAGAATTGACTAATATATTTCCAGAGATGAAAAAGAATATTCTACTATGCCTCAAGAAATAAAAGTGAAATGAAGAATAGAGAGGAAGTTGTAACAAGCTAGAAATTACAACGCACAAGAGAATTTGCATCAGTATTTGACAGAATAATTGACTTCAGATAAATTATCTAAAAATCTTTTTTAGTCCTATAAAAATATCAGTTGATAGAATTGTGTTTCTTAAAAAGTACTCAATAAATTCTCAAAGATCACTCATATTACTAGAACTGGTTTCTCAGTGAAAACAGTATATATTATAATGTTCATCACGAATAGAGTACATGAATATCACATTAATAATAAATTGTAAAATAATCTGCAAGCATTGGGAAATAAATCTTGTTATCATGTTAGTTTGGATTTCTGAGAATCGGTGTGATGGGAGCAGAAGAGGACAGAAAAGCCTTGAGAACCTGGGGGAAGGAAAAACAAAGGCAAGTTTGGGTGGAATCTGAAATGTCACTATAAAAATTTCTACAGAATCAAAGAATCTTCAAACCAAGATGGCTTATGAGGGAAGGGTCAGTTCTGTGTCTCTGTCTTGTCCTGGTGTTGGTTGGAAGTAGCTCCTGAGAAGAGTGGCTTCTGAATTTTCATCGATAGGTCGCTACATGCAGCACTGGGGCCACTGATAATTGGTCATTTGTGTTTCTGCAGTGGAGATCTGAAGTACGTCTGACAAGTTTTAATGTGGTTTTCAGTTATATGACACTTTTCCTATTTGGTGCCTACTGACACCAAAATAAGACAGACTTCAAATTACATGTAGATATTGCAATAACTCGTGTGTGTGCGTGTGTGTGTGTGTGTGTGTGTGTGTGTGTGTGTGTATGTGTGTGTGTGTGGTGTGCATGGTTTTTCTGTTTTATTTGGTTTCTGTTGTTCTGGTAATTTTGACTTACTGATTTTCTTTTTTTTTCCCCCATGGCCTGAATTTATTCTCAGGGATACATGTATTGTCGTAGAGTTTTTTAAAAAGCAAGAAGAGTTTAGATTCCTCCACATGTGGGTCCAAATCTTTGACAGGGTATTAGGACCAATCGGAAACATGACTATGGCTGCTGGTAGCAACACCAACAACTGAAGCAGATTGTGTCATCGTGGCATTGAATCTTTTGACCAACGTCTCTCTAGAGGAAAGGCTGCTGCAGCCATTGAATCTCTGGGATGAGTATTTCTCCTTGAAATTCTTTTGATTCTGCCCTCTTCTGTGTGCCAGCTCCATCTTTAGGGTGACAAGATTGCCACAACTGGTCCAGGCATTAGTCCTCAAAATTCCTTGCTCAGATTTCACTTATTAACCTGTGTTGCACCAGATGCAAAGGGAATCAGTCCATTCAATTGGCTTACACAAATACAAACTGGAGCATCCACCTGGCCTTCTTAGCAAAATAGCATGCTCAGAAGGGAAGATTGAAAAAGTAGGATTCTGTGATACAACAAAGAGGAAACGGTGGGCCTACATGTATTGTGGGTTGGACAGCCAGCAGTGTATGCTACAAGAGTCATGATAGAGCTGTGTGGCTCTAGAGAAGAATTTTAGAAAGAACAGCTGCCCAATCACACTCTCTATATTAACAAGACAGTTTTCCTAATGGCTTTACTTATAAAGCACAATTAAATATTACTAGAGGTAGAAAAAAAGCATCAGAAATATAACACAGCATTTCAGGAAATGGATCCTTTCACATTTTCCGTCTACTTCTCCAGTGGGTAGTGGAGATCTGGGAATCTTTCAGATCGAAGTGCAATGGAACAGGGATCAGGAATGTGTTGGAGTGGAGTTGAAACCATTATAAAAGGAAAATATTAAAAAAAATCTTTCTTTATTATGATATGTAAATATTGATACATTAGTTTGATGTTGGGCTATGGTTTTGCAAAATGTTCTGAATGGGAGAAGCTAAGTGAGATAGTTTGGTGGGGGTGGTGATGACGATGATGATGATGATGCTGATGATGACGGTGATGATGATGATGATGATGATGGTGATTTCCTTGTGCTAGGGTTTGAACTCAGGTGCTCATACCCTCTTTGGATTTATTTTTAAAAATCATACTTGACATAAATTGTTCTTGAGCTAAACCACTACTTTCTGGATTTTTGAGGGTTAATTGGCAATAAAAGTCTCTTGCATTTATCTGCTCAAGTAGGTTACAAACAGTGATCCTTAGATTTTGGTTTTGACTTATTGATTTTCTAAAGTTGGGGAGACTTGTATAATTTTGAATCCCATTAAAAAATAAATTCACTTTGGGGCCGGGAGTTTGGCCTAGTGGTAGAGTGCTTGCCTAGCATGCACAAAGACCTAGGTTCGATTCCTCGGTACCACATACATTGAAAAAAGCTGGAAGTGGTGCTGAGGCTCAAGTAGTAGAGTGCTAAGCCTTGAGAAAGTCCAAGAACAGCGCTCAGGCCCTGAGCCCAAGCCCAGGACTGGCAATAAATAAATAAATAAATGCACCAATAATTGAATAGGCTGTGTTTGTTCCATTGCATATCTTTAGCTCCTTTATTAAATATAAGTTGACTATAGGTATGTGGTTTTATTTCTGGATCGTCTATTCTGTTCCATTGATCTTCTGGTATATTTTTGTGTCAGTGCTGTGTTGTTTTTGTTATTATGTCTGTATAGTAGAGCTTGAATTCTGGTATTGTAATACCACCTGTACTGCTCTTTTTGCCTAGAATTGTTTTGGCTATTCTAGGTCTTTTCTTATTCAACATGAACCTGTGGATTTCACCTCCCAAAGAATGCCTTTGGGATTTTGATGGGGATTGCATTGAATTTGTATATCAATTTTGCCAGTATGGCCATTTTCACTATATTGGTTCTCTCTATACGGAGGATTGGATATCTTTCTATTTCCTGGTCTCCTCTTTAATTTCTTTCGTTAGGCTTTTATAGTTTTCATTAAATAATTCCTTTAAATCTTTGGTTAAGTTAATTCCTAAATATTTTATTCTTTTGGGGGTTATTGCAAGTGGGATCATTTTCTTGATTTGGCCTCTCTTTGCATATTGTTGGCATGCAGAAAGGCTACTGGAAAAACTGGGCGGCCACATGCAGAAAACTAATAATTGATCCTACTGTTTCGCTATGTCCTAGAAGGCAGTTTGGAGGTTTCTTAAACAAGTGAAATAAACCTTTCCAAAGATCCTACCATACCATTCCTGGGAATCTACCCTGAGCATCATAACTCAGGATATGATAAGGACACATGCTTAGCCATGTTCATCTCTGCATCATTCACAATAGCCAAGCTATGGAAACAACCCAGAGGCCCTACTGCAGATGAATGGATACAAAAAATGTGATATATATATATATATATATATATATAATGGAATTCTACATAATCAACAGACAATATAAAATAATGGCATTCGCTGAGAAGTGGATGAAATTATAGCAAATTATGTTGAGTAAGATAAGTCAAGACCAAAGGAACAAAAGGCACATGGTATCCTTAATATGTGGATATTAGATCCAAACAGTACAAGAGCGATGACTCAATATTTGGGCACCAAAGGTATGGACATGGTCTTGGAGATAAATATATATAGATAGATAGATAAAGTTTTATAAAACCCCTAATAAATATTGTTACAGTATCTCACTTTGTTATCTGATATATTGGATTTATTTGTATTTGGTTATTTGAAATTCGATAGGGAAGGGGGGAAAAAACCAAGATGGGGAGGGGGGGTGAAGGGGAGAGTAATGGGGACCAAGACATGTGAGAGGGTATCGATATATGTGAATTAATGCACCTTCTATCTGGCAAATATCATGTAACCCTTTTATTAATTACAAAAAAAATAAGAAAACAAGCACAGTATGTCTGGGCAGCATACTGAAATGGCTATTTTCACAATCGCAGTCAGTTTCCTGAACACCTTTCATGTATGACCACTATACAGAACAGAACTGCTTTTAAGAAATGCAGTAGTTCTTCAAGCAATGAAGAAATTCTTATTGGTTACAGTCAACTTCAGGTCTTCATATATTTAATGGAGCCTTCAACTTCTGCCTAATGAGACTTCACATGATTTATCATGGAAAATATTTCTTTAGCTCAATCAGGTAGGGACCTGAAAAAAAAACCCTAATAAGTCCTTTTGCTATATTGTAGAATAAGAATTACTGTTTCAATTAATTACAGTATGAATATAATTCAAAAATGGACTATATCTGGTTATCAAGAATCATATCCAGGGGCCAGAAGCTTGGCCTAGTGGTAGAGTGTTTGCCTTGCATGCATGAAGACCTGGATTTGATTCCTCAATACCACATACATAGAAAAAAAAAAGTCATGTCCAAAGTAACATTTATTCCTTAAATTTTTCAATCTTACAATTCAAAGTCACCCATTTCCAAAGAAGAGTTAATATTAAAGGAAACTTTGGATAATGAGATATTTCTATTATTTCTTCAAAATATAATTCAAATTCATATATGTGATCAGTATAAAAAGTAAGTCTATAAGGAATATTAAATTCTTTCAATGTCATTTTTCTTTCTATTGCCTTTTAGTTTCCTAATATTTCACTGATTTTAGCCCTAAGAATTCATTGTTTTAATCAAACAAAACACTTTAAACTAAAAAAAGAAATATTTCCTCATGATGCAATTTACAATTTTAGACTTTTATCATAAGTTTTCATATACGTCCACAAACATGAAAATAAATAGTAGTAAAGAACTTAACTTATATTAAAATGAGAACTGTTCTTTCTCTCTTTTGGAATCAGTCTTTTTTTTTGCCAGTACTGGGCTTGCGCTCAGGACCTGAGCAATGTCCTTGGACTTTCTCAAGGCTAGAGCTCTACCACTTGAGCCTCAGCACCACTTCTGGCTTTTTTCTATGTATGTGGTACCAAGGAATCGAACCCAGGTCTTCATGCATGCTAGGCAAGCACTTTAACCACTAGGCCAAACTCCCGGCCCCAATCTTATATGGTTTTGTTGAAGTTACATAAGAAAGGGTGAGAAATTATTTCATAAATTCTTCAGTAATCTACCATTTTAGATTCAAATAACATGTTTATGACTAAGATTTGTATCAATCTTTATATAGAATATGATGGCTATTCTTTACCATATCTAGAGGGCTTCTGGAACTTTTATATGCTTCACAAATAATGGGTTTCATGTTGTTCAAAATAAAGGCATTTTATTTCATGTCACTGACAATAAGTCCTGTTTAACTTCAAATTTCTGGAAATAGAGCTCTTTTTATTACTGATTGTAGGAGAATTTGGAAAATATTTTATAAAAATAACCACAATATAGAAACAATAACTACATTTACTGCATTCATAGGAACAAGAAAATATTTTGTAGTAGGAATATTGAGAACATAAGTTTAAAAGGTCATCTTAAATCATGTACAATCCAACTACTTAATGCCACTTCCATGAACAATGACATAAATCATGAAATGAAAGATGTTATTGAGAATAAAAGAGGACATGTGAAGGATTCTCATTTTTCATATAACTTCACAATTTTTTAAATTATTGGAGGACATGAACAAAAATTATAAAACATTATCTTTGTGGATAAATAACTGTGTCAGCATTTCATGCATTTAACACTATAATCAGCATCTTCTCAATGTTTAAAGTGTCAGAAAGTGCTGAAACCTTTGCATGCATGAACTTTTTTTTTTATTGTCAGGTGCTATCTAGAGGGGTTACAGTTGCATTCATCAGGTAGTAAGTACATTATTTCTTGAGCATTGATATGCCTTCCCATGTTTTCCTCCCAATTTTCTCCCCTAGCCACTCCCAATAATCTTGTTTTACCCTTTTCCGTCCTTATTTCAATTAAGAAAACAAATGTACCAAAGTCAGATACTAAAATAATCGTTAGATGCCACAAAGTAGGTGACAATGCTTTAACCATATGCAAGTTATCAGGACCAAGGGCCTCTTGCATCCTTGTCAAAGGGAATACTAACCTTTTCTCCTTCCATACAACGTGCATTAACTTTTAACTTAACCCAAATAGTATTCCATTGTGCACTCTTATATGGCTGTGGATTACTGACAAATTGTCATTTTCCCCGTTAATACCAATAAGTGTTCAACATGGTTTCACTGAGATTGCAGATCCTAAAACACTAACCACAATATCGCCTATGTTCATAATGTATCCAGGTGCAAAATATAATAGTTTGCAGGGAAGTCACAACACAGAATCTTAAAAAGTAATATATATTTTTATGTTGAATATCTGCCATATTACCTGACAATAAAAATAACTTTTAATTTAAAAATATATTTTGATATCCCACCATTATGAAAATAGTATGATATATAGGAAAATCACAATTGAAACAAAATATGGAGAACATAGGCTGATGAGTTACACCAGTAATCATATATTCTTAGAATGGTAGGAATAACTAAGACCTTCTGTTCTAAGAACAGGATTTATTGATTTACATTGGCCCTTTGGGATATAGTTTAACTAATCTGTTAATTATCTATTGTCCTGGAAATCAGTTGTTCAAATTAAGTCTAGTTTTTTAAATGATTAATTTTTGTAAATTAAACCTGAATTCTTGGTAATTCCATCTACATATTATTTAAACAACAAAAGTAATGCTAAAATGTGGCAGTTCATCAATAAACAAGTAACAAAACAATTTGTATTGATTATATCTTGAAAGAACAACAAAAAAATTCCCATAATTAGCTAATAATTTATTTCTTAAAGATATTCTAAATATTCTTGAGAATGCAAAAAATATTTGTGTGGATAAATTCAAATTATGACAGTTTTACTTACGAAACTTAACTGGCTTATTCATTGATGCCAACTTATATATTTCTCTGTCAGAAAAATTGGCCAAATATATATTCATAAAATGTAGTCCCTTTTCTAGGAGACACCCATCTAACATTGCCAGTGAATGAAAGTATTCTTACTTCTCACAGAGAAGTTGGAGGGGATTTGTTTTATTTTCATTTAGTTCTGTTTCTTCTGAGTCATGAAGCCCTCTGGCCCTTTCTTGATGACTGCCTGAGGTTTACATGTAGCTGCAAATGTCACTGTTTATCATAGACCAGGAGACCAGAAAGCCTGGTTATATTCTGCCTAACAATGCCCAGACTATACGGACTTAAATCCTTCCACTCAGGAGGGTGTTCATGCTATTAGCAAATGAGAACTGCCTTCACCTCTTCCAAAGACCAAGAAAGAATCACTTTTCCCCCTATATCTTACTCAAGTGAGCTGACTTACTCCTATACCTGCTTTCTACCCCAATTATGCTACCACTCAAAGTATAATCTTTTTATATTTTGTACCTTCATGCCCCAAATATTCTTTCTTTCTCCATCCAACACTAACCTTCCTCCTCAATCCTAAATAAGTCCATTCTATATTTCTTGATTATTATGTAAGGCTTTTTTAAAAATTAGAAAATCATTAAGGTGCAACATTTTTCATCTAGAGAAAAATAGAATTAAGTCCCACTCTAAAATGCAGGCAAAATAAAAATGATATTCAGTTATGTTAAAGACATCAAAAGCTCATATAAGGTTTACCGTAATGCTGAATAATATAATAATTTTGAAATACAAAATTGAAGTTAATGTAAAAGTAGCATCAATGGTAATTCAAAGTACCTTACAATGGAAACTCCAAGAAATGAGACAGAATTATTAGCCCAAATTCAAACAAAATATATCCCTAATAACAACAAATGGCTGATTGAAAAGGCTGAGTAAATATTTGCAAAAGATATGAGGGATTTACATATAGAGTGTATTTTTAAACAACCCATGAAAATTATCCATGATATGAATGGACAATTTGCAGAAAATGAAGAATGGGCATGCATTATCCAGAACAAAGGCTGTTTGCCCATGGCAGTATAATCATTTTCTTTGAGCCTGCCAAAGAAACACACGTTTCTACAACAACATGAATTTATATTAAGTTAATCATCAAATAACCTAAAATTTGAGAAGCAAGTATATCCAATAATATCCATTATGAGACAGACAGATCACATCCAAATACATAAAAGGCCAGACACGTATGCTTCTTGTCAACTCTGCAGCCCGCCTGTCTGATTCAGTGTGTGGCAGGCTGGGAATTACTATCATAATGTGAAAAAAACTAAAGCAAAGTGGTAATGATCGAGGAGATGATTCTTCACCACATTGATGATTCTCTCAATGACAATATTGTCAGTTCCTTTGCCAATACAGACAATAATTCCCAGAAATTTTCACAAAACTCCCTGACGCTATATAGGACAATGATGATAAGGAAAAGAAGATTGTAGGCGGAGGAAAATGTGAGCATGACATCTGGTCTACAGACAGAGTTGCAGCTGCCTTGATGATGGTAACAAAAATGTCAAATGGTTGGTTTATGAAATTATGATGGGTCTGACCTAAGTAGCTGAGTAAGCTATCAGTTTTTGCATTTGAGCTATGAACACTACCACTTACTTAAAAGATTTCTTTTACAGTATAAACCAATTAACTGCATGTACTTTTTAAAGTTGTTGTCTCTACCAACTCACGGAGCACTATTTATTACCTCAATAGTGGTAAGATTAATATAAGAAATAATCTAAATTGTGCTTAGGGACAGCATTTACCCAGAGTTTCTCTCTGACATGGTACTATTGCATCCACCTACCTAACCAGTGACTGATTGTCACTCTGGGACCTAACTCTTCATTTCCTTTCTTTATTAATTAGAGCAAGAGAGAAACAGAGACAGACATATAGATTTGCAGAGAAACAGGGACAAACAGAGATAGAGACAAAGAGACAGAGAAAGGGAGACAGAAAATGGAAGAAAAGGGCGAAGGAATGTCTTTAGTGGCTAAGGCCAGGGACAGCTCCCTATTTAGTCTTTTTTCCACAGATTATTTAATACAAATGCTCAATAATTCTTCCTTGATAACCTCTTAGTGTCACCTATATATTTCACAATATTTAAGACAAACTATCATCATGCATGTGGACAGGGCAAGTATTTACACTGTAGAAAAATGAAATAGAAAGTCTACTCTCTGTGCGTTGCTCAATTGGTCTATGGTATTAGTAGTCAAAATCCAGATCTAACACCGAGAAGGCACTCATTGTTTAGTCATTAAAGGATGTCATAATGAAATGTACTTGACAGAGTAAAATTTTAAAATTCTAATTAAACTTTAGAAATTTTTACTCTAGAATCACCCCATCATTTAAACTATCTATATATGCACTCACTCTGCATATGCAAAAATGTTACTACACATTTGACAAAACTGAATGAAAATTTTGTTTAAAATGTTCTCATATATAGTTGTTAAAATGAAACAATTGCCAGGCACCAGTGGCTCTTGTCTATTAAGGCTACTCAAAGACTTAGGTTCAGAAAAAAAATCACAATTCAAAGCCAATCTAGTAGAAAAGTTTATAAAATTTCATCTCCAAAATAACAAAAAGATAGACAAATAAGAAAGCATCATGATCTCATAGCCACATATTAAGGATACCATGCACCTTTTGTTCCTTTGGTCTTGACTTATCTCACTCAACATGATTCACTCTAGATTCATCCACCTCCCTGAGAATGCCATTATTTTATCTTGTATATTGGCTATGTAGAATTCCATTGTATATATGTACCACATTTTTTGTATCCATTCATCTGCAGTAGAGCATCTGGATTGTTTCCATTGCTTGGCTATTGTGAATAGTGCAGAGATGAACATAGCTGAGGTATCCTTAGATACAAACAGTACAAGAGAGATGATGCAATATTTGCATAGCCAATGCTATGGACGTGGTATTGGAAATATAAACACGACTACATAGACATAAAAATTTATGACTCTATAGGCATAATGTTTTATTACATAGATTAATATGTATCTATTACATACAAGCCCTCAGCCTAATTTTAATTATGTTCTAAGATCTAAGTGCCAGTGATTACATATAGAGATTCCCATTTTGAATACTTGTATGTAAAATATGTCATTTGAAATATGATGTAAAAATCAATGTTAATAAATTCTTTAAGTAAACAAGAAAGCATATTGAGTTCTTGATTTCAAACCTGGTAAACAAGAAAAATTTTAAAATCAATTATAATTAAATTGAAAATCATTTGTAAGATTTAATGAGATCATTTATTTTACGTGTTAAGTTTTAAGGAGTTAAGATTTACTCTGTTTCTTGAAAATATGTCAGTTACTGATAACTTCGAAAAGGAAAATGGTAAGCACAGTGCTAAATGCTAAGAGAATAAAAACATTTTAGAGCAATACAGTAAAAAATAAGGATAAGACATCAATGCATTTTAATTGACCAATTCATTTTCCTGCTTTTTAAAAATTTAATCCAACAAGTTATCAAATTTGCATATTTAAATAGCAGAGTAATGCATTTGATTGGAGAATTCAGATCAAAGAAAATACCGTTTATATAGCAGGAAGTGAGACTGTTCCTGTAAGTGGAAAGCCTCAAGATAGCTTTCAACTGGCCCAGTGCTACACATCTATTCCATTTTAATATTCTTGGCAAGTGTAAACATGCTTTGTTCCAGGTTATTCAAGTTGAGCTATAGCACCCTGAAACTTATTTAAGATTATCTTTTCTCTAGACTTATTATATTCAGCTTCTATTAACACTCATATTCTGACATGAAAGAAACAAATATGAGTTATTTCAGTTTTATCAATAATTTGAGAATATTATAGTAGACTGCTAAAAATTATGTTCACTTCACTTAATATGATTTTTGTGAAGTAAGCCAGACCCAAAGAAACATAGGCTTCATGTTTTCCCTTCATTTGTCATAATAAGCATATGTCTAGGTTAGTCCTGGCAGAAGATCACAAAAGCTTAATAGCTATGTGTATATGTGACTATAGCTACATAGCTATACATATAAAATGATGCTAATCAAAATTAACTCCAAGATATGGAAACAAGAGGTTTTTCTTTGTTGTTTTTTTAATGTACTGTGCCAAGTTACTCCTTCTTTCTTTTGCCCACCTCGGATTATCACCTGTTGCCACTGTTTTTTATTCTGGTACTCTATGATTTGTGTGTATGTTTATCTGATTTGGGAAAGGGAAGAAGAATAACAAAATGGTTAGACAAAGAACAAAGGGTGAATCAATGCAACAGTGTTAATCACAACACATTATTTTGAAAATGAACTTTACAACCTGGGATGGGGGGAGAGTGAGGGGGTAAATGAGAGGGGGTAACAACGTCCAACCTGATAACAATAGCTCAATAGCTATGTGCATATGATGATTTAGGATGAAGCTAAGTGAAATGAACTACAGAATGTGGACACAAGAAGTTTTTGTTTGTGGTTGTTGTTTCTAGTGTTCTCTGTGAACCTAATTTTTCCTCTTTGATGGTTTATCCCCTGTTGCTACTGTATCTGACTTTGATACCTGGTGTCTTGTATATATATATATATATTTACTTGATTATTTGAACTAGGAAAGGGAAGGGGAATAGCAAGATGATGAGATGTAGTACAAAGGGTGACCCAATAAAACAGTGATATTCACAAGACAAGACTGGAAATGAACTTTACGACTTGGGAGGGGGGCAGGGAAAGTGAGAAAGAAAAACATGGAAAGGGGTAACAATGTTTGAGAAGTAATGTACATACTGCCTCATGAATATAACTGTAACACCTCGATACGTCACACTGATGATAAATTTTTTAAATATCAAAAAAGAAATGTATCCATTACTTTGTGCATGTAACTCTAACCATTCGGTATATCACCTTGACCATAAAACAAAATTAAAAAATAATGCTTGTAGAAATAGGACTGTGTATTAAGAAATTATAACTCCCTTTTCCATCATCTTTACAATCAAGGCTAAAAGAAAGAAATCGGACTACGTAAATAACTACCTTTTCTACCAAACTTCATACCTATTAATGCTTATCTTAAAGATGAAATAATACATTTTATTAACCTATAAAAATCTACAACTAGAAATTCTTAGTAATTTTTCAACTCATTGATTTTCATAGAAGATGACAAAAACCTTATCTTCAGCATGAATGTAAATGTTTGCATGAGTTTGGATTCTAAATATGCATATTTTTAAATAATCTCTTTTTACCAAACCTTGTTATTATCTGTAAGTACTTGCACAGCATTTCAATCCAACAGGTCAGATGGTATTCAATGTATCTTGACCAGTATCCCTCTTCCATCATTCTTCCCACCTCTTCCAACCCCACTCATCTTCTCAAGTAACCTACTTCCACTTACACATGTGCAAATTATTTGTTCTTAACAGGCATACAAGCACATAAAATTTTACAGATTAATACAATGGGGTGATTTTTAATATTCATATACATTGTATAATGGTTTAATCAGGTTAACTATATCACATTTATAATTTCTTTAACTTAAAATTTACAAATAAAATGTATAATAAACTTCTATAATTGCGTAGAAAATATATATGCAAAAATATATATAAAAATTCTGGAGAGTCTACATTTCTACTTTTGTGTCTTCATAAATATATGTGTATGTGCGTGTGCACATGGGTGACAGAGAGCAAGAAATAGAACAGAAATTCCTACTTTTATCTTATTCAACAATGTTTTTTTTCAGTGCATAACTGTATAACTTTGAGGTGAACTGTTTTAATACTAAATTTCCTCATTAATAAAGCTAATTTCCTACCTAATTAAAATGATTTCATGAGAGTGACATTTTACTTTGTAGTTCAAGTAGATTTATCAACTTCAAATTATCCTTTATCTTTTTTGTACTGATTTCTTGCCAACTCTCTGCTGGACTGCATGTAACTGATAGAACAATGTGGATAAGAAGTCACTGAACAAAGGTAAAACTGTTTGGAAGTTTTGTAAATATTGTTATATTTCAGTCATACAAAAATGGATGGGTATTTTCTACTGTAATTCAAAAGCAGATATCAGTTCTGACTATATTTTGTTCATTTAAATCAAGTTGTCCTTTAATGAATAAAATAGAGTTCTCTCTAGTAGGAAGCAGTCAAGGTAGGTATATAGAATTTGTAAGTAGAGAATTTGCCACAAATTGACTTGGAAATGCTTTGAGATGCTGGAGACATTGAACTGAATGTTCAGCCTCCAGTAATCTATGTTACACTCCTGTGAACTATAAATTTATTTTTGCTGCAAAACTTACCTGACGTGAAACTGCTATATGTAATAGTATATGCAATCTTAGCTTTCCTCTTCTTGCCACAGAATAGTGTATGTTGCGTTTCTGTAATCACTTTGCCATTTATTTATTTATTTATTTATTTATTTTTAATCCCTTCAGTAAGCATTGTGCCTGACACATAGTGAGAAATGAGACTAAATAAATAAGCAACACTTTTTTCTCTGATATCCTTAGAGAAAGATATGCCTCCTTAACACAGGATTACTGATACTTGAAAGACTACAGTTGAAATAATATTTTTAATGAAAATATCCAGACATTGAGAATGAGCCAAAATACTCTTGTCAGTCAGATGAAACTCCTTCTGAACTTCTGTGTGCACTTCATAACAAAACCCAGACTCATGATGTGTATGTAAAACAATACTTTTTTGCCAGTCCTGGAGTATGAACTCAGTGCCTGAGCACGGTTCTTGGGCTTCCTCAAGTTTAGTGCTCAACCACTTGAGCCATAGCAGTACTTCTGGCTTTTTCTGTGTATGTGGTACCAAGGAATTGAACACCGGTCTTTGTCCATGCTAGGCAAGCACTCTACCACTAGGAAAAACTCCTGGCCCCCAATAATGTTTTTAACATAGACAAATTTTGGGTGGGGGATTCAAACATACTTTAATTATTTTACATTGTATTCTGAAATCACAATGTCACTGTGTCACTGTGTATCCCTCAAACTAATACATAGATATAGGTGGTTAAATTAAAACAAAAGCATCTTTAAGTTTCCCAAGCATGTCAATTTCCCCCCATATTGAAAAATAACAGATAAATCTTTAACTTCGTGTCATTAATTACATTTAAATTTATGGTCCATAAAGACCCATGATAATTTGCCTATGAAAACCAGCTTAACATTTAAAATAGCATCATGATAGAAATGTTGCAACGTTATATCTAATGAGCAGGAAAGTTTCTTAACATGACTAATTTACAGAAAGCCTACCAAGCAAGAATGGGAATCTGGGTGATCATTTTCAATCAGACTCCTGCCAAAAACAACAAAAATAAGGAATCATCTAAGGAATTTCTTACTATCCTTATCTTACAAAAGTTGGAAATTATAATGATTTGGAAAACTCTTATGCATGTAGAGGGGAAACATTTTCCTGTTTCTAGGCTACCCCCCACTTTCTGATTTCAAGTTACTGGAAAACAAGATAGGGAAAACTAGAGATGAAGTAAGATCATATATTAGCCAAAGCCTTTTTTTTTTCCTCTCTTTGTCCCTCACACCCAGTCTCTCTTGTTCTCTCCCCTTGTTCTAACTGATTTGCTTTGCTTTTCCCTTCTTTTATTTTGTTGCAGATGTTACTAATGATGCTGAAGCCAATGTGGAAAATATTTCACAAAAGAAACATTATCCCTTTGGTTTTATTGCCAGGTATAAATCAATTCCATATTTTCTGGCTATCATTTCTGTTGATTTTATTTCTTTTCAGATATGTATTCTCTTGCACAGACATTTAATGTTTTACTTCTCATCATTCAGTTGTGTAATTGAGGGGAGAGTGTATGCAGATAAGATGACTATATTGAGTTTATGTAATGGCTAAAATTTTGAAAGATAGGAAATGATTATTTAAATATCTCACAGAGTTTGCTTTAGTTTTAAACTTCTTCGTATTTTATATTATATTTCATTGAAAAAAGCATGATTTGACTTCTGAAATATAGTTTAAAACTCAATGGTATAAAAACAACTACATAAATATAAAAGTTTATGACTTTATAGCCATAATGTTTTATTACATAGTCTAATATGTATCTATGACATACAAACCCTAGCCTAGTTTTAATTTAATTATGTTCTAAAATCAAAGTGCCAGTAATTGTATATAGAGATTCCCTTCTTGAATACTTGTTTGTTAAGTGTCATTTGAAATATGATGTAAAAATCAATATTAATAAACTCTTTTTTAAAAAAGCTCAATGGTTCACACCTATAATTCTACCTACTTGAGAAGTGATTTGAATCAGAGTTCAAGGTCAGTATAGCAAACAATGGCTGGATGTACTGTTCCTGTCTGTTATTTCAGCTATGGAAAACACAGTGGAGGGGTACAATAGTGTGCAGCTGTTGTCTAAGTTGGGTGGAATGAGTAACTAGGAGGATTGCAATCCAGGCCAGCCCAGACATATTACAAGATCCTATCTCAAAAACTAGCAAATTGCAAAACTAACGAGCCAAATGACACCAACAGTAGAGTACCTTCTTAGAAATCACAAACCTAGGAAATAGAAACAAAAGCCATAATGAGTGATTGTTGTCCTTAATGTACTATGTTATCTCATCTCTTTTGCTGTCCCTTGGTTATCTCATATTGTTACAGTGTTTCGCCTTGTTATCTGATATAATGTATTTGGTTATTTGAAATAGGATAGGGAAGGGAGGAAAACAAGATAAGGGGTGGGGGTGTGGGGAGGGAAATGGGGACCACGATATGAGAAAGGGTATCAACGTTTGTGAAGTAATGCACCTTCTATCTGGTGAATATAATGTGACACTTCTATTAATTACAGCAAAAATATATGGAAAGAAAGAAATCACAAACACACATATGCCTGGATAATTAGCAGTTACTAAATGTTCTGATCAGCCTTTTTAAACATAAGAGTTTGTATACATATGCACATAGGTATGTTTCTCATAGTTTTCTCACAAGTAATGTTTTTCCCAGCGAACATAAGTGTATCTAATCTTTAGGTTAAGAAAGACTTACAAATGATTTAATACTTGAACAAATGATAGCAGTGAAGTCTACTCCCCTGTTGCTTTTATGCAATCGGTTCCTCTCATGAATTACAGACTTGGAAATACTACTGATAGTCAAGCTTCCAAAAGGAATTACGTGACATTTTTATGATCTGTGTTTTGAGGAGGTTGAAATCCAGAAAGAAAATATTGAAAGATGTCATCTCATGGACATGTATAATTATTTATTTACTGTGAATAAGACATGTAAGGTAAGGACATGCTACACCTTTCAGATACTTGAAAGGCAGAGTTAAATGTTCTCACAGATCGTCTTCATATTTTTATCCATAACTGATGTAGTTCTAATTTTAAGAGATAATGGGAATTTGGAATGTGGTGATGATTCCTAATGCATCCCTCCAACTCCCCAAAGCATCATAATTTCTCTTCACATTGTTCCATCAGGCTCATTAAAAAGAATTACAGAATGCACCAATGCAGTTTCAGAAACGTCACATAGCCAAAATTAGTTTATTTTATAGCCAACTTTTAAGGGTAGCATATTTAGAATTACTCCATTTTTATCACTCTTAAGAAGTCAGGAAAAAGAATAATCAAATAGAGTTTATATTTCTCTGTATAGAGTAATTTTATCTTCTGATTTCCCAAATTTTATATAATAAAGATTTCAATGAATATCATACTCTGCCAGTCTTTCCAATCAAGCTCTGAGATCCTTCTAAAAGTTAGTTTTTGTGAATAATGCTGTAAGAAACAAGGAAGTGATGAGGTCTCTTTGAGTTTCTAATTTGAATGCTTTGGTGCATATACGCAGGACTCAGATTATTCGACAATATGATTGCTCTATTTCTAACTTTTGAAGAATTTCTCTGCTGCTATCCAGAGTTGTACAAATTTTCATTCCTGCCAACCATAGAGAAGAGTTGTAGATTCTCCACCATCTCAAAATCTTTTGTTTCTTTCTTAGAATATATCTTACTTAAACAAAGTGATACCAGGATTGTATTTAACTTGCATTTCACTGGTGCTTAGTGATGATGATCATTTATGTACTTATTGCATGTGTGTCTTCTTTGGAGAAATCAACTGTAAAAATAATACACTTAAATCTCAGTGTTTGTTACAAGAATGTTCAATATAAAGGCAGCAAAACACCATGGGCTCACCTGACTGGAAAAAACTTTGTTTATGCCTAAAAGTCTTACATAAATAATTTTAATTTCTATCTCCAAGATCTGCTCTATTCAAAATAGATGTTTGTTCTTTAAATAGAAAGTTCATCCCTCAATCAAGGCAACAATCAGGAAAGCAACTCCTTTTGCAATAGCCTCAAAGAAAATAAAGTACTTAGGAATTAACTTAAAATGTAAAACACCTGTATGATGAAAACTTTAAAAACTTGAAAAAGGAATTAAAGCAGAACTGAGGAAATGGAAAAACCTCCCCTGCTCCTGGATTGGAAGAATTAACATTGTGAAAATGGCAATCATGCCAAGGGCTATCTACAAATTCAGTGCAATACCCATCAATATCCCAATGTCATTCTATAAGGAAATAGAAGAAGCAATATAAAAGTTCATATGGAATAATAAAAGACCTGGTATAGCAAAAAAAATTCTTAGCAGAAACAACGGGAGGAATTTTAATACCAAACTTTAGACTCTATTACAGAGCTATAGTAACTAAAACAGTTCAGTACTGGCACAAGAATAGTCTTGAGGACCTATGGAACAGAATTGAACACCCAGAAACCAACCCACAGACCTATAGCCACCTAATATTTGCTAAGGAGCCAGAAAAATAGAATGGAAGAAGGAAAGCCTCTTCAACAAGTGTTGCTGGCAGAACAGGTTAAGCACCTGCAGAAAACTAAAGCTGGATCCTTCTATGTTACCCTGCACCAGGATTAACTCCAAATGGATCAAAGACCTTGAGGTGAAAGCAGATACACTGAAAATTTATAAGAAGGAATTGGAGATACACTAGGACACTTTTGCACAGGTCGAAATTTTCTTAATAAAGACCCAGAAACAAAATAAATTAAAGAAAATTTGGAAAAAATGGGCTGCATTAAACTGTAGAGCTTCTGTATGGCAAAGGACATAGCTAGCAAGTTAAATAAGAAGCCTATAGAATGGGAGAAGATCTTCACTAACCATACAACAAACAAAGGCCTCACACCTAAATATATCAGCAGCTCAAAAAATTGTATCTCTCCAAAACAAATCTTCAGAGAAATAACCATCCCATTAAAAGATTGGCCAAAGACTTAAAGAGAGACTCCTCTGAAGAAGAAATAAGAATTGCCTATAGACACATGAAGAAATGCTCAACATCTCTGGCCATAAATGAAATGCAAATAAAAAAAACAACTCTAAGATTCCACCTCACTCCAGTTAGAATGGCCAGGATGAAGAAATCTAATAACAGGAAGTGGGGCTTGGCTCAAGGGTAGGGCTGCCAGCTTAAGCTGAAGAGCTCAGGGGCAGCGCCCAGGCCCAGAGTTCAACCCCCATAACCCACAAAACAACAACAACAACAATAGCAAAAATGATCTAATAACAAAAGATACTGGTGGGAATGTGGCCAGGAGGGATCACTACTACACTGTTGGTGGGAGTGTAAACTCATTCAACCACTATGGAAAGAAAAAAACTAAACATAAAACTACTCTATAACCAAGCAATTCCACTCTGTGGCATTTACCCAAATATCCAGAAATAAGACATACTAAACCCACTAGCACAGTGATGTTCACTGCAGCACTATTTACCATAGCAAAGATATGGAACCAACCCAAATGCCCCTCAGTAGATGATTGGATCAGCAAGATGTGGTACTTATACACAATGAAATTCTATGCTGCTATCAGAAAGAATGACATGGCCCCATTTGTGAGGAAATGGAAAGAACTGAAAAAAATTATATTAAGTGAAGTAAGCCAGAAACAAATGAACATAGGCTCAATGGTTTCCCTCATTTTTAATAATTAGTACAAACCTTGCACTCTACTAGCTGAGGATTACAATGCCTCAAAACCTAGATACATAAGGCCAAATAGGATGAGGCTAAATAAAAGGACCTCCAGGATATGGAAACAAGAGTTCATAATGTACTATGTTGTTTCTCATCTCTTTTATTGTCCCTTGGTTATTCTCATATTTTTGCAGTACCTTACCTTATTATCGGATATATTTTGTTTGTTTTCATATATTTTTATTGTCATTAATAGAAGGGTTACATGATATTTGCCAGACAGATGGTGCATTAATTCATATACATTGATACCCTTTCACATGTCTTGGTCCCCATTTCCCTCCCCTCCACCCCACCCCTCATCTTGTTTTCCCCCGTTCCCTATCCAATTTCAAATAACCAAATACAAATATATCCGATATATCAGGTAACAAAGTGAGATACTGTAACAATATGAGATAACCAAGGGACAACAAAAGAGATGAGAGATAACATAGTACCTTAAGTACAACAATCATTCATTATATGGCTTATGATTCTATATCCTAGAGATCCTTTCATTTAGCATCCTACTATATGGCCTTTTGTATCAAGGTTTTGCTCTATTGCAAATCTCAGCGAGGAGAGCCCGAGGTTTTTACTGATTATGACAAATGAGGGAAATAACTGAGCCTAAGTTCCTTTGAGTCTGGCTTACTTCACTTAATATTATTTTTCCTGTCTTTCCATTTCCTAAAAAATGGGGCAATGTCACTCTTTCTGACAGTAGCATAGAATTCCATTGTGTACAAATACCACATCTTGTTGATCCACTCATCAACTGAGGGATATCTAGGTTGGTTCCATATCTTTGCTATGGTAAATAGTGTTGCAATGAACATTGTTGTGTTGGTGGATTTAGTATGTCTTTGTTTCTGGATGATTGGGTAAATGCCAAGTAGTGGAATTGCTGGGTCATAGGGGAGCTCTATGTTTAGTCTTTTGAAGAACTGCCATACTGCTTTCCATAATGGTTGAATGAGTTCGCACTCCCACCAACAGTGTAGTAGTGATCCCTCCTGGCCACATCCCCTCCAGCATCTGTTGTTATTAGTTTTCTTTATCCTGGCCATTCTAACTGGAATGAGGTGGAATCTTAGAGTTGTTTTGATTTGCATTTCTTTTATGACCAGAGATGTTGAGCATTTCTTCATGTGTCTATAGGCCATTTTCGTTTCTTCTTCAGAGAAGACTCCCTTTAGGTCTTTGGCCCATCTTTTAATGGGATGGTTGTTACTTTGGAGATTAGTTTTGGATTGATTCCATTTTTTGAGCTGTTGATATATTTTAGATATGAGGACTTTGTCTGTTGTATGGTTGGTGAAGATCTTCTCCCACTCTGTAGGCTTCCTAGTTAGTTTACTAGCTATGTCCTTTGCCATACAAAAGCTCTGCAGTTTAATGCAGTCCCACTTATCCAGCCTTTCTCGGATTACTTTGATTCTTGGTCCTTATTAAGAAAGTTTAACCTGTGCTAAGGAGGTCTAGTGTATCTCCTATTCCTTCCTGTAAAGTTTTCAGTGTGTCAGCTTTTACCTCCAGGTCTTTGATCAATTTGGAGTTAATTCTAGTACAGGGTGACAAAGAAGGATCCAACTTTAGTTTTCTGCATGTGCTAAACCAGTTCTGCCAGCACCACTTGTTGAAGAGGCTATCTTTCTTCCATTCTATTTTTTTTGGCTCCCTTGTCAAAGATTAGGTGGCCATAGGTCTGTGGTTTAATATCTGGGTCCTACGTTCTATTCCATTGGTCTTCAGGCCTGTTCCTGTGCCAGTACCAAGCTGTTTTGAGAATTATAGCTCTGTAATAGAGTCTAAAGTTTGGAATTGAAATTCATCCTGTGCTGTTTTTTCTGCTAAGAAGTGTTTTTGCTATACTGGGTCTTTTATTATTCCATATGAAATTTTGGATTGCCTCTTCTATTTCTTTAAAGAATGACATTGGGATATTGATGGGTATTGCTTTGAATTTGTAGATAGCCCTTGGGAAGATTGTCATTTTCACGATATTGATTCTTCCAATTCAGGAGAATGGGAGGTTTTTCCATTTCCTCAGTTCTGCTTTAATTTCCTTTTTCAAGGTTTTAAAGTTTTCATTAAAAAGGTCCTTTACATTCTTAGTTAAGCTAATTCCTAGGTACTTTATTTTCTTTGAGGCTATTGTGAAAGGAGTTTCTTTCCTGATTGTTGTCTCATTCCTCTCACTGTTGGCACAGAGGAAGGCAGTTGATTTTTGAGGGTTAATTTTATAGCCTGCTACTCTTCCAAAGTTTTGAATCAGCTCAAGGAGCTTGGGAGTAGAGTCTATAGGATTCTTTAAATAGAGGATCATGTCATCTGCAAAGAGGGATAGTTTTATTTCCTCTTTCCCTACTTGGATCCCCTTTATGCTTGCTTCTTGCCTTATTGCACTGGCTAGGAATTCTAGTACTATGTTAAAGAGGAGTGGAGAGAGTGGGCATCCTTGTCTCATTCCTGATATTAGAGGGAATGGCTTTAGCTTTTCACCGTGAAGTATAATACCAGCAGTGGGTTTGTCATACACAGCCTTTATTATATTGAGGAATGTTCCATGGATTCCTAGTTTCTCCAGAGCCTTTAACATAAAGGGGTGTTGGATCTTGTCAAATGCCCTTTCTGCATCTATTGAGACAATCATGTGATTTTTGTTCTTTCTCCTGTTGATGCGTTGAATTATATTAATTGATTTGTGTATGTTGAACCAGCTTTGCCTCCCTGTGATGAAACCTGTTTGATCATAGTTTATAATTTTTTTGATGAATTGTTGTAGACGATTGGCCAGTATTTTGTTGAGAAGTTTTGCATCGATGTTCATCAAAGATATAGGTCTATAGTTCTCTTTCTTTGATGAATCTCTGTCTGGTTTGGGGATGAGGGTTATACTGGCTTCATAGAATGAGTTTGGTAAAGAACCTTCATTTTCAATTTCGTTGAAGAGCTTGAGGAGTATTGGTGTGAGCTCTGCTTTGAAGACCTTATAAGATTCAGCTGTGAATCCATCTGGCCCTGGGCTTTTCTTAGGTGGAAGTTCTCTTATTGCCATTTCTATTTCAGTATTTGAAATAGGCCTGTTTAGTTGGGTTAGTTCTTCTTGGGTCAGTGTGGGTATGCTAATATTGGCTAGGAATTCATCCATTTCTTCTAGATTCTCAAATTTGTTGGCGTAAAAGATTTGAAAAGTATTCCCTCATGATATTCTGGATCTTGGTAATTTCTGTTGTGATATTACCATTTTCTTCTGTGATTTTGATTATTTTGGTATGCTCCCTTCTTTTTTTGGTAAGATTTGCTAAGGGTTTGTCAATTTTGTTAATTCTTTCAAAGAACCAACTCCTTGTTTTGTTGATTCTTTCTATAGTTTTTTTGGATTCCAATTCGTTTAATTCTGCTTTAATTTTAAAAATGTGCTTCCTTCTACTGGGATTAGGGTTGGTTTGTTGCTCTTTTTCCAGGAGCTTAAGGTGACACATTAAATTGTTGGTTTGTGATTTTTCCAATTTGTTATTGTAGGCACTCAGAGCTATAAATTTTCCTCTGAGTACTGCCTTTGCCGTGTCCCAAAGCAGCTGGTTTTTTGTTGCTCCTTTTGATTAAATTTCATTAATTGTTGGATTTCTGTTCTGATCTCTTCGATGACTCATTGGTGATTCAATAATGTGTTGTTCAATCTCCATGAGTTACAGGGTTTTCGTTGGTGGAGTTGTGTGTTCAGTTCCAATTTGATGCCCTTGTGGTCTGAGAGAGTGCAGGGAATAATTTCAGTGTTTCTGAATCTGTCCAGGTTTGTTTTATGGCCTAAAATGTGGTCTATTTTGGAAAATGTTCCATGTCCTGCTGAGAAAAACGTATATTTTGTTGTTGCTGGGTGGAATAATCTGCAGATGTGTGTTAGATCTAGTTGGTCTGTACAGTTGTTCAATTCCAAGGTTTCTCTGTTGAGTTTTTGCCTTGTTGATCTGTCCAAAGTCAGATTGGTGTGTTAAAGTCACCAACAATCACTGTGTTTCGATCTATGTATGGTTTCAGTGAAAGTAAAGTTTGCTTGATGAAGTTCGGAACTCCGGGGTTCAGTGTGTAGATATTTAGGATGGTTATGTCTTCCTGGAGGAAAGATCCCTTTAGTAGTATGTAGTAACCTTCTTTGTCTTTTCTCACTAATTTTAGTTTGAAATCTATTTTATCTGATATGAGGATGGCAACTCCAGCCTGTTTATGGGGGCCGTTAGCTTGATAGAGTTTATTCCAACCTCTCATTTTCAAAAGGTGTTTGTTTTTTTGGATAAGATGTGTCTCTTGAAGGCAGCAGAATGATGGATCCTGTTTTTTGATCCAACTAGGTAATCTATGTCATTTAATTGGAGAGTTAAGTCCATTGATATTGAGAGTAAGGATTGAGAAATATTTATTAGCTCCTGCCATTTTTACAAGCTTTCATTAGGGCCTGTGTCTTGATAGTTTTTGTGGTACTTAAATGTTATGAGTTTTAGGTGCCATGTCTTTCTCTGTATTTCATTTGTGTTGGTTTTCCATGTGTAGAACATCTTTGAGAGTTTTCTGTAGTGTTGGTTTTGTTGCTACATAATGTTGAAGCTTTTCCTGGGAATGGAATGTTTTTATTGTTCCCTCAGTTATGAATGAGAGCTTAGCTGGGTACAGTATTCTTGGCTGGTAGTTATTTGACTTCAGGGCATGGTATATATCGTTCCAATCTCTTCTTGCTTGCATGGTCTCTGCTGAGAAATCTGGGGTTATTCTGATCAGTTTGCCTTTATAAGTGATTGTTCACTTCTCCCTGACTGCTTTTAGAATCCTATCTTTGGCCTCTATTGATACAGTTCGGATTATAATGTGACGGTGGGATGACCTTTTCTGGTCAGGTCTGTTTGGGGTTCTAAAAGCTTCTTGTATCTGGATGGGCCTGCCCTTCTGGATATTTGGGAAGTTCTCTGAGATGATTCCCTGAAGTATATTTCCAATACCATTGACCTCTTTCTCTAGACCCTCCTCAATACCAATTAGCCTTAAATTAGGCTTCCTAATTGTATCTTGCACCTCCTGTATCGTTTTCTCATATTTCCTAGATTTGGATTGACGCATTTTCTGTTCTTTTTCTATAACAACTAAATTATCTTCAACCCTGGAAATTCTCTCTTCTGCATTGTCTAACCTGCTATCAAAAATATCTACTTTATTCTTCATCTCCCTTGCTTCTAATTGCTCATTTTTGATGCCTTGCATCTCTTGTTTTAGATCATGTATGGATTTCTTTAGCTCCTTGATTTCCATTTGAGTAGTTAGCTCAGCAGCTTTATTCTCTTTGGACATTTCTTGGAGTTCAGTCACCTTTTTGTTTGTGGATTCTATGAATTCATCCATTTTTCTTTGAAAAACCTTTATTATGGACTCTTTTTTGGCTTCCCCTTTTTCACATATCTCCTTGTTTATGGTTTCCTATTGTTTAGCTGTGGCTTCACATTTTTCATTGATGATGTTTATCAGTTGCATTTGTATAGCACTTGGAAGGCTCTCCTCTAGATTTACCACTGACTGCTCCATTGCCTGTTTACATTGGGTGGGGGATGTTGTTTCTTGATTTGACATTTTTCTTGAGTTTCTTGTTCTGCCCATTTGAAAATGGGAGCAAGATTAATACTAAACACGATTATAGTTTTTCAGATATAACCAACCTAGACCTTTTTAGTTGGCTGACAATAGATATTAGCTCTTTTAGATTGGTAATAACACTCTCTTTTTCTTTTGTACACTTACATACAAATCTAATACAATCACAGATGACCAATTTACGACCAAAACAATAAGCCCCTCAATTCAATCTCAATTGTATTTAAGTCCCTCTGGACCTAGAGTATAATTGAACACCTAGATACACAGCATTGCTCATTAGAAAAAAAGGTGTAGGTTAAATGGCAAAGAGAAAAATGAGAACATTTAAAAATGCAAATTAAATGGGATAAAAAATTTAAAAAGGGTATTCTTCAGGGTTTTTTTGTTTGTTTTTTGGTGGGGGGAGAGGTTAGGAAACTTGTGTCTCCACTCTATTCGGGATCTAAACACTTCACAAAGTCTTTTTCTCTTGTGATTTGGCTTTGCAGTTTTTCGGATCAGATTGCTTGTTTGGTAAAACAAAGCTGAAAGATCAGTGATGCACGGGTGGCTTTGTTTATCAGGTCTGCAGGCAGTGCAGGGGGATAGACTTCAGCAGTGCTAAGGGATTTCTGGGAAATCCTTTGCCAATTAGGTGGCGCTGTCAGCAACACCTCTCAGGCTCCAATTGCTTTGGCCTGGGTCATTGCCAGCAGTCAGGATGGAGCTACTCTCAGCTGGTGGGGGAGGGGCTCCCTCCCAATGCCGTTCCCAGAGCAGAAGTGGAAACTTCTCCTTGGAGTTACTCACAAATTGGTGGATTGTCCGGTTCGCTGAAGCTGGCAGGTCTGTGCATGGCCGGGTGTCGGCTCTGAGCTTGCGTAGGCTCTGTGTGGCTCTGTCTGCAGCCAGCGGGTCTGTGCTGCTGTGGAGCGCTGTCTCTGCTCTGATTCAGAAGAGCCTTTGTCTCCTGGCTGCTCCAGGGCGGAGCTCCATGCTGTCTTTTCGCGCTGGTACTCTTCCTTTTTTTCCTCTCTGCCTGAGTTCTCTGTGGTCCTAAAGCTTACTTAGGATCAATTTCTGTTAGAGGACTGTCTCCTGCACTGCCAGTACATGAATCTTGGCAGGGGCTCAGTATGTCTCACCCTGAACTGCCACCATCTTCTGCCGAATCCTATTTGATATATTATATATACATTTATTTGTTTATTTGAAATAGCAAAGGGAAGGGGGGAAAACAAATGAGGAGCGGGGTGGAGGAAGGGAAACAGGGACAAAAACATAAGAAGGGGTATCAATATTTGTGAAGTCATGCACCTTCTATCTGGCAAATATAACTGTAACTTCTCTATTAATTACAATTAAATTAATTACAATTAAAAGAAACATAAAAAAAGAAAGTTCATTCCTCATTTTCATTACATCAAGAATTGCGAGGTAGTGGCATCAGTCCTCTGAGGCACTTCTATGATCCTTGTGTTCATGGTTGATTCACCATGAATAAGTGCAGTTAGCAAAGTTGTTATTGATCCACGCTTTGATTCTAAATGGTAAAGTTTGTGTTTCTGTCACTAGAGTGATTCCCACAGCTTCACCTAGAGGCTGACATCCACAGTTTGCCTTTAAACCTATAAAAATGAATAAATAATTCGAAGATATCTATTTAAAGTTATATTAATATACGTGTGTGTGTGTGTGTGTGTGTGTGTGTGTGTGTGTGTGTGTGTGTCTCATGAAGCTTTAACTCAAGACCTGGGCACTGTCCATGAGTTCTTTTTTTTTCCTCAAGGCTAGTCCACTCTACCCCTTGAGCCACAGTGATACTTCTGGTTTTGTGATGGTTAAGTGGAAATAAAGTTCTCATGGACTTTCCTTACCAGGCTGGCTTTAAACTGTGACTCTCAGATCTATTCCCATGAGAAACTAGAGGCCAGGTATCTATGACTTTGAAAAATTGTTTATTGTAATTAATAGAAGGGTTACATTATATTCGTCAGATAGAAGGTGCATTACTTCACAAACATTGATACCCTTTCTCATGTTTTGGTCCCCATTTCCCTCTCCTACCCCTCCCCTCATCTTGTTTTTCCCCTTCCCTGTCCTATTTCAAATAAACAAATAAGCATACATACAATATATAAGATAACAATGTCAGATACTGTAACAATAGTAGATAACCAAGGGACAACACAAGACATGAGAAATAACATAGTACATTAAGATCAACAATCACACCTAATATGGCTCTTGTTTCTATATCTTGGAGATCCTTTCACTTAGCTTCATCCTAAATGGCCTTATGTATCTAGGTTTTGCCCTAGCAGTGTCCAAAGGAAATGTATTTTTCTATAAATATAATGGAATTCTCAAATACTGACTTATTAGACAGAAACTTTCAAACAAGTCTTTTTGTATAAAAAGTAGAGCTTTGTGTTATAAATGATTATTTTTATTTTATTTATTTTTATTTTGTATTTTCAGGGTAATGTATAGAGGTAGGAAGCACATTACTTCTCACACACTGATACCCCTTCCCTTCTCATGTTTTTGTCTCCATTTCTCTCCCACACCCCCTCCTAATCATCTTGTTTTACCCCTTCCATTTCCTATTTCAAATAAACAAATAAACATATATACCATATACCAGGTAACATATCGGATATAGTAACAACATGAGATTAACCAAAGGGCAAAAAAGAGAAATAACATAGTACATTAAGAACAACAATCACACAAAATAAATCTGTTGTTTCCATATCCTAGAGATCCATTCATTTAGGTATTTTCTTAACATCCGTTTATGGTGGGATTCAAATTTGTATACCTGGAATCGATTTTCTCAGTCTATTTCTACACAGCCATGAGTATCTATCTACATTTAATCAAATTTTGTCATTTCCTCTTACATAAAATTATCCCCATCTCTCCCAGTTAATTATCCACTTCTCCCTGTGCTTTTCTGGCTGCATATAGACTTCTCTCTCATATTTCTTTTATCTCAAACTTCAAAGCATATTCTCCTGTTGCCAATCCAGAACGCTTGTCTGTCTTCAGCAAATGAAGTTCAGAGCATGTTAATAACAAAGCACGAAGTCTATACTAATATTTGGTCAGATATTGAAGTGGAATTAGAAGTCAAAGAGACTTGTGAAATAATACCGTCACCAGAAGGAATGGAATTAGTGGGAAAGTCTCAGACTATAATGCATTTAATGAGCAAACTCCTTAGTCAGGAAAAAGAAAAAAAAAAGGAGCTTAGAGCAAAGGCTGGCGAGTCAGAGATTTCTTACATTGTTCAGCAAGCCTGCCCTTCAGTCTTTACTTTGACTAGACATTTCATAGGTTTGCTCCAGATATATTTAGTCTTGTTCCCAAAATGATAGAAAGCAAAGACAACAGTGACTCAACTCTATAATCCTAGCTACGTGAAAAGCTGAGATTGGAGGGATTATGGTTCCACATCATACCATCCAAAAAAGAAGGTGAGAGACAATTTAAATAGAAGTAGCTGCCATTCTAGTAATGACAGGATGCCTAAAATAGCACTGTAGTCTAGGTTTATATGTTTGGGAAGAAAGTTAGGCCATAAAACAAGACTGTATCACTTCAAGTTCTTAGTAAATCTTTTCTGTTCATATTATAAAGAAATATCAAAGATGATGTACTTTGCGACCACTTAGGGGATTCTATATTCTACCAAAAGCTTTATAAACACTACACAAATGTGTAATAAAATTTATTTCATAAATTAGATATAGTAATATGCCAATAATGACAATGATAAAAATAATAATAAATAAAAATAACCAATGCAAAAGGGTTGGAGTTAGGTCTCAGTGGAAGAACATAATCCCAGCAACTACAAGACCCTTGACTTCAAATTTCCCTGTCATCAGAAGAAAAAGTAGAAGCAGATTCTAAAGTCATCTAACTAACCTCTTTGCAAGTGATTGTCAAAGTATTCATCAGCATTGCAGGGGAGTTCTTGTATTCACATGAAAATGATAGGGTGAAATCGGGGTTGTAAAGTTAGGAATGATGAGGCAAGGACAAGCAGGTGATTTCCATATTAACACAGGCGGATTCTCTCAAAGGGTGCCATAGACTGTCCAAGACTGTGTACATATATTTAAAAATCTTGTTTCAAGCAAAGCATTGTGCACCAAGAATCTACATAGTCCATACTGGTTTATGAATTTGTTTTCTTTTACCAAGAAGCTAAATTGGCCCTGTTTAATGATTTTTGAACAATCTTCAAAATATGAGAAAATATTTCCTTGTGAGTCACACAATTCTATTTTAGTGCCTTCTAAGCAAGTTCATACATGAGACATGACAATGAAAAACAGCTGGAACTAAGTTTCATAAATGAGAAAGTTGAAGAGTCCAAATATTTATAAAATTAAGCAAAATGGAAAAATGGATTAGAATATTTTGTCAAAAGTATACAGACTAATGAAAAACATTTCTATAGCTTTTTCTATGTATGTGGTAGTGAGGAATCAAACCCATGTCTTTGTGCATGCTAGGCAAGCACTCTACCACCAGACCAAACTCCTAGCCGCTCAATGAGTATTTTAACAAGAAAAGAATAGTTTCTGATTTTAAGAAAATAAACTGAAGATGTCATATATAAAAAGCTATATTCTAGAACACATATTACCTTGGGATATTTCAAAATATAAACATACTCTTCCAAATGACATACTCAGAAACAGAATCAATAATAACATGATGATTCTTAAGTACTACATTCATTAAGATTTTTCTAATAGATCAAGAATTTCAGCTTTAGTTTTAGGGGATTTTTTTTTGAACTCTGGGTCTTGTCTTGGATAATCAAAGCTCTTGCTATTGAAATCTAGACTACAGGCTCATTATAAATTTTAGTATATTGTCTTTAATCTAGTTCTACAAGGAGTTGTCATTCCATAGTTTGTGAAGAACAGTTTATGCATCTTGAATAATGTCCCCCCTTCCAGACTTCCTCCCTTTCCCACCCAACCCCACCCCTTTCCTCATTTTATTTTAAATTTTGTAAGATATATTTTGGATGTTATGACTGCCTTCTCCCCTAGTCTCTATTGTCATTAATCAGTTTCTTCCCTTTGGTTCTATCTCCAAATACCTTGAAATATTCTGTGCTGTCTAAATTTTATATCTAGAATTTTACATTCAGAGTTCTCAATATTCTTTTCAGAGAAGCAGTTATTTTCTAGGTACCAATCTAAAGGTCTAAACTTATTCTTTGTCAGGCCCTATAACTCAGGAGTTAGAGCACTGGTCTTATAAACCTGCTCTTGAACCTATTTTCGAAGATACATACACACACACACACACACACACACACACACACACACACACAAACACACTTATTATAAAACAGTATGGGCTATGTTATTCACATCTAATGTTATAATTGGAATACTTAAGGCCAGATTAATTAATTTCAGCAGCAAAAATAACTTTGCAGAAAGTTCAGATCCAGTGAGCTAAATTTTTACAACTTCGAAAGAAAATCACAGAATACAATTTTCCTCTGTTATAGCATGGTTCATACACAATAATGTCTTCTCTCAATAGCTCATCTGCTTTACAATTTTCATCACTTTTTCCAAACATGGTTTCTAGACTCTTCCATCTATTTTCCCTTTTCGTGAATCTTTCATTATGAAAGTTAGCATACTAAATCATTAACAAGACATAATCTTGGTTTTTGACTGTGAAAAGGAAAAATACAGGCTGGCAATGGCAACCTTCTCTATTGAATAGGGGATTTCATGAATATAAATGAATATAATATAATTAAGGACTTCATAAATATAAGTGAATATAATTTTCTTTTGATATATAGAACTCATCTTAAATTCACAATTATATAAAATGGGTATATGTTATTGGGAAATAATACTATTCAATTTAGTAGTGTATCTTGAAAAGGCAATCCATGATAATTACAGCAATGTTGATATTTTCTGCATAGCCTCATTAACCTATGTGTTTATGTGCCTTACTGACAAAATCACAAAGGTTTGAAACTACTGTAAACTTTTAACAGCTTCCATGATTTAATCATCTTTGGAATTCTTACTATTCCACACATCTGTCTTGGATGTCACTAACTCCTCAGATAGCATCTGGCCTCCTTTGCACTTTGCCCTTAGGTCACCTCCTGCTGGCTAGAGGTCAGCATTCCAAAGGCTTCTGCTGCTTATAATATGCACACTTATCTCTCTGTACACCCCACAATTTATTACTAGGCTTCTGTTAGCAATATTGTTTTATTCGAAAGATGGACTGAATTATAGGATAATTCAACAAAATGTAGAAAAATAAAATAACTTCAAATGAAGAAGTTTATCAGGAGAATATCACAATATTTATGCAACTTGTATAATTCTATGGTACAATCTTTGATGTGTAAAAAACATTATGTACTCACTCCATTACATTGGTAATGTTAATGCCTCTGTATATCATCCTGACAATAAAATTAAATTAAAAATTATTTCTTATGGAAACTCAGATAAATTTTGTGAGTATAAGTAAACATACATTTCAGAGCTTATACTAAAAGATGTGTGCTCTTGAAAATTCGTGTTTCTGTAGAAACTTTTTATCCAGGAGTTTATGCTATTTAAATATCTATTGATCCTGATTATGATTATACATGCAAATTAATGTTTAATTGGAATAATTTTGTGAAATGATATCAAGGTAATGAAAACCCCTTTATTTAATAAGCAAATCAGCTAAGAATCTACCACTTTTGTAGGTATTTCTTTTTTAATTTTATTTTATTGTAAGAATGATGAATAGAGGGTTTATAGTTAGAATTGGAAGATAGTGAGTACATTACTTCTTAAACATTGTTACCATTTCCCCATTTTTTTCTCCCATGTTCCCTTCCCGTACCCCCTCCCAAATTGTAGAGTTCGTTTCCAACATATTGTCTTGTGAATATACATTTCTTTAGTTTCATGGTCAATTAAATTTCTTTAGTTTGTTCTTTGAACTCATCAAGAACAAACAATGCTAAGAGACAGGAAAGACTGCAAGATCTTAAATCTACCTTAGCCTATGGCCCTAATTCCCCTCCCTGTTAGCATCAAAGTCAAGATGAGTTGTGCTTTACCACAGCAATCTGTTCCTTAAACTCCATAATGGTCACAGGAATGTATGAGAGAGATTGGAAAAAATGGATTCTACTAATAACTCTAATGAAGTCTATTGGTTATATCAGGAAACGGGCAAAAGAAGAAATATATGGCTCTACCAATTCAAACCATGCTTAACTACATCAGTAAGTGGATGATTTCCTTGTAAAATAAAGACAACTGAAAATATACAACCATTAGTATATCCTTCACATACCTAGTTGCACCAGGTGGCTATCATTTCAAAGTTTGTTAATTTCTAAACTACTTTTCCTTTCTGAGACATTTGAATATACTCAATTTTGTCATAATCCATGATAGGTGATCACTATACAATTAGTGCATTAAATTATGGAAAAAACATTAATGAGAAGTTAATATTTTTCAGTCATAAAGTTTGATATAATCATCAGTCTTCACTTTTATGTCATAAAAGTACAGAAAATTATGGAAACTGAAAAATCTGTAATGCAATAATAGTATAATACTGTCCTATGAGCCACTTAAATTGTAAAAAAAATACAAACATAAATTATTTAAATAATCAATAAAGTGGAATTTATGCAATAAGCATACACACATACAAATCTGTATACCACATTGTTACATTAAAAATGTATATGAAAATATAAATGGAGTTATCTCATTAAAAGTTACCTCAATTCCAGTGTTAATTATATTTGCTTTTCATATCTATATTTTTCTACTTCTCATTCCATCTTTGAATATATCTTTATCACAGAATTGATTTTATTAACTGTACATCTTACTGTTTAATATATTTAACATACACAAGCACACATATATGTTAACCTCATTATTTTCTGTTGATATCCAATGTCCTATATAATTATTCCTTGTCAATCACACTGTCTCATTGTATTCAGACTGAACTTCACATGTGCCTAGCCCCAGTGAGGCAGTAATTATTGACTGACTCTTTTCATGTGTGAAAAAATTAAAATTTTGCTTCAGGACCTAATTGAAGAGTGTCAAGAAGTGTCTAGTTAACTCATTTTTAACAATTTGTTTGTGATACATTTCCTGAATCTCTACCCCCTCTTTTTCCTGATGACTATATGTATACATTGAAAACTATAATCACCTAATGCTGATCATTCTCCACAAGCCTGCTCCAATAAAAATTTCAAAATTCTAGATTTTTCAGTTTTTAAGTTGAATTTTCTTCTTCATATGTCAATACAGTTTGTGTTCTAAAAACTACAAATCATATGTGGCCTAGATGTGTTTTATCAATACATTTTTAATATTTTATAGTCATTTTAATTATTTTCACATGTTCTGGCTCACATATGTCCACACAGTTTAAAGTTCTTTTCAGTAACTTTATTCTTTTTTCTTTGGTAATTGTATTTCATTGTTGGTATAATGTATAGAAGGGTTACAGTTACATTCATCAGGTACTGTGTTCAACATTACTTCTTGAACCTTCATATACCTTCTCATGTTTTTGTGCCCCTTTCCCTCCCCCCTCCTCATCCCAGACATCTTGTTTTTCCCCTTCCATTCCATATTTCAAATAAATAAATAAGTGTATATACAGTATATCAGATAACAAAGTCAGATACAGTAAACACATGAGATTAACCATAAGTGAAAAAAGAAAAGAAATAACTTCACATAGTACATTAAGAACAACAAATTATTTGAGTTCACTTCATTTAATCTCATTCTTTATGAGCATATGTACATAGCTTTGAGCTATTATGATCTTCTGCTAGGAGAGTATAGATTTATACTAATTATTTCAAATGAGGGAAAACACTGAGCCTATGTTCCTTTGGGTCTGGCTTACTTCACTTAATATGATTTTTTCCAAGTCTTTCCATTTCCTTAAAATGGGACGATGGCCATTCTTTCTGATAGCAGCATAGAATTACATTGTTTATAAATACCAGATCTTGTTGATCTAATCATCTATGGAGGGGGATCTGGAATGGTTCCATATCTTAGCAATGGTAAATCATGCTGCAATGAATATCGTTGTGCTGGTAGCTTTAGCATGCCCTTGTTTCTGGACATTTGGGTAAATGCCCAGGATTGTTGTGTCATAGGGGAGCTCTATGTTTAGTCTTTTGAGGAACCTCCATATTGCTTTCCTGAATGGGTGAATGAGTTTACACTCCCAACAGTGTAGTAGTAATACCTCCTGGCCACATCCCCTCCAGCATCTGTTGATAACAGATTTGTTGATAATGGGCATTCTCACTGGTATAAGGTGGAATCTCAAAGCTTTAATTTGCATTTCTTGTATGGCCAGAGATGTTTAGCATTTCTTCATTTGTCTATAGGCCATTTTTATTTCTTCTTCAGAGAAATCTCTCTTTAAGTCTTTAGCCCACCTTTTAATGGGATTGTTGTTTCTTTGAGGATTAGTTTTTGAGAGATCAGTTTTTTTTGAGCTGTAGATATATTTTAGATATCAGGCCTCGTCTGTTGTGTGGCTAATGAAAATCTTCTTCCCATCTGTGGGCTTTCTATTTAACTTGCTAGCTATGTCCTTTGCCATACGGAAGCTCTGTGGTTTAATGCAGTCCCATTTGTCCAAATTTTCTTTATTTTGTTGTGTTTCTGGACCTTTATTAAGAAAGTTTTGTCTTCTGCCAATGTATCCTAGGGTATCTCTTATTTCTTCCTGTAAAGTTTTAAGGATATCTGCTTTTACTTCAAAGTCTTTGATCTATTTGGAATTAATTCTGATGCAGGGTGACATATAAGGATACGGCTTTAGTTTTCTGCAGGTGCTTAACCAATTCTGCCAGCACCATTTGTGAAATACGATGTCTTTCTTCCATATTATATTTTTGGCTCCCTTATAGAAGATTAGTTAGCCAAAGTTTATTCTTTTTTTTGTATTGTGCCTTTTTTTCTTTTTTTATTATAATTAATGGAAGGGTTACATGATATTTGCCAGATAGAAGGTGCATTAATTCACATAGATTGATACCCTTTCACATGTCTTGGTACCCATTTCCCTCCCCCTCACTCCCATCTTGGTTTTCCCCCCTTCCCTATCCAATTTCAAATAACCAAATACAAATATATCCGATATATCAGGTAACAAAGTGAGATACTGTAACAATATGAGATAACCAAGGGACAGCAAAAGAGATGAGAGATAACATAGTACATTAAGGACAACAATCATTCATTATATGGCTTTTGTTTCAATATCCTGGAGGTCCTTTCAATTAGCTTCATACTATATGGCTTTATGTATCTAGTGTTTTGCTCTATTGCAAATCTCTGCTAGTAGAGCCCAAGGTTTCTACTGATTATGACAAATGAGGGAAACCATTGAGCCTAAGTTCCTTTGAGTCTGGCTTACTTCACTTAATATGATTTTTTCTAAGTCTTTCCATTTCCTAACAAATGGGGTGATGTGGTTTTTTCTGACAGCAGCATAGAATTCCATTGTGTACAAATACCACATCCTGTTGATCCATTCATCAACTGAGGGACATCTAGGTTGGTTCCATATCTTTACTATGGTAAATAATGCTGCAATGAACATTGTTGTGGTAGTGGATTTAGTTTGCCCTAGTTTCTGGATGGTTGGGTAAATGCCAAGTAGTGGAATTGCTGGGTCATAGGGGAGTTCTATGCTTAGCCTTTTGAGGCACTGCCATACTGCTTTCCATAGTAGTTGAACAAGTTAGCACTCTCACCAACAGTGTAGTAGTGATCCCTCCTGGCCACATCCCCTCCAGCATCTGTTGTTATTAGTTTTCCTGATCCTGGCCATTCTAACTGGAGTGAGGATTATGCCTTTTGTATACAGATTCTTCTTTCTACCCTCATACTTTTCTTGTCAAACTTTTTGTTACCACTTTTCTATTACTTTCTTCCAATCTCATGAGAACTTTTAGTTCATTTCTTCTTAGGAAAAGTTTATGTGACAGGCTGGAGTTTGGCTCAGTGGTAGAGTGATTGCCCAGCAAGCAAAAAGACCCGGGTTCCATTCCTCGGTACCACATATATAGAAAAAGCCAGAAGTAGTGCTGTGACTTAAATGATAGGGTTGTAGCCTTGAAAAAAAGAAAAGCGTATGTGAAAAATATGATATTGTCTGGTCTCCCCAAATTTGGTTAAACAATTTCTCTAAAGTTATATGATGTTCATATGTTGATTTTGTGTCTACTTATTTTATATTGACAGTTTTATGTACAGGAATTTCATTGGTTCATATCTGATTAAAATCTCTTTTTCAGGAATATTTCTATATTTATTAGCATAAATTGATTATATAAAGTATAAATTGATGATACAAAGGAGTTTCATGGAGTTATTTACCACATGTATATAATGCATTTGGACCATGTTTATCCTCACTCTATTAGTCTTTCTTACCTTATCTTTCCCCTCCTTCTCCTTTTAAAGGGTTTTTAGCAACTTTTGCTGCTTTGTTTTCATGTCCTAACAAGATACATCTGCAATACTCAGCCCATCACCTTTCCCTTTCCCTTTCCACTCATCTAAAAAATCTTTTCATAATCATGCTTTATTACTATTTTAGGGGTAAATTTTGCAAATGAGCAAAAATAAATGATATTTGTCTTTTATTAAACCCTTTTTTTGTTGTGGGGCTTGAACTTTGGGGCTGGGAACTGTCTCGGAGCTCTTCAGCTCATGGCTACTGCCCAAACCCTTGAGCAACAGTGCCACTTCCAGTTTTCTAGTGAAAATTGCTGATAGCTAGGATTACAGGCATGAACCACCATAGACAGCTTATAAAAGTCATTTTTGATGGAGCTTTGGCCTTGAACAAAATAGAATATGAAGAGGGACAAAGAGGAACAGGATGAGTGAGGTCATCTTCTTGAATATGTGCTCTTCTAGTACATTTATTTCTTTATTTTGAATCTCACAATAATTTAGATATCAATGTTTTCTCTAATTTTACTATTTGAGAGACTCATGATGTCTCACAAGTTGTTGTTTCAGCCTGTGTTTGTGATCTTCCTTATTTTAATTCTTCTTCACTCTCTTTAATTTCTTGAAGCTTGGAAAGCCAATCCTAAGCAAAAGACATTACTCTCAGCCTAGGTTATCTCTCTCTCTCTGTCTCTCTCTGTGTCTCTTTCTCCCCCCTTCTCTCTGTCTCTTTCTCTCCCTCTCTCCCTCCTCATCTCTGTCTCTATTTCGTCTCTTTCTCTCTCCCCTCATCTCTGGCCATGATGATATGAGTTATTCTGTCCTGCATACTGTTCCTGTAATGATGTTCTAAAAGCTGTAGAACCGTAAGCCAAAACAAGTCTTTCTTCCCTTCAAAAATAAAATCCAACAAAATAAATATAGTAATGATAATTTATCTTGTCACCAGTAGAAATTAGATACATATTTCTCTACTATTACAGATATTATACAAATTTCTAAAAATTCACTCTGAATATGACTGTGAAATTATTTGCAGAATATCTTACATTTAAAATGTAACTTAGTATGCCATGCTTTGATGTCATAATTTTAATATTCAATAGACACATGGAAATTTAATTTATTTTCTTTGAAATTCTCACTATTTTATCTTATAAATGCAAAATCATTTTGAGATGAAATTTGAAAACTTCCTCAGATGTGTAAAGACACCCAATCACAAGTAATTAACACCTGGGTCTGAAGAGGAAGAGTCAGACTTACGGAAGTAAAAGAAAGATGAATTCTACTTCAAAGTACTTCACTTAGGAAAGAGAGACTATTGTCAAGAATTAGAGGTCTCTAGGGGAAATGGAGAGTTTAAATCCAAGAGGTCTGAATTTAAGAGCAATCTCGATTCAGAGGTGATGATCTTCTTTATTGTGATCCTCATCTCTATGTTGCCAGCTTATATATTTAATTTCTAACTTATTTTGCCCACTCCTCTCTGATACCACTTTTCATTATTTATTCTGTGTTTTCCAAAGCTGAAGGCTGTGATCAATATGGGCCCACTATAGCTACTGAATATATGAACATGTAAAGAAAATGAATAGAGATATGATTTAATTGTTAGATATGAGTTAATTGCATACTTAAATATGATTTTCTTCTTTTAATAATGTATTAGCTTTGAATTTCAATGGATTTTGATTCCAATAAAAACATAATAGAAATTTTCTACTAAAAGCACATTTTTAGGTACATGCCTTTATCCAACAGCCAGTTGAGTTCTTTTTGTCTCCTTTATTGGACTAACAAAAGCATTGCACAGAGAATTTTGAATTTTAATGGCTTTCTGTTGTAACCACAAAAGTAATTAATGTTTTATACAAATATTGGACTTAATCCATTTAATATAATCTATGTAAATTGGAGTTTACAGTAAATTAGAACTTACAAATCCTCTATAAAAACAATTTTCATGATTAAAAGGAAAGTTAACTTAATTACTAAAATATCACATTATTGAATAAAATGCTTAGTGGCTTGATATTCAAGAGAGTAAAATAGATACCTCAATATGAAATATGACAAATACAACAGTAACTTCAAGTCAAAATAAGTGCTTTAAAAGTAGACTCTATTTACTGAATTGTCAATAAGACCTGAATAGAAAATAGAAAATATTTACCCAAATTTCTAGGACAGTTTCCTCTCACTCCTTATAATAAAATGACATGAAAAGATAGATTCATCATCAAAGAGTTTGGCCACTGATCTGAAGTGGCCAATTATGTTTTAATTTCTTAGCAATAAATATTTAAGAAAATACTCATTAGCAGATGTGGTCACTGGATGCACAATTAGTTCTCCAGTTTGTATTTTTAGGTCCATCAATGAAGTGTATTAAATACCCACTATGATCTAACTTTGTGAGTTTATAAAACTGAAGACACACACAAAAATATCATGATGTTATAGAAGGGAATGGTTCACCAAATATTACAAATTTAAACAAGTAGAATGAGCCAATGAATGCTAAAATAGACTGCTCATAGAGAAAGTGATATATAACAAAAGAAATCATCTCCTTGGAAAAGAGATTTTGAGAAACCCTTGATTACGAGTAAGAGCTATAACAGTAACTCATGTAAGACAAAATCACCATCATATATCAGAATAATTTTTATATATCTATATATTAATTCTTCACTGTTATGGTCACAAATTGCATCCTCAATATTTTTACTTCTTTTTTTCCCTTTCAACCAACCCACCACTGATATCTGTTTATTTACAAGACTATTGTTGTAAAAACAGTAACAAGATAATTAAATCCTAAGCATAGAGTGAAATAAACTTATAAATGATCTTGGTCAACAAGAATTCATTATTTATTTACCATTATACATTGAAATTACTGGGGTCAGATCCTGGTAGAATTGTCTACCCCAACAATGACAAAATGATTCTGATATTTCATCTGATCCCATAAATTACCATGTTGTTTTGGGAAAATGACTAAGGATGTTTGCTTAGTCACTTAATTGTATAGTGTAAAAAGAGAAGCCAGAGAATTTTAATATTCTTTTCCAAGGCTTGTTGGATTGAGTTCCCCATGCTCAAATATACAAACTTTCATGTTCATGCTTACTATTTCCTTAGAAGGCTCTTTGGCTAGTCTTTTGTTAATTAGAGTTTTGAGGAATCCACAAATATTTGAAGATCTCTTCTATGAAGATGTCAGGAAGAAAAATATACACAAAAGAGCCATTTCAAGAGTATATTTGTCCTTATTATAATGGTTGAAAGAAGCAGTCTTCATGTCTCATCTCAGAAGTCCTGTGCAGCATTGTAGCTAGTTCAATAGTAAAGCTTGACTCAGGGTATGAATTTATAAAAATATGGCTACATTTAAGTGAATTATGATATTTAAATTTCATTAAAAATTAATTAATAAGAATATTTTGATTATAAGGAAAATGAACAAAAAGTAGTATCTTAGAATGTAGAGCAAAATAATTACCAGAAATTGAACAAGACCTCCATAGGTCTTAGCATTTGTTTCCAATACTCCTGTCCTTCTGTGGGCCTGGGTGGTGGCACCCACTTGACTTTCTAATGTGTATTTAAATGCTCTCTAAAATTCTATATTGAAGAAATACAAATCCTAATATCTTCTTAACTACAAAGGAAATTTTTAAATATCAATCTCAAATGGGTTTTCTCATTGTGAAAATGTTTTGATTTTTAAAAAGTACTAGCAATACTTCTTTCACCTTTTATAATGAGAGTGCAGTTCATACTTAAATGATTTCTAAGATTAATATTCATTTCATGAGCTCATGTGCTTAATTACTTTACAATAATACAGAATTCATTGCATTCTGCACCATAGTAACTTGCGTATCTGACAAAATTAGAAAATTGGAAGTTTTAGCAATTCCTCCAGACAGGTGCCATCATTTTCTCCAAATAAAGTCAAGCATATACCGCCAGGCGCAGTGACTCACACCTATAATAGTGGCTAGTCACGATATGAGGATCGTGGTTCAAAGCCAGCCAGGCACAAAAGACCATGAGACTCTTATCAATTATGTACCAGGAAACTGAAAGTGGCTCTGTGACTCAAGTAGTAGAGTGCTAGCCTTGAGCTGAAGAGCTCAGGGACAGAGCCCCGATCCAGAGTTCTAGCCCCACAACAGACCAAAAAGAAAAAGTCATACATGTTTCTACATGATACATTATAGATTCTCAAAAACAGTTTATCCAAAAAGTTTCTATTGGATTCTTGTGGTGTGTTGCATGGGGTGAGGGTGAGGGTGGAGATTACTTTGTTTTGTTTTATTTACATTTCTTATGTACTCCTAGTTGGGTTCTCTATACGTGTTTTATTTTGTTCTTTTGATGAATCTGGGGTTTGAACATAAGACCATACTCCTTCTAGGTGAGCACTCTATCACTTGAGTCATACCTGCAGACCATCTTGCTAATGGGTTATTTTTCAGGTAGAATCCTATGGTTTTGATCTCACTCCATGATTATTCAACCTATGCCTAACACATAGCTGAAATTATATATATGTACCACAGTGTCTGACTTGCTTGTTGAGATAAAATCGTACTAAATTTTGTCCATGTTGGTACTGAATCTCTATTTAAAAAACCTATTCCTCCCAATAGTACAAGGGCTTCTCTACCCTTTACCTGCGATTACTATTTTTAAGTTGAAAATCATAGAAAATAGATAATGCATCTGTAATGTGCTAATATGTTTCCATTGTCTGCAATGTGCTTGGTTATTTTTAGTACAATTTTATCCTTTGTATTAAGGTACAATAGAAAATTGTGCTGCTTAATATTTTTTCAGCCAATTATCAGTCCAAAATATGCTCTCTATTTTTTTTCTTGAGGAATTAAACATAATGACTAATGAAGACTGATGAACTGAGCTTAAAGGTGTAAATTCAGAGCAGATCCAAAATCAAGGTCTAAGCTTCTGATCCTTTTGTCCAGAGAAGCAAATTTCTATGGTGTCTGGCTGTAACTGGATCATTAACCATCAAAAGCAGATTTTCTGTTGCTGCTATCATAAGGAGCACTCCAGAAATTGACTCAGAAATTTAAAGCACAAAATTTATGAAATGTATTCATCATTTAGCTTAAAAGTGGCCAAATCAAAAGTACTATCTAAACAATATGAAATTTTACTTATCCATTAGAAAGAATAGTACTGTATCACTTGAAAAAAAATGTAAGGAAAAACAGGTTGAGTGCAATGAGTCAGGCCCAGAGAGAATAAGATGCATGTTTTTCTCTCATATGTTGAAACTAGAAATAATTTATAAAGATATAAGTAAACACTGTGGAATTTTATTACAAGCAAACACAAATGTACTAACCTAAATATGATAGATTTGGGAGAAAATTCAAATGAGACAATCCCTTAGAAAGAAAAACTCATATTCTAACAGAATAAACACTTGTGTATTTGAAAGTGTACTTGCGTATATATGTGCTCTTGAAAGTACAGCAGAGAAAGTGTGTGTCAAAAGGAAGGGAGGAGATGAAAGAGAGAATGCAGTCATAAAATTTACTGAAGTTCAATGTTTAGCCTACATAATTAAGAAAATGTTGTGAGACAATGGGGTCGGAGCTGAAGATGAGAATGATGAGTTTACATTGATCAAAATGCATTATACTCCTAAGCTGCTTTGTTGAATGACAATTTCTTTTTACATCTACTTAAAGAATATTTGTGGAAAGAGAAATAAATAGATAGATAGATAGATAGATAGATAGATAGATAGATAGATAGATAGATAGACAGATGATTTTTGTCCCCTGTGGGGCTTGAACTTAGAGCCTAGGCACTTCCCCTGTCCCGCTTTGTGCTCAAGGCTAGCATTCTACCATTTGAGGCACAGCTCCACTTCCAGTTTTTGAGTGGTTACTTGAAGATAAGGGTCTCATGGGGACTTTTCTCCGTGGGCTGGCTTTCAACTGTAAACCTCAGATTTCAGCCTCCTGAGTAGCTAGGATTACAGGCATGAGCCACCAGCACCCAGGTATAAAATATATTTAAGAAAAAATGGACCACATCACATAATTAAAGTGTCAGAGTAAGTCAAATAGAGACCTATGATGCTTTCCTAATAGTTTTGGTGGAAACCTTCAAGTTAACTATCTCCATTTGATTAATTCATTTATTTCCCAAACATGAGACCAGCCCTCCTACAGGCCATATCTGATAAGAAGAACATACAAGAGCCACCCAGATGCTGCTTTCTAATTTAACAGCTATATGGAAATAATATGGTGATTGGCATACTTATTTCTGTATGACCATTTCACAATAGTCAGAAAATGTTCTGGATCACCGTGGCCCTTTCCATTAGAATAGAAGTAGACTGTGGAACTTTGAACCTCATTTTCACATCTATTGTACATGCTGCAGATGGGGGAAAGCTGCAAGCAGGACATCGCCACAGCGATGTATTGTATTTTATGACAAAAAATGTTGCATCCACTATATGGACACTACAATTGTGATTTCACCTCAGGAGATTTGGCGTCTATTTTAATTCACACTCCTCAAGAATTAACCATAAATGAGCACATTTAAAAATAGTAACCAATGACCCAGTTAATCTGCTGGATTTATGACATGAAAAAAATGTGAGCCAATGTTGTGGTACCCACTGGAAAGCCTCCAAAAGTTTCGCCCTTTTATTCCAAAAAGGGCATTACCAGTACTTAGACACTGAACAAACCAAACACTGGAAATGTTTACACAGCCTTTTTTTCTTTCCAGAAACATATCTGTGCATGTTTTCAATTTATTTCAAAATCATCAAAAATTACAATGCACAGAGCTAATGCAACATTACCTTCCAAACCTATTTCATAAATCTAATTCTTTGTTCCTCTGTGAAAATAATTCTATTAAAGTAGATAGTGGATAGTGCAAATTACACCTTTATTTAACTAATTCTACGTAGGAATAATCTTTTGGATTAGATTGTTATTCACAAATAATTTCCCTGGTTACACAGACGGATAAATTGTTTATGAAAGGTGCTCTGATAAGATATGCTATATTTACATTAATAATAAATTTCCATTAGGTAAGTGATGGAATCAGAGTCATGTGAAGAAGTATGATTTAGAGTTTTCAAGTACCATCTCTCAATGTATTTCATTATTTTTTGGCAAACATCTTTTGAACAACCATTTTCATGTGCATTAAGTAGATATGCTGTCTGCCCCCTTGAGGTTACATTGAGAAATACAGATAAAACTCTATTGCACAAATGAAGATAAAATTGCAAGTTTGATGAATGGTGGAATGGAAAATTACGGGTCTTAAATATAGGCAAGTTTTTTTTCTTTAGATGGAGTGTTAGGAAAGTCTGCTTTGGGAACCAAACACTTGAACTACGAGTATAGAAAGTCCAAGTATAACACTCAAAATTTGTCCAATAAAAGCTACATTCCTTATGTAATAGTCATGAAGAAGATGTGAGGTACATACCTGAAGGAAAGTTGATATGACTAGGACTGTGAAAAGTGGCTTGTAGCATATCAAATTGAAATGGTAATGTGGAAGATAAATTATGACTTGTAAAACATGGCATCTATATTTACTTATATTGCAAATTCAGTTAGAGAAAATATTTAACTTTTCTAGGCTTTTCTTTCTTCGTTTGTAAATTGGTAATTTTCGATTATGTTATTACATGGTCTTTCATGAAGATAAAATAGTTAAAATAAATAAACTTGGAATTGTATGTAGCACAAAGTACTCTATTATTATACTCTCACTATTTATTACAATAAAATATTGGAAGCCTTGAAAATATGTGCCAGTATTTGTCATTTTTCAGGACAGAAATCAGAGGTGAGACAATAGACAGTTAGACTTAGTGAACATCTAACAACTTCTGTATCACAGACACCTAGCTTTAAAATAGACAAATCCTAAATGAATAAATACATATCTGTTCAGTAAAATCTCACAGTGAGCAGACTGCAGATTTCAATCTCTTAATAACACCATTATTCAAGTAAAACTTCTATAAGTATCATAAACTATAAAAAGAGTTAGAAATCTGGAAGTTCGTCAACTTGAGTTAGATTAAACAAAAAGTGGGTAATTGATAAAGAAAACAGATCCACAGATCAACACAATCCCAAACAAAATCTAGAATCTAACCATTTTTAATCCTATCAGATCCTAGCGAGCACCTAGACTGAAAGACATTATTCAGGGTTGGCCAGACCTGGTCCAAGTCAGTCCAACTAACTACTGCTGCTGAACTTAGTGAGTGACACAGTCATGAAAAGGTAAGTGATGCTTTAAACTGCTACATTTTATGATAGTTTGCTATGCAGCGAAAGCAAACTCTAATTCATCGACATTTGGTACTATTGTCAAAGCATCGAATAGATTATTTTTGTGATGGCAAAACATAGAAAATATAAGATAATAATGTATCATATTGAGAAGTCATCCTTGAGGAAAGGGCCACTGAACAGAAGAGTGAGATTAGCTGCTAGGTAAACATTAGCAAAAAAAAAAACTATTGCTAGTAAGATTTAATTTTTATACTAATACAGGAAGTTATAGATATTTTTGTAATGGCCCAGACTTGTAGTCAAAGATTGTGTTTTTGCAGTGCTCAAAATCATCACTCAAAATCTTTACAAAAAATGTTTAACAAACCTATAGCCAAGATGAATTAGAATCCTACAGAATTTGATAGTTTCTAGGAAACAGTAGTCCTGGACTTATGATTTTAATGGTTGCATCTAAAATAAGAATAATACTTGGCTCATTCTTTCCATCTAGTTTTACTCCATGGGACAGTTTTTCCCCATTGTGATATTCACCGAGCCTTTTTTCATCCTTGTGAGGCGGTTGCAAGCAGAGGTGTAGGTATGTAAGACTTGAGCATTTACAAAGGAGAATTGACGGGACTCCAGTCTTTTGAAGTTCAGTTCTGTTCTTTAAGCAGTAATAGTTTCCAGTCTGAATGGCAGCTTCAGTATTTTGCATGTTGTAAATGTTTGATGCTAGAGTTAAGTGTACTTAAAAATGTGGTAAGTTGTGAGCAATAAGATGACTGTGTTTACAATGAATGAATGCCTAGAACACGGTTTACCCATGTCTTCTTTTAAATTAAAAGCCAAATATACTCAACTTTCTCCAGTGCTTACAAACTACCTAATAACACTACTTTATTAAAATGTATATGGTGAATATATCAAAAATAATCTGTTTCTCTGTTCATAACTGCACGAAGATTTTCCACTGTATTATTAAGCAGAAATAAGATTTGCTGCACACTTCTTTGACCTTAAAATCCCTGTCATTTCTTTGGTAGCTCACCCAAAGTCCTAAGTATACATGCAAAATTTGCCTAGAATTGTTTCCGTAAAAATTTATTAGGTCAAATACTAAACGTATTTCTTGTTAGTTTAGACAGTTGTTGTAGCTTCCCTCCTAGCAAAATAATTGCATAATAAAAAAAGTTTCAGAGTAAAAACCATCTTACAGTTTATTTAAACTGAAATATTAACAGAGAAACTTATTTGTTACCAAATATATTGTTTCATATTTTTACCATTTCCTTTTTTATCTTTTGTTGTTGTTGTTCTTTGTCTGTGACTCTGTAACTGAGGCTTTTACTCATTGGCTGGCACTTTACCAAATGAGCCATGCCTCTAACACCTTAGTTTTACAGTCTTGATGTGAAGACCATATTCTTCATGTAAGGTTCCTTCTTGGATCTCAATGTCAATGCATGAACCTTAACAGAAAGCAACTCCTTCTGAAAGGAATAGAGATTAGAAATCTGAGGCTGGGGGTGAGGGGATTGAGAGGCAGATTTAAGAGTCTGTATAAGAGATGAGTAATCCAAAAAAAGTAACCAGAATCCTGAATAAAAGTTGCCTTATGGTTCTTAGCTAACTCCTAACCTACAAAAGCACCAAGTGCAACTCAGTCAAAACAGCCCAGGGGAGCACTGGTAGGTTGAGAGCTGAACTGTGATTTCAGAAGCCCCACAATGCTGAGGAGAGCCTGAGACTGGCACTGGAAGTGGGAAAACTTCTGATGAACAAGCTGAACATTCTGCTGGGTAGAGGGGGTCACATGCCATGCTAGAAGCACATTGCCACATTTGCATCTTAAAACAAACCTAAGTGAAACAATTGTACAAAGCCTGTCCTTGTAAAGGGCGAAAATCAATTGTGAGATAGGAGGTGAACTGTTTCCTAAGCCAAGCCCTATATCTCTACTGATATAATTTAGAGAGAAAGAATTGACATGTGTTATAATTTTACTCATTATGTATAGGGAAATTCTGGGTGGTTACTTAAGAATTAAAAAAAAATTGTCACACAGATACATAAGGCCATATAAGATGAGGCTAATTAAAATGATCTCCAGGATATGGAAACAAGAGTTTTACATGTGTGATTGTTGTTTTTGTTTTTTTCATATACGTTTTATTGTAATTAATAGAAGGGTTACATTATATTCACCAGATAGAAGGTGCATTACTTCACAAACATTGATACCCTTTCTCATGTCTTGGTCCCCATTTACCTCCCCCCACCCCCAACCCTCATCTTGTTTTCCTCCCTTCCCTATCTGACTTCAAATAACCAAATACAAATATATAAAATACATCAGATACCAAGGTGAAATACTGTAACAATAGAAGATAACCAAGGGACAGCAAAAAAGATGAGAGTTACTATGTTAAAGAGGAGTGGAGAGAGTGGGCATCCTTAACTCTTTCCTGATTTTAGAGGGAATGGCTTTAGCGTTTCACCATTAACTATAATGCTAGCTGTGGGCTTGTCATACACAGCCTTAATTATACTGAGGAATGTTCCATGGATTCCTAGTTTCTCCACAGCTTTTAGCATAAAAGTGTGTTGGATCTTGTCAAATGCATTTTCTGCATCTATTGAGACAATCATGTGATTCTTGTCCTTACTATTGTTGATGTGTTGAATTATATTAATTGATTTGCATATGTTGAACCAACTTTGCATCCCTGTGATAAACCTGTTTGATCATAGTGTATAATTTTTTTTGATGAGTTGCTGAAGACGGTTGGTCAGAATTTTTTGAGAAGTTTTGCATCAGTATTCATCAAAGAAATGGGTCTATAAGTTCTCATTCTTTGATGAATCTCTTTCTGGTTTGGGGATGAGGGTTATAGTGGCTTCGTAGATGAGTTTGGCAAAGAGCCTTCATTTTCAATTTCATTGAAGAGCTTGAGGAATATTGGTGTGAGCTCTGCTTTGAAGACCTTATAGAATTTAGCTGTGAATTCATCTGGCCCTGGGATTTTCTTGCATGGAAAGTCTCTTATTGCCATTTCTATTTCAGTGCTTGAAATAGGTCCGTTTAGTTGGATTAGGTCTTGTTGGTTCAGTGTGGGTATATTAATATTGGCTAGAAATTCATCCATTTCTTCTAGATTCTCAAATTTGTTGGCATAAAGGTTTGAAAAGTATTCCCTCATGATGCTCTGTACCTTGGTAATTTCTGTCATGATATTACCATTCTCATCTGTGACTTTTTTTATTTGGGTGTGCTCCCTTCTTTTTTTTGGTAAGATTTGCTAAGGATCTGTCAATTTTGTTAATTTTTTCTAAAAACCAACTCTTTGTTTTGTTGATTTTTTCTATAGTTTTTTTGGACTCCAATTCATTTACTTCTGCTTTGATTTTAATAATTTGCTTCCTTCTACTGGGATTAGGGTTGGTTTGTTGCTCTTCTTCCAGGTGCTTAAGGTGACACATTAAATTTTTTTGCGATTTTTCCAATTTGTTAATATAGGCACTCAGAACTATATATTTTCCTCTGAGTACTACCTTTGTTGTGTCCCAAAGAGTGATATTTTATGTGCTCCTTTTTGTTAAATTTCATAAACTGTTGAATATTTGTTCTGATCTCCTCGATGACCCATTGGTGATTCAACAATGTGTTGTTCAATCTCCAGGAGTTACAGGTTGGTGGAGATTGGTGTTCAGTTCCAATTTGATGCCCTTGTGGTCTGAGAGAATGCAGGGAATAATTTCAGTGTTTCTGAATCTGCACAGGTTTGTTTAATGCACTAAAAGGTGGTCTATTTTGGAAAATGTTCCATGTGCTCCTAAAAAACAAACAAAAAAACCCAAAACGTGCATTGTGATGTTGCTGGGTGAAATAATCTGGATATGTCTGTTAGATATAGTAGGTCTATACAGTTGTTCAATTCTGAGGTTTCTCTGTTGAGTTTTTGCCTTGTTGATCTGTCCATAGGTGAGAGTGGTGTGTTAAAGTCACCAACAATCACTGTGTTTCTATCTATGTGTGGTTTTAGTGAAAGTAAAGATTGCTTGATGAAGTTCGGTGTTCCAGTATTAGGTGTGTAGATATTTAGGATGGTTATGTCCTCCTGGAGGAAATCTCTTCTTGCTTGCATGGTTTCTACTGAGAAATCTGTGGTTATTCTGATTGGTTTTCCTTTGTATGTAATTGTTCTCTTCTCCCTGGCTTCTTTTAGTATTCTTTTTTGGTCTCTATTTGATCCTGTACGGATTCCAATGTGGTGGTTGGATGTCCTTTTCTGGTTAGGTGTGTTTGGGGTTCTAAAAGCTTCTTGTATCTGGATGGGCCTGCCCTTGTGGCTATTTGGGAAGTTCTCTGAGATGATTTCCTGAAGTATATTTCCAATACCATTGACCTCTTTCTCCAGGCCCTCCTCAATACCAATTAGCCTTAAATTAGGCTTCCTAATTGTATCTTGGACTTCCTGACACGTTCTCTCATATTTACTAGATTGACTTTGACTCATTTTCTGTTCTTTCTCTATAACAGCTAGATTATCTTCAATCCCGGAAATTTTCTCTTCTGCTTTGTGTAACCTGCTATCAAAACTTTCTACTTTATTCTTCTTCTCCCTCCCTTCTAATTGCTCATTTTTGATGCCTTGCCGCTCTTGTTTTAGATCATGTATTGACTTCTTTAACTCCTTGATTTCCATTTGAGTGGTTAGCTCAGTAGTTTTACTCTCATTGGACATTTGTTAGAGTTCAGTCACCTTTTTGTTTGTCCATTTTTCTTTGTAAAATTTATTATGGCCTCCTTTAAGGCTTCCTTTCATTCATGTATCACCTTGTTTATGGTTTCATCTCATTTAGCTTTGGCTTCCTCCCATATCCCTTTCTGTATGTTTTCAAAGTTTGCATTAATGATGCTTATCAATTGCATTTATATAGCATTTAGAGGACTTTCCTCTAGTTTTGCCATTGACTGCTCCATTGCCTGTTTATATTGGGTGGGAGATGCTATTCCTTGATTTGCCAGTTTTCTTGAGTTTCTTGTTCTGCCCATTTGAAAATGGGAGCAAGATTAATACTGCATAAGATTACAATTTTTAAGGTATAACCAACCTAGAACTCTTTAGCTGGCTGACAGTAGATGTTCACAATTTTAGATTGGGATTATCACTCTCTCTTTCTTTTTGTGCACTTACAGACAAATCTAATACAACCACTGATTACCGATTTATGACCAAAACAATAAGCCCCTCAATCCAATCTCTATTGTATTTAAGTCACTCTCGACCTACAGTATAATTGAACACCTAGATATACAGTATTGCTCGACAACCATCAACTGTAGATCCATGCATTGTAAAAGAAGAAGGATGAACAGAGGTCCAGAGATAGAAAAATAGTATGAGAGACAAGAGGGGAGGTAAGAAAAGAGTAATGTAGGAATGTAAGAATAATATAGTAATGAAGAAAAGGAATAGTGTAAGGATAACTGACCTAAGGTGATAGAAAGGTAAAATAGTTGAGTACAAAATTTAGAAAAAATAAGATAAAACTTATGAAAATAAGAAGAGTAATTAGAAGAATATATAAAGAAAAGAGGAAGGTAGATATAGGAGAGTTCAATGATAAAAATTTAATAAAGTAAAAATAAACAAAAAAAGAAAAAGAAAAACAAGAAAAAAGGTGGGGGGAGATCCCATACAATTGTGAGTTCTTAGAAAAGAAATACTAGGGTTAAGAACCAACAGATTAAAGAGCAGGTGACTGTATCAATATAAATATCATTTGTGTCCATTCTGTATCCCGTGCTGTCACTTTGTTTCTAGGAACGACCAAAATGACAGAAGGAAAGTGGGGGGGGGGGAAGGGAGGGGAAAGAATATAACATTTTTTTAAAAAGGTGGAAGTAAAATGGCAAAAAAATAAGAGCACATAAAAATGCAAATGGAAAAGGGTTTAAAAATGGGGAAAAAGGAAAGAAAAAAGAAAGGGTATTCTTCAGTTTTTTGGGGGTGGGGGTGGAGACAGGATAGGAAACTTGTGCCTCCACTAAATTTGGGATCCAAAACCTTCAAAAATCTTTTTCTCTTGCAATTTGTCTTTGCAGTTTTCTCATCAGTTTGCTTGATTGGGCAGAAAAAAAAAAAAACAAAAAAACAAAAAAACAAAAACCTGTGGATTCAGGAGTGGCTTTGTTCACCAGGACTGCAGCCCTGCTCAGGGTGAGCAACTTCCACTAGCACCAGGGCGGATGTCCGCTAAGCTTCCTCTGGTAAATCCTTTGCCCTTTTGAATGATGGCTCTGCCAGCACCACTTCTCAGGTCCAGTTGGTTTGGCTGGGTCTTTGCCAGCAGTCAAGATGGTGCTGCTCCTGGCTGATGGGGGAGGGGATTCCTTCCCAATGCCTTTCAGCAAGCAGAAGTGGAAACTTCTCCTTGGAGGTACTCACAAATTGCCGGATTCTCCCGTTCTGTGAAGCTGGCAGGTCTGCGCCACAGCCGGGCTCTGGCTCTGTGTGGCTCTGTCTGGAGCTGGCAGGTCTATGCTGCCAAGAAGCACTGTCTGCTCAGGTGCCAGAGGGAGGCTTTGTTTCTGTGGCGGCTCTGAGAGACTGGCGCCACCCCACACTGTCTTCTTTCGCTTGTTTTCTGCCTTTTTCTTCTCTGACTGAGATCTCTGTGGTGCTAAACCTTTCTTAGGATGGATTATTGGGTATGACCTTTCCCCTACGATGCTAGAACTGGTATCTTGGCTAGAGCTCAGAAAGACCCCTAACCTCCGCCATCTTACGCCAATCTCAGAGGATTGTTGTTTTTAATGTACTATGTTATTTCTCTTCTCTTTTGTTGCCTTTTGGTTAATCTCATATTATTCGTGTATCTGACTTTGTTACCTGGCATATTGTATATACATTTATTTTTTTTTATTTGAAATCGGAAAGGGGAGAGGGAGAAACAAGATGATTGAGAAGGAGTGGAGGGAGGGAAAGAGGACAAAAACATGAGAAAGGGTATCAATGTGTGAGAAGTAATGCACCTACTATCTGGTGAATATAACTGTAACCCATCTATACATTACAATAATAAAAAAAAACTTTTGTTAGTAACTTTGTTCCTTTGAAGACATTTCTTAAGTTGGTACAGACTACTCAACTGTGACAACCTTTGGTCTCACCATTTTTCACCTAAGGACTGGTTTAAAAGAAGTAAAAAATATATAATGGATAAATGCTGTGTAGGGTAGGGAGCATGGTCTAGGGGTACAGTGCTTGCCTAGCATGCACGAAGACCCAGATTTGATTCCTTAGTACCATATACATAGAAAAAGCCAGAAGTGGTGCTTTGGCTCCACTGGTAGAGTCTAGCCTTGGGAAAGCCCAAGAGTGGTGCCTAGGCCCTGAGTTCAAGCCCCAGGACTGGCAAAAAAATTAAATACTGTGTATTTTTGTATCCCATTTTCCTAAAGGAAAATAAAGCATCTTCTTAAAACTGAATTTTTAAAACTGAATAGCAAAATGAAGAGCTAATGTTTCTACAATTATATTCTCTTTAGTCTTAGACTCAATGTCCTGTTATGAAACAGATATTTAGATAAATGGCAAAGGAAGCTAAATATCCAAACTCCAAATAATGTCAATAATAAATCCTGTAACATTCAGATTACAAATGGTTAAACAACAGGAAATGTCTGGGAAAAAAATCTTTAAACAAGGCCGGGAGTGGTGGCTCCCACCTGTCATCCTAACTACTCAGGAGGCTGAAATCTGAGGATCGAGGTTAAAGCCAGCAAGGTTACAAAAGACCCGGAGACTTATTTTCAATTAACCACTAGGAAATGGGAGATGGAGCTGTGGCTCCAGGAATAGGGCTCAAGGACAATCCCCAGGCCCAGGGGTAGGGCTGTAGCCTTGAGTTGAAGAGCTCAGGGAGAGTGCACAGGCCCGAAGTACAAGCCCCATCACACACACATACACACACACACACACACACACACAGACAGACAGACAGACAGACAGACAGACAGATAGATAGATAGATAGATAGATAGATAGTACAAGCCCCATGATAGATAGATAGATAGATAGATAGATAGATAGATAGATAGATAGATAGATAGATGGATAGATAGAGATAGATAGAGAGATAGAGAGAGATAGATATATACACATAATGTCTTTGAGAGGAACAGCAAGTGAGAGAAAGACTTCTACAGGAAAAAAAATCGAAAGAAAACATTTTAAAAATTGTAATCCACAAAGCAAGCTCAGGTTGACCTGGGTTTACATTCCAGTACCTCTTCTGATAATATCACCTTAGGCGAGAGCTTCTCTTCAGTTACACATGTTTTAAGATTTAAGGGATATAATCCATATAAAAGGCAAAGCCAACATTTGGCGTAGAGTCAGTCTCTGTTAATGATTGTGTGTATGTATGTGTATGTGTGTGTGTGTCGTGGAACTTGAACTCAGCGGATGGTCACTGTCCCTGTGTGTTTTCGCTCATCTGGTGCTCTAGCACTTGAACCACGGCTGCATCTCTGGCTTTTCTTGATGCTTAATTCAAGATAAGAGTCACTCTTTTCTACTTGGCTTCAAATTGCAATCCTCAAATCTCAGCCTTCCTAGTAGCTAGAATTGTAGGTATGAACCAACTGGCCTAGATTTCTTTTTAAAAAAAGTTAAAATCAAACTTATAGAAATACAAATGATTATCCCCTAAGTTGTGTGTTTAACAGAACAGGACAGAATCATACAGAATCTAAATCAATTAAAATGGATGAAATTCTTTGAGTTTGTGAAAGTACATTTGACTTATAAAGTCCATTTATGTCAAACATGACCTCTCTCAAAGACAATAGAAAAATTATAGCAATCTATTTAGAACATGCTTTGTATTCAATTATGATATTTTGTTTTTAAAAAGTTAAAAGATTTTTTATAATTGCAAATATTCTTGTAAATAAATATTTCAGCTTTGTCATTTTTGATATAATGTAGAAATGTCACCTTAATTAGGGATCCAGTTTTTTTTAATCAGTCTTATTCATTGTTACATAACCTCTGCAAAGTAAGAATCTGTGATGTGGCAAGTTGGCTCACACATAAATGAATACTGACCAAAAGAGCAGGATGTTTCTTTCTCCTTATTTTAGGAGAAAGGCTCTGCCTCTTGACTTCTCCCTTGCAAGGCACTCAGTTACTTCCCAGACACTCCTCTTGGCTCCAAACAACAAGAATATGTCATAATTCCCAAAGAGGCAGCTGCATTTAGTTACTGTGCTGTAGGCATGCACACATATCAGAATGACAATTAAATACTGAAATAAAAAACGCTCAAAATCTGTATGTTTGAAAGAGATCCCAAACAAATTGCTATTATATAATATATAGACAATAAGAAGAATGCTACAGAAGGCATGACATGAAAGGGAATAGAAATGTATACATAATGCATACTCAGGCTGGGGTAAGAGCTACACATTGTCCTGACCTGTTCAATATTTTCTCTATTTTAAGATATTTCATGTATTTAGCTTAAGGTCCTTGGCTTCCAGAAATGTTTTAGTATGGGGAAAGAACTTAAAGCAAACATTCCATTGTGTGGAAATGATGTGAAAATTATTCATTAATTAACCTAATACTAGTGACTTATGCTTGTAAATGTAGCTATTTAGGAAGCTGAGATCTAAGAACCTCAGTTTAAAGACAGCCTGGGCAAAAAAAGGATATACAACTTGTTTCTAAGTAATAAAAATAATAATAATAATAATCCAGAAGGGGAGCTGTATCTCAAATGACAGAGTGCCAGCTTGAGAAGAACAAAAAAGCAAAGTGCAAATTAGAGGCCCTAAGTTCAAGCCCCAGTAGCATAAACAGAAAAAAAAAAGAACTCATTTATGTTAGAACAATGAAATGATGGCATCTGATTTCAGTCATATCTTCCATATAATTAAAGTCAAAATAATACATAAATATTAGTGTCATCTCAAAAACAATTTGTATTAGCTCAGCACTACAAGTATATATGCCTTCATGTTCTTTCTTTTTAATTTGAATAAAGCCTCATTGGTTTGTGTTTGACATTTGTATCTGTTGCTTATTTTCTATGGAATTTGTTGCTTATGTCTTTGCTTATTTTCATCTTTTAAAAATAGTTATAAAATCAAACATAAGTCAAAGATCATTCCTTTTAGATATCCCATCATTCCTTGGAATGTATTAATGAAGTAAAAAATATTGACAGGGTATAACATTTTTATGAATAATTTGGTCTCAGACCATTTTAATAGTAACCTTCCCAGGCAGAGTAGAAATGCAAGATTATCTTTATAGCCTCCAGATGTGTTGTCCAATAAAAGACATCTCTAGAGCTATTAATGTATGATTCACTTGTTTCCATATTTATCAGGCAGAACTAAACTTGATTCTGCATTATATAAGGTGTCTTCTTTCAAAAACTGCTAAAAACCATCCCTACAGATGTTCGTTAATGGACTCTTTTTTTCTAGTAATAGTTCATGGACAGGAAACACATCAAGCAGTAAAGACCTGCAAATATATGAATGTGCATCAACATAGGCCTTTTAAAATAAGCTTCCTGAGACCTACCAGTTCCCCAGTGTGAAGCTTAAACTATGTAGTTAGATAATGTAGAGTATATTCACTCTAGTTTCACCACTTTTACCTGGACAGTATTTGAATTGGGGGTAGATTTACCTGACATTTTTTATAACCTTAGCTAGATCCCATGTATTTATGTCAGCACTTCTTTCTGGTAATAAAGAAAACCGTGTGCATCCCCATTTCACCAAGATAAGTCTTAGAACTCCCAGGAAAAGAATGCAAGTTATTTGTTAGGTTTTCCAAATATTAAAACTGATTGAGAAAATACAGATGGCAAAGGCAGAAATAAGTTATTAGAAATGTGTTTCTGACCATTTTGTTAGTACAAGTACATGTTACAAAATGGATGAAATTTGAAAACACAAATGAAGTAATCAGATGCAAAAGGACATGTGTTAACGCACTCCATTTACATGAAATACTCAAAATAGGTAAATTCATAGAGACAGAATGAAGAAATGCTGAGGGTGGGAAGAAATGAGGAATTACTACCAGACAGCTGTTAGTTAAGTCTCCCTTTAGAGTAATGAAAATAATTTGGAACTACACAATGATGATGGCTACATATACACTATTGTAAATACCCTTGCAGTTTACATTTTAAGATGATTTAAATAGTTTACCTTGTGCATAACCATAGGTTATCTCTATTTTATTATTATCCATCTACCTAGCTACTTATCTGTCTTATCTAGCATCTATTTGTCAGTACTTGAATTTGGAGTTTGAGCTTTGATTACCACTTTTCATAGTTGCTGGAATCACATAGACTTGCCACTGCATCCAGCTATGGCTTCATAAAAGGACTTGTGGACTTTTCTACACAGCCTGGTCTCAAACCTTGACTCTCCCATGTTCAGGCATGAACATGTGCCCATCCCAACACATGTTCTTGAAAGGGCATAGTTAATGGTCACAGGCTATTTGCTTAAGAATGTCTATATTTATTTATATATTTATTGAATTTTACTAGAAGACTAAATGCATGAATATCTCATGGAATTCCCATGTTAATCTTAGTAAGTAAATTTGAAATGCCTATGTCAATACTAAAAAATTGAATGGTTTTACTAAAATTGTCAAGAGCAATTACAAATAATAAGCATTTAGAAATTAAGATGACTAATAAATAGGCACAATGTTATCTAAGGTCAACTTCTCACAATAGAGACCACCAAAACATTTCAGTGTACATGGGAATATTACAAGTGTTTGGACTTCCTGCCAATACATCTGTAGTGAGAAGATATGATTTCTAAGCACTAGCTCAGCAAATTGTATAGCACATTTAGTTACACATCAGAAGTCTTCAGTCTCATGGTTAAATTATTTTTTTGCCAGTCCTGGGCCTTGAACTTGGGGCCTGAGCACTGTTCTTGGGCTTTCTCAAGGCTAGATTCTACTAGTTGAGCCACACCCCATTTATGGCTTTTTTTTTCTATATTTGTGCTTCCGAGGAAACGAACTCAGGTCTTTGTGTATGCTAGACAAGGACTCCGCCACTAGGCCAAACTCCAGACCAAAAATTGTTTTTGTTATCATATTGCGTGTGAATTTTGGCCATTATCCAGGATCTTATCTAGAAGCTAAAAGTATGTAGGTCAGCTTTAAGCAACGATCTGATTCTCTGAGAACTTTAAAAGACTTGCATGGTTAGACAAGGGGTATTAGAAAGACAAGCATAGGCATTCTGGAATGTAAACTGTTCTGCTATTAAAAATATGTTTATTTGAATTCTTCAAAGAGTAATTTTTGTGTTATCTTCAGCATGCTTATTCCCAGTAAGTGGTAATCCCTTGTGTAACTCTGAATATTTAGGATTTACATTGTCTGACATCTCTAGAAGATTTTTAAAATTCCATTGATAGTTGGAAATGTGAGAAATGCAGTAAACTGGTGGGCAAAGAAGAATTTCATAGATTTAAGAACTCAAAAGTCTACTGATGAAGCCTGAAGGTACGAAATAATCTTGCACTTGGGAAAGGGGTTACAGATGGGGTCAGGATCATACAACACTCTCCCTCATAATACACCAAAGGTCCTGTTGCCTATTCCAGTTGACAGAACAAAGCAGCAGCCCCACAGAGTAATAATAGAGAACTTTCTTAGTCTCTGCCATATTAATCTTACTTTTAAACTCATTGGTTATTAATTTACATTCAGATTCTTATCCTATGCTTTTTGGTCAAAAATAATTTGTTAAATTACTATTATTGTTATATATTTTCACTCTCCATAGGGTCTATTACAATTAATTCATTTCAATGCCTTGTTTATGACAGTGTTTATTTGTAGATTTATAAGCACATTCTAGCTACCACAAATGAAGAAAACCATGCAATCTATGTTTCTTTGGGTCTGAGTTTCTGCATTTAATATAATTTTTTCCAAGTCTTTCCATTCTTCATAAATGGCACAGTATTATTTCTGTTGATGGATGAGTAGAATTCCATTGTGTATATATTACACATTTTCTTGATCCATTTGTCCACTGAGAGACATCTGAGCTGCTGATTACATACCTTGACTATAATAAATAATGTTACAAGCTAAATAGAAAGCCTACAAAATGGGAGAAGATTTTTATCAGTTATATGTTAAACAAGGGCCCATTGTCCAAATTATACTTAGATCTAAAACAATTAAATGCTCAAAAAGTAGACCCTAAAGAAAGAACAACCCTATTAATAAATAGATTAATAACTTAAAGAGAGATTTCTCCAAAGACCAAGTAAAAATGACCAATAGAAACATGAAAAAGTATTTAACATCTCTGGCTATAAAAGAAATGTAAATTGAAACAACATTCAGATTTGACTTCCACCCAGATACAATGGCCATTATCAGGAAAACTAACAATAACAGACACTGGTGGGATGTGGCCAAAAGGGAATGCTATTATACTCTTGGTGGAAATGTAAAAAATGTTCAACCACTCTGGAAAACAGTATGGAAGTTCCTCAAAAGACTAAATATAGAGCTCCTCTATGATCCAGCAATCCCATTCCTGAGAATTTGTCCAATAGACCACAAGCAAGGTCAAACTAAAGCAACCACCATAGCCATGTTTTCTTTTTTAGGCATACTTTTCCATATAAATCTCATATTTGAAATTATCTGTTTAGTGGTTTCTGTATTCAAGAAATTATTCAATTTGATCAGAACAATTGACTTTGATTTCATAGAATTGTTAATAGTACTATCTGTGTCAGTATCCTGAGGAGTGAAATAATATTCCTTCTTTTATTCTCCTTTGCTAATCTTGTTCTTTTCTTAATATGTAAAAACATTTTGAGGCAAGATTTGCACATGCTTAAAATTTTTATTTTGTTAAGTGTATTCGATATTTCTATTTATTTAATGATAATGGAATAAAATTGAATCATTCAAGACTAGACATAGCAATGTTTTGTCATTAGAATCAAGTGATTCTTTGAGGCTTAAATCTTTAGCTTCCACTTAAGTATTTTTATAAGCCTTTTGGCTATCTATATTCTCAAACTGAGACTTTAACTCCAAGTATTAATATTCACAAGTAAAAATGAGCTATGTTTTGATTGCACATCTCAAAATTGTCATTTGATCAGATTGTTTAAGTGTATAGCAAGAAAAATAATTAGATTATCTTCTTAAATAAAAACATTATTTTCATGGCAATTTCATCTGATTTGTAAGTGTATTAAATAATACTACTACAAAGAAATTATTTAAAGATATCCTTTTCACTTCTAATTTTTAAAGCTTATTTTATTAATAAAATAAATAATAGTGATAATAGTGTAGTATATCTTTTACTTTAAATAATAATATCTTCTATGTAAATAGTAATATCTTTTATTTTATTTTTATTTTATTTTATCTTTTACTTTAGAAGGCAGTATATCAGAAAAATACAGAGTCAAGACAGTATAAAAGAAATTTTAAATTTTTGTAATGAGGATTACAAAATATTGAGGAGTAACAAAATATTGTAAGTATTGTTGATAAATTGTTGATAAAATGGTGAAAAGTAACCTTTGTGTATTATTGCTGGCAACGCAAACCTAATGTTTCTTCAAAAATTTAAAATTAAATAAAATATAATTCAGCCCACTACTGACCATAGATTCCAGAAAATTCAAAGCATGTTCTACAGTTATCTGAACTCTTGTGTTCAATTCGGTATTATTTGTCAAAGCCAGGAAATACAACTTAAGTCTCCATCAATTGATTAAATAACATGTGGACAATGGAAAACTGTCATTTGTTGAAACATAATTGCAATTAGGGGACATAATGTTAGAGAAGTTAGCCACCTATGGAAAGACATTTCATCCCATCATGAATTTTAAAAATAGATCTCATAGAATTTGAGAATACAATTGTGATTTTCACTCTAGACTGGAGCTAGTAGGAGGAATGGCAAGACATGGAGGTGGCGCTGTATGCGAACTAAGTTACAGAAAGTAGCAAGAAATTCCAGTGAGCTCTTGCCCTGTAGGATTATTATAACTTTCAGAAGCCAGTACCTTCTGTAATCCTGGCTACTCAGTGGGCTAAGAGCTGAGGATTGTGGCTCAAAATGAGCCTGGACAGGAAATGGTGAGAATCTCATAACCAATAACTACCAAAAGAAGAGGAGTTGTAGCTCAAGTGGTAGAACTCTAGCCTGGAGCAAGAAAACTCAGCTCCCTAGACCTCTTCCAGAACCTCAATTGAAGCCCCAGGAATATCTCAAAAAAAGAAGGAAAGGGAAGAGGTGGAGAGGAAGGAATGAAAAAGGAAAGAAATGCAGAAAGAAAGGAAAAAAGGAAGAAGCAGAGAAGAAAGAAAGGAAAGAAGGAAGACCCTATGTTTCTTTGGGCCTGGCTTACTTCACTTAATATGATATTTTTCCAAGTCTTTCCATTTTTTAGAGGAAAAAGAAAAATTGTTTTGTAAAATTATCATAAAAGGACCAGGAGTTTGGCCTAGTGGTAGAGTGCTTACCTAGCATGCACGAAGACCCGGGTTTGATTCCTTGGTACCACATACTTAGAAAAAGCAGGAAGTGGTGCGAAGGCACAAGTGATAGAGCTCTAGCTTTGAGAAAAATCGAAGGACAGTGCTCAGTCACTGAGCTTAAGCCCAGGACTGGCAAAAAAAAATTATCATAAAAGTGTTCAGCCTCATACTCATATAAAAAGCAGCAACATCAGCAAGCCTAAGTAAGTTATAACAAAGTAAAAGGGAGACTAACAGAGCAACCACTGAGGACTCTTTCATTGCTGCAGTTATGCTGCTGCAACTGTCATACTGGTAGAATTGATGTCTCATTAGTAGTATTTTGAATCCTTAAATTTCTTTAATCTTAGATTGCAAAAGTGAGCCGTCGGTACCAGCTACATACTAAAACTCCGTGTCTTCAGTCAGATGTGAGCTATAAGAACGTTCTTTCATCTTAGCTTTACCTCTGTACTGGAAGCTTGTTTTGAGGTGAAGTTGAAACAAAGTGCTCAAGGAGATAGCTTCTTCGTGAAGCACAGTTCAGCAATACTAACTAGCTTGTCTGACATTTGCAGTCCTTTTTTTCCTGGAGACTTTTTGGAATCAAAGGAAGCTCTAAGAACAAAAGCATGGCCCAGAGCAGATTTTAGACTTTTAACAGAATCTCCCCTACTGCATGGATTCAGATGCAGCCATTTATTACAGTATTCGTTCACTTAGTAAAATTATATCCCAGCTTTACTTCTTCAAATTTTCAATCCATCATAAATTTTTTGTTTTGCATTGTAAAAATCTAGTTTTTGCTGTCAATCTGATCCATGCTTGGTCACTCCAGCTTGGGAGAATCTTAACAGACTGATACTTTTTCCTCACATGGCCTCTTACATTATGCATACAGGTTACCATTCTTAGGCCAAGGTGGAACTTCAAGTGAAAGTGACAATTATGCTTGAAGTTTGGATAAATGTCATTTCTCCTACAACTTCTTTACTCTGTATTATTTTTGAAATCTAGTGGTCTAGAAAATAGATTCACATACAGAAAAAGAAATTTTAATATCATTAAAAACACTGGCTGCTAAGCAAAGTTTTATTCTTCTCTAGGATACTACAGAGCATCCATTTTGCATTTTGGATTAACTACAGCCAAACAGACATCACTGACATGATGAGAACTGGGCTCAGAGCATGTTTATGTGAACAAGTTTACTCTTTCTTTCTTAATTTCTACTTTAACTGTATGCCTTTTGTTGCCACAGGCTCAAGATGGAACAGACATAGATACATTCTGCAACTTTCACCCAAGCCTAAATGAACATAGGTTTGATAAATGAACATCTATCAGCTGAGTATCATGAAAGCATATTGAGGAATATCACAGTCAGGATTGGGGGTAACTCGTTAAAAATTTTCATTATGGCAATGATTAAATGCTCTGTTCTTCACAGAAGGATTTTTTTAAAAAAATTCTAAGCTGGAAGGTGGGAAGAAAAATTGAGGAAACATGAGGTTGGAGAAAAATACTTATAGTTTAAATATGTACAAAAGTTCAGATTTGATATTAAGGCATTAAGGGAACCAGAAACTGAGAACTGTGCTGTGGTAAATATGATGGCCTTCCTTTCTTAAGAGGTCTTAAGAGATTCGTGAACAGCGCTTATTCTTACAAATGCCTAAACACAGGATCACCCACGAAGGCAAGCTGGGAAAGATTAAACTATTTAAAACACACAATCATGGAATTTTTACTTAAAATGTTTTAGAGTAATGTACTGTGGTGGAACAGGAAAACTTTCAGATGTGAGAGAAATGTGCATATAGTAACATCTTTAATACATTGACTACTTTAATACACACATGATGGTGCTCTCCTAGGCCTAGGACAAGTAAAGTGCAAACATGTTCTGCCAATATGACCCAGCTCTGAATCAAAACCTGCAGCAAAATATACCACAAAATAGAGATAGATCTCCTTTATTTATGACTTTTAAGTTCCCTCTTGTCATTCCTTATTATAATTTATTTTGAATAACTTCTGCTTTGGCTTGCTTAAAGCTCTCAATTATTTTAGCTCTTGTCATTGAACTAAAACCTACTCACATGTAGACTGGTTTTATTTTTCTACCATAACTTTCCATATAAATCCCCATAGAATATTTTAAAAATATAGTCAATGATTTCAAGAAAGCACTTGTCATGGGTACTTGACATGTATCAATGGGTATATCAATAGGGGTTCTTCCAAACTCTAATGAATTTGTTAGGTCAAGAATTTTAAAGTGATTTGTCTTGATCTAATCAACTATATAGATGTACAAACAAGAAAATCAAGCCTGCTGTAACTGGATGGAATAACTGAAACTATGGTTGTTGTTATAATGATCTACAACTTTAGCACTTTAAAAAATGTATTCTAACTTATTTTAGTTCCCTTCTATTTATTCCAATTAATTGGGCTCAATTATAATCTTTTCCTATTGAATTACATTTGTAGTAACAGAAAATCCAGAATTTAACTTATTTTCCCTTCATAGATTTCACAGATGATAACTTTTTATGAACTAAAGTTTTTCTTCTTGCAAATGGATTTTAAACATAGAACATACCATTTTCCCAACTATTTTAGAACATGAAACCTTCAAACAATTATTTTCCTAACTTGATCTAAAGACTACAGATCATTTTAATTTAACAACAATTTTTCTTCTATTGTCTTAATTAAGGCAAATCACACCTAACAGTATTTTGTATAAATCAAAGTCTTAAAGGAAATTTTAAGATGTGAGTGGCTCATGCTTATCTAAGAAGGCTAGAATCTGAGAATTTCAGTTCAAATTCAGCCCAGGCAAACAAATCCAAAGGATACTTTTTGCTAGTTAAACAGCAAAAAGCTGGAAGTAGAAGTATGGTTCAAGTGGCAGAGTGTCAGCAGTGAGAGAAAAGCCAAGCAAAAATATCTGGCCTAGAGTTCAAGTCCTAGGATTCACTCCCCCCGTCTTCTCTCTCCACCCCCTCCTCCCTCCTCTGCCTTTCCCTCTTCCTCCTCCTCCTCCTCCTCATCATCATTATCTCTACACTATGAACTTTCAAATACTGTTCTAAGAGGTACACTCATTGTTTTCTTTAATCAACTATATGATTTATTTTCTAACATTTTCTAATACTCCTTAATCCATGAGTTTGTAATGATGTTTTCAGCACTTATATGATTTTCTAAAACTTTCTAACATCCCTTAATCCATGAGTTTGTGAAAAGCTTTTATTTTACCTGTGTTATGTGACATATACTGCAATTAATATAAACCCACATTTTATTCTAAGGGATAGTTAATCCATTCACTAAACATCATTAATTTCATAATAAATTGTTGCTTTAAATCATTAACATATTTTTTCATTAGACATTAAAACCAAATATATATGTCCCAGGAATAACATTTATTTTTAATTTTTTAATCATTTTTTGCCAGTCCTGAGGCTTAAACTCAGGGCCTGAGCTAGTAGTCTGTCACTTGAGCCATAGCACTACTTCTAATTTTTTTTTATTTGTGTTACCAAGGAACTAAACCTAGGTCTTGGTACGTGTTAGACAAGCACGCTACCACGAAGCCAAACTCCCAGCTCTAGCATATTTAATTTTTAACTTGATACTAATTTTATAATTCTGACAATTGAAAACAAGACCATGAGCTTGCTAGACAAGCATTCTAACAATGAATTACATCTTAAACACTAATGTATTTATCTATTAATCTATGCTTTACATCTTAAGTCTTGGTTTTCGTCTCCATTTCAGATATCTTGAATAATTAATCATTTGAAAAACTGAGGGACTGAACACTAGAGTGAAAATACCCTGAGACTTGCAGGATTCTAATGAGGGGTTTCTGTTCCTTGGGCCATTTTGACCACTGCTCTGAGATACTTGTTCAAATTCAAAGACCTGGTCTGGATAGTCCAGAAATTCCCTCCCTCCCTGCCATCGAATCTATGGACCTTGTATAGAAGGTCCAACAAGAGATAACTAAATCTTTCTTGGTCAGAAATAATGTCGGTGGTATTAAGCAATCCATTTACTGAAGAAATTAAAAGTTATTTAAAATAGTATGACACTAAGTGAAAGGACCTCTAGGATATAGAAATAAAAGCCATATAATGAGTGATTGTTGTCCTTAATGTACTATGTTATCTCTCATCTCTTTTGCTGTTTCTTGGTTATCTCGTTACAGTATTTTACCTTGTTATATGATATATTGCATATATGCTTATTTGGTTATTTGAAATCGGATATGGAAAGAGGAAAACAAGATGAGGGTTGGGGATGGAGGGAGGGAAATGGGGACCAAGACATGAGAAAGGGTATTAATGTATGTGAAGTATTTCACCTTCTGTCTGGTGAATATAATGTAACCCTTCTATTAATTAAAATAAAAATACGTGAAAAATAAAATAAAACTATTGCCAGGTAACAATTCTGAGAAACCTAAACACTCACAAAGTCCAATCTCCTTCCAACAGTCAAAAATTCTTCCTCTTCTGCCAACAGAGGACTACCTGACTTCTATCAAAGCCCTTTGCACTTCCCAAGAGTCTACAGTCAATATCTCCTCAGCTGTGTTGTCTCAGAAAGCAGTCTTTTGCATCAGAAGTGCATGAGGATTAATCAGGAAATGGGCATTGTGACCAGTGGAAATGTGTTTCTGTCTAAAGCTAATGGTAACCATCTGATCTGGTTCAGCTTTGCCTCAAACATAACCTCTAACTTTCCTCTGCTTTTGTTGGAACCATCTGATATAGACATTTAAGCTAAAAGGCACAGTGATGCTCCAGCCTGATTGAAATGAAGTATATTTACCTTAATTAATTTTGACTTATTAATTTTGATATATGTGGTATAATGACAAGAAAAGTATCATTAGTAAAATTGAATTGTTTGAGAAATCTAACACTAGGATTAGTTGAAATTGTAAACACTGACAGTAGATTTTTCTGGCAGAAATTTTGTTTTCACAATAAAAAGTTATTCCAATGATGATAGCTGCAGAATCAGAATCATATAACTTGTGCTACAAAGTGCCAAGGCAAAACATCAAGTGGATTTTTGGCCAAGAGTTTAGACTAGTGCTAGAATACTTTCCTAGCATGCATGAAGACCCGGGTTCAATTCCTTAGTACCACATATATTTGAAAAAAAGTCAGAAATGGTGCTCTGGCTCAAGTGGTAGAGCTGTAGTCTTGAGAAAGGCCAAGGACAATGCCAAGGCCCTAAATTCAAGATCAAGGACTGGAAAAAAAATTAAAAAGCAGTCTAAACTATTCATCATCATCACCATTTGCATATATTCCACAATAATAACATTAATCAGAAATCTTTACTTTCCAAACAAAATGAAGATAGAAATAATGCTCTGTATGTGTAAATTTATCAGTTCTATAAAATTCACTGACCAGTTTCATTCAGAATATTGTGTTATTTTTTTTGTTTGAAATTCACTGCAAAATTTTATTGGTCAATTTATGGACTTTTCCAAAGGTAAAACAGGCAGGAGTTTTACATTTGTTTTCTATTGTATTTTATTGTCGGGGTGATTATGGAAGGGTTATTGTTACATTTATCAGGTAGAGGGTGCATTACTTCTTGAACATTGATACCCCTTCCCATGCTTTTTTCCCATTTTTCCTCCCCCATGCCTTCCCAATCATCTTTTTCAGTTTCATTCTCAATAGTGTTATTTTTGTAGGTACAGAAACAAAAGAGACTGGTGCCAGTAGCTCATGCTTGTAACCCTAACTTCTCAGGAGGCTGAGATCTGAGGAAGGTGATTTAAAGCCAGGCAGAAAAGTTCCCATAAAACTCTTATCTCCAATTAACCATTCAGAAACTGGAAGTGGAGCTGTGGCTCAAAGTGGTAGAGAGTGAGCTTTGATCAAAAGTAGACCATGGACAATGACCTGAGTTCAAGCCCTACAATTGACAAAAAGCAAGAAAGAGGCAGGGGAGGTTAGGAATAGAATCAAAGGATCAAAGCCAAGCCTACATAATTTTGTGGTTTTGCACAGAAAATGAATAGGTTATGAGCAGAGATTTTTGCTCTGAATTCGATCTCCTTTATTGTTTCTACTGAGAATCATGTAGGAAAACTGAAAAGAGATGCTGAAGAAGAAAAGTAACTTCATTGCATTAGACTCTGATGTTGTATAAATACCTCTGTCAAGCATCAGTAAAATGTATAGTAATTTTGATTATTCAATATTTAATACAATGAATAGAATGTTGACCTAAATTTGTTTTGATGTGAGCAAAGAAAATCAAATGGTCAATATTTACACTTTCACATATAATAGAATGTACAGTTATTCATAGCAGAACTTAATAAATGCCATTAACAAAAAAGATCAATATTTTTAGTAAAGTGTTCATCTGTGAGAAGGATATGTCCACACCAAAATTTTTATGAAGATAGCTCCTTCCCTACCTATTTATGACATTGTTTTAAGTATGTAACTTCATCGAACTATAGTTTCATTCTAAATGCAGAAAACTCACAAATATAGTTGGTTGATTGTGACAGCAGATAAAATAAAATAGTGGACTCTTGTATTCAAATATATTTTTCTTCACTGAAAAGTAAAGTGCTTATTTTACGAATTGAATTGTTTCCCTTTACATTTGTGCGCCTGTTTATACAAATAATGGTTGGCTTTGTCCTATTAATGGTGTAGCCAAGTGGAAGTCACCTAGTACTGACTTGGCAACAATTGTCTTATCCCTAATAAAGAACCTAAATACATGCTTCAAAAGCTCAGTGCACAAGCAAGCACAGAGGATTTGGAGTAGACCTAGACAGAGACAGACCCTGAAGCTTTACTACATTATGTGATGCTTGAGTCTAGTTTTTAGTAGTAAGAATTTGAAAGGTGTTTTTCCACAGACAGGTCACAGAACTGTGGAGAGAACATACTTGAAGTGTTTGCTGATAGTAGGAATTACAAAATTGAGCCAAGACAGCTATAATCAACCTAAAAGTAATCTCAGAATAGTAATTTCCACACAGCTGGGGCAAAAGGAGTAGTTTATGGGTAAGATTCCTAAAATACCTTTGAGTGATAAATATTAGAAATGATGTCAGTGGTATTAAGAAATTCTTTCTGCTGAAGGAATTAAAGATTATTTTAAAAAATAAAGCCTGCAGTAAACCCTCCATGCATCACTTTTTCCTGGAGATGAGTGTCTGGGTTGTTTACAGTTTGTTTTCTATTATAGATGAACCTGGTGGGAATATTGTTTTCCAATTCTCTGTTCAGAAATGAGCTGTCAATTAAACTGTGCGACTCACGAGACAATATATTGGAAATGAACTTTACAACTTAGGGGAGAGGAGAGTAGGGGGATGGGAAAAATGAGGGAGGGGTAAGTGTTTGCAAAAGAAATGTACTGATTACCATACTTAGGTAACTCTAATCCCTCTGTACATTAACTTTACAATAAAATTTAATTCTGAAAAAGATACTTTGAACCACCTCCTCTACATAATCAATTTAAGGGCATTTTAAATGTTCAGTGTCTATTACTGTTATTTAAAAAGATAATGGAATGCAATATTAAAAAATAAAGAGAAATGAGCTGCCCAGGCCCTTTTCTTTGCACCTTCAAAAGTGCTTTACTTTCAGCTCAAGATGGACAGCTGAAACACCTTGAAGCTGTGTCCTATCTCAACCCTGTGTCATAATCTTTCAGAAATTTGATTGCCTTTCCACTCTACAAGGCTCTGGGCTGGTGTCTGAGACTGCTAGCACTATGCTTGACTAATAATATATATTCAGGTAACTCATTCAAAATGGGACCTGTTTGAGCAGACTATTTTTCTGGGAAGACTTCTGTTTCAAATAGGTTTTCACTTATTTTTGGCATAAAAATAGTTATGTTAGTTATTATTCCTAATTTAAACAGTGTTACCTTAAATGAATTGAACTCATTTGAATTCATTGTGATAGTCCCATTACCTATATATTAGTTTGTTCAATTTCATCCTATCTATGTCACATTTTCTATAATTCTCATAATTTTATTCTTAATTGCAAGGTACTTAAAGATTCATTACTTCAAACTTGTCAAGATGCAAAACAAATAACTTCTCTTCCTCCTCCTCCTCCTCCTCCTCTTCCTCCTCCTCCTCCTCCTCCTCCTCCTCTTCCTCCTTCTTCTTCCTCTTCCTGCCAGTCCTGGGGCTTGAACTCAGGGCCTAGGCACTGACCTTGGACTTTCTCTAGGCTAGCACTCGACCATTTGAGCCACAGAATCACTTTTGGCTTTTTCTGTGTATGTGGTATAGAGAAATTAAACCTAGGGCTTTGTGCATGCTAGGCAAAAACTCTACCAAGCTCCCAGCAATTAAATAAAACTTCTTAAAAGTAGGAAAACAATTGTTCATGGTGTCCCTGTAATCCCAGCTATTTGAGAAGTGCAGATAAGAGAATATTGTGGGCCTGGGCAAAAACACAAGACTCTATCTTAAAATTAATAAAAGATAAAATAAAAAGAACTGTCTGATGAGGTATGGAAATGGAAAACTTTGACTAGCAAGTCCGAGGGCCGAAGTTCAAGCCATTTACAAAACAATGCGAAGTATTTCTTCTAAGCTACCTAGGAGATATTTCGAGAAACTGGCAAACACAGTTTCCACAGTACTTATTTCAAGCTTATCCTACATAAAATTTCCATCTAAAGGTGGTCAAAGAGTCAACTTTTGTGAATACATAAGAGTGGGGAAAAAAAAGAAATAAGGCCTTTGAAGAAACACAGCAGACATTAACAAGGTTAAAAGTCGGTTTTACTGTATCATTAAGTTTTCAGAATTATATAGACCTTATCAAAGACTTGATTATAAAAGAGGAAGTCTCTCAAGTTTTTTTTCAAGGTCCAAAATTTGTTCTAAGCCTCATGACCAATGCCATGTTTATTTCTGCCCTGTGCCATTAATATTTCATTTATATTTATGTCCTTGTGCCATTTATATTTATATTTCTTTATAGCTATGAGTCCTCTAGCAGGTAACACATCTTTCATGGAATCTATTTCATTGTATTGTTATTATACAGCATGTTATGTAGAATTCATTTTAAGTGGTCCATAATAATCAGAAATGATAGTGTATAGAATTCCACCATTAATGCACCTATACCTCTAATTTTTTAGTTTTAGATACCAACTGCTTTTTAAAAAATCTATTTGGGGTTTTTCAGTATATTAGTTTTTCTGAATAAATCCATAAATCCACGTTTCTTCTATGGCATGGATGAGATTACATTTAATCTATGCCAGCTACTTGGAATTGAGTTTTAACTTGGTAATATTTTGGAATTTTTTTTTACTCAAGTCTTTTTAGTGCCTGTCTGTTAATGAGTTGAGCAAATATTTACCATAGCTGATTTTCTACAATTAAAGGAATTTAATACTAATTGTAAATCTCACAATGACACTTTCCTATATATTATATAAATTTTCATATATATTAAAGAATGTTTATGCAGCTTTCAGAAGTCAAAAGGTATTACTGATGCAAATTTTTAAAATTCCAAATTCTTCTCTCAAACTGTGGTTCCATTTCTACTATGTTTAATGAGTAAATAAAAATGTTAATTTACAAACATCCATACCAAATTAGGTATCATTCATTCACATTTTTGTATTATTGAAAGTGCTTTCATTACTATTAGTGACATATTTTTATTTTATCTTAGAAATTATGTAGTACTATGTATTAGGAACTGTTAGAATTCTGTTTGTCTTCACTCATGTAACCTATACAATAATTCTCTCAATAGTTGCCAATGTGATCATCAATTTGAATCTCTATTACTTGTTCAGTCTGGCAATGACTATAGTTCTAGAACTATGCCTGGAGAATCTGAATAGAAAACTCTGAAAACCATCAAAATTATTGTCTTTATAACAACACAAGACTGCTAGTGATATTTCTACCCCTTAAGGACAAAAGGATCCATTTATACTTATCTCAGAAAAATTACAAAAATTCCTAAGATTCAAGAATGGAATAAATGCTGTCCTTTTTTCTTTTTAACTTTCTTGTCACCCTTGTCTCAAGCTGAAGCCATAAAATACTTTTGAAGTATCATTGTCTAAACATTAGATTTCTTTGGTCCCCTCTTTTTTGTCCCTTTCCTTTTTTTCCCTCCTTCTCTCCATTCCTTTCTCCTCTCTTTCTTCACTTCATTCAGTCCTTTCTCCTCTTTCTCTTCTCTTTTTAAGAGAGATTCAGGAGAAACAGAATTTTATGAGGAAACAAAGCTTTATGAGAACATTTCTCTTCTAAGACCTCCAGGAGTTTGGCTGCCAGCCCTAATACCCGCAGGAAAAAAAAATAATGATGCATTTGGTTCTTTTCAGAGACCATTACCTTCAAATTCCTGCCCTTCCTCCAGGAATTCTCTTGCCCACAGGTTAAACAAAAGCTTGCAGAAATATCAGCCTACTAAGCTTTTCCTAAACTCCCTTTTGAAACTGTTAACAGAGCAAGGCCCAATGACAGACTTAAGAGAACTGCACTTAGTCAGGCATGAGATGGAAAAAAACAAAAACCTCCAGTTCACTGGCTTGGTTTGGCTTGGTTACTATAGCTTTCTTAAAGTACTGAAAAGAAAGAGATTATCCTATATGTTCTCTACTCTTACACATGTACACATTTTCTTTTTAAATCTTAGATGTCATAATCTTGTGGAAGGAATCATTAAAGAGGATTCACTTGACACCCCATCTCTGAGTGGTTTATTTCCAATTCTGTAGTTTGTGTTTATAATAACAGCAACTCCAGAGAATAAAGATGCAGATCCCTTAGATTCTTCCAGCTAAACCTCTGGAATCCCTCCCTTCCATGTCTCTTCCCTTGACTGCGAACATCTCAAGCTTGAACTAAAATATTGGCTAGCCATGATGTTTAACTGCTCACAGCACTCTATTTTGCTGACTTTTACATCCCTGAGGCAAGTAATGAAATAGCTGTTTAAACAGCAGATTTTAAAATACCAGATCCTGCCACTGCATAAGGATTATATTCTGAAATGTTCTAGATGAGATGCCTAAATCCCAAATTTCAGGGTTAGCAGATGCCCTGGTTTGGGGTTTTATAATATCACCACTGTTGTAGCTTATGCCATTTGCTCCTGCTGGTCTATGATATCAGCCAGATGCCTCTTTAGTAGTCATTCTTTCTCCTTATCCTAGACCCTCTAGTTTCCCTAGAATTATGGGTAATTCCAGGAGAAGAAATTGAGTCTAAAGATCCAATGTGAATATCCTTAAAGAAATGACTCTCCTATATTTCATTTGGGGTCAGTGTAGAAGGCCTAGTTTAAATGAGGTAAAACAGAAAAGTATGTGTAAGCATATATGTGTTTATTTTGTATAAAACAATAAATTAGAAAAAATTAAAGTTCACTTTATTTTATTGTGTTTTATTGTCAGGATAATGGATAGAAGGGTTAGACTTACATTCATCAGGAAATGGGTGCATTACTTCCCCAACTCATGCTTTTGTCTCAGTTTCTCTCCCCCACCCTCTCCCAATCACCTTGTTTTCCCCTTCCCTTACCTATTTCAAATAAACAAACAAGTCAGATATAGTAATCATATGAGATTAACCATAAGTGGAAAATAAAAGAGCAAAGAAATGACTTCACATAGTACATTAAGACCAGCAATGTTTATCAAAGATAAACATCTTGTTTCCATATCTTAGAATTCATTTCCTTTAATCTCATCTTGTATGACCTTGTGTACCTAGCTTTGAGCTATTGTAATCCTCTGCTAGGAGAGTCATAAATATGTTCTAATTATTACAAATAAGGGAAACCATTGAGCCTATATTCCTTTGGGTCTGGCTTACTTCACTTTATGTGATTTTTTTTCCAAGTCTTCACATTTCCTTACAAATGGGGCAATGCCATTCTTTCTGATAGCAGCATAGAATTCCTTTTTGTGTAAGTACCATATCTTCTTGAGGCATTCATCTACTGGGGGATATATGGGTTGGTTCCACATCATAGCTATGGTAAATAATGCTGCAATGAACACCACTGTGCTAATAGCTTTAGTATGCCCTTGTTTCTGGACATTTGGGTACATGCCCAGGAGTCGGATTTCTGGGTCATATGGGAGGTCTATGTGTAGTCTTTTGAGGAATTGCTATACTGCTTTCCAGAGTGTTTGAGCAAGTTTACACTTCCACCAACAGTGTAGTAGTGATCCCTCCTGGCCACATCCCTGCCAGCATCTATTGTTATTGGATTTGTTGACAATGGCCATTCTAACTGGAGTAAGATTGAATCTCAGAGTTGTTTTGATTTGCATTTTTTGTATGGACAGAGATGTCAAGCATTTCTTCAGGTGTCTATAGGCTACTTTTATTTCCTCTACAGAGAATTCTCTCTTTAAGTCTTTAGCTCACTTGTTAATGGGATGGTTGTTTCTTTGAGGTTTTGTTTTGGAGAGATTCAGTTTTTGAGCTGTAGGCATATTTTAGATATGAGGCCTTTGTCTGTTGTATGGCTAGTGAAGATCTTCTCCCACTTTGTGGGCTTTCTATTTAACTTGCTAGCTATGTCCTTTGCTGTAAAGAAGCTCTGCTGTTTAATGCAGTCCCATTTGTCTGAACTTTCTTTAATATGTTGTGTTTCTGAGTCTTTATTAAGAATGTTTCCACCTGTGCTAATGAATCCTTGTGTATTTACTATTCCTTCCTGTAAATTTTGAGGGATTTTTGCTTTTACCTCAATTTCTTTGATCCATTTGGAATTTATCCTGGTGCAGGGTTACATATAAGGATCCAGCTTTAGTTTTCTACAGGTACTTAACCAATTCTGCCAGCACCATTTGTTAAAGAGGATGTCCTTCTTCCATGTTTTCTTTGTTGGTTGGTTTGTTTGGCACCCTTATTGATGATTAGGTGGCCACAGGTCTGTGGGTTGATTTATGGGTCTTCAGTTCTCTTCCATTGGTCCTCAGGCCTGTTCTTTTGCCAGTTTCAAGCTGTTTTGATTACTATACTTCTGTAAGAGAGCCTAAAGTTTGGTATTATTATTCATTCTGTGCTGCTCTTTCTCCTAAGGATTGTTTTTGCCATATGCTATCTTTTATTATTCCATAAGAATTTTTTGATTGCTTCTTCTATTTCATTAAAGAATGACATTTTATTGATAGGTATGACATTAAATTTGTAGGTAGCCCTTGGCAGGATTGTGATTTTCATGGTGTTAACTTTTCCAATCCGGGAACATGGGAGATTTTTTCCGCTTCCTTGGTTCTGCTTTGATTTCCTTTTTCAGGTTTTTAAAGTTTTCATCATAAAGGTCTTTTACATCCTTAGTTAAGTTAATTCCTAACTGTTAAATTTTCTTTGATGCTTTTGCAAAAGGACTTGCTTTCCTGACTTCTGCCTCACTCTTCTCATTGTTGGCATATAGGAAAGATATTGATTTGTTTTTGTCAGTAATGGGGCTTGAACTCAGGGCCTGAGCACTGTCTTTTATTTTCCTCAAGGCTAAAGCTCTACCATGTGAACCACAGAACTACTTCCACCTTTTTTCTATGTATCTGGTACCAAGGAATTGAACCAGGATCTTTGTGCATGTTAGGCAAGCACTCTACCACTTAGCCAAACTCCCATCCTGGAAAGTAATTGATTTTTGAGGGTTAGTTTTATACCTTGTTACTTTTCCAAAGTTTCAAATCAGTTCAAGTAACTTGGGAGTGGAGTCTATAGGGTTCATTAAGGAGAAAATCATGTCATCTTCAAAGATTAAATTAAATTAAATTTTTAAAAAAGGTGGGTGCAGTGGCTCATGATTGTAACGCTTGCTACTCAAGAGGCTAAGATCTGAGCACCACAGCCAGCCCAGGTGCTAAAGTCCTTGAGACTCTTATCTCCAATTAACCACCTCGAAACTGGAAATGGTCCTGTGGCTCAACGGGTAGGGCAGTAGCCTTAACCTAAAGAGCTCAGGGACAATGCCCAGGCCCTACCGACAAAAAATAAAATAAAATAATAAATTAGAATATAATTGATTCGCATGAAAGAAGTAATATGTTTGACCTCTATATTCTCCTGGAGCTGAATAATATTATTTTTTTGATGTTTTTATTTAGTACTGTGAATTCTACTATGAAAGAATTAAACAAGAAAGGCCCTTTTTGGGGGGCAGCATGCATGAGTGGTATTGAGGGAATTAAGGAAATGTGGAAGTGGGGTTAGCAGCAGATTAGAAAGGAATAGATGAAAGGCTGGGAACTTGATGTCTGGTTTAATATCTAAAACAGTATAGAAATTATAGTCAAGAGAAAGGAATGTCAAATGTGGAACCAAACACAAAATTCCATCAAGATATTTACTATAATGCTTGAATCTTCTCTTATTGATTATCCAGCTTTCACTCTAATAGAAAACCATAGCCACATACATCTGGGAGATCTCTAAACATCATTTTATCCACACTAATGAATTTCTAACTTTCTAGAAATGGCTTCATGGAAGTGATACTTGTTTGTGTTGTACCACATTGTTCAGACCAAACATAGAAAATCCAGTCTCATTCTCCATATATATTAAGTGTGTTAGTCTGAATACTTGGGTTCCAATAGACTTTAAATATTTTCCACCAAGTTGTTTATGGTCTTGCAGCTTATAGTACTAAGGATCTTAGCCTTGTTTTGAGAGCTGCCTTGGAAATGAATCAATTCAATGTATTCCTTATGCATTTTGCATTCCACATTTAGAATTTTCTGGATTGAGTTTCCTCTTTCATTGGAATGCAAAGTGAGACATAATTAAGAAGTTTGGCTTGGCCTTATGCTATAGGAGTCACTGTGGAAGTGCCTCTGGAAGAAGAGGAAGAAGAGGAGGAGGAGGAAGAAAAGGAGAAGGATGAGGTGGAGGAGGAGGAGGAGGAGGAGGAGGAGGAGGAGGAGGAGGAGGAGGAGGAGGACTAGGAAAAGAAAATGAAAAGTAAAAATCACTTATAATATGCAACAACTGTTATTTCTAGGAAAGAAAACACTAAATTAGACTTTTCAAGAGAAAAATAATATCATTTCTTAATAAAAGTTTAATTTATGGTATTTGACAGGTTATTGCCCTTACCTGTCTAGCCCATAGAAAAACAGACTTATCAAGGCATGCACCTCTTCAGGTTCCCTCCAATGAAATGTAACAGTTTTATAAGAAATTGTTTGTTTGCAGCTATTTTACAATAGCTCTGTCTGAAGCTCATGAAACTTACATAGAGGCTTAGATCAAAGCCATACGGTATGTTGAGGTTTAGCTTGTGCTTGAGTTTATCCAGAAACAACGGAAACATGATATCATTCCCCATCAGGGAATAAACCCAAGTAGAAACAGCAGAGTTTCACTGAAGGGTTCAGTCTGTGGTCAGATCATGCAAGAAGAGGAGGAAAAATAAATTGCTGTATGAAATTGGATTTTCTTTTTGAGAATGTAGCCTTAAACTGTGATCCACGAGTTCAATAGATTTCACCTGAAAAGAAAAACTCAGTTATTGAATCACTACATGAGTTACACGAGAAGTGTTCTAGTCTTTTCTTTTTTGTTCCCAAGGCCCAGTAAGAAGAATATCAGGTTTCATATCGGGCCAGTTATGTTTGTTGTAATTACAAGTGCAAAGTCTTCTGGAAGGAAGGCAATGTAATTTTCATTTCTTCCAAAAAACTCTATGAAACCTAAAGTATTGTTTTAATAAAAAAGCACATTCTGTCTTTCCTAACAACTACAGAAATTACAAAGCCAAAAGTGTTCTCTTTTTAACCACCACTTTAAAGAAATGATGGTGTGTCCGTGCACATCCGAGTTTTCAAGCTGCTTTTCATTTTAAGTAATATACGCAGGTTCATTTAAGACCATGTCCACATTTCATTGCTAATCAAATATTGATCTCAATCCCTTCCTGACAGAAATGACTAAAGAAAACAATTTGTATTTTTATATATAGTGTAGCAAAGCTCTATTATTTCACTTATTATCTGCATCATCTTCTCAACTGAAGAAGCATAAACCTATCCTCTCTCTTTAAAACATAATAGAGGGAAACTATGCAGCCTTTATTTCTTTGCATCTGACTTACTTCACTGAATAATTTTTTTTCCAAATCTTTCCATTTCCTTGCAAATGATACAATATTGTTCTTTTTGATAAAAGGGTGGATTGCTATTGTGTATATGTACCATGTGTATCACATTTTCTTGATCCATTCATCCACTACATTGATTCCATATCCTGGCTATGGTAAATAATGCTGCAATAAACATGGTTGTGTTGGTCACTTCATTGTGGCATTGGTCGTGCATATAAATCTACAGGTAAACACACTGGATGGTTAAAAATGCACTGGGATATGATAACTTATACAGGTTTGTACCCAGTCACACAATGATATGAAGGAAGGTATTCATTGGAACAGATCACAAAAGCTCAATGGCAATGTGCATATGATCATATAAAATATTTTATGAAATACACTGCAAAACTTGAAAACAAGAGATTGCTGTTGCTGTTACTGTTTCATGATTTTCCTTTATTTCTTGTTAGTTTATTTGTCTTTGAGAACTTAAGGAGTACAGTAACGGTGGAATCAAATGTGAACAAATATAGCAGTGTTATTAGCAGACACTGTGGTAAATTAAGTGTGATAAATTAACTTATGAGTAGGGATAAGAGGGAAAAACTTGGAGAGAGTGAGGGAAGGGGTGATATGGCTCAAAAAGAAATGTATTCATTATCTGAGTTATGTAACAATAAAATATATTTTTAAAAAGATAACAGAGTCGTGAAGCTGGAGGACTGAGACTTTTCTTCAACCTTAGTGATAGAGCACTTTCTAGCAAGTGTTTAATCTATAATAACCAAGCAATAATAGAATAAAAACAGATAAAGATAAGGATGATATAATGAATGTAAGTGACTTTACCTAGATGATGCAACAAATGTTACAGTGTGGATCTGAAGTCGGACTTCTTTCTTCAGACTAATTCATTGTTTTAACTTGAAAACAACTGACAACAAGGTCTAACAACACACCTGTACTTTAACCAGGCAACTAGGAGTGTTCTGAGGCATCTTATTTGTCTACTGCAATAAATTACATAGAACTCTCTAGATTTTTTTCTCATTATAAGGGGCATTTTTGATATAGATTGGAAACTTTTACATGTGCCATCAAGAATCTCTCTTTGTTTGTACAACCTCTCTTCATTATGCCGCATGAATACCAACAATACATAAAAAGCATTTCTGCTAAGCTTGTTCGTGTTGTGCACAAAAGCACTAATGTTTCTATTAATACTTTCGTATGTACAATCTTTGAGCATTCAAGAATTTTAAACGTTTAGTTTTACAAGTAAGTAAAATCAACCACTCAACTCTTGTGAAACGATGGTAAAATTTCGTTTCTCTCTTCTTTGTTCTTTTTTTCCCCTCCCTTTTACTTATTATTATTGTTCATTATTTTCTGGCCCAGTACACATATAAATCCCTCTCAAGTCTATTATCATTATTATTATTATTATTGGTCTTGGAGCTTGAACTCAGGATCTAAAAGCACTCCCTGAGCTTCTTTTGACTCAAGGAAAGGACTTTACCACAAGAACCACAGCTCAAATACTGGTTTTCTTTTTTAAAAAAATAGTTTTAGTAGGGATAAATGTTTCATAGACTTTTCTGTCCAGCCTGGCTTTAAATCTTAGTCCTCAGATCTCAGCCTCCTTAGTAACTAGGATTATAGGTTGAAACCACTGGTGCCTGGCAATCGCCTTATATTTTTAGAACACATATATTTTACTTTTAAAACTAAGTTCTGGGGATAGTATCATAAACCATTCATAAAACAACTGCTTGGCAAGTATGATATCCTGAGTTCAAATCCTAGTATCACAATCTTTTAATTTTATTAGATATCTAATATAAATTTCAAAAACTATATTTGTGACACTTGTGAATAATAAGTTAAAAATCTACTTCCCTATACATACACAGATGAATTTAATTAAGTGAGAAAAGAAATAATGAAAATAGGGGCCGGGAGTATGGCCTAGTGGTGGAGTGCCTGCCTAGTATAAATGAAACCCTAGGTTCAATTCCTGGGTACCACATACACAGAAAAAAGCAGGAAGCGGCACTGTGGCTCAAGTGGTAGAGTGTGAGCCTTGAGAACACTCAAGGAAAATGCCCAGGCTCTGAATTCAAGCCCCAGGACTGGCAAAAATTAATAATGATGGAAATATACAATAAAACTCTTTTTAGGTCAAGACAATCTCTTTTTTTCAATATCTACCCAAAAATGTGTCTCTAATTCATTGAATTTAGATTTAGAATTAGGTGGAACTGATAACACAAAATTTATTTAAGTGTTGCTTTGTTCAGACCATGTTAAAGCTGTAGACATTGTCTAACCCAGAGCGGGTGTGGTGAAGAAGAGATGAAATCCTAATGTATGTAGGGTAAGTGCTTTGGGCAACTGCACTGTGAGTCAGTGTTCATCTCAGAAGCTACTAGCTTTCTTCATGTTCACATGCTCCTGGCATACAAAAGGACTTACTATCCTTGAGTACCCTGGACTCCGATCACACCAGTTACTTTAAATTTTTCCTTTTCTGTCAATTTCCAGCTCTCTGCTTTGCTATTTGCCTCAGTAGTTAAGTCTGTTTTGTTTGGTTAAACATTGAGAGAAGAGCTTCTTTCAAGTATCTAATATGCCATAACACCTCCATAATATTCTTTTTCAAAACAATTTTCAGTTCACTATCAGCTTTTGTTATTGCTGTATTTTTATTTTCTTTCTGAAGGCAAAATAAGGAATAAAATTAGTAACAAAACACTTGTGAGCCCCAATTATTATCCTAAAATATTCTAAAGGTAGGAAGATCCTCTATGTCCATATTTTAGCTATTACTGAGGCACACAAAGTTTAAGCAAGTATCTTATGCTATATATCTCACCTGTGGCAGATACAGGATATATAGTTCTAGAGCCCAGTGCCTAACAACCATAGCATGTCATCCCTCATTACAAGAATCATTTATGAGGTACATCAGTACAGATCTAGTTTCATTTCTTGCTCACCAAATGGTATATTTCTAATTATAAACTCTTTAGGTTGGCAGCGAGGAGAAAGTTGTTTTTGTTACTGTTATAGTTTTTGATTCTAGTTTACATTTGATATAGAGGCCCCTAAACCATTTGCCCTTCAGTTGTCTTGTCTGCATTATGAAGTTGCTAGTGTAACAAATCTGGAAAGAACCTCTAGCTCTCTAAATCCATTTGCTTTTGGCTTCCAATGGGTAGGTTTTGTTCATCAGCTTCAATTACTACCTTGTCTGTGAAGTACTAGCATGAAGCTGGGATCAACAAGGAATGGGGAGGGGCAAAGGACAAGGAATACCTTCCCTTTTATATTTTTATCACATTTTATGGAAGTAGGCTGGAAAGGCAGACTAGGTTGTGCATGGACAGATTTGCCACGTGTGAATTCCATGAGATGCCATGAGAGATAAGAGATAAAAAAGGGGTTATATAAGAAATGTGGATTTGGCATCTTAAAGATAACTAGAGTTCAGGCTAAAAGGATTCCACGTTGAGTAGCTAGCCTGTAAACAAATGGAGGCAGGAATGAGAACCATGTTTTCTGGGAGATGGAGAGAAACTGGAAAATACTGAAATGCTTTTATTTTGCCTTATCGTGAGAAACACCAAAGAAATAAATCCAGCATGAGTTGTAGAGTGTGTTGATGATGGCTGATCTGTTGCTGCATGCTCAAGAGCCACGAATGCTGTGGCTTAACAAAATACTCATTTGTTATGCCAGTTTCTGGAAGCCAGAAGGCTTAGCTGAACTCTCTGCATAGTATCACACAGGCTCAAATCAAGGTCTTGGATAAGGAGGCTCTCTTATCTGAGTGGTAGATCACAGCTTTCAAGCTTATTCAAGATCTTGGCAGGATTTTATCATCTAGTGGTGGTGGTATGATTGGCATCTTCACTTTTATGGTAGCTGTCAGCATGAGGCTTGTTCACTAACCAGAAGTCCCCCAGGGATAGCTTTGTAGAATTTACTGCACTGAAGGTTTCTCAACCTTCTTAAGATATTGGGCATTATGGTTGGACAGAGGAAATGTTATGTTGATAGAGAATCATTAAGAGCATTGAAAGTTTAGTTTTTTGTATCAGATTATTTCATCATATAAATCGAGGACAGAGAGACATCTAAGTCTATATCGTTAGGAAAGACAAAAATACCTTGGATTAATATATTATTTTCCCTTGTACCTGGAAGGCACAAAACAACCTAGAGGATAAGGCCCAGATCTTTTTTTTTTTTTGTGCCAGTCCTGGACTTCAGCTCAGAGCCTGAGCACTGTCCTTGGACTTTCTCAAGGTTAGAGCTCTACCACTTGAGCCTCAGCACCACTTCTGGCTTTTTTTTTCTATGTATGTGGTACCAAGGAATCGAACCCGGGTCTTCGTGCATGCTAGGCAAGCACTTTAACCACTAGGCCAAACTCCCGGCCAAGGCCCAGATCTTAAAAGTGAAGTAGGCTCTGGAAAAGGATTGATTTATAAATCTGGACCTCACTTAGTACAATATGAAAGTTTTCTCGGGAACATATAGCCTGAAACATCATTTGTGAATCAATTTAATTTTAAAAAATGAATACTAAGCTTGCCTTGAATCCTCTTAGACTAATCAGTTCCTAAAGTTCTGTATTAAAGGTTTGTCCTCATAATTATTTAAAGGGCTGAGGGCATCTTAAGTATGCAAGAAACCACTATTAGGATCTCATGTCGATGTGTTCTATAGGGAAATAAACAAACAAAAGAAGAAACAAGGAGTCAAGTCAAAATATGGGAAGTACCATGCCCACAAAGCAAAAATAGACACTATGTCCCAAATTTGTTGCAGATGCTATACACTGGTAATAACTACAAGAGCATTTAAAGGCCAGGGGAAAATAATGATTAACTCTGTTAAGAAAAATACATTGTTTGAGGTAACTCTCTTGTTATGCTTGATTTTAAACTAGAAGAGGATTAAAAAGTGAGCAAAATATTTAAGATCTTAGAAATCCTCTAGTGTTGCCTTGAAGACACCCTATTTGTCCAAACAGCAGAGAATATACTTGTAGGAGGGGCATGAGTATCATGGAAAAATCAAAGTATCTGACCCAGTTCAGCTGATGATGGGCAGTACTGATTCAGAAACGAGATGATAAATAGCCAGTAGAGTGAGAAGATCCTCAAATAGAGACCAAGTGGAATCCTTTAACCTTCCAAGGTAGTTCACAATGAACAACAATGTTGTCCCATAGAAGTTCTTGACTTGAAAAAGGGTGATTGACAGAACGTGCTATCCCTAGTCTCATACATATGGTTAGCCAGCAAAAAGTGACAGTCTACCTAAAGCTGTGGCTATGGTATTGATCAATGTTTATAATAACAAGAAATTCCTGCAGGTAATTATCTGTTCCAATGAGAATTCATAATTCATTACCTTGCTTCCTGAATTTAGAATGTTTTCAGAGACAAGGCCCAGCATATGAAGGAATGATAAAAATCCTCAGTAATAAGGACTGTCTGTAATACTACAATATCTTCAAGGTGGTCCTTAAATGTGGGTTATAGACATTGCAGTGGAGTTAATTAAGAAAAAGCTAGTGAATCTATGTTTCCTCCACACAAGATTAAATAAAACCCAACACTGGATATTGAATTCTGGGAGAATTGAGGGCAGAAATAGCAGCAATTAGTTTTTAGTGTTAAAAGACCCAAAGTATTCAGATTTGATGGCCCCACAGACCCATTTGGTTCAACAGTGTAAGTTTCACTGGGTAGTGTCTTAACAGATACCCTTAGTAAATAGCATGTTTGCCAGTGTAGAAATGGATAATGTTACGTTCTATTGTCCAACAAACCAGACATGATGGGAAATCCTCCAGATGGACAGAGCTTTCATGATGCCCCACCCTTGGATCAATTTTATGTGGAAAGAAGACTGGCTTTTAATAGTATGGAATTCAGATTAGACAAGAAAGGGTAACTGAATCTGTTTATCATAAGACCTAGATAATACTTGAAAATTAAAGACACTTAGATCTGAGATTAAGGAATGTGGGTGATACTATATTGTTGAGCATGAAATATGAAAGCATGTGGTACATTTTAACAACCCCAGAGAACACTCACATGGAAGTAGCCATAAACAATTGAGAAGGCAGACTGGCCCCATGTCTAACCTGCTTCTATGTTTAGCACAATGACTAGTAGAGCAGAGTAGCATTATGACTAGAAAGGTGAACATAAATGGGTCTAAAAACATAGGCTTATGTTTTCTAAGGCTAATCTCGTCATTGCCACATTTTTGAAATATAAGCAATAGAAAACATATAAATTTGTTGAAAAGGTACTGTTGTGTTAAGTAAAAACAACAGTATTTGATGCCAAGTTCATAGTAATAGACTACATCGGTCCTGGAAAGAACAGGTTTTCATTTTCATGGAAATCAATATATATTTTCCACATTATTTTATTTTCCTGCCTATTCATATAAAATGCTTAAATAACATCACGTCAAACCAATTATTCTACTTGATAGTACAAAATGCACAGATTTCGGAATATATCTGTATTACCCAGAGGTACAACTCCAAAACAGTGCTTCTTGTTACGTGTTTGTCTTTTGATAATGCAGCAGCTATAGCAATTTTGGAGATAATTCTCTTTGAGCATGGAGGACCATTCTCTAGGATGTTGAATACACACAAAAGAGTCACATTATCTATGGTGTGCCACTGACAAGTAAATAGTATCATAGTACTTTTACCAAAGGGTAAATAAGTAAGAGCCAATTAGAGTCATTCGGGAATTTGTTGTCTCTTTTTCTACAATTATTAATTCTGTGACTTCAGAAGTCTTGCTTCCTAGTGTTTTTCCATAAAGAAAATAATAAGCAAGGACCTCAATAAATTTGAAGCTATCCACATATTCTCCAAGAAAGGAAACGTTGATAATTGACAAAATAATTTCCCTTGAATGTAGAGGTAGGACAATTATTAGAATTAGCTATAATCTAATGACAACATAATGCTTAGAATTTCTGTTCTCTCAGTACTTACAGTCTTGCTCACCATACTGGGCTTAGGATGTGAACTTGAATTGATACCATACATGACAAGCCTTTGCTTATAAAATATGGCCTTCAGTAAAAGGAACTCCAGATTTTCCTTTAATTTTTCTTCCAGACATTTTTTTCACCAAGAAAAAATAAAAAATACCAATCAAAACTATGGAAAATCTTTTCCCAAATGGGAAAATCTTATTCAATCCACAGCTGCCCATAAAATGTTCTGAAGTCATTCATAATTCTAGAATTGTTGTTGTCTTCTAAGGGTTTGACAGGAAGTTTTTGTGTTGTTTTGTTTTAGTTTTAGTTTTGTTGTTTTTTGACATAAGGCTACTGCCACTCTCCAAAAGCAGAATGCATATGAAAATTTAACATCATGATAATTAATAATAGGGTGATAAACACAGATGTACAGAGAATTAGTTACTTTTCTTGGTACAGAAATATCCAATGGCCAATGTACCTGTCCAGCATCCTGTTGGAAGCATTTATTAAATCATATCTGGTGTCTGTCTTTGTGCATCTCTGCCTTTCCAACAGTGGTGATCATCAAACACAATCTTAGAGAGTACCCTGCATCTAAATGCAAATCTCTTTCCCAGTGTACCAAAACACCATTTTATTTCCATGAATGTGGCATCTGCTCAGAGAAACATGAAGCAGACATTTCCTAATGTCAACCTGGCTGTCAATGTTCTCTTTTAAAATATAAGCCTTCCTACAAAGACTGATCCTTAGAGTGATTTTTCCTTGCTTTTATGCCAGCTGAAGACTGGGCACCATTTCTTACTGGGCTTACCCACATCTAGAATGCTGGTGCACTGCTTATCTTTTAAGAATTTTTTGCCTCAATTTTAAAAAGCCTTCCTGTATTTATTCTCTTTTCTTCCTCTTATATGAAATCTAGTTTGGAATTATTTACTTTATATCTTCTATTCTGAGTAATCTATTCCTTAATAATTCACATTTCATTTTTAATCCAGTCTTTCACAGTTTTTCTAAACATGTCATCTGTGCAGTTTCTGTCTCTTAAAGGAAAACCGTTTAGTGGGTTTCAACAGCAGGAAACCCTCAAACATGGAGACCATGTTAAAATATTGTGACCCTAAATTGTGCAAATTCCTATGATGATGTATGGAATAATGCTATGTACTGAATTAAAATGATCAAATTTCTCAGCACCGACATATTAATTTCATTTTAAGAAAAAATATAGTTTTGGAAATATGAAAACAAAAGTACTAGAAGAGATAATGAGCAAAAGTTGTGAGTTACAATCTTGTTTGCAAATCAGATGCTTAACATCTGTTGAACTAGATGTGGTGGTAAATGGTTGTAGTTCTAGCTAGTCATAAGGTAGGTAAAAGAATCACAAAAATATATAAAAGCAAAGAAAGGGCTGTGGGCGATAGAGAACTGGTTTACTAATCTTGATGTTCTGAATTCAAACCCCCAGTACTACCAAAAAATAAAGAGTCCTTTATTTGTAGCAGCTGTGTACTTTCAAGTTGATGGTGGTACATAAGATATTTTTGTTTCCACTTTGAAGCAGCCTATCCAATTGCAAGTGAACAAAACTGTGAGAACAAGGAGACCCATATATGTGGAAGAGAAAGAATTTGCCTAAAAGTGGAATAATGGGAAGAGTTTAGAATTATGGAAGCCATGCACAAATGGTAAAGAAGAAGAAAGACAAGGGAGCACATTTATGCAGAATAGGATTATTTTCTTTTTCATGTTCATAATGCTGAAGGAAGCAAATCTGGTCAGACATATTGTCAGCAGTCAGTGAGGGTTCAGCATATCAGAATTGCCTAAATACTCACATTTACTAAGAGTTTTAGCCAAATTTGGTTTGAGTCTGAATTTTTCCTTGAGATACATTTCAAACCATAGAAAAAGCACAGAGTTTTTGGCTTACCAGTAAGGCAACATGGATTATATTTTGTGGGAGTTTTGGTTCCTCCAGAAATGCTCAGCACAAAGGCTCTGGCAAATGCAGACTCATTTCAAAAGCCACATTAGTGGCTGTCACAGCAGGGTAAGCCCTTCCTTGGATCAACATTCCTGATTTCAATTAGGTAGGCCTTATGATGATTTATTAAGTTTTGGACATCAATCCTGGAAATATTGAATCTCTTTTGCCTTAAGGATACCATATAGAGAATATAGGCAGCTTGGTATTTTAGAGTATTTTATGAGTTAGACAAAATAATTCAAAACACAGGTTAATCAACCTAATAATTATTAGAAAAGAGAAATGTAAGGTTAGTCTTTTATATATTAATTTCCTTAATAATCTGTTACCTAAAGCTTACTTAGACTATTGAGACATTATTACAATACATTTATATCTAACTGGATAGATAAGGAATTCTAATATTACAAGTACCGAATTTTAGATACTTTAAATATTCTTTTTCAAGTTATCGTTAACTCCACACTTAAATTTGGCTTATATTTTGTAAATAAATAACGTCATGGCTTTAAAATATTAAGCAATTTTACTGATCCTGTGTATCAGAGATGTTATAATATTAGATTAGCACATTATCTTACATTATTGCTTGCCGGTTTGGGCTCCAATCATTGTTAAGTTGCACACCTGTAAAACTGTAAAACTCAGGAAGAAAAATTCACTACTGAGTAGAAGTGGTTAGCTGGGACTCATTGAGAGATACTGTTGAAAGCAACAAAGGAAGAAAGCAAGCAAAAACAAAAGAGAAAGAAAAAAGAGAATAGCTCATGAGAGTATCTGGACAATTATATGATTAAAAGTGAGAAAAGCCAGGCACAATTAGCTCATGTCTGTAATCTTAGCTACTCAGGAGAGTGAGACCTGAGGATGAAAGTTCAAAGCCAGCCACAGCATGGAAATCCATCAGAATATTATCTCCAGTTATCTACCAAAAGGCTGGAAATTGAGCTGTATCACAAGTGGTAGAGCCCTATCTTTGGAAACAACAACAACAAACAAACACTAAGTTACAAGTCCCAGGCACTGAATTCAAGCTCCAAGATCAAGGAGAGAAGGGTGGCAGGGGAGAGGGAGAGGAAGAAAGGGAGAAAGAGGGAAGGGGGAAGACATGTATTCTATACAAAGCAGACTTTCATATTCTGTAAACAGAATTCATTTAGGCACACTAAGGATATTTTCATACAATCTAACTTGATTGAACAAGTTCCTTGACTCAAAGTATTTTACAACTTTTCATGGGAGATCTTATTTCTAATGAGAAATAAACCGATATAAAATGCTGTTCAATTAGCCTACTTTAAAGCATTTCTTTGTAGCTGATAATAACCATTTTGTCTTATGCTGATCTGCAACTTTCAAAGCCATATTTTTAACCGAAGTAGTTGGCCCAATTTCTAAAGCAATGGATTTCTTCTGGGAAATCTTGCTGCCATGATTAGTGGTTTGACTACAGCGTTTCCAAATCACTACAGTAAGTTCCCACTGATGCCTTTGTGGTTTCTATGTATACCAAAGACTGTTCTATGAGTGCTGCATGGAAAACCTTGATCATCTCACAGTGCTCTTTCTGGCCACATGGATGTATCACAATATTTTACAATAATCTTGACAGTTTGGCACACAAAAATAAACAGTAATTCTTGCATATATATTCAATTTTTAATCATTTTCCTTTCATCAGTTTGTTTAGAAATTGAATGTTGAAAGTTTTTTGAATATAACTTTAAAATAAAATATCCCAAATTAATTGGAATTTTGCTTAGATCATATGTAGAATCACATTGCTACAGTTTTTAATTCTATTTTCTATCGATCATTAGCTAGCTAGCTCTCATCTATCTTCCACATCTGTGTATTAACTATTTATCTATCAGTTGTCAATCAATATATCACCTATCTATAACATTTTGTCATCACCATCAGCTATACTTATACTTCTGTCCTTGCAAAGAAATGTGGATACAAACCGGGTGCAGAAATCGAATTGCTAATTGTTCTTTAAGAATTCAGAATATGTACAGTTGGGGCATATCAAAGGATCAGGGAAAGACAAAAACTTGTTTCTTATTCCCCTCTATAATTGCTCAGGATAACAGATTCCTTTGGCATGAAAAGACTTGATCAGAGAGTTCTTTGAACATAAAGCAAGTTTTAAATATATGATTTCAGTTTGCCACTTAAATACCATCACAGTTGACCTTTTGAAGCAGAGCTGAATTTCCCCTCTGGTTTATATTGTTCATTCTCATGAAGAACAATAATGAATTAATGCATTTATTTTAATTCCACTTGACCTTTCTTGAGAGAAAATACATTCCAAAATAACTCACTCTGTTTCTTTAAACATTCACAAAATGAACTGAATTCACTATTACAATTTTCCCGAGAATTGTTAAAGAACAATGGAATTAGTATAAAATGAGATTGAAAACACAACTGAGACTTCAAGTATAAAATTCAAAATTACAAAACTCCATCTTCCTTTTGCTGTTCCACTCATTTTGTTTGTTGTTAGACAGTTTTCATGAATAATGTTTTTTTTCTTTTAAAGATTTATCCAATTTTCCTTTGGCCTTTTAATTTTTCAGTTGGAAACAGCGTGGGAAACAATCTGGTTTTGATGGAGCCTTGAATTTGTGTGCCTGTATGTGTGTGTGTGTGTGTGTGTGTGTGTGTGTGTTCTAAATAAACTCAACTAGGTCAAATGACTCATATGCTTTCCATGGTCTCATTGACTTCATTTTGTCTAGAAACTATTTAATCTTATTTGAGCAGATGATGTACTTTAAGTTACTTTTTGTAAATTATTTTCTTTTAAAGATTTGTAGAAATTTGATCAACTAAAGTAGCAGAAATAAATATTTCAGTTCTAGTGGTTTCCTCGGGACAGCTGTTGTCTAGCTTCAACTTGGTGATTAAGCCTTGAAGAAAGAATATAGAAGGATGAAAAAAGCACCAGAAAATCATCTCCTTTGGAAAAGTAGACAGGCATATTAGGGATTTTATTGTCTCTACATTTAGATTCCTTTATAGGTAAAACAAATAAGAAAGGCTTACCAAAATGACCATGCAAGGAAGTATAATTCGGAAATATAACTGTCCTAGGCAAGTTTCACTTGAACCTATTCAACAAAACAACCTAACACATTCATCTACATAAATTTTCTTTATAAAATTTAGCAACACAGAGGGCATTCCTATAAAAACTGATACATACAAGAACTACAAATGTACCTATTTATATACACTTATACCTTGATATTTTTGTTTTGCATGACATTATCTTACATTTTTAGCACTATTTTGCTAGCATTTTCAAGATTTAACCTTTATTTGGAATGAAGGAAATTCTTTGACATAATCTTTAATACTTGATTACACTAACACTTCATGTAGACGCATAGACTGTATTTTGCTGGCATAAATAGTATCTCAAGGTCTGTCTCTAAAGATATCCATAGATTAGAAAGGTTGACAAAGGAGAGAACCTAAAATTATGCATTTTCTTTGTACTCAACTTCAACCAGATATTTGATAATAAAGAGATGAAGTGTTCAGACAAGTACTTTATAAATCACTCCTATACTCTTTTGTGAGATCGATACTACTTCCAATTCTCACCCAGTAGCCATTGATTCATGTATGTATTAATGATTTGTATGCAACTAAATATTAAATGCATACTTTCTCTGATGCATTGTATACATTTTAAGCTCATTTCAGGAACTTTCCTTTAAATATCATAAAGAGCTAATACATGTGAACTTTAGGATGATTCATTGCAATACATGCCCAGCTAAAGAACAGACTTTATCTAACTACAACATCATACATAGCATTTCATATTTCACTTCATTGGGTCCCCTATAGTTTATATGAAGACATTTCCAAAGCAAAGGTTAATCCACAAAAGTAATAGTTAAAAATATTTAAGAGTCCACATGAACTATGAGATCAAAATTTGAAAAGTCAAGTGAGCTAAAATAACATGTTTTTCTAATTTGCATTGGTGACAGAAAGATGTGAAATAGTGGCCAGTTAATTATCAGGTTATTTCCCTTTCTAATTCTTTTAATATAGAATCAAAGATGGCAGAAAACTCAGGGAAATTAAAGAGGAATTGCTATAGAAATAACCTCTTATATAATTACATTGTACTTCTTATTCTCTGGCCCAAAAATGATCCAAGTGTTCTGGAAAATGAACAGGTCAAGTTTTTGTACACTTTGTCAAATATGGTTAACTTGATATCTCCAAAAGTTCATGATTCTTCCTCATTACCTGTCTTCTCTCATTCCCCAGACTGTCAAACTGTCTGGTACACCCAAATGAATCTATGTTCAATAAAAAGTTATGAAATAAATAGTGATGACTAGTTACAGTGTGTGGGGGGGAGAGAGAATCTTAGGACACACAAATTATCTAATAAATAATTTATTAATATAGCAACCAATTTTAAAGTGCTTAGAAAATAAAATAAACTTGAGAATTTTAAATGTATCCTATAATTGAATTATTTTTTGAGTATTAGTAGATGCAGTTATAGAAATCTGTTCTTTTTCTTTCAAACTATAGCCAAAAAACAAATATCTGTCTTTGCTTTCTTAACAGAAAAGAAAACAGATTCTGGATTATTTCCAAGCAATCCAGACAGCTATTTCAACTGGAACAATTGACCTTTGGAAGAGACTAGAACATAGCAGCCTCGCCAGACAGAGAAGAGGGAGTGGTTACTTGGGAAGACCTTCAGTATTAGTCTTATGAAATCTCATTTAAAGATGACAGTAAAAAAATAAGAAAAATAGACTTTAAAATACTTAGAACTAATGAACCACAATGTCCACACTATAGGCAAAGTTGAGTATAATGTAAGTTTTCTTTAATATATTACCTCAATAAATATTGTTTTCTGTCTTTTTAAATACTGGAAATTGTTCTTAATTATATAACACTTATCTTTGAATTTTCATAACCTCTTTGAAGCTCTATAATCATTCTTTTGTTTTCCTTCTTCAAGTGGAACAGATTTCCTTAAGCCTCAGTTTTCATGGTATTAGTTGGTATTCAGGCAATTGTCAAAGCTATATTTAGCTAAGTACTGCTGCAGTAAAAGTTAAATTAATGGTAAAGGTTTTATTAGTCATCATCTCCCAACATTCATTTAGAAAGCATGTGGCAATTTCCTTTCCAAGATAGCATAAGAAATTTGAGTTGACTTTGTTAGCAAGAAATATACTATCCAGGGGCTGGGAGTTTGGCCTAGTGGTAGAGTGCCTGCCTAGCATGCATGAAGACCCGGGTTCGATTTCTCAGTACCACATACATAGAAAAAGCCAGAAATGGTGCAGTGGCTCAGGGTAGAACACTATCCTTGAGGAAAGCCCAAGGACAGTGCTCAGGCCCTGAGCTCAAGCCCAGGACTGGCAAAAAAGAAAAAAAAAAGAAATATACTATCCAACCTCTTGCTAAATGTTTATAAAGTGTGCTTGGCACCAGAGAGAACATATAAATATCAGGGTAATCCTTTATTTAGGATTGTTGAAGAATTCATAGAAGTGATTTAAAAATATTTTATTAAAATGCAAAAGGGAGATATTCTTAAGATAGTATTTTTAGCAATTTTTGAAAATATAAAGTGTAAGTCCATTAGGTTCAAGGTCCAAGGACCAAAGTAATGCAATGGAGTATCAGAATGGTTATTAGTAGGGAAACTAATTAGATATAATGCAGAACTGGAGAAACTTTTAAGTGTGGTAACTCCTATCTTTTTAACCAGATTCACTTCAATAAAAAACATCTGCATTCAGAACTCTTGTTCTATGTTGGGAGCCAGAGTGGAATCAAACTGTACCTTGACTTGCATCAGACGATGGCTTTATTGTCTTATTGCTTTCTGGCCCTATTCTATGTAAATGACCTGAGAATTACCATATGAATGTAACACCTGGAGGTTCCCTGGGTCAGGAGGAGGGAAGAAGGGGGAGTGGAAAATAAACGCGGCAGTCTTGGCAGTCTTTGCCTGGACTGCGGACATCCCGGACCCGGTGTGTCTGTCTCTCTTCTATTTCTTCCTAGTCCTTGCCCCCGATTTCAGGAACCCCAATCTGCGAACCCTGGTTTGCTGCCGGTTGGCCCCGGCAGTTCTAATTTAGAACTCCTGTTCTAAATGTGACTGTCCAAGTGGGTCTAAATGAAGAGTTTTGTGTAATGGCTTTGTCACGTGCCCCTGAATGTTTGTGAAAGCAACAGTTAAAAGCTGGACACTAGAGCCTGAGAAGTAAGGATCATGGTTTAAAGTGAATCTTAGGGACACAAATCCATGAGAGTCTATCTTCAAGCAATCAGCTACAACTGGAGGTGTGGCTCCAATGGTAGAATAATACTTGGGAGTAAAAACATCAAGGAAGTGGCCAAGGCTCTGAGTTCAATGCCCTCCCAACACATTATGTAAACAAGGTATGGTAAAATCTTGCAATATTTTAGCCACACTTATGGTGGCACTCTTACATACACAAGCTCAGAAACAAGCTCAATGATTTCAATTTCCTGTATAATATAAGAAAAATAGAAAAATGAGCCTTTAAGTTCAATTTCTTTGTTGATGCTTCACATTCTGCATATTTTTAACTATTATCTACAGCCTAAAATCTATAAAGTAGGAAAATGAGTTTTTAGAAAGGTAATACAGTATGCATAGTTAGGTAACATTCATATCCCATAAACATTTACTTCAAACTGAACAACTAGAAGAATACATTCAGTTTAATCTGCTGGAGTAAAAAAATGCCACTGTGGATGAATTCAAGGCTAAATACGCCTTGGGAGTAGATATAACATGTGATGAAAACATGGAGCAAGTATATAAGAATTAATGATCCTGTCAAATTTATGGAAAAAAAATGGAGGGACAAATTCTTAAAGATAACTAGAAAGAACAAGACACTTCCTGTAAGAGTCAGAGACTCAAAGGAAATGCCAGCCTGGTTCACATCAAAAGCTTGTTAGTTGCCTACCATGGGTGCAGTTTAGGTGGAATCTGAGATTGAGTTGTCAAAATTGCATCCAAGATTCTTACAAGCAATTTAATCAAGGCAGAAACCCCAAATCACAAGTAAATGTTGAATTTGGAACTATGGCTGGAAACAATGGAATAGAATGATATTAACAGCCAGGTTTTTCTTTTTTCATGGTTATGGTAACATCAATAATAAAAATATCTACAGTTTGAAATGTAACATTGTAAAATCTATTGAAAATTTTGAGTATTACTTTTTATACTATAGCTGTTCTTGAGAAAAGTTCCAATCCAATGTAAGGGAACAATGAAGAAAACCTTTGCTCTCTACCATCTTGATCACTCCCTCTGGATTATTTACTCAATCAACCTACCTAGTTCAAATCACCCACAATCAAAAGGATCATATATATGTTCTCAGGGAAGTTTTGGATTTATACACTATTTGAATGCACATTATTTTTATTAAGACCATATATTTATCTTATATTTTCTGTATGACAAACTGAAAGCAAGCATCCTGTCAAATCAACCAGTAATAACTGTAATCAAATATACTAGGTATATTCTTATCCATATGATATATATTATTAAGACACAGTGAGAAATAAGTGAATTTTATAAAGCAAACTGTTGATTGGTTCAGTTGCAGAGGTTGTGCCGATGAGATCTGTATGCTAAAATGTTTAGCACCATATTTTGGGTAAATTCCAAACTTCTTCATGACTGCACAATTAGTAACAACTTCAATCCTGCTATCAAGGCTATCACTCAAATAGTATTTGTACTATTAACTATAAGAAAATCACTCCAATCTGGAGCCCCATTATTTATATCTGTAAATAATGTGGTTATTACCAACAGATATTCCGGTGAAAGGGATATCCACAGGATCTTGCTTACCAGCAAGGCTAAGCATGCATGTCACCACTCTTGATATCCGCTCAAAAAACAAAAGGTATGTTGGCTGTAAGTAATGCAGCTACAGGTGTAGCCTTTTATAAATGGGATTGGGAAAGATCAAAAAAATAACAGATAGGGTGACATTGACGAAGATGCATTGAACTAACAATCTGAACTCACCATTTGATTTGTTGAACTGAGCCCCTTCTGTATAACCACTTCAAATAACTAGTAAAAATTCTTTTTATTCTTCCTGCCCAGCTTTGACTTATGAATGAGAAACTTTGCTTTGTATGTATTTAGAGATTATTTAATAAACAAATTGAATAATTTATTTAAAATCCTTTATTCTCAGCAAAATCAAACATATCATTGAATTTACACAGAAATACAATTTTTAGCTATGTCTTTCTTCATAAAAATGTACTGGTGAAATAAATGACCAATTATGTACTGTTTAATCATGCCAGTTGCAGAATTGACTATTATTAAAAACTGGTTAAGTAACATATCTTAAATGTGCAAATATCACCTCAGTACTCTATTGTATTACCATTAATAATAAATGCCCACTAAATATATACCTATTGCATAAAGCTTTTTAAAGTACAATAAAAATACAAATTCTATCTGTTAAAAAAAAGCCATGTGGCTCCTAAACAATCCTCATTTTACAAATTCCAAAATTATAAAGACTCTACTTTGTGAAATATATACTGCCCTCTAATTACGGTACAACTTAGCTGGTAACAAAACACAAATGAGAAGCTTCACATAGATCATACAACAATATGGAGATGCATACCAGTATAAGACTGCATAAGCATATTTGATTAATTAGTGTAAATGTAGCTTTAATGCTGGAACAAAATTCCCATCTGTAAACAATCTATTTATCTTTAGTGACTCTCTCCAATCTGGGTCCATACTTTTTCATTCAACTTTTCTTAATTTTTTATAAAACAAAGTAGAAACTGATCATATTTTTTTCTGCATGATTCCTGGTACACAATGAGCAAAATATTTTAAAAAAATCAAGAATGATTCCAGAAAATTTTATTGCTCATGTTCATGATAAAGCTCTTCAGAAAATTGATTTTGGTGAAATTAAGATTCTGATTTCAACACAAGAAGTACAAATTTAGATTTGCTAAATACTTTGAAAATATTTTGCAGTATAGTACTCTTATATTTTAAAATATCAAAAATAATGGGACATCATCAAACTTCGGTGAGAAAAACTACAGTTGATAATGTAGGTATAGACAATAGACTTTAAACAGAGAAATATACATATCAATTGCTCCCTTTTTATGAGATAAGATCAGATGATATTTAGTTGTCACAGTAATATAAGTTACTAACACATTAGTAGTGCAGTTTTAGATATTTTGTAAGTAGCAAGGTTTTATTTTTCAATGATTTTACTTATAAAACAAATCAAACATATAAGAGTACAACTAAATTAACTAGAAAGGATTACTTAAATTTCACTTAATCCTCACTGGAATTCATATTCTTACTTTACCAATTAAAATTTGAGAACTGGTGGCATAATTTTCAAAGTTTAGAATGTCCTAGTGATGTGAACATTATACACAAATGACATGTCTCATGAATGATAACATATTTACTGTTTTGAAAACAGAAGACTAGTTTACTTTGGTATTGATATATCTCTTCAGAATTATGAAATATTAATTTTAAGTATAGCTTTTAGGAAATGAATAATAAGCAGCCTAGAGAATGAATGCATTGGTATTAATTATTTAGAACTCAGATCAGACAAATATGTAGATATTTGATTTCCAATGATAAATTCATCTACAACAGAAATATGAACACAAAACTATTACATACATTGTTGTAATTAAAATAAAAAATACGGTTCAACAGTGAATATAGAGAAACTTTACTACAAAAACTTTGAAAACATTAAGATATCCAAAAATATATTGGCACATATATAATACCTGTCTTAAAACAATAATGAATGATATTTATGTATATAAGCAACTTTAATGAATCAGGATCTTTGTTTCTTGACATCAGCACTTGCTGTCTACTGGATCAAGACAAAACACAGTGCCTTCCAGAGTTAGTCCCATTTTGAACCCCTCCTGTGAAACACAACAAAATCATTAAAATGGGAACACCACATGACAGAATAAAAAAGTAATAAAATCTGCAAGTAAAAATATACTGTAAACATAAGTTAAATCTTAAAATTTAAAATATCAAAACATGGGTGAACAAATATAACAGTGGAACTAATTAGAGAGTATGCGGAAAATGAACCATATAGTGTGTGTGGGGATAGGAGGGAAAACTAGGAGAGAGTGACAGAAAGGAAGACATGCTTCAAAAAAGAATTGTACTCACTAATTACCTGATTCATGTAACTGTAACTTCTCTGTATATCAACAACACTACAATAACACTAAAAAATCAAAACAAATCAAATACCTCCAAATCCTAAATGGTTGGCCAAAATAATTACCTATCAAAGTCTCATGTAGATATATTCCATTGACAATATTCTTACACTCCTTGATACTTTAATGTTTTAAATATATGGGAAATTTGTGTGTATGAGAAGAACATAGGAATATATGAAACTTAAGAAGTAGCTTTTCTTTCTGGTAGAACCTAAAGAATATGCCAATATTCCCTCACTGGTTTTACAGATATTGCTGAGATTGCTATGTGTCAACTAATGAGAGATTCTGATCATTTTGATTTTTTAAAACCTTATTACCTTTGTCCAGCATCTTTCTTATGGCCATTCTGTGCTGTCATGGCCATGGAGAATGGACCCCATAATCCATCATAAGTTCTGCTCTTGCTTTTCAGTGACTTAACTCTTTTGGCTTTTGCTCCTCTTTACACATTTTAGACATTTAGCTGCCATTAACGTTTTCGCCCTTGAATATGTAACATCCATGGAACATTTTTGCCCTTGTCTGGTAAGACTTGGGGCAAAGAAGCCTGTCCTTCTCCACCCTCTGCATTTTTTCTTTTGCTAACAGAACTGTGGGCTTCTTTTGGGCCTTTTCAGTTGCTTCCATCCACATCTGGTCCCCCAATCTGTGTACACTGGCCTACACAGAAACAAGAAGCACACAGCATGGCACGGGCAGATAGATCGTGACTGTAACCTTAGCCACGTTGGGGGCTGAGATTTGGAGATTGCCAATCCCAGTAGGAAAGTCTGTGAGACATTTTTCTCCAATTAATCACCCAAAATACTGGAAATGGAGTTGAGGATTCAGTGGTAGAGCACTAGCTTTGAGCAAAGAAAGCTCAGCTACAGCAAAGAGGCCAAGCCTGTGAGAGAGTGAGAGGAGGGAGAAAAGAAAGAAGAGGGAGAAGAAAGAAAGGATAGGAGATAGGGGAGGGGGAAAAAGGGAGAGAGGGAGAGAGCAAAAGAAACAGAGAGGGGTCATGGATCAGCGGAAATGGGAGTCAATTTGTATGTTTATGGGAGAAGTATGGTAGTGACCCCAAATTACTTTTATTTATTGGTGTTCGTGCAAACCGATGCAAACATAATATAGAAGAAAATTAGTTTCAAAAATGCAAGCCATATTTTATTTGTCATTAATTCTGAGGGAATGCTTTAAAAAGAATAAATATCAATGTCATAATTTTAGGAGTTTTTCAAATCTTTTTCCCAGCACTCGAGGTACAAATTATATTCAGTTGGGTAAAGATCAAAGTAGTTATGAATGTTATTTAAGTTTTTGTTATATTCATTTTAAGTATTTTCCAAATAACCACCAAGTGCTTAGAAAAGTGAATATTTTTGATGAAAATACTGTAAATAAGCTGTTATTTTTAAAAAACATGCCAATGTTAAGAATTCAAGATGCCATAGGATTGTAAGCCATTTAAAAGTATTAGGAAAATAGTATACCAACCATCTCTGGCGCTACCCACCATGAAAGCAGAAGAGAATAAAAAAAGGACATTAAGAAAATATTAGAAATGACAAACATAAAAATGTAAGCACAAAAACACAAGAACTCATGGTCCACTTTCACATTCACTTCTACAAATGAATTTGCCTAGGCAGCCTCTGCCTAAATGGAAAAGGTAATACAATTAATTCCTTTTAAAAAAGAAATTGCTTTTGGTAAAATTCAACACATTTTCAAAAATTAATGTGTAATGAAATTTGAATGAAAGTTTCATAGTATTTGAAATGTAGAAAAGAGAAAGAAAGTTTATGTCATCCAACATGAAACAGACACAAAGCATTTCTGTTGAAATAACCAGAAGTATGATATTGTGCTTTTGGTTATAGCCAAATAATTTCATCCTTCCTATTGTATCAAATTATTAATTTGTACTTTATTAGCATTGTAAAATAATTCTGAATTCATAACAGGACTACAATAATAATCATTAGAGTGTTTGGGAGTAAAGCACAACATGAATATGAATGGATTATCCCTGGAGATATCTCCCCCCATGTTGTTATTGTCCTCCTTGTCTCACTTAACTGACTGACTTCATTGTACTGTTTAGGTCCTACCTATGCTTTGTTTCATTAAAAACATGAAGAGCAAATTGAAAGAGAAAACCTTACTGTAGTCCTTTTCCAAGTCTATTTACCAGTCATGGCTCATTGAATAAAGCTTTGTAAGAGCAATTTTTTGAATGTTAAAGGATGACTTAGAATTTTTTTTAAAAATGCTACATTATGTAGGAAAGAGAAAGAGAGAGAGAAGAGGAAGACAGAGAGCACCCAGCTAGACTACATTCCTAAAGATGTTGTCACTGGTATCTGCTTTCTCAATAAGAACTCAGAAGTCATGAACCACAGCTACAATGCTTCTTTTCAGACAGAATGATTTCATTCTTACAAAGATTTTCCTTCATCTACCCATTTGCAGTTTTGAAATTCATAATTGTTAAGACTGAGGTCAAATCTTATAATAAATGAACCCTTTAATTTCTGGATTTCAAAACAACAAGCTATTTATAATCCATGCCAGTTTGCATTTTAAAAAGGAACTATCTACTTTTTACTGTAAATTGAGCCATTAGAATGACAATTCAATATTTAAACCATGAAGAACTATTTTAAAAGTGCATACAGAATTTTAGAATTACATGTTAATATCATTATATGTGACAATAATTAAAGAAAGGGTATATAAATCATTCCTTGTCCTAGATGTACATAGAGATTCCCTTCTCAAATACTTGTTTGTTAAACATGCCATTTGAAATATGATGTAAAAAATCAATGTTAATAAATCCCTTAATAAAAAAGAAATAAACCTTTTATGAGCCAAATTACTCACCTGCATTTCATCTAATTTTGACTGAATATCTGGAGGGAAATCCCCTGCGCCACAATTAAATGGGTCAAATGGTTCCGCTCCAAAAAGGTCCCGTTCTAAAAGGAGGAAAATATGTTAAGTAAATGAAAAACAGGAAATCTGTTGGAGTGAAATAGATCTCTTATAATAGATCTCTTATAAGAATAAATACAAATACAGATTTATAAATACAAATAATCCTCCATATGATCAAATAAGCTACGTGCTATACTTACACTATGATGGCTGTGTGGAGCTTAGCAAATATTCATTTTATGGTATTAAACACTGTTTCGTTGTGAGGTATTACTATCCAAAGAAAGTCCTGTGTCTTTAATGAAGATTTCTTAATACAGCTTATCAATTTTTGATAATATCACACCTACATTTTATGGTAGCATTTTAACTTTTCTAAAGTTAATGAAGTATTTACTAAGATTTCTCTAATTCCCTTTTTTAGTTCTTGTAGTAATGGGACAAACCCACAACTGAATCTCCAATTCTATTTATATATGACTTGCAAAATGATAGTCAAGCAATGTGTAGGACTGAGTAGATTAGTAAGTTTAGTAAGTGATTTTACCCCCTGGTGTGTGTGTGTGTGTGTGTGTGTGTGTGTGTGTGTGTGTGTGTGTGTGTGTGTGTGTATGTGTTGCCAGTCCTGGGGCTTGAACTCAGGGCTGGGACACAGTCCTTGGACTTTCTCAATGATAGTGCTCTACTCTTGAGCTACAGCATCACTTCTGACTTTAAAAAAAAAAAATTGTCAGTTGTGGGACTTGAACTCTGGGCCTGGGGGTTGTCCCTGAGCTCTTCAACTCACGGCTACAGCCTTATCCCATGAGCCACAGAGCCACTTCGGTTTTCTGGTGGTTAATTGGAGATAAAAGTTTCATTGACTTTATTGCCTGATGGTTTTGCACCATGACTTCAGCATACTGAGTAGCAAGGATTACAGGCTTGAGCCACTGTGCCCATCTCACTTCTGGCTTTTTCTGTGTATGTCATACTGAGGAATCAAACCCAGGGTTTAGTGCATGCTAGGTGAGCACTCTACCACTAGGTCATTCCCCTGGCCCATTGTTGTATACTTTTATTTCATATTTTACCCAGACAAAATTTAAGGAACATTATCTTGCTTTGCATAAAATTGTATCTCTTTGATAGATGTAGCTACAATGAAATAAGGTTTTGCTGATTTGAAATAAACTTTCTGATTTTAAATTTAATTTTAACTAATAATAAACAAAAATCATGCAGATGAAATGGCACACAATTGTAATCCCAGTTACTCAGAAGGCAGAGAATGGTAGGATTGCATTTCAAGGCCAGACTTGGCAAAAATTCCCATTCTTGGCTATTTTTAAAATAGTGCTAACATAGTTATACAGATGTTTCTCAGACATACTGACTTGATTTCCCTTGAACCTTACTAAGTACTGAAACAGCTTAATGACATGGTATTTATTTTACTTTTTAATGAACAAACTATTAGACAATGAATGCCTACTTGTAGCAGTGTGTTAGAATTTCCTTTTCTCCATGCCCTTACCAATTCTAGGTATCATTATCTTTTTGACTATGTCATTCTAACTGAAGTGATATTTTGCTGTGGTTTTGATGACATTTTAGTGGTTAAAGATGTTAAATCTTTTCCATGTACCTGTTGAACATTTCTATATCTTGTAATGCATGTCTATTTAGGTGCAATGCCAACATTTTGTCTGTATGTATACCTTTCCCTTGGTCTTGAACTCAGGACCTGAGTACTCTCCCTGAGTTTCTTTTGCTCAATGCTAGCACTTCACCATTTGAGCCGTATCTATTTACACTCCTGATCGTTTCATTGGTTACTTGAAGGTAAGAGTTTCATGCACATTTTTGCCTGAGCTGGCTTCGAGCAGTGATCCTCCAAGTCAGACTTTTGAGTAGCCAGGATTACTGTCATTATGGCTGAGTGTAAACATACTTTTTACTTGAGAGATTTGGGTTTTTTTGTTGTTGTTGTTGTTTTTTTTTTTTTTTGCCAGTCCTGGGCTTGAGCTCAGGGCCTGAGCACTGTCCTTGGACTTTCTCAAGGCTAGCGCTCTACCACTTGAGCCTCAGCACCACTTCCGGCTTTTTTCTATGTATGTGGTACCAAGGAATAGAACCCGGGTCTTCGTGCATGCTAGGCAAGCACTTTAACTACTAAGCCAAACTCCTGGCCCTACTTGAGAGATTTGATGGTTATTATTTTATTTTTTTGCTTCAGGGGTGCTTCTAGTACTTATGTATCACAAAGAATAATTTAAAATACGTCCTTCTATTTTGTAGGTGGCTCTTCTCTATTGTTTCCTTATTCTACAGAAATCTTATTTTAGTTTGATGCAATACCATGTCTATTGTTTTTTGCTTTTATTTCCTATGTTTTGAGGTTTTATTTAAATAAAATCCTTAAAGTCCTTAATACTATGTAAAACAAAATGTATATAACCATTTATAAAAAATATATAACAACAGTGTACTTCTAAGTTCCGTAGACAGAAAGAACTAAACTATCCAGACTGGTATTAGAGTCCTTGGGTAAAAGTTCAGAATTAAAAAAATTATCATGTGAGTTAAAGAAAAAATGCAATAAATACTAATAAGCAAATTTTTCATTTTTTTCAGATTTCCTACAGGGTTAAGAGAGAGACTCCTAGCCATTGAAAATATTTCTTTTAGTTTCTGTGACAGAGTGTATCAATCAATATACAGCCAAAATACTTAAAATAAATATCTATTAAATATTTTCTAATTCATCAGAAAGGACCGATTTCAATGTTCCTTGAAGATGAGTCACAAAAATCAATGTCTTTATAGTGTCTTGAGTACCAAAGGGAAACATTTTAGAAAGTTAATATATAAACAAATCATGAAATTCTAATAATCCATATATTTTTCACCAAGGATACCTGTATTTTCTATAATAATAATAAATAATAATAATATGCTCATCCTTTATCCTCTATTAAACACGTTAAGAAGACTCAAATTATTACTATCACTTATTTTTTATCAAAGTAAAACCTTCAAAATATAACGCTAATCCCAGTAACTGAATAATCAACTAATTTTATTACTGGTTCAATAAATGTACACCAAGATATAATTTTTTCATACAGTAAATTTCACTTGTAAATATGGATGCCATTAGTAGTATATTTTTCTACAACTTATCACCATAAACAATTAACCAGATGCAGTACATACATGAAATTGTACTACAATGTTTAATGAGCTTGTCATTTCTCACAGTGCCAAACATTTCAAGTATATATGAATACAGCAAGACAGACTGATTTACTTAGAACACTTACTGATCTCTGTAGCTCTACTGGGTACAGGAGGTGGCTGTGTGCCATTGCGTGCAGGTGTGGAAGACTCGTGTGACATCGGAGAAAATGGAATCATATCAAAGATGTCAGTGGAGGGAGACTTAGATGTCACACTGCCTGCCTGTAATGGTGATGATATGTTTAGGGTTCTATTTCATGAAGACACGTACTTCATAGAATTACAGAATTTATAAGTGAATTCAGTTGAACCATAAACTTACTGTGCATATTTTAATAACAAAAGTATGGACACTTTCACAGTTTAATGTGAAACATTTGTTTGAAAAAAATAAAAGAAAATTTCTCTAAAAATATTCTGAAAAAAAAATGCCACCAAAGACAGCAGCAATGTTGGTGTAGATAGACAAACAACAATGGATGCACATTTATGTATCTAAAAACAATAGCCATATTTATCAGAAAATTAGAAATGTGGAGAACTTCATAAAATATAGTACCTGTGATATAGTAAACAGAAACAATTGACATATTAACCTGCTTTTCCAATTACACAAATTCAAATGCAATGAATATTTTTATATTCTTAAAGTACATCATAACTTGACTTTATAAGTAGAATGACAACTGAATATATACATTGTATTATATTTCATTACTAGAAATTTTAAGTTTTTGTAATAAATAGTCATTTTATGAAATAAACTAATAATTACCAATGTACTACCAAAATTAGTAGAAGCTGGGTCAATAGTGAACAGATGCAGGGGAACTAAAAATCCTATATTGCAGCCAGGAATTAATCATTAATCTTGTCAAAAGAAGGAAAATATCTAAGTATAATCTCCTATAGAAACTGCCTAACCTGATCATGAGTAAGAGAGAAATCCCTTTTGGAGAGACACAGAAAAAAGCCTACTTTTCTTATTAGATCATGAACTGGTTATTTCTCAGAACACATGCATGTCTGATTTATAGATAATCCAAGTGATGACAAAATGAGCTGATTATATGTATGGAGTGATAGATTTGCTTCTCCATTAAAATACCATTAAAATATCATTAATGTATTTTGTTATGCAGAAAAACAGCTGTCATCTCTTTCCTTTTCAGGAAACCTTTGTTCACTAACTTCAGTCCTAAAAGCAAGAAAACACAAAGAAACTGCCTGTCCCATCCCATCCATTGTCTCCACATTAAATCTCACTGAACAAAGGTCAGAAGTATCATTAGACAAGTCAGGCTCTGGCTTATAGCTGATAGAGCCTGGGCAAAAAATATTTCTCAGGATGTTTTGCAGAAATGGTCAGAGAGAAGGAAAAGGGAAAAGAAAAGACTAGGACCAGAAATTACTGAATACTAAATTGTAGAGGAGAAAGTGTCTACAAGATATTCAGAAGACTACAGTGTAGGCAGAAGCATTTCAGTGGGCCTTTGGCCTAGTGCTCTAATAGAGGGCTCTGAATCAAGGCCAGAAAGGCAGATACACATAAGAGTATGGCTGGCAAGTGGGACTTAGGTCTCAGCCACTTCACTCTGTACTGAGTGGTGTGAGAAAGGTCAGCTTTCCTTTATAAGGCTTTATGGGTTTTGTTATTTCTGATGTTCAGACTGAAGGATCATGTCTGTAGCTTGGCCTTTGGAGTTTTATTCCTGAGCTAAAAGTCGCAGTGCACAAAGACTTTCATCCAATATTGATAGGATTTTGATGCAGGAAATAAAATGTGACTTCTAATAAACCTAACTGTCAAAGTTAGTGAACTAAAATAAGGATCAAAAAGTTTGAGGAACATCTATTACCCAGCAACTACCACCTTCCACATTTCTGGAGACAGAGGAAAATTAAGAGATTTCAGGTGAATAAAAGATTTAGTTTAGAAGTAAATCTCAATATTCCCAATTATATTTCACTCTATTAATATGCATATAAGGCCTAATTATTTATTTTTCTGTTGACATAACATATGAAATACATTAGCCAGAAAATCTTCCCCAGCTGCTTCCGAACTGCCAACCAAAATAGCTTAATGTAAAGGTGCTCCAGTATGGCTATTGTTCACATACCATGTTTTCTCAGGATGCTCTTTCCTCTGGGAAAGTAAGTGGAAAAATAAAGATTACAGCTGGTTGTGGTTGCTAGTGGCTCATGCCTATAATCTCAGCTACACAAGAGGTTGAGGATTGCAGTGTAAAGCCAGCATGGGAAAGAAAGTTCATGATCCTCTTAATATTCAATAAATTACCAAGAAAAGCCTTTAAGTGGAGCTGTGACTCATGTGGTAGAGCATTTGCTTTTAGATAAAATCTCATGGGCAGTTTTCAGGACCTAAGTTCAAGCACAAAAGTAAAATAGAAGAATGATTACATGTAATACAAAAAAAAATCAAGTGTTCAAATAATTCTGATTTAAACTACTTTTGCATAGCAAAGTAAAGTAGTAGTGTCTGGTGATGGCAGTAATCTGAGTATTGAGTTTCTCTCTCCAACAGTCTTAAAGATCCTTCCAGTCATAAATTATTTATTTGGGATTTTTATTTTTCAAGTATTGAGTTTTAAAATACTGAACTAAGTGGCTTATAGATCAGTCTAAAGAGATTCCATATTAAAAAATCCAGAGCTTGCTTGAGATATCAAGATACACTGGATGGAGATGAGAATCACTGACCAGCATTGACTATTAGGTTGACTCTGATAGGTTGGGGCAATCTCTAACCCAGGACTACCTACATAATCCCTTTTCACTCATTTTTATCATGATCTTCACTTTGTTGACATTTTTGTTTGATATTCCTAACCTAGAAACAAATCAGGTCAGAGAATTAAATAGAATACTTGATGAGAACCAAGCCCAGCTTATCTTTCCCAATGCAGCACCACAGTGTTAGGTGGTTAAATGTGTAGATGCACAGGAGGAATTTTTGTCACTAGATTAAATATGTTGTGTGATATGAATAAGTTCAAGGTTTAAGGAGCAACTTTTTAAAATAGATTATTTTCAAAAGGTTGAAAATGTTCTCTCTCTCTCTCTCTCTCTCTCTCTCTCTCTCTCTCTCTCTCTCTCTCTCTCTCTCTTACTCTCTCTTAGAGACATTAAGTTCATTGTTTAGATAATAATAGCTTGATCTTTACTAGAAAGGCTTATTTCACTGTTTTTGGCTTAATGGCTAGAAATCAAGTGCTTTGGACTGATAAACAGAAGTGCTTCCAGCAATTGCTTAAGTGAACCTTTCATGCTGAGAATTCCATGTCACAATCTTCAAGGACATATACATTTTTAGCTGGGTGCTGGTGGCTCATACCTGTAATCCTAGCTACTCAGGAGGCTGAGATTTGAGGATTGGGGATCAAAGCCAGACTAGCCAATAAAGTCCTTGAGATTCTTAGCTACAATTAATGACCAGAAAACTGGAAGTGGCACTGTGGCTCAACATGTTAGATAATCCTTGAGCTGAGTAGATCACGGACAGAGCCCAGGCCAGAGTTCAAACCTCACCACCCAAAAATAAAAATAAAAATAAAAAAGAGAAATAAGATAAATATCACAACAGAGATGGAAAGTTATCATTAGCTACTAGGTATATTTAAACAACAACAAACTAATTGCATTAAATTATATAAAATCTGAGGTAACATATCTATAGAAATACTAGGACATTGAATTTTAATTATCTTGAAATTCTCTTCTATTAATTATATTGGAAGCATAGATTTCCAGACTCTTTAAATATAAAATAAATTCCAGACTAAAATATCATTTCTCACAGTCATTAAAAAATTAGACATTCAAATTTTCACTTGGGATTATATTTTAAAAGTAAACTCCTTTAAATTTATAATTTAAATAATGATGAACTTGTTAACTTTTTTAGTTAGGAAACTGAAATATTATAAATTACCCTAAATATGAGCAAAATAATCATAGCACAAAATGCTCTAGCAGATTGTTCTAGATTGCCAGGTTGCTTTTCATGGTATGTTTTCAACAAGGCTTTTTAAAATAATCCTTAAAAATGATTAGTTGATGATTTAGAATTTATACCACCAGAAAAGTAGTTCTGGTGTTTATAGATTCATGCTTGGTTTATATTAAAATATTAAAGGAACAAACTATCATATTAAGATTAGTACAAAAGGCACTTAGATTAAATGCTGTGTCTCTCCACAGATCACACAGAAAAAGAGTGGTAAAATTATTTCATCAGGTACTTCTCCTCAGAGCTAGACAAGAGACATATTTACTTTCATTTAAATAGAATTTATTTCTTCCAAGTCATCTTTTTTGAAACTAGCAATTATAAAAGTAAAGTTGGGAAGTAGTAATCAGCTATTGTGGGCACCGAATGTTCTCATTTTCAACTTTGTCTTTGTTTAAAGACTTGTGTTGGGTGTCTTGTGTAATTGAGAGTTTTCACAATCTGCTCTTACCCATCTTGACTTCAAAAACACTTGAGAGAGCACTGTGGAAAATTAAATAAGTAAGCTTGTTTATCCACAATGAAAATACACATTTTAGATTATAATGGTCTTATCAAGTATAATCAGTGGCTACAGTGTTGATTATGAAAAAGTTGAATTTTATCAACACTAGGTTTCATTGAAAGGGAGACATTTTGTTTTGACCTGCAGTAGGATGTCCAATATTCCTCAGAACTATAATTTTATTCATCTGACTTCCTCACAATAGTCTGATTTGTTTAAAGATGTCTAGAGCCACTATGGCAAAATGTTAACACTCAGTAATGAGTCAATAGAAGAACAATTCGATTTAACTTGGTGTGTATGCATAGATAATGCAATAATCTTCTGAGGTGTTCACAGGGCTGGAAGGGCAGAATAAACCTCTTTTCTAATATAAATACAAGGAACACTGCCATGTGAATGTAACGAATGGAAATCAGATTGTTCCTAAGTAATCAGTACCAAATGCTGAAAGCCCAACCTCTAATCTATTGCCAAACCACTAAAGCACAGCAGAAAAGCAAACAGCAAAGTCAAGTAACGGAAATTTTCCAGTGTATCTGAATGTTCATTTAAGAATGCACTGAGATTTCTACAATCTCAGCGTGATACAGTGATATGTATTATGCACATTATCAAAGGCAATTTCAATTTCCTGAAGCTGAAACTTCAGACTAAGACGTGAACATTCAGTCAGAGTAGATGCTTGTGCACGTCTATCGTCATCTGCACGCTTACTGAGGGTCTAATGTTGATCTCACCTCTGTTATAATTTTCATGTGCATTATGGGATCCAAAAGTCATTCCAATTTTCTAATTAATGGAGGGAACACTGTCTCTATTTTTTTTAACAAACTGCTGAGAATGTCAGTAATTCTGCAGTATTCACTCCATCAGTTTTCTGAATTCAAAAAAGACAAAGAAGGTCTAGGGTCTATTTGCTATCTATGAGCCACCCTGTGAGGTGCTTTGTGGTCTAGCCTTGTGTCCTATAAAACAAGATTCAAATTTTATAAGGAAAAATATGAAACATTTCTGACTTAACAGAAACGAGTTTTACTTCAAACCTACGGTGAGCTATTAAATGAGAGATATTTATATGCTAAATTTATATTTTAATCATCTTAACTTTTTAAATAAAATTTCAGTAGTTTAAATCAATAATAAATTTCAAAAGCAAATTTTATAGGCATGGTAACTTTTCATATTAAATAATTACAGGGAATATAACTTCTTTGTAATATCATAAAATTGGGGCCTGGGAATTTGTGATTACCTAGCATGCACAAAAGCCCTGGGATTGATTCCTCAGTACCACATACATAGAAAAAGCTGGAAGTAGTGCTGCTGTGGCTCAAGTGATAGAGCTCTAGCCTTGAGAAAGCCCAAGGTCAGTGTTCAGGTCCTGAGTGGCAAAAAGCACCAGGGCTGGCAAAACCAAAAAATAAGACCAAAACAAAAAAACAAAACAAACAAAACAAAACAAAAAAACCCTGGGAGCTCATTTTAAATATAGCTGTAATGGAATGCTAAAAGTACTTAAGCGATATATAAATAAAACTGAAAAACAAAAATATTAATTATCTCTTTAAAAATACATGCATGTACTACACTATTGGTGAGAGTGTAAATTCATTTAACCACTATGGGAAGCAGTATGGCAATTCCTCAAAAGACTAAACACAGAGCTCCCCTATGACCCAGCAATTCCACTACTTGATATTTACCCAAACATCCAGAAACAGGTCATACTAAAGCCACTAGCACAACAATGTTCATTGCAATATTACTTATCATCGCTAAGATATGGGACCAACTCAGATGCCCCTCAGTAGATGATTGGATCAAGAAGATGTGGTATTTATACACATGGAATTCTATGCTGCCATGAGAAAGATTGATATTGCCCCATTTGTAAGGAACTGGAAAGACTTGTAAAAAATCATATTAAGTGAACAAAGCCAGACCCAAAGGGACATAGGCTTTATGGTTTCTATCATTTGTAATAATTAGTATGTATCTAGGACTCTCCCAGCAGAGGATTACAATAGCTCAAAAGCTATGTACATAAGGTCATATAGGATAAGACTAAAAGTAAGGTACTCTAGAGAGTGGAGACAAGAGCTTTATCTTGAGTAATTGTTGCTCTTAATATACTATGTTATTTCTCTTCTCTTTTTTTGCCCTTACGGTTAATCTCATATTGTTACTGTATTTTATTTTGTTACCTAGTGTATTGTATATACATTTATTTGTTTATTTGAAATAGAAATATTTGAAGTAGAATACATTGGGATAAATACAGTACAGAAAATAGTTATTATATATCCTAACCTCATAAGAACTAACATATTTTAGTGACTAATTTTATCATGTTTTTGTGTAATTACTGTACAATAACAATACCTAGGTAAATTCATATACTTGCAGTCTATGTTTCATGGGTAAATAGTCAAAGAAACCAAAGCAAGATTTGGTTCTGTTCTCCCTTCACCATATCTGTGATTAATTGGCTAACCACACATCACCAGTGCAAGTTCATAATGCCAACCATGGCCTACTTTCTTCTCAGTTACCCCATTGCTAGTTAGTTCATGAAAGTGTCTGCTGTGCTGACAGAAAACAAACTATGGAGGGAATCAGTTTGAATAATGTGTTCAATCCTCGTTGGACCCCTCAAACCTGGTGCCCTTACTGGGAAAACTCTGTTTTCTTTCCTCAAAGACAGAGGACACACCAGTCACAAGTTTTGGATTTACTCTCAGACACAGCTACCTCCTTATAACTCTTACAAACCAGAATGTTATCCTTCAGTAACTCATTGTACTTTCCAGAGGTACAATACTTCGCTCCCAACCTCTCTGTTCTGAACAATATTATCTTTACTTTTATCAACCCTATGCAAATAATGGAAAGACTCTCAGTTTGGAACATGGAAAATAAAATAAAATAAAATAAATACTTGAACTATTTCCTTGATGAGTTTAAGCCCTGAAGTTCTTACAGAGCCATTCTTCTTCATGATGAACTAGTCTGGTGCTGTGTGGTGCGCGTATGCATGTACACACACACACACACACACACACACACACACACACACACACGCACGCGCACGCGCACACACACACATGCACACATACACACACACACACACACTGTATAAAAGTTTTACAGTTTTTTTTTTTTTGCCAGTCCTGGGCTTGAGCTCAGGGTCTGAGCACTGTCCTTGGACTTTCTCAAGGCTAGAGCTCTACCACTTGAGCCTCAGCACCACTTCCAGCGTCTTTTCTATGCATGTGATACCAAGGAATTGAACCCGGGTCTTCGTGCATGCTAGGCAAGCACTCTACCACTAGGCCAAACTCCTGGCCCCAAAAGTTTTCCAGTTTTAAAAAAAATTCTTACAGTTGCATTTCATGCCACAGTACCAGGACATAAACTAGATACTAAATATTTTAAATGAAGAACATATATGTTAAGAGAGACTATCAGCAGAGCAGCAGATTCAAAGAGATGAAACAGATTTTTGCAAATATTATTTGGCATTGAAAAATAGTGCCTTAAATTCCACCTTCTTGAAAAAAATGCCTTTGCTAAAACTTATGTGAGGATATCACATATAGTAAATATTGGGAAAAAATTGGACTTCAAACTTGCAACTAGTCGGAAATAATTTAACTACAAATACTTGACTGTAGTCTGATGAGACAGTCACTCATTTTCAAGTCTGCAGTAAAATTGCTTTTCTCCCAGTGGGAACCTTGCTATGTATTAGCAGAAACAATATTCAGTCATCTTTTCATTCCATTTTCTGTAACGAAGTTCAGCTCTGCAGGAACAGACAGGCATAGATCATTGCCTCTAAACTCAGTGACCTCCAAAGAGAAAACCTTACTATCAAAGTCAGGTCTGAATTAGTAGAAAATGTATCGTGAAATAAGAAAGGGAACATAACTCTGCGCTTTTCCACCTAGATGACTTAATCCTCCTAATTAACCGTGTTTTATAAGGCATGCCTCTCTCCATGCTTAAATAATTGATCATCAATTATTGTTTGAATGACTGAAGAATTGATGACTCATTCTATAAATCTTACCTGAAATGAAACATATGCATATTCAATATACTTACTGGAGATGTTGATACTTGAGTTATCCTTAACTGGTTTTCCAAATCTTGTACTTTATTTTTAAGTTCCATATTTTCTGTTTCTAAGTCTTGGATCTAAAAAGCAAGTGGCCATTGAGTAAATTTGAGAATTTTTTTTTTGTTTGAAAGAGATTGGTCTTTATATTAGCTAATTTAACAGGTAATATTTTATACTAGTTAGAATTTTAATGTGCTCCATTGTACCAGGCAGATAATTACTTGAAAGAGCATGGGCAGTCTGGGACGGATTCTAGGTCATTGTAGAGACACATTAAATTTAAAATACATTGTGTGTATGTGCAAATTTTATGTTCCTAATGTGTCATCTCTGCATGTTCTCATTGCACTGAGCAATGTATACCCATAATCTTGCAATGTGACCACATGACAGTGAAATTTGGTCCTGCTGATTTGGGTATAATGTAATTACAAAGGAATCCGATGTGCATGGGGAAACACTTACCCAGCATCTGCTGCTTCTGCTGCTCTGATCCCCATGAGAAGCATCAGAAAGTGAAGCAAAAATCACATGAGAACACTAAGTTCTTGTGGGGATTCAATACAAAATACTTCTTTAAAAAAAAAAAAGCCGTAGGGGATCAGGAATACAAAAACTTATAAGAACACAGTGAAAGCACTTTCAACTAGTTTGAGGGAAATTTAACCACGGCTCAATTAACTTGTTTGATGCTATGTAAGCTTGCTGGTTGTACATGACACAAATATAAAATGACAGGTTTAATTTACTCACTCTTTTCTGTAACCCTGCAATCTGTTTTCTTGTTTCCACATCTTTTCCTCCAGATTCTAGAAACTTCCTATATGCCAGATCGAATGCTTGGCCAATTGTTAAAGTTATCTCTTCAGCCTTTGTAAAAATCAGACAAAGAAAATTCCCATTTTAATAATAATATGTCATACTGTTTTTTGAATCAATTAAAGCAAAATTCATATTAATTGATCTTAGACATCCATAGGAATTATTTCAAAATAATACAGCACATGAGCTATATATCTACAACTTGACAGACTTATTTAAAAATATATAGGCCGGGCTCTAGTGATTCACACCTGTACTCCCAGCTACTCAGGAGGCTGAGATCTGAGGATTACGGTTAGAATTAAGCCTAGGTCTGAAAGTTTACGATCTCCACTTAACTACCATAAAGCCAGAATTGGAACTGTACCAAAAATGACAGACTGCTAAACTTTAATAAAAAAGCACCTAAGGATAGCACCCAGGCCCTAAGTTCAATCCTGGTCCAGCACAAAAACAAACACTGGAAGAGGCTACCAATGGAATTAGAAGGAAGAGTTCCTCAAGCCCAGCTCTTCATCTCTTTCATTTGTGGGATTTTCCTTAGGTATTTTCTTAAACATCTATCATCTATTAATGGAAGGTACAGTGTCCGGTGCAGTTTTTCTTTCCCTTGTAGTATTTGTTTTCTTTTCCTGGTGAGAAGGGTTTGTTAAATTCTGGGAAGGTAATTTGAAAGAGGCCAACTGGGTGGTTCCTTTGGAAAACTTGAGGTAAGTCTTAGCTGAAGGGACCAAGCCTGGCTACTTAGTTCATGTTAATTATTGCCTGGTGGAAGTGACTGTTTCCAAATTCAGGATAGTCACATCTTAAATATGTGGGATGAAATCAGAAATTTAAAATTTAACACAAGTAAGGGTAAACAGTTCTTTTTTTTTTTCTTTTGTAAAACAAGGCTAAGTGAACAAAATGCAGCAATCATCTGAAGTTGGCCTGGTCAAAATTTCCACTCTCTGATCTGCTAACTAGAGACTGCCCAGATCCATAGTCAATAAGCACATCCCTAGTTCATTTTTATCTCCATCTATTTTGTGGTATGCTGCATTAATATAAACTGAAAATAAGGCTTCTTTTTCTACTTTATTGTCATTAAAATGAAGTTTGGTAAAGGAATTATTCAGTTTCATGAATGATAAGCAATTTAGTGAGATTAATTTCTATATGGAAACTAGGAATAACATTAAATTAGTAGTTACATTAATTAGTATCCCTAAAATAACATTAAATATTGAAGTCCCTATGCTCTTGTTAGGCTACTGAGATTCAAACAGTGTGTTATAGAATTTAAGATTTACATTATTTCATTGGCATTGATATATTCTGCTACATTATAAGCTTAAGGAAAATTTGAACTATAAAATAGAATTTAACATAATTAAATAAAATGCAAAATTTGTGCACAAAGCAATGTAGCACAACCATGTGTGATGTAAAACTATAGAAAAAAGCTGGGCAACAGTGGCTCAGGAAGGTAATCTTAGCTACTCAATACGCTGAGATTTAATAATCATGGCTCAAGGTTTTGGAGTCAGGAAAAAGTCTAGAAGACTCTTTTGTCAAAGTAACCAGAAAAGAAGATTGAAATGGAATTCTGTGTGGATAAATTGGTAAAGCACCAGTTTTGAGTGAAAAAGCTAACGAACAAAACCCAGGTAGCCAGTCTGGAACGTAAATGTATTTAAACGTAGGTACATAGAGTCACACAGGATGAAAGGATCTCTAGGATATGAAAACAGGTTTATCTTTTGTGGTTATTGTTCTTAATGTACTATGATATTTTTCTTCTCTTTTTTGTCCTTTGGTTGATCTCATATTGTTACTATATCTGACTTTGTTACCTGATATATTGTATATACATTAATTTGTTTATTTGAAATAGGAAAGGGAAGGGGGGAAAACAAGATGATTGATAGGGAGTGAGGAGAAAGAAATGGGGACAAAAACATAGAAGGGTTATCAATGTGTGAGAAGTAATGCACCTACCACCTGACAAATGTAAATGTAACCACTCTATACAATACCCCGACAATAAAAATACTAAATAAATAAATAAATAAAGGTATTTAAAATATAGTTCACTTTTCAATTTGTTAAATTATCGGTCCAATGCATTTATTTACTAAGACATGTTCAAGTCCTCAATATGTTTAAAGATAGCACACTGATCATTTGTATTATTTATAAGAACTTTAATAAAAGCATATTCTCTACAGGCACTGGTGGCTCATGCCAACAGCTACTCAGAAGGCTGAGATCTGAGAATCGTGGTTCAAAGCCAGGCTGGACCTGAAAGTCCATGGTACTTTTATCTTTAATTAACCACCAGAAAACCAGAATGGTGCTGTGGCTTCAGGAGTAGTGGGTAGGGTGGTAGTCGTGAGCTGAAAGAGCTCAGGGACAGCAACCAGCACCCAGACCAGAGTTCAAGGCCCACCACCAGCAAAAAATATCTCTTTTTATATTAACACTTACTGAGAACATGGCTACCTGGTACATACTCTGAGCATGTTACCCCCAAATGTATTATCATCACTGTATGGAAGAGGATTATAACTCACAGAAAAGGAAACTGAAATTCTGCATGTTTTCTACCGTGGTATAACTTGCCTAAGTCTCATTAGTGAGAGCAAAAACTTGGAGTTCAGGGACAGAATTCATGACTCTCAAACCTTTGCATTTTGGAGAGGAAATGATTAGGAAAGTTAAGATTCATATATAGTGAAATGCATAGGTAAGCATCGTACAGTCACAAATTTAGATATATTTCCATGTTAGATAATGATCACATTATTAAACATATAAAATGTATTTATCCCCTCAGAAAGTATCCTATGTTTATTTTTAATCGTCATATTTTTCATGAGTAACCATTTTTCTATTTTCTAAGACTCAATCAATTATACTTCTTTTTGGTATCTATGAAAATGGATCATTTGGTATATATGCTTTGGTGTCTGGATGCATTTGCTAACAATGTTTTTTTAGTTTTACATATGTCACAATGTTTCATTTGTTTCATTGATGATTTAGTTTTCTGTGTTATAGATTTACAGCCAATAATTTTTCCAGTTTTCTGCTGATGGGCATTCATTGTGTCTTTTTAGTTATTGAATAAAAAAGCTACAAATGTTCTTGTGAAGTCTTCATAGTATCTTCTGAGCTCCAATGAATTCAGGGATTTTTTTATTTATATGTAATAATACCATGTGTCTTTTAATTTTCTGTCAATTTTTAAGACCTATGAATTGCCTCACTTATTTCCTCTTTCATATGTAATCTACAGTATAACTAAAAGCAGAAGGATGATGGATAGATATCCTGAAGTTTGTCAGGCTTCTCAAAATTGTAATACACATATTAAATCTCATTTGAGGATTTTTTTTCAGATAGCAGAAAATGATTTTTTAATAAACACAACATTTATTTATGTGTTTAGAATCCTCTAATTGTAATTTAATTTCTAAAGTTTATAAATCAAATATGCATCACTATATATCTTAAAATAGCTTTATGAGACAAAGACCTTTAGTAATTCCTAATAAAAATGGAGATTGCAGCAGATTCTTATTTGGAAGAAACTTTATAGTCCCACAAAGCTGATTCTTTATTGTTACTGCTGTTGCTTGTCAGTTCTGAGGCTTGAACCTGGGGCCTGGACATGGTCCCTAAGCATTTTTGTTCAAGACAAAATTAAGAAACTTTTATTATCTTTCTCACAGTTTATTTAAATACTCAAAAAGGGCTGTTTCAAAATATTCTAAAGGGCAGCCTATAGCATTATATGTAAAAAAAAAACTTCTTGTAAGTCAATGATAAGGAAGGACTGGGTGAACTGACTTCTATTATTATTATTATTTATATGTGATTATTTTGACAATGAGCCATTTTTCTACAAAGAATTAATTATTGCATAACAGGTTAAATCCCTGTTACATTGTTCATTTGATGTCATAACAGCAAAATGTTTTGTAGTAATTTCTAAGCTTTATTGGGAAGTACTGTTAAATTACTTCAAAGGTAATATAATGAATAATGTGTCATTACAAACATTCCAAAAATTTCTGAAAAGGAAATAATAATTAACTGGCTGACAATGATTACATTTGACTTACTAAATTCAGAAGTGAATTCAGTCATCACAAAGAAGTTTCTATTTGAATGTTTTTGTTTTTAATAGATGCCTATTGAAGTTATGTAAGTATGAAATCTTCATAATATAACACCATGACTGGAAATTAAATTTCAGTCATGCTGCATATTGGTTAAACTATATATTTATGCTTCTATAATTATTTAGATTTGTTTCTCTGGGAATTGTCGTGTAATTTTCTGGCCTATATTTGCTTAAGGTAAGATCAACAGGTCCAAATAGGCCCGAACCTATTTTTTTGTTTAAAGTATTTATTATGTGATCATTTCAGATTTACATAAAATTATAAGAAATACTACTGGAAGGTTTTGAACATACTTTCGCCCAGGGGAGAAATATTACAAAATTGTAGTGCAAATAACAACCAGAATATCGGTTATCAATGCAACCATCCAGAAAATTTCCATTACCTCAGGAATCTCCGATCTAGCTATTTGATTGGCAAGACCCTTTTCGGTCCTTGCCTTAGGCCACTGGCAAACATTAGAAATCTGTTCTCCACATGGGAATTAATGCACCATCTATCTGGCAAATATCATGTAACCCTTCTATTAATTACAATAATAAATATATGAAAAAAAGAATCTGTTCTCCATCCTTGGACCCAATTTACGAGGATTCATGTGTAAGTTTTTGTGTGAACAACTTAAACTTTAATTTTTCTGGGATAACTGTCCAAATATTTCATATGATATTCTCATGTTAACTGACAAAGTCTAGAGTGGTGTGGCATTTTATATCCCCAACAGCTATATTTGACTCAACTAGGCTTTCTGAAGATTGTGCAATAATAGCTAAGTCTGATTTCAATTTGAATTTCCCTAATAGATGCCATTATTGAGCATTATTTTATCTTTGCTCTCTTCAATGATATGTTCTTTCCAGGCCTTTCCAAAAAAATTCTTTTGGAATAATTAGTGTGTGTGTGTGTGTATGTGCAAGTGTGTGATGTTGGTGGTTGAACAGACAGCACCATGCAAAAACAGTTTCATTTCATCTTGTAGTCTACATTTTCCTGATTTTTTTCTTGCCTTATTTTAATGACTTGAAACTGGAGACATGCCATACCTTTAATAGTATCAAGAGAAAAAAACAGAAAACCTAAAACTTTCCTTGTTCTATACTTCTTTTAAACTATTTATTTTTTAACTTCATATAAGGAATCTGTAGTTGTAAAGATGCGGAGAATGAAATTGAGAAGATTTTACTGTTTATAATTTTTAACATTGAATATTGATTTTACTAATGCTTTAAGCCATAGAATCATATGGTTATATGGTAAAAAAGACATGTATGTCATGATTTGAAACATTGCTCTTTTGTAATATATTTACATACTTAGTATCCCTCACTCTTAGAATAAATCTTGATGAGCTTTATTTTATATCTGTTTAGTTTGTTGGAATTAAGAAAAAATTCTCTTTGTAGCCAGGTGTCAGTGGCTCATGCCTATAATCCTAGCTACTGAGGAGGCTGAGATTTGTGGATTGAGGCTTGAAGCCAGCTGGTGAAGAAAAGTCCCCATAAGACTCATCTCAGAGTAGACACTCAAAAATTAGCAGTGGCACAGTGGCTTAAGTAGTAAAATGCTAGTCTTGAACACAAAGAGGCTCAGAGACAGCACCCTAGGCCCTGATTTCAGGCCCTACAACTGACAAAAAAAATATTCTCTTTGTTAATATCTTTTTGATATATAGAATATACAATTGCTATGCTTCATTCTTGAAATTTTACTATTATTCTTCTAATCACAATTTTTAGATTCATTTCTTTGATTCAAAAATTATATTCTTTATGCTTCCAAAATTTTTTTTTAATTGAGGTCTGTCTTTGATCAGAAAATGTTGTACTTTAGCAAATGATCCTTGAATGCTTGAAAATGAGTGGTTTCTGGGTGGAGTAACTTTTATTAGGTCCAGTTGGTTGATTATTGTTGAGTTGTTCTATATCCTTGATGATTTTCTTCTGATTGTTCTATAAATATTGGGATGAATCATGATGGAGTTTCCAAATATAGCTGTCTATCTGTGTAGTCAATTCTGTTCTACCATTTTTATTCTTATTCTGCATTTCTGTTATGCATATTGAAGATTGTCATGCATATTGAAGATTGTCTTCTTGGTAATATGGTCTTTCTATTATTAAATAATATTCTCTAATTCTAGTAGTTTTCTTTGCATTAAAGTTCATTCTCATATTAACAAAGGCAATTTCTGTTATATTTAAATAATGATTGCATGTTACCGTCCTCCCCTTTTCTATTGTTTTTGTAAATGTCAGTTTCTCATTTATTGTTCATGAGTTAGAATTTTTACTTGAATATGTACATTGACCACCCATGCTTATCTAAATTCCCATCTGAGACTTTTCTAAATTACTCTTAAAGGTTAAGCTCTTAACTACAATAACCCACATGGTTGTAGAACATTCATAAATTCCTAGGAGAAGTTATAGAATGGGGTTCCTTCCCCTTTTTCTATTTTCAAAGTGTTTATGTCACCTATATCCTCCCACTTACAATTCCTTATAGACAATGTGGATTTGAATTCCCCTCAATTCAATTTTAATGCATATATCTAATTAGCTCATATGGGATTTGTATTGTATGGGATTTTTATTTAATGTGACTTTATATGTTAGGACTTTGTAGTTTTTAGTTAATAATTATCTATTTTTTTTTGCCAGATCTGAGATTGAACTCAGGGCCTGGGCACTGTCCTTGGACACTTTTTGCTCAAGGCTAGCACTCTTCCACATTAGCCACAGTGAAATTTCTGGCTTTTTCTGGTGTGTAAGGTAGCAAGGAATCAAACTCAGAGTTTTGTGTATGCTAGGTGAGCACTTTAGCACTAGGCTACACTCCTGGCTCAAGTTAATAATTTTCTAATTTCTCTTACTTTTGTTCTGTTTTCATTGAATTTCTATAGGCTTTAAAACCATTATAAAATTTTCCCTATAAAATTTATAGGGAAACAGGAAGTAAAATTTTCCCTCTTTGCAGATGACATGATTCTATATTTAAAGAATCCCACAGACTCTACTCCCAAGCTCCTTAAGCTGATTCAAAACTTGGAAGGGTAGCAGGGTATAAAATAACCCTCAAAAATCAACTGCCTTCCTCTACGCCAACAGTGAGAGGAATGAGGCAACAATCAGGAAAGCAACTCCTTTTGCAATAGCCTCAAAGAAAATAAAGTACCTAGGAATTACCTTATCTAAGAATGTAAAGGACCTTTTCGATGAAAACTTTAAAACCTTGAAAAAGGAAATTAAAGCAGAACTGAGGAAATGGAAAAACCTCCCATGCTCCTGGATTGGAAGAATCAATATTGTGAAAATAACAATCTTGCCAAGGGCTATCTACAAATTCAACGCAATACCCATCAATATTCCAATGGCATTCTTTAAAGAAATAGAAGAGGCAATCTAAAATTTCATATGGAATAATAAAAGACCCCATATAGCAAAAACACTTCTTAGCAGAAAGACCAGCCCAGGAGGAATTTCAATACCAAACTTTAGACACTATTACAGAGCTATAATTATCAAAACAGCTTGGTACTGGCACAAGAACAGGCCTGAAGACCAATGGAATAGAACTGAGGACCCAGATATTAAACACAGACCTATGGCCACCTAATCTTTGACAAGGGAGCCAAAAAAATAGAATGGAAGAAAGATAGCCTCTTCAACAAGTTGTGCTGGTAGAACTGGTTAAGCACCTGCAGAAAACTACAGCTGGATCCTTCTTTGTCACTAGACAAAGAACTAGAATTAACTCCAAATGGATCAAAGACATGGAGGTAAAAGCTGACACACTGAAAACTTTACAAGAAGGAATAGGAGATACACTAGGCCTCCTGGGCACAGGTCGAAACTTTCTTAATAAGGACCAAGAATCACAACAAATCAGAGAAAGGCTGGATAAGTGGGACTGCATTAAACTGCAGAGCTTTTGTATGGCAAAGGACATAGCTAGTAAATTAATTAGGAAGCCTACAGAGTGGGAGAAGATCTTCACCAACCATACAATGGACAAAGGCCTCATATCTAAAATATATCAACAGCTCAAAAAATTGAATCACTCCAAAACTAATCTCCAAAGAAACAACCATCCCATTAAAAGATGGGCCAAAAACTTAAAGAGAGTCTTCTCTGAAGAAGAAACAAAAATGGCCTATAGACACATGAAGAAATGCTCAACATCTCTGGTCATAAAAGAAATGCAAATCAAAACAACTCTAAGATTCCACCTCACTCCAGTTAGAATGGCCATGATCAAGAAAACTAATAACAACAGATACTGGAGGGGATGTGGCCAGGAGGGATCACCACTGCACTGTTGGTGGGAGTGCAAACTCGTTCAACCACTATGGAAAGCAGTACGGCAGTTCTTCAAAAGACTAAACATGGAGCTCCCCTATGACCTAGCAATTCCACTAGTTGGCATTTACCCAATCATTCAGAAACAAGGACATACTAAATCCAGTAGCACAAGAATGTTTATTGCAGCACTATTCACCATAGCAAAGATATGGAACCAACCAAGATGTCCCTCAGTTGTTGAGTGGATCAACAAGATGTGGTATTTGTACACAATGGAATTCTATGCTGCTGTCTGAAAGAATGATATTGACCCATTTGTTAGGAAATGGAAAGACTTAGAAAAAATCATAGTAAGTGAAGTAAGCCAGACTCAAAGGAACTTAGGCTCAATGGTTTCCCTCATTTGTCATAATCAGTAGAAACCTTGGGCTCTCCTAGCAGAGATTTGCAATAGAGCAAAACTTTGATACATAAGGCCATATAGTATGATGCTAAATGAAAGGACCTCTAGGATATAGAAAGAAAAAGCCATATAATGAATGATTGTTGTTCTTAAGGTACTATGTTATCTCTCATCTCTTTTGCTTTCCCTTGTTTATCTCATATTGTTACAGTATCTCACTTTGTTATCTGATATATCAGATATATTTGAATTTGGTTATTTGAAATTGGATAGGGAAGGGGGGACAACAAGATGAGGGGTGGGGGTGGGGGGGAGGGAAATGGGGACCAAGACATGTGAAAGGGTATCAATGTATGTGAATTAATGCACCTTCTATCTGGCAAATATCATGTAACCCTTCTATTATTACAATAAAAATATATGAAAAAATTATGTAAATTAAAAAATAATAGTGCTATTAAATGCTTCTCATACAGCTTTTTAGTGATTGTTCTAGGATTCTTACTGTGTTTATTTTATTTATATTATTTATTACAGTTGCCTAGCAGTGCAAATTTTCTATTTCAAGTGTAATATTAAAAAACCTCCCTTCCCTCCCAGACTTTCAATTTTCTGTTGATGATATAGTTGTGCACATATTTTACTGCTATGTATATAATATATACTTAGAGTCAAATCAGAATATAGCACTTCTACCATAACACATAACTCAGAAAACTATATATTTGTTTATATATTTCCTAATTCTTTTCATTCTACTTTCATCTTTTCTCAAGGCTCTGTCTTCTATTTTTCTGTTGGGAGACATGCCCTACACCCCAACAAACACTATTTACAGAAGGTTGGTCTAGTAGTGAAAAAGTTGTCATTAAAATGATAATTCTTTAATTTCTTTAACTCCTAAAATAGACATGGGCCTGAATGTTTGGTTTTGATTTGACAGTGATCCAACCACATTATTTAAAATAATGTTACTTCCTTCTTACTTTGATGGTTTCTTAAGATAAACATACTACCATGATATTTGATCATATTCTATAGGTAAGGAACAGCTTTTATTTGTCTCAATTTTTTCTTTGCTTTTAGTTTCCAGAAAAAAATGACTATGTTTTAATATGTTAATATTTGGAACAATGCATTTTGGAGTTCATTTAATATTTTGAATCTATAGATTTATTTTTTCATATATTTTTATTGTAATTAATAGAAGGGTTACATTATATTCACCAGATAGAAGGTGCATTACTTCATATACATTGATACCCTTTCTTATGTCTTGGTCCCCATTTCCTTCCCCCCACCCCCGTCCCTCATCTTGTTTTCCCCCCTTCCCTATTCAATTTCAAATAACCAAATATACATATATACATTATATCAGATAACAAGGTGAAATAATGTAACAATATGAGATAACCAAGGGACAGCAAAAGAGATGAGAGATAGCATAGTACATTAAGAACAACAATCACTCATTATATGGCTTTTGTTTCTATATCCTGGAGGTCCTTTCACTGAATGTCGTAGGGTATGGCCTTATGTATCTAGGTTTTGTTCTATTGTAAATCTCTGCTAGGAGAGCCCAAGGTTTCTACTGATTATGACAAATGAGGGAAACCATTGAGCCTATGTTCCTTTGAGTCTGGCTTACTTCACTTAAAGTCATTTTTTCTGTCTTTCCATTTCCTTACAAATAGGGCGATGTCATTCTTTCTGATAGCAGCATAGAATTTCATTGTGTAGAAACACCACATCTTGTTGATCCATTCTCAATCTATAGGTTTATTTTATTTTCTAATTCTGGGACACTTTCAACTACTATTTCTTTCAGTATTATTTTAAAGCTAGGCAACCTTATTTCTTCTTTTTTCAGGACTCTGATAACACACAAATTAATATTTATTATAAAATGGAAGAACTGTGTTTATGAAAGTTCTGACGTTATTGTTAATCACTACCTTAGGCTTCAATAAATCATATATAACTTTCAAGCAAAAAGAACCTGAATGCATTCTATTCAACAAAATGGTAAGAGAACTGGGAATTATTTATAGAAAATATGATTCTGAAGAAAATATGATCATAGTTTAAAACTTACTGGAACTCTACAAGGGTTCTGAAATTTGTATAGTTTATGATCAAGAAACAAGTTTGAGTAGATGTCAAAGAAAGAGAAAGAAAGTGGCATAAAGACTGATATGTATCAACATTTCTGCTTGTGAATCATTTCAGATAGCCATAGGGAAGTTTATTTCTGTGTAAGGCAAGTCATTGAGGTTACTCTTCAGGGCAAATGGTAAAAGGTTATTATGTCTTACACAGAGAAGATATTCAACAAACATGCACTATAGTCCTCTCCATCACACAATAAAAAAATCTGCAAAGTACCATAAGTAAGAAGCACATTAAATCAATGCTTTCATTTAATAGAATAAATTCAAAAACATGTTCAACTCCACAAAATATCTTTCTTTGTGGGTCAACAACACTATCTTACATGGTGAGCATATTTTTTTCAGTTAAATTGCCCATAATATTCCCTAATTTCCAAGAAGATATAATGCCAAAGTAGCTAAGCATATTTGCTTACCTTTTTAAAGCACTAAAATCTAAAATATACAGGAAATAACTTGAATTATTTTTGGTATATTTCAACATAGAATTTTCCTCATGGAAAAATTTGTTGAGAATCTGTTATCTGCTTGATACAAAAATTACATACAAAATAAAAATAAATTTGTTTTCAAAAACTCACATACTGAAACCCTAGGAATATATTCCATTGCGGTCACCATCATAGTGAGTAGTCTGCTACTTATTGTTAACAAGAAAAATAGCACATAAATGAGTGTCATTATCTTTCACCAATGCTATTGAGGTTAGATATTTTTTTCTCTACTGAAGTCATCAATGTCTGGAAGACATATCTTACATTTTATAGCAAGAACTCAGGTTATGATTAGAATTTGCTTGTGCTTACAAGAATGATACAGTAATATGTGATTTTCTTTGATTCCGGATAATTAAAAAGCTATTGTGTGCTTACTGGATTTCCCTAAATGTTCTTACTTGCTAACATTAGATCTCTCTCTCTCTCTCTCTCTCTCTCTCTCTCTCTCTCTCTCTCTCTCTCTCTCTCTCTCTCTCACACACACACACACACACACACACACACACACACAAACACACACACACAGAGGCATGCACAAATACATGATTTCATCTCATTACATTCATTATATGAAACAATGCCCAATGCAATTGGAGACTCATTTAAGAAGTCATGCGGCTTTTATTTCCCAGGGCTTAGAATATTGATTTCCATTAAGCTGTTCCCTTTTAAGAAAAAAGTATAAAACGGAAATACACTTTTCCTTAACATTACTTTGCATTATATACCTTGTATTCAAAACTTGGATGGAAATAAAATTATAAGCAAATTAAACAAATGCATAGAACAAGTTGGCATGGTGTTCTAATGAAAGAAATTTGCATGCAGGCATTTGCTCATGAACATAAGAATTTAGTTAAGGGTGAAATCCTGTAGTATACTCGCATGACAGGATGAATCTATTAGTGTACTTAAGTATTTGCAGACCTCATTCTTTTCCAAATGCTTTACTAAGGCCGGAAACAAGACAATTCCTGGCTTGTAAAAGAGAACAACCACCCTAAAACATCTGGCATACTTACACACTTTTCGCTGTCAAATACATAGCACAAATGTTTATTTGATTCTGAATCTTTGCATATGAAAGTGAATATCCTCTTGTCAGTTTTATCATCTGCACAGAATGATATCCTATGAAGCTGGCAATTGTGCTGTACTTCCTGTGAACACAGATGAAAATGAATACAGTTGATAGCATTTCATCCACTTTCTGAAAAGCCAGCTTGAATTAAGAACACATACCTTACCACTTGTAAAGTGTAACTGATATCTGTGACACTTTGTTTTTATAATTATGTAGACCCCAAACTTAAACAAATAAACCATGAGGATGAATACTCTGACTTGAAGATTAAAGAAAATCATCCCAGTAGTACTTAGAAAAACACAAGCATAACACAAAAGGATCAGTAGGTTACCAACTGTAAAGAATGGGAACTGCAAAGAAAGTTAAGAGAGTTTTTGGTTTTCAACCCTACAAGTTTACGAAGGAGAAAATTAAAGTTCAAAGAGATTAAAATGTCTGCAAAAGGTTATATTGCCAGGAGGATGCTTTTAAAATCAAACTCCCTTCAGTTTATATCACTGCTAATGATGAGTAGTGTAACTTAGAGCATACACTTGCCTGCATTAAATTTCACATGAAATATACAATTATATCTTTATGATTTCACCCACATTCATGAAATTATTATCTGGGAAGGTCATTCTTGTTCTTGATAGAAAAGCCCTCAAATGAGTGAAGCTATTCAGAAAACAAACACACAACAATCTCAGCATAGACATACAGACACATGCACACATCAAATTACAAAATTCAGGAAAAATATTATACATGAGCTTAATTAAAATAAAAATGTTATGAATAAATAAAAAACTTTTTCAAACTTTCAAATTTTAAGCAAAGAAATTGAGTGTCAGATACTATTTACATTCATATACATTGTCATTGATACTGTTTACTCTCACAGTGTTTTAAAACATATTGTACATAGGAAAAAATCTTATTAAATTGTTTAAAAAAACCTATTATTCCTTTTAATGTTATGGTTTAAGTAACTTTTCTCTCCCCAAAATGCATTGTAACATCAGAAATATTAATCAGAATCATGGATTGTTTGCCTTATTTATAAGTAACTTAAAACACTAAATATGGAAGCAAGACTACATTCACCCAAAGATGGAGTGAATTCTTTGTCAAGAAAGCTTTTAGTCTGACTTCATAATATTTTTGTAAACGTAGTTCTGAAGGTTGCAGTTTAAAGCCAGTCCAGGTAGGAAAGACCAATGAGATTCTCATCCCTAGTTAAGTCAGAAGTGCAACTGTGGCCCTGGCGTTAAACACTCAGGCCCTGAATTCAAGCCTGGTTCAGGACTAATACAAAGAAATAAAACAAAAAGAAGATTGTGGCCAGGTGCCAGTAGCTCCCGCCTATAATCCTCACTACTCAGGAGGCTGAGATCTGAGGATTGTGGTTCAAAGCCAATAAAGGCAGGGAAGACTATGAGATTCTTATCTCCAATTAACCACTAGAAAATCAGAAGTGGCATTGTGGCTCAAGGGATAGGGTGGTAACCTTGAGCTGTAGAGCTCAGGGACAATGCCCGGGGCCAGAGTTAAAATCCCATGACTGACCAAAACAAAACCAAAACCAAAAACAAAACCTCTCTCTCTCTCTCTGTCTCTCTCTCTCTGTCTCTCTCTCTCTCTGTCTCTCTCTCTGTTTCTCTGTCTCTCTCTGTCTCTGTCTCTCTCTCTCTCTCTGTTTCTCTGTCTGTCTCTGTCTCTGTCTCTGTCTCTGTCTCTCTCTCTCTCTCTCCTATCTTCTCTCTTCCAAATGCACAGCACATACTAGGCCTTGAGATTCTGACTTTGAGATACTTTAAGAGTCCAGAGATCAACATTCTGAATCTTTGTAGAGTGTACTGTTGACTAATGCTCAGGAGAGCTGGAATTCTCTTTAGATGCTTTTATGTAAATAGAGCCATATATATATTTAGATAGATAATTTGTAATATATTAATGTGTAACTGAAGTTTCAAAACAGCTTGAGGACATTAAAACTCCAGGAACTGCTTTTCAGATTTCAGAGAGCTCAAAATTCAGATGTTTCTTTTTCACATTAAAAGCTAAGAAAAATGAGTCTGGGGACCTCTTAATAGAAATTGTTAAATATAGGAAAAGGAGAGCTTGGCTAGGGAGGAAGAAAATGACATTATTGATTTGAGGAGAGCCATATGGAATGATGGAAAATCAACTGGCTAATTCACTGATATTTTATAAATGTACTGTAGATTTTGGTAGGCCTGAAATTTGATTCTAGTAACTTATAGAACAGAATGACAGCTTGATAGGATATAAATTGGAAATCATCGGCATAAATTTGAAAATGTTGTTTTCTAGCAACATCCGGGGATTGGAATTTAGGGCCTGGGCACTGCTCCCATTTACTCCAGGGTAGCTCTCTACCACTTGAAACACAGCTCCATATCCAGCATTTTAGGGTGGTCCATGTGCTACAACCTGAAAATGAAGTCTGCTGTGTACAGATCTCAGCACTCTATCAGATGCATTCAAACTTTAATGTGTACAGGAGTCACTGGGTTTCGGTGTAAGTTGCAGATTCAGTAGTCTCGAGTGGAGCTGGAGATTTGCTATTGCAAATGGCAGCAGATGCTGGTGAAGTTGGAAATTTGTATTCAACTGTTAAAGATTACTGTGCTCTGACATGCAAAAAAGCAGTCTTACCTTTGTTTTAGGTTCTAGAATCTTTACTCCATAAATTGATATTTGCAATTCAACCTTGGGGATTTTCTGGCCTTCAGATTTCTTGATGTGTCTTGCAAACTACAAATGAAAATCTTATTAACAAAATTATCATTTTGTTCTTATGGTGAATAAATACACATACACATTTGAGATTTCTATTCAATGTCAGATTCAAATGAAATACTGTTCATTGCAATATTTTGGAAAAATACTCTCAAAGTATTTAGGAATCATATCAATAAATCAGATTTATTTTCAATAGCATGGATAAAAATGATCTTTAGTGCACTTTTTCATGACATTTGAAATACTGAATCAACATTCACAAGACGCATACTTTTGTTTTTAATAGAGACAACTTAGCATTCATCAGCTTCTGAATGTGCCAGCTTTGTACATCCAGAGATATTTTCTTATTTTAATGCCCTGTCCATTCAAATAAAAGGCTACCAGATTTAAACTAAAGCTAAGAATTGAAGTAAAACTAAAATTCTTAAGTATAGATCTGGAGTCAACATAGAATTACAAATATAACATCATGAAATCATAAGCAATTTGCTGTGTTTTTCAGAGTAGTATTAGATGTACTTTTAATTTGAATTAAAGGCTACTAGATGTTTGTTAGGTTCTGTTAGAAAATACAAAAGGAAGCACATATTGTTCATGCACTTAGTAGATGAATTTTCTGCTTCTCTCCCAGTTACAGCAAATTTTATGGTAGAAATACCATCCACAAGCCACTGACCCATGTCCTGTATTCCAGCTACTCAGGAGGCTAAGATATGGCGAAACAAGACTCAAAGATGGGCTAAGCAGAAAGGTTCATGACATTCTTTCAAAATAACCATGGAACAGAGCTGGAGATGTGGCTCAACTGGTTCAAACTGAAATACAACTAAAATTTAGGAAGGAGAGAAAATTTATAGAAGGCTAGTTAAATGAGAATATTAAAGAATAAATATATTTTTTTAACTTTTTTGAACAAAAATACACAAACACATATGCACAGGAATGTAACAGACATGCACTATATAGTGTAAATATGTATGAAGTAATGCTTGGGATTTGTTTTTCTTTTGAAAAAGTTACTCATTAAAATGGAAAAAAGGTAAGTCAGACCCAGCTATGCTCCTAGGATCATGCCAAAATGGAACTCCCTTAATTCTGATGCTAGTGATGCAAATAAAAAATGAGGAAAAACTCCTTAATTACTAACATTTTACCTACCGAATGTTCTAATTTTTATCTGGATGCTCCACTGTCTGCCTACTTTTCTTTTCTCATTTCTCCTCCATTTTCCTTTTTAAAAACAAAGGAAAAAATGTAGGATTCCTCATCCCTTTTCTATAGCTTCAAAGCATTATTTTTCTCGCATACAATGTCTAGCATATGGAAAATCATCTTCACTTGACTCAAAATAGCTCACATGGAAGCCAAGGCGAGGCTTGAGTCCTCTTGTGTGTCGTTTTCATTTTCACTCTGCCTCTCACTCTAATACAGGGCAGATGTGAAGACACATGGCGGAGCTCAGTGCTGGAGCAGCATGGTTAAAGGCCTTTTGCTCTTTTCATGGCTTCACATTGCCACGAAGAGTAACATAATTAATGCACACAGATGCCTTGGAGTGTCTGCTTTCATTTCCCTGGGGGTGCCATTTGCTTTATTCCATGTCGGGTTTTGCAGCTTTTCAGCTCGCTGTCTGTCCTACTCCATGCATGCACACTGTTTTCCTCTTTTTGTCTCCTGCAGTCATATATTTTACATGTAATTCAACCAATGTGTGCCAAATATTTCCTTTTTTTTACTCTTTCTGTACAAAACTCATGCTTTAATGAAGGCCAAAGATTATTCCAGTCCTCTCTCAAAGAATGTGTATTAACCTTTCCCTCCTTAATATCTTTCTTGAAGTAGCATAAATAAATAACGTACAGGCTTTCACCTTGAAAGGTGTAGAAAGTCAGGGGCTCTGCACTTATGTGAAGCCATCTGAGCAAATCACATCCTATGAGTAGAGGTAGATCCCACCTGAAGCCGGTTTCCTCAGTACTCCTTTTTTACACAGCTACAAAAACATGCAGTGACTTCCTAGGCCCCTATATCTAAACCCCAACAACCATTCCTCTAACCTCCTGTGAGAGGACTGGGAAACTTTTTATATGTCAGAAGAATATACTGTACACCCCCCCCCCACACACCACAATCATTAATAATAGTGTTATATTTTTGAGAAGAAAAAAATGAAGAAAGATAGAAACACACATAGACACAAACACATACACACATACATACATACACACATAACTACACACACACACAAACACACACACACACACACAGTAAGAAGAAAGCAAGAGAAGAAAGATGAGATAGAGAAAAGGAAGAGGGCAGTGACAACACAAAACATGTGATGGAAAGTGTCTGAATCCTTTCTGCTCCCCATCAAGATAAGCCTCTCAAAGAGGCTTCAGAATCCAGTCAGGCCAGTCTGCCACTTCAAAGTTAAGGTAAAAAAAATCCATCCCAGAGAAGTTAGGCACTTTAATCATGAAATGGGTTTGTAGTAACGAATCCTAAAAACTACTGTATAAATTGTATCTACAAAGAAAAATTCTCAGTTCTCTTTACATGAATTTCACAGTTTACTGGTGAAGTTTGTTGAATATATGCCACAGACCCCTGTGCCTAAGGCTATGCTTATGCAATTTATATGTTAAACATTTTGATATCCTCACCATCTTTCTTTATTGTTCCTTTTTGGTATTATCCTTGATAGCTGTACAAAGCATTTCAATTCAACATATCAGTTTGGGAGTCCAGTGCCATGTCTCCAACATTCTCTCCAATCTCTCCTAACCCCACTCATTCCCTCTTTAGTTCTCCTAAAACTGAAGCTTACTGTTGGCTACTATTTGCATATTGTCCATCAGCTTTCCTACATATAAACTATGTACTTGTGTTCCTGTCTAAATCACTGCTAATATAGAAAAACTGGAAAACATTGGGTAACAAGCCAACCAACCCATCCTTTTTTTTCTATTTATAATTTAAAATTTTGTCCTTATAGAGTCTTCTTGCTGAATTTCTTTCAATTATTGCTCCAGAGAATTCCTTCCCTGGTAAATTTAGATAGAATGATCTACTATTAAAACTTGAATACAATAAACCAGTAGGATTCCCAAAAGCAGTGAAGCATAGGCAATCTGTATGCAAATACAGCAAAGAAAAGCAAACCTCTGGCATCATCATAAGATGATCGAAAGTAAAGAAATATTACTTAGTCTTGTTAAATATGTATCACTGCTTAGCAGAACTAACATTTAAAGAGAGCACTGCGTTTTAGTGTCAGTCTCACACAATTCATCTATTTGCTTTAAAAGTCTTCTTTAAAAAAGTGAAATTGTGTTCTATTGTGAATCTCTAGCACAGTAGTAATGGAACATACACTATTTGGCAAAAAAAATTGATTTATGCTACTTTTTCTCATTTTGTTTCCCATAATTAAAATTTAAGTTGTTCTTAATATTCATATGGGGAAATCAGCTGTACTTGAACACATGATAATTTAGCATTAATTACTTCATTAAACAAGTAACAGATTGTGAAGAAAAAAACAGCTATGCTACATTGGGTGATGCTGAAAAAGAAACTCCTGGGCTGACCCCCTAACAGGACTGGAAGGTGATTCCCAAAGCCCCCGTTTCCCTGAGTTAGCTCTGGGATTCAATAGAACTTCACTAGAACTCCATGAGAGTAAGGATTCTTCCATGATATTTAAGGCCCAAACATGCTACCCTATGTTAATCTTGCAGGGAAATTAGCAAGATGTGAAGCCATATTCTAATACTTTTTCATGTACAAATATTATAAAAACTCATTTATGTATTTGAGTAATTCCTGTATTCATGGTATTAGTAAACACAGAAAAAACTCACTGTTGAAAGTGGAATTCAGTAAAATAACAGCATCATTCATGTACAGAAAGTTTTAAAATCATAAATTTTAAGAAACTAAAATATAATTAAGAAATACCCATTGCTAAGCATGGTTAAGAAATAATCCCGTTGTATAACCAAAGATAAATTTACAAAGAATTATTTTTAAAAATTCCTCAATATGCACAAAGAAAGAAATGGAACATCCTTGTAACAAAAGTTTGAATGTGAAAGTAAAAACTCCAAATTTGATTTTTTTTTTTTTTTGCAGTCTTGGGCTTGAGCTCAGGGCTTGAGCACTGTCCTTGGACTTTCTCAAGGCTAGAGCTCTACCACTTGAGCCTCAGCACCACTTCCGGCTTTTTTCTATGTTCGTGGTACCAAGGAATCGAACCCGGGTCTTCGTGCATGCTAGGCAAGCACTTTGACCACTAGGCCAAACTCCCGGCCCCTCCAAATTTGATCTTTAAAAAAATGTTTACATTTAAGAGAAGCAAAAAACTACATATTTCTCATAAAATAATAGAAAATATTTAACAAAAACTAAAGCTTACATTTTTTCTTGAAATTTAGCCATGCATCATGTAATACAAAAACAAAATATAAGCTACTTGAAAATATTTTAGGTTTTCCACTAACTTGTCTCATGCATAAATTTTGAGCACTTAGTGTCAAAAATATTTAAATAGAAATAGAAAAAGAAATAGAATGGTAATTTGTGGACAAAATAAAGTCAAGTACTAAAGTATAGTCACTTAAATTTTTTTCACAATGCATGAATTTGAGAAAAACATTCAATTAAATGGGGTTATATACAGTTGGTAGTTAAGAAATGCATTTTTATCCATAGAGCCACACTACCACCTGCTGGCTATTTTGAAACATGACAATATTTACAATATCTGGTTCAACTTTTAAAGAACTCTATGGAAATAAACTCTAATATATGGAAACAGAGTTTTATTAGTTTTGTTTTGCTATATACTGTGTCCGGTTATTTTTTCTTTTCATGCTTTTTCTTTGATTTAACCCCTGTTGTCACTATTTCTGGTCTTGGTATCCTGTGTCTTGTACACAGATATATCTGGTTTGGGAAAGGAAAGGGGAAATCACAAAATGGTGAGACAAAGGGCAAGGGAAGAACCATTGCAACAGTGATACTCACAAGATGCTATGTCAAAAATGAACTTTACATTTTAGGGATGGGCGAGGGGAAGGAAAGTAAGAAAAAAACGAGGGAGGGGTAACAATGTTCAACAAAAAATGTACTCCTTATCTTACTGATGTAACCGTAAGCCCTCTGAACATCACCTTTACAATTAAAAAAAAAAAACCTAAAATTTAAAAAAGAGAATACTTTGTACTTTGTTTTGTAGTCTGAGATCTTTGTGTCAGAGAGGACTACAAAAATGCAATAAAATGATAAAATAGGCAAAAATAATTGTTTTATTTGTTCTCATAGTACACTGATTTTTAGGTATACATTCCTGAGATTCTGCAAGCATCAGAGTGTAGATTACCTATCAAATGAATATGTATTCTGGAAGACATTTAACAGACAAAAGCTACTATCAAGAAGTATATGCTAGCTGGGCGCAGTGGCTCATGCCTGTAATCCTAACTGCTCAGAAGGCTGAGATCTGAGAAGCAAGGTTCAAAGCCAGCCTGGGCACAAAAGGACTTGTGACTCTTATCTCCAATTAAACTCTAGAAAAAAAAAACGGGAAGTGGGGCCTGGGTTAAAGGTAGGGCAGTAGTCTTGAGCTGAAGAGCTCAGGGACAGTGACCAGGCCCATGGCAGAGGGAGAGAGGGAAAGAAAGAGGGAGAGAGAGAAGGAGAGAGAGAGAGTGGGAAAGAGGGAGAGGGAGAGAGAGACAGAGAGAGAGAGAGAGAGGGAGAGGGAGAGGGAGAGGGAGAGGGAGAGAGAGGGAGAGGGAGAGGGAGAGGGAGAGGGAGAGGGAGAGGGAGAGGGAGAGGGGGAGGGGGAGGGGGAGGGGGAGGGGGAGGGGGAGGGGGAGGGGGAGGGGGAGGGGGAGAGGGAGAGAGAGAGAGAGAGAGAGAGAGAGAGAGAGAGAGAGAGAGAGAGAGAGAGAGAGAGAGATGTATTTCACCTAATGCAACTGAATCTTTTTGAGTTTGGATTTAACTGCAAAATAAACACATCCGAACTATAAAAAATGAAGGTAAACACTGCTGTACTTTTATAAACAGTCTGAACGTAGTGGAGGTAGACATTTTGCAGCATTTTGAAAACCTGCCAGCTGAATTCTGTTCTAAATGCCCGCTCCAAACTGTGAGACCTTCAGAATTCTCTAATAGTTATTAACACTATTGTGATCCAACAACAAAAATGTAAAAAATTACCTACTCAGTAGTAAAAAGAAATGATTAACTAGTCTACTTATTTTCCAATGCAAGAGATATTATCTTGAGATACTTCAGCATGCTTAATTAAAATAGTTATAGTTACATATAAAAATAGTAGGTAAAATATTATCTACCTTTATTACTTCATAATATAAAACATTTTAATCTTTTCTTAATTTAAGTCATAGATTCTATAGGTATGACTTTCCAAAAAGGAGCCAATACTTTCTTTGCTCGTTGTCTTTTTTACAGTTCAAACTCCACTGGAGCAGCCATGCATCCAATCCTACTTTTTGCTGTCTTTTTTTTTAATGTTGTTGTTTGTTTTGTTTTTGAAAATAGAGTCCTGTGAGTTTTTATGCCTAGGCTGGCTCCTCATATCAATATCCTGAGTAATTAGGATTCCACTGGCACAGAGCAGAAAATAACACTTGAGAATTCCGAATGTTGTTAAAACAGTTGGAAGTCATACTGTTAAATTAGATAAGTGTTGTGTTGTTTGTTCAAAGAAAAAAAAGTAAAAGGAGCCTTTCAAAAGCAATTATATAAATAAAGGAGCAGTCGAAAGATCTTTTTTAATACCATAAACACAAGAATTCTGTTAATGGAAATTTCCTAATTTTTCAAACATTCATGAAAACAATCTTTTCTGGGGGAGAAATCAGAAAAGCATGATTCGCATGACCTCACATGAGAATTTTCCTAAGAACTTATTAACTCTGAGAAAGTGATAGAGTTTCTTAGATTTTTCTCAAGAAGTGGGTTGATGATGAATAGATGCTTTCACTTAGATTTTCTCAGGAGATTTATAGATAATGAACCTGTGGTTTTGCGTAGATTCCCTCAGGAAAGGTGTTGATTACATAGAGGGGTGTTGCTAAACCTCCTTGGGACATTATGGTCATGTCGAGCTACAATCAATGTCCTCTTCCTCTTCTCTTGATCTCACCAGCTCCCAGGTGACTGCTCGGGGAGATGGCCACTACCTCTTAGAATGACTATGTCTTTGATATATGCAGCCATTACACAAAACGTTTCTTTGAAAATCACCTCTAACTCCCTATTTCCAACTGATGAAAATAATACTTTATCTATTGGAGATAGTGTTTATGCTATTCTGCACTTAAAAGAAAAGGAAAGGCAAGCAACTGAATGTCAAAAGTTATGAATTGCTGCCATTCCGTTTATTATTAGTAATTAGAAGACAGCATACCACACAAAATATACCATGTAATATTCAGAAAAACTTGCATGTAGATAGCTATTACTAAAATGTTGGCATGGTATGTTTATGTCCATTTTTAACAGGAAAAACCTACACTACTCACAAGTTATTTTAGCCTTTTCCCATCAAATTTTTGATCACATGGCAAAAGCCATGCCACATCATTTATTTGAAAGGCTTTCCTTACCTTTAATTTCCTCACAGCATCTCTCACAACTTCTGTTCCTTTTGGCTGCTCCACTTCAGTACTGCCAAGAAACTGAAAATGGCCACTTGTAAGACATGGGCTTGAATATATTATCTATCAACCATTCTAAACTCTTACATTGCATAATAGAATAGTTTGATATTAATGCAAATCCCAAATAAATCCTAAATAATTAACTTATGCTTAAAAGATGAAATGAAAACATAAATTTGGAACTTGAAAATGTAAATAGCCTGAAATTCAATTCCTAAATAATTAGCTTATGTTTATAGCATATGAAAACATAAATATACCATTGGCATTGCCACCGGGGCTTAAACTCAGGCACTCACCAAACACTCTGTCACTACATTCATGTCCCAATCTTTTGTGATTTTAGGTGTTTTTCAGACTGGGTAGTATAATTTTGCTTCAGGCTGCTCATTGACCACTATCTTTCTACTTCTACTTCATGAGTAGCTGGAATTAGAGGACTGCAGTGTCAACCTTGGTTTGCTTTTCAAACAAAAATTCAATAATTTTTGTCTTGGCTGGCTTTGAACCACGAACTTCCTATATCAGCTTTTTTTTTTTTTTTTTTTTTTTTTGCCAGTCCTGGGCTTGAGCTCAGGGCCTGAGCACTGTCCTTGGACTTTCTCAAGGATAGAGCAATACCACTTGAGCCTTAGCACCACTTCCAGCTTTTTTCTATGTATGTGGTACTGGGAATCGAACCTGGGTCTTCATGCATGCTAGCCAAGCACTTTAAACACTAGGCCAAACTCCCGGCCTATATCAGCTTTTTAAGTACCTAGTTTCCAAAAGAACTTTCATTTTAATTATTATAATTTTTGTGAAATATATTATTTGAAGATATCCACAAGAAAGAAAACTAAAATTATTTCACGGTCACCAAAGGAATCAAGTCGGCTTGAACAATTAGCATTTAATAGATATGTTAACAATTAAGAATGATCTGTAAATTCAAAGCAATATGTATGTGCTTTTGTTACTACTTTTATCTTTTTTATATGTTTTGTGGATGTGAAAGACATGATTTTAATATACAGAATGAACTACTCAGTAAATTTTTATTTAATTATATTAAAAAGTAAAATATACATGACCTATAATTTAAGTATATTTTAAAAGAACTCTAACCATTAGACACTGATGATATTTAGATATAATACCTAAAAAACAGGAAACACGTTATATCATTGCAATAACAATTATAAATATTAACCATAAAATTATTATAATAAAATATCTACCCTAGAGAGATATAGCTCTTAAAAAGTCAATATTAAGACAGTAAATATTAAGAAATTAGAGTCAATATTCTGAGATCAGATGAGATCGGGCGCATTCAGGGTGGTATGGCCATTAGAGTCAATATTAAAAAATGTTTTAAGTCAACTAACTGAAATATGGGTTTTTTCTAAAACAATATACACATATGTACACTGTGAATAATTATTAAATTCCCTCACAGAGTATTTCTCTTGTTATTAGTTACCAGCCCTTAAACAAAGATGGTCATGAAATCATAATTTCTCATAGGTATAGACTAGACATGAGAATATGCTCAGTTCACAGAAAAGATTAAGAGGCTCAAATAAAAAAATTAGGTAAATTAACTGGATGTGGTTTCATGTGTTAATTTAGATAATAGAAATGAGGAATAAAGTCATGTTCCTTCGGTCTTGAAAAATAGCAATCAGACAATCTAAGAGTCTCATTTTTTGGAAGCAGGCTTTCTGCATTACTGGCATGGGAACTACCTAGCTATCAAAGTTAAAAAGTAAAATTTGAAATTCTTTTGTCCAACAAATCAGAATCTTTAGTAATGGTGGAAAGGATGACCTTTGTAAAGTGCTTGGTATTTTGGGGAATTCTACGTATAAAATCTATGAGACCACAGGGAAAAGGAAGGATGAGATATGAGGAGAGGGGAATAGGATATGTTTACCATATAAATGTAGGAAAATGTCTTATTAAATTCATTTAGAAGTTATAAAAAATACATGGAATGAATGAACAATGAATGAGGTGAATAAAGTCAAAGTGTATTTATGTAAGAAAATATAATAATAAAACCCACTGTGAAATTAATACGCACTAATCAAAAATTGAAGAAAACAAGATATAAAGTTCACGGATCAGTGTTAAAAATAGTCATCAGGGCCGGGAATTTGGCCTAGTGGTTAAAGTGCTTGCCTAGCATGCACGAAGACCCGGGTTCAATTCCTTGGTACCACATATATAGAAAAAGCCGCAAGTGGTGCTGAGGCTCAAGTGGTAGAGCTCTAGCCTTGAGAAAGTCCAAGGACAGTGCTCAGACCCTGAGCTCAAGCCCAGGACTGGCAAAAAAAAAAAAAAGAAATAGTCATCAGGGAGCCGGGAGTTTGGCCTAGTGGTAGCGTGCTTGCCTAGCATGCACGAAGACCCGGGTTCAATTCCTCGGTACCACATACATAGAAAAAGCCGGAAGTGGTGCTGAGCCTCAAGTGGTAGAGCTCTAGCCTTGAGAAAGTCCAAGGACAGTGCTCAGGCCCTGAGTTCGAGCCCAGGACTGGCCAAAAAAAAAAAAAAAAGAAAAAAAATAGTCATCAGGTCTGGACAGTGGAAAATAAATTAAAAAGGTGATTTGAAAATATAAGAAATAATTACTCTTCTCATTCTGATAAAATCATACAGGAGTCAAAGTTCATTTGTACTGAAGGAAAGAGAAGAGTTATGTATCTCATGTTCTATATAATGCACTGGTTCCTTTGTAAAAAAAACTGATGAAATTAAATTGAACTAGCTACTTAGGATTTGGCATAACAATTTAGGAACTCAGTTTGCTCCGCTTTGATATTAGCTTATTGGTTGACCAGCTGTACATAAAAGATACAGTTAAGCAAAAATATCTTAGTTCAAGAGGAACTGAAATGCGGCATCCAAGGTATGGGAGACAGCCAAACCTATTGCTGACCCTAGTGAGTCTGTTATAGTTCTTCTCTTTTTTATGAGTTTCAACCTTTAGCTCATGATAAATTCACCAGAGGTCATTTAAAGTTATTATCAGTTTCTAAATGTCTGATTTAATTGGTTTGGCACATAGCCAGGACATCTGTGTACTTTAAAAACTCTTGAGATAATTTTATTGTAACACCAGGTCTGAAAAGGACTGTTTTGAATCATCCAGCAAGGACAAAAGGTTCAAATAACAGAAAATGGTAGAACACAATAAGAGATTTTTTTGGGGGGGGTATGGAGTAAATCCATAGGGCAGACTTTTTTTTTCAACTTTTTGAATTTTTTGAAGCACAGAGAGATTCACCATTCATGGATGGATTTGTATGAGAAGATACAGTCATAGACAAAAGCCAGAAGGTAACACCGAAGGTGTTAACTCTGGGGCATAAAACTGGCAATATTTTTGGAAGAATGTTCAAGCTCTGCAGAAATGTCAGGAGTCATTACTATTCTATGCAAATAGGTCTGAATGGGACAATTATGGAAGAATTCCTAGAATATTCTGAATGAATCCACCTCTAGTGCTGCTCCAGGGACCTCTTAACATGTTTCCTTCACACAGGCTTTAATTAAACTAGCTGAGTAATAAAACACTGAAAGAACCCTTAAGGGATGGGAAGTATTAAATTAAAAGACATCTTAATATGGACTTTGCTACTTAATTCCAACTTTTTTTTTTTGGTCTGCCACCCTTGGAAGGATAAAGCAGGACTGCAAGTTTTTGAGTTCAACCTGGGCAATACATTGAGACTGTCAAAAATAAAGAACAAAGAAAACACACACACACACACAAACACACACACACACACACACACACCAGTGGAAAAAAAGAAGGGGAGGATACCAAATGGTAGAATGCTAGTCTTGAGCAAGAAAACTAAAGAGAGTCTTTAAGCCCTGAGTTCAAGCCGTAGTACTGACACACATGCACATGTGCGTAAACACACACACACACACACACACACATGCACACAATTATGGAAAAAACTGAGTTATGAAACTACTTAAATTCTTTAATACGTCCATTCCAGAAACATATCTAGTACACAGAGCCATATATAACTGAAATGGCCTGTTATATCAAAAACTGTAATAAGTCCTACTTGTTAAATATGACTGATCCTCCCTGATTATACCTGTGCCTCAATAGTAAGAATGGAAATAAATGCTATGGCCAAGGAATTCAGCCACTCTCTTCACATAAAAGAACTGTTAACCCAACTTGACCAGTAGAGCTACAGACTACAACATGCAAGCATGGATAACAAAAGTGAGAAACCTACCAGGATCAAAGACACTAAATAAATATACATATGCTATTTATGGGCTCCCAGCATGCTGCCTGCCAGTCTTAGAAGTCTCCCAGCAGGAGACAAGGAGAAACAACATAACATATGCTAACTAAGAACTACTATGTGAAGTATAATTACCTGATCAGATACCAATTGACAAAGAATTACCAGTTTGTTTTTGAATGGCTTTAGTCTTAAGTATCAAAACATAGAAAATATATAAATACATTTGAGGAAAGCCTCTCACATGAAAAAGCCAGCTACTGTAGAACTTAGCTGTGACTTTAGTCTATAATGCTAGTACACGGGAAGCTGATATCTGGGGGTCATGATTTGAAGTCCAGTAGGCAAAAAGGAGATTGAGTCAAGATTCTGTGTCAACCAATGCTTACAGCTCAGACTGATCTGCACACAAAGAGAGAAATCCTATCTTTGAATATAACCCATGCAAAAAGAGGCTGGAGCCATGGTTCAAGTGTTTGCCCAATCCCCACTGCTCTACCCTCCTAAAAAATGAGGAAGGATAGTGGAGTGAGTGACATTGAAAAGATGTACTGTACTAATAAACTGACATGTTAAATTGAGACCCTTTTGCAAAATACTTAGACAATTTATATAAACAAAATAAAAGATACAATATAGAACAATTACAGAAATGGTCTAGGACAATCTTTTTCAAAACCTGATTGCTGAACTGGGTTGAATCAGCATTATTTATCTATCTAGCCATCTGCATATATATGCACATATATGTGTGCATGTATGTGTATTTATAGACTGAATCAGAACTCTTGGAAGTTGGACTAGCAAGTTTAATTATTTCCTCTAGATTATTTGCATGCATGCTTAGTTGTGAAAATCAGTGTCTCAGGAATTTGCACTTGAAACTGTATAGAGTGTTAGAAATAGACAACAGGAAATCCTGAAGAAAAAAAAAAGCAAAAAACAAAAAACGTACCTCTTCAGAAACACAGTTCCCGACTGAAGGACTCCATCGCAATAATGGTAAAAGCACACATGAAAGCACAGCAGGCATCATCCTGAGACAGCTGAGGACCCTTCTCACTGCTCTGCCCTGCCCAGCCACATCAGACCATAAAGTCATTTGATGCATGTCTGGATATAAACATATGCTTCTTGTTGGATGCTCATAGCCTATTCTCTGCCTACACTGATAATTCTGTATGGACCCTGAATAATAATACAAATATAAAAAAAAACCCACTAGCCCTGATGTAGTAATAAATTAAAAAAAACCAAAATCCCAAAGAGGGAAAAAAACAACAACAAACACTTTGTGATGAGAAATTTGAATATCAAACTTCACAGGGTTTTTTGAAAGAAAATGACCAAGTGCAAATAAAATGTTGATTTTGAGACAAGTGTACAGTCTATGATGGAAAAAAAATCATACTATAGGTGCCCAGGCTTAAAAGAGCTCTTTCCTTTTACACTAAGTCTTATAACTTTGTTAAGGGAGGGGATTGAACAGGCATAAAGTGTATGTAAGGAACTGGGAGCAACAGGTAGGATGGGCAGTGGTGACTACAAATATGATTTAGTTGTGCGTAGTGCGATTTGAATTGTATCTGAGTGTTTTTTAGCTCAAGGCTAGCACTCGACCACTTGAGCCACAGCTCTACTTCCAGCTTTTTTGTAGTTAATGAGTCTCAGGGACTTGGTTGGCTTCTAATTACTATCCTTAGATCTCAGCCACCTGAAGAGGTAGAATTATAGGCTGCTCCTCTAGGATCCAACTTATAATGTCTTCTTAAAAAGACATTTAGAAAGACTTGGATAACTAGAGGACAAGTATATAGTATCACTGATCTAATTTCAAATTCAAGGTAAGTCATAGAACCCATGTCTTATAATACTCTCAAATTAAAATGAAATTGAAATATCTATTATTTGATGAATATTTCCTCACATTTATTATTTAGTTAAGTAAATCAGAAAAAAACATTTCTTTTAAACTAATGCCCACAACTGATGTGATTATTGTTTCAATTAACGTTTGCATACCTTGATGCGCCACATCAGCATTTTACAAAACCATGTAGAAGTTTAAAAATGCCCACGTTTTCTTTTCTTTCCTTTTTTGTTTGTTTGTTTTGGTTTTTTTGTTGTTTGTGGGGCTTGAACTCTGGGCCTGGGTGCTGTTCTTGAGCTCTTCAGCTCAAGAGTAGCACTGGCACTACTTCGGTTTCTTAGTGGCTACTGGAGGTAAGAGACTCATGGACTTTTGTGCCCGGGCTGGCTTTGAGCCATGATCCTCAGATATTAGACACCTGAGAGCTAGGATCAGAGGCATGAGTCACCGGTACCCGGCCTGCCTCCACTTTTAAAACATACACACAGACACACAGACACAGACCCAGACCCAGACCCAGACACACACACACACACACACACACACACACACACACACATAATCATCTTTAAGATGTAAAACTCGGTACATAATACATCTGGATCAGTATACTCTTTAATTATTGTTACCCATCCCTCCCATCCACTTACCCCATGAACATTCCTCATTTTGTAAGATATGCAGTGAATATTATGACTTCATTCTTCCTCTGTTCCTCTCCTCATTTTCCAATATTACTTCAAATTTTTACCCCTGTGAAAGGTTGACTAATTTGTGCTGTGTCTTACTTTGCCAGTAGAGAGCAGTGTTGGACACCACATAGATCCAAAGTGGCTGCTCTGCTTCTCCAAGGCTTTACTATCACTTTGATAGTGTAGAGTTAAATTAGAAACAGCAGCAGTGACTGACTAAATCATTACAGTCTCCTATTAGAAAATATGACACCATTTAACATATGAAGGATCAAATTTGTAGCAGAAATATTTGAAATACACATTTCATTTACATATGGCATGTTGCTACTCAATTACCTTAAAATATAATAGAAATAAAATTACTACTTTTTACAACATAAATAACTTTAACACTAATATTTATAAATAATAAATTCTTGTGAAAGACTCATTAACTAATATTCTAGTGATAGGAAAAACATATGTGTGGGTGTTTACTTTCATAACCAAGAGTACACATCTAATGAGACAAATCTTGGGAGACAAATTTATACTTTTAATCCTTTAGCTACTCGACTGCATCCAGCAGATAAGCTGTACATGAGGAAGGCAATTTAATTTTATGGTCTTTATTTGGCTGAATTACCATGTCATAGTGCAAAGCGACACGAGAAAAATCATTTTACAAAGTTTCCTCATAACAGTCAATTGCGCTGGAAGGGTCAAAATCAATTGGATTTTAAACTATTACCTAATTGCCATGCCTATAATACTGAAAAAATAAATCAAGACAGAAAGGTTATAATTTAAAATTATCAAATACTCTAAAGGTTCTTTTTTAAAGGAGGACCAGGAAATTTTGATGGAAAATAAAACATATGACACTCAGAGTTAAAGAAGTTTGCAATTTATTTTTGTTCCCATGATAGATTTCTTATTAGGAGGATTTTCTATTAAATTATCTGTTCTTATTTTACACGGATTCAGGATCTGTTGCATTTAAAATAAGAATACTGAGTTCAAACAAATGCAGTAGCTACAAATGAGAGCCTGTGATACTATAGAAAAGGGCCTCAAACTGAATCTGTACTCCATGATCATAGAAAGATTCAGCAGGTTTCTGTATTTTTTCTGGACCTTCCTCCCCAATCAATCACCCTTTACAACTGGGGAATGAAAAAGGTGGAATGAATGGCAGGTTATTCACCTACACTGTGGTGAACAGAAGAGTTATAAAAATAAATGAGCATCAACTCACACAGAAAGTCAAAAGCATGGGCTTTGGACCCATTTTTCCATTAGATAATTGCATGATTAAAGTCCATGGGCTACTGAGATATTTTCCCTTACATCTCATTACTTTACAGATGAGAACGAACCTGGGGATCATGGAAGTGAAAGGATGTCCCAAGGTCACGATGTAATTAGTAGGGCCAGGGCTGGACTGTTAGTTCTCCGGATTCACAGACACATATTCTTTACTTTTACTACCTCAAGTACAACAGAACCGAAGGGAAAATAATATGACATACTGAATGTACGATTAATTTGGAATCATATTACTTGCAAAGGCCATATCCATCTGGCTAATAAAGATTCATGCTAAATGTGCTTTCTGTTGTTAGAGATACTTAAAATAAAATGGAGTCAGAATATTTGATTTGCTTCTCAGTCAGATGAAGGCTTAATTTACAAACTTTAATTCCACAATTTACTGAACCTTCCATGTTTTCCTTTTTCTCATTCACAAAAAGAGGATGAGTTTTATGTTGTGAAAATCAAAGGAGAAAATTCACTCTGTGTGTTCTATAGAGTAAATCCTATCAATTCATGCTTAGAAATCAAATCAAATAATAAAATAGTCATAACAACAGCAACAACAAAAGGTACTAACAAAGTACTGTGAAGTAGGCAAGGAAAAAAACACGTTAATTTTGGATTTTGGCTTTTGAGGAAGCTTGGCTCCTCAAAAACAAACACATTCAAGTGTTTTCCTTGGGGCCTGCAGTGTGGCCTAGTGCTTTCCTGGCCTGTCCTATTGCTCAGTACCACGTGCATAGAAAAGCCAGAAGTGGTCCTGTGGCTCAAGTGGTAGAGTGTTAGCCTTGAGAAAGCTCAAGGACAGTATCTAGGCCTTTCTTTCAAGCCCCAGGACTGGTAAGCACACGAACAAAAAGGTGTTTTAAAAATGATTAGGTGTGGAGGGGGAAGGGAAAAGGGGACTAAGAAGGGTATCAGGGTTGAGAAGTAATGTGTCCACTACCTGACCAATGTAAATGTAACCCCTCTATACATTATCCTGACAATAAAATACAATAAAATGGTGTTTTATTTTATTTTGCCACAAAATTGTATTAATCTTCGTTAATACCATAGTTTCTAACTTAGTACATTTCTGAATTATGTTGAGATTATTAACAATTCTTTGGCAATTTAATCAAGTTTAAATGCAACATAAGACAAGTGATACTTTTAGGATATAAATATGGGTTGGTATGTCTACACTTCAGTAAGTTCACTCTAGTAGTTTTTCAGAGACTCTTAGGTACCATTGCTGCTCAATTGTTATGCACTGTATTTCTTTAAATACTATTGTGACAATACTCTAAAAATATTTACCCTGTTCCCAGAGAGTTTAACGTACATTTTAACTTATTTAACGTACCATAAACTACCAATAAAAGGCAATGCAACTGTTTAACTTTTAAAATTGATTTAGTAGTTAATTAATTTTCCTACTTAGTTTTTGCTTACTGTATTAGTTATAAGACAATGTTGACTAATTACACATATCTCATTCTTCATTTTCACTAAGATTTTGACAATACAATAAGCCAAATTTACTCTTGTTTCTATCATACATAGTATTGCCCAGGTACAACCAAGAAAACAATCTCATATGTTTTGTCTGTCTCTGTTAACATCTATTGTTTTTAAACGCTAAGCATCTTGAGCATTCATGTTTATATCTTCATAGCAATCAACTTGTAGACTTTTCTAAGAACCTAAGGACTACTTCTACCATGTCACTTACTGTTTTTCTTTATGTTAGAACTTCCATAAAGCCACCTTCCAAATCTGACTGCATTTCTGAACTCTAAATACATTTATCTGGAGGGACACTTAATATTTCAAGTACCTTCACCATTCCTCTGAGCTAACTGTAATCCATAGTTATCCATTTTAGTGAAATAATTCTTCAAATTCTTTCTCCAGGTGTGCATTGTGATTATCATTATTAATATTAGTCATCAGTATTTCTTTATCATATACTTTTCAAGAATATTGACCATGCATTATCTATGTGTCTGTCAAGGTTCCAGGCATCGAGAACACAGAAGCAAATAAAATAGACCCAAATCCTATATATAATAATGCTGCTGTTGGTAGATAGGAGAAAGGATGCTTGATTTTCTTCATTATTCACTGCACACCACAGTGAGCTCCATTATTTGAGAACAATCCAAATAAACTGCAATAAGAACACTTCCAAATTTGCAATAGCTGCTACTACAGCAGTTTCTGGGTGTAAATGATCATTGTTTGTTTTCAAATTTTAAGCTATTTTGGAGAAGATCTCATTCCAAGTGACAAGTAGCAGTCCATTACAATGTATTACAGAAGAGTGCCGGGAGTTTAGCCTACTGATAGAGTGCTCATGTAGCATACATGAAGCCCTGAGTTCCATTCCTAGTTACCAAATATGCAGAAAAAGCCTGAAGGGGTGCTGTGACTCAAGTGGCAGAGCACTAGCCTTGAGCAAATGTCCAAGGACAGTGCCCAGTATGTGAGTTTGAGCCCCAGGATCTACTCAAACAGTTGCCCTTGTTTCATTAGAGAGAAATGGGGTTGAATATACACTGAAGATCTAGATAGACTATGCAGAGGTAATTTGAATAAAAAATGAGTGTGGCCTAAGGACTTATCTGAAATGCAATTGGACTAATTTCTTTAAGCAGATACTCAATCAACAGATTAACATAGCCCATTAAATTCTGCAAAACATTGCTTTATGTGTATCTCAATAGTGTGCCATGTCACTTAAAGAAATCTAGACTTACCTCGTCTTCCAGGTTTTTACCTCTCTGTTTAGAGATACAAAATCAAGCAAGGATGGGCAGCACACGAAATCAAACAATTTAACCCCCCAAGGGGCCAGAACAGATTGACAGAACTTAATATGACTATGAGTATATACCTCTGTTCATTCACAGTGAAGTCCTTCTTCCATCATGAAAGCACCAGTGAGAGTTCACAGTGCGCAGGAGCAGACCTTCTTTAATTTAGCAATTGTTTATGGAAAATCTTACATGTACCAGGTGTCATTCTGGTTCTTAGATACAGTGATAAACACAGAATCAAAGTTTCCCATGTATGTGGTCTCATAGAACTATACAATAGGTTTTGGAGTGGCATACCACCTAGCTGAAGAAATTGAATTCTTTCCGAGTTCCAGGAATTTTAACCTGTCTGAGCAGCAGATTATTCTTTTATAAAATGTAGATAGATATCTCTGTACTTACATATACACTGAGTAAATTGAAATGGATAGATTCCCTGCTAACAGATAGCAGGAATTCAGTAAATGCCTGTTTCCAAAAATAGATGCCTCCAATGATAATAGTTAGGAGTATTTTTATTTGCTCTAAGGTTGCTTTTTAGAGTGCCAGTGCTGTTGCTTGAACTCAGGACCTTGGCACTGTCCTGGAGCTTTCTCAAGGCTAGAGTTCTACCACTTGAGCCACAAACCACTTCCAGCTTTTTCTGTGCATGTGGTATCAAGAAGTTCAACCCTTCTAGGCAAGCACTCTGTCACTAAGTCACATCCCAGATTTATATTTGGTTTTAGAATTTAGAATGAGTTAATATAATTAGTTTAAAGGAATAAATAAATATGCTAGGAAGCTGTAACTGATGCCCCAAGAGGCAAACAGAAAACAGAAGCCTCAATAACTAATTTCCACCAGTTTCTGTCTGCCTATATGTTGCCTGATGTAGTTGTCCTATTACAGATGAATGATATATGTGTGTATACATGTATGTGTGTTTGTATAAGAAATTTTATTCATCAATCAGGAAGAATAATATGTCACTTACAATAAAATAAGATATGGAAAAAAATCACATGGAGTGAAATGAGCCAGCCTCAGCGAGACAAAGGGTACATATTTTCTACATATACAGAATTTAGACCCAAACAGAAATACATAGGAATACACATACAAGGTCATATTATATTCATGCATGATCAACTGATTAAAATATGATATATTCAGGTTTTGTATTATATATTGCAGCCCCTTTGAACAACTGACACTTTAACAATTTGACTCTCAGGAAGCTGAAATATATCATGCTGGGAGGGGTGAAGGCTAAGTAGAAGGGAATCAACTACAAAGTGGACAGGAGAATGAATACAATATGCATTCATCAAAATGGAACAAGGGAAGTCGAAGAAACAGATGTGGCTAGAGATGGAAGGGTGAGGCAGAATGACAGAAGGGCATTATCCAGATCAAGATACATCACATGCATAAATAGGCTTGTTGAAATCAAAACCCATGTGTCTGTTTGAATATAATAATACTAAGAGAAATAAAAAAGAATCCACATATGATAGCTTCTGGGTGATTCCCATAGTGGGGTTGGAGAGAGCAGAGGGTTTATATTTGCATAATAAAGTTGGGTTTCTTTCACTTTAATGAGTCTGCCTTGCAATTTGACACTAACGTGAGTGGATATGCAGTTTCTCTTCAGCAATGAATAATGTAATTCTCTCCTGCTCATGGGTAAAAATGAGCAACTGTTCTACTCTCACTGTCGTATTTCATGTTCCCGGTACAATTAAGTCATCCTGACTAAATGCAACTCACTAATTTTATTTAATATTTTATGTGTATGCTTCTTCATTTTTTAAGATTTTTTTTTTTGCCAGTCCTGGGCTTGAAAGAGTCTGAGCACTGTCCTTTGACTTTCTCAAGGCTAGAGCGCTACCACTTGAGCCTCAGCACCACTTCTGGCTTTTTTCTATGGATGTGTACCGAGGAATGGAACCTGAATCTTCATGCTGCTAGGCAAGCACTCTACCACTAGGCCAAACTCCCAGCCCCGCTTCTTCATTTTTAAAGACATTTTAATTTAAGATTTCTTTTAACACAAGAAGGCAATTATCACTCATTAGAACTACTTATCCAATGCTTAATTGGTTTTGTTTGAACCCTGGTATATGTTGATTTTATTTGATTTTCCTTGGCCTTGAAAAAAATCAATGCCAGCATATTCTAGGGCAGTTCCTGTGAGTATTTTTCAGATGTCTCTTGAAAGTTCTAATCCTGGTATTAGCACAGACCTTTATGCATTTATTGCAGCATTTCTAAAAAATTAATAACCTGGTTAGTAATCATTTCAAATTATGTAAGAGCTTCTTTTATACATATGGAACTACATTTCATTATATTTTCTCCAAAAGTGTCCATTCCTATTCAAAATAATGTATTTGATTAATATATCAAATACTAAGGCTCACTGTTTTCATAAGCTTTCCATAGAACTGAACCTCATACAGTTCACTTAGTAAAAGAACTATAAGCTAGCTGTCAGAAAGAATGACATCGCCCCATTTGTTAGGAAATGGAAAGACTTAGAAAAAATCATATTAAGTGAAGTAAGCCAGACTCAAAGGAACTTAGGCTCAATGGTTTCCCTCATTCGTCATAATCAGTAGAAACCTTGGGCTCTACTAGCAGAGATTTGCAATAGAGCAAAATCTTGATACATAAGGACATATAATGTGAAGCTAATTGAAAGGACCTCCAGGATATTGAAACAAAAGCCATATAATGAATGATTGTTGTCCTTAATGTACTATGTTGTCTCTCATCTCCTTTGCTGTCCCTTGGTTATCTCATATTGGTATAGTATCTCACTTTGTTATCTGATATATTGAATTTATTTGTATTTGGATATTTGAAATTTGATAGGGAAGGGGGGAAAACCAAGACGGGTGGGGGTGTGAGGGAGGGAGGGAAATGGGTACCAAGACATGTGAAAGGGTATCAATGTATGTGAATTAATGCACCTTCTATCTGGCAAATATCATGTAACCCTTTTACTAATTACAATAAAAAAATTTAATAAAAAAAGAACTATAAGCTATACACTAATACATAAAACATTTATTAACGGTCTATGCACTTCCATTTATTTATTGTGTATGTGTGCATGCAAACACACCCATGTGTGTATGCACTAGTAGTAAGGTTTGAGGGTCTCAGTGCTGTCTGTTGACTTTTTCATTCAGGGCTGTGTTCTACAACTCGAGACATAGACTCACTATTGGCTTATTGGTAATTAACTGGACATAAAAGTCACTCATGCTTTTTCTGCTCAGGTTGGCTTTGAATTATGATTGTCAGAACTCAGCATCATGAATGGCTAGAATTACAGGCATGAACTACTGGCAACCAGCTATATTTATTCTTAACATATTTGTTCAAGTTAAGCATTTTGTGACATGCCATTTTAGCTTCTTGCCTATTATATTTAGTGTAAAATACATATCAGACCAACTCCTGATATTAAATATTTTCATTTAAAACTGATAAGAAAACACAACCAAATGAAGATTTGGGTTACAAACAATGTCACTGGCATTAAAACTTAGGTATATGTTATATCCAGGAGTGTCTAGTGAAAACTTAAAATTTATATGTAACCTAGATATTGTATATACTATTTGCTATCTAAGTAGGAAACAAATTTTGATCCAACAATATTTTCTATCTTCTGAACATTTCAGTTGAAACAATTGCACAAACACAAGTCTATGGCTCTCAAAAGCTCAAATAAACCAACTGTGAGAATTATTGAATTTTTAGAAATTGTGATTAGTTATCTCCAGGTAGACAACATTTCACACACAGCTGACAGTTTGGGAAAGAACTTCTTCAAGTCTTGATGGCATTCAATGGGTGTCAGAGGGGCCTCAGTTACTAGAACCCTAGACATCCTGCCAGGAAGAAATGCAAAGCAGATGTGTGGTTGGACAAAAAGTTCAGATAAAAATGCAGATAGTGGAGAGGAGGCACCTTTTTCCTTAGGAAATTTATCAATTTACGATGTAAAAACAATGGATTGAAGTCAATGGACTTTACTTTTGGTAGCTGTTATTGTCTTCAAAGATAGTCTCCAGTGAACAAGGTAAAACTTTATTCTGCATAGCGACAAAGAGCATCAGAGGAATTTATAGAATTGTGAGAAAGTAAGAGTTGAAACATCATTATAGATGTGTATACTTCAAATTATCATCAGACCAAACAAACATAATTGCACAAATACTGTGCTTCAAAGATTTCAAAAGCGGGGCTGGGAGTGTGGCCTAGTCACAGAGTGCATGCCTAGAATGCATGAATCTCTGGGTTCGATTCCTGGGTACCACATATACAGAAAAAGCTGGAAGTGGTGCTGTGGCTCAAGTGGTACAGCTCTAGGCTTGAGAAAGCTCAAGGGCAGTGCCCAAACCGTTTGAGTTCAAGTCCCATGAGTAGCAAAAAAAAAAAAAAAAGAAAAAAATTAAAAAGTAATGTTTACTAAATTGAAAAATCTAAATATTGCTTTGATTTCACTAAGTTGTTTTAGTGCCTCTTCTTTGCATTTTTAAGTCCATTAATCTGTGAAAATCATATTAATATATTTTTGTCATAAGGACTAAGATAAACAACATAGCTCATTATAGTGATACAGTAGTTAATATTTAGAAAATTATTATTTAATAGATATGTATCAAATAAGAGAATAAAACTGTCTTATAGATAAAAGCCAGGACTTACTTAATTAACTTGTGTCATTCTATACAATCCAGATAGATTTTATAAAATACCTGTAATTAGTTAGTTTCTGTTTTTTTAGGGACTAATTTGAAATTATATAAGTGAATGTAAGAAAGAAAACAAACCTTTCCATGAGAAATCATTGGTCCCATTGTAATTAAGAATTTAATAAGTAGGAATCTGAAATTTACAAGTCCCTATAAAATACATATTAGAAAATGTATTCATGACATGAGCTAACTGTTTTTTTTTATAAAAGGGTGTATAAGCAATGTATCATATTTCACATGTTACTGATTAAAATTTCCAAGAAACAAAACAGTGAAACAGATCACTCAGGACCATGTACTGGTGACTCATGTCTTTAATATTACCTATTGAGGCGTCTGAGATCTGGGGATCATGATACAAACCCAGAAGGGCAGCAAAGTTGTGAAAACCTTATTTTCAATTAGCCACCAAAAAATTCCTGAAATGGAGCTGTGGCTCAAGGTGGTAAGGTACTAGCCCTGAATATAAAAGGACAGTGCCCATACATGAATTCAAATTCCAGGTCTTAAAAAAAAATTATGCTTGTGGTAAACCACATGTTTCCATGTGGTTAGATGCAATCTGAAATTTAGCCTGTTAGATAGTGTAGTTTATGATGCACAGGCATAGAATTTAAATGAAAAAAACCTCACAAATAATCTCAATACCACTAATTCTTATATAATTTGGTAGGCATGTCCATTAATTAATTTTGTGGCAAAATGTTAAACCTGTTGGTTATAATTTACACATGCACGCACACACACACACACACACACACACACGCGTGCGAAAAGCTTGATGTGAATGCTATGTCACAGGCTTGGCAATATTTGTTGGCAGGGAAATCAATAAATCTATGGCATAAACGTAGTTGATTTTATCAGAATATTAAACATTATACTCTGGATGTTATAAGCTGCTTTGTAGTACTGGGTTATTCGGGGAAGAAAGACTATTAAGTAAGATGTCAACAAGGAGAGGAAAAGTTGGGACCAGAAGCATGCCCTAGTTGTAGATTGCCTGCCTACCATTCATGAAGCCTTGGGTTAGATTCCTTGGTAGCATATACATAGAAAAGGCTGGAAGTGGTCCTGTGATTCAAGTGGTAAAGTCCTGGCCTCCATAAAGCCCAGGCACAGTGCCCAGGCCCTAAATTTAAGTCCCAAGACTGGCAATATATATGAGGCAAAGTGCTAGTTTGCTGACAGGTGATTCAAACTCGGGGCACTCTGGGGACTAATAGAAGGACAGTCAATTCACATGTCATATTTCATGCCAGGTCTGGTATTACAAGAAGAGGTATGAAACTACTTGAGAAGTAATGAGATTTAGTAGCCTTTTAAGGAGAATTTGTTTTCATTTGAAGCAAGAGACAGCAGTAAAGTTCAGAAGAGAAGCTGAAGACAAAGGGAGGTTACTTGATTACTTAGCTCAAGTTCCCAGGAGCCAAAGTCTTTCTTCAAAGAAAAAAATTAAAAATATTTCTACTATATTTCAAATTGCATTTAAAGAGACTATTCTTGACATGTAAGAGGAGAAAATTAATCAGAAAAAAGTAAAGCAAGACGAACTATGAAGAAATAAGTTTGTAATCAAAAGCAATTTTATAAATATCCACTGCAAATGAGGTAAAATAAAATTAATGTAATTTTATATATGGGATTTTGATTTGCAATTAGAGTCATAGATGATGTTTCCCTGACAGGAGAGTGCTAGTTTATTGAATTTCATATAGCCTACTAGCCATTATTTCATTTTTATAATAGCTCCCACTGTAAAAAAAAAACTTCACAGTTATTGACTTTATACCACATTTTCTTCTGGTAGTTTCAAAATTTTAGAAAAATATCTATCACTCTCAAAGAGAGATAAAGCATTAATGTTTTCACCTTTCTATTGTATTTTGCACATGCTTGTCTGTCCATTATCATTGGTGGATCAACCTTTAGTTTACTCTATCATAGCCCAGTTTCTCATGTGAACTGTAATTCAGAAACTGTAGGATTGTATTAATTATATATAGTGTATAAAATAAACTATGTATGTGTGTTCATGTTTGTATAGCACATATATTCTCTATTATCTTTAAGTAGTCATACAAAGGGATTTCAATTCAACATGTCATTTTGTAATTATAATGCATCTTGTACAATGTCACCCCATCATTCTCCTGATCTCTTCCAACCCTACGTATATCTTCAAGTTAGCTAGCTCTATTTTCACAGCTTTATACTTGAATGAAATGACTATATTTGTCTACTCTTTCTCTATTTATCTGCCCCTCTTCCCAGAACCAGCCATTCCCCACAAAACATGCCTCAGCTCTCTGCTATTCATTTTGTTAAACTGCATGTTGATTGTTCAAAGGGGTTCCACTATTATAATTATCCTCTCACTAAACCATGCCTTGGTCAATGTGAATATGCATGTTATCCTCTTTTCATTACTTAAGCCATGATTATAATATAGTTTTGTTTAGTATAGTTCCTGCCTATAGTAAACAGTTAGTTTTCCAAGAATCAAAATGAGTTTCTACTGTGAAAATCATAAATCCTAGCTCCTCACTAATTTTAATGTTCAAAAGTGAATGTTTTCAGATTATCCCTGTTATCTATATTACTAATATTTGAAGTTTGCATTTCTTTAAGCAATCAGGAAAGCAACTCCTTTGCGCTGCTTACCTCTTCATAGAATCCTTTGTTAGCACTAATTTCAAGGTAGTTTGTCGTAATTACCAGGAGAAAATACATTGAGCAGCTTAAGATCAACATTTTCAAAAGAATTATTTGTTAAGGCTTTGTTTTAATAGGTATACTTAACAAAATATTAACCACAAAACACCATGATACAGAAGGTAGAAACTTCTAATAATTAATGTAAATATACAGGGTACTTTTTAAGCTACGGTGTTATTTTCCAAAGCACTACTTGCATTACTGAATTCTACCATTCCTGCTGTTTCAACAGGCAATTGTATTCTCAGTCTTTGGTGGGAAAGATTCAGGAAATGCTTTTATGCTTTGAATGCACCCTGAGAAATTGTGGAAGGAGATGGGGGTCACTGACAAACTGGTCTCTGATTTTCATTTTCATTTTTCTCTTAATCATAGTCCGACATTCAAGTAATCTTCATGGTGAAGCTCACCCGATGCAATCACATTCCAAGAACCATTTAAGAGAAGTATTTCCACTGCATGGGAAAGTTCTCATCTTACCATTGTTATTTTATTGTAAGGCTTTATCCCCAAAAGATCTATTTATGTAAGTGACATCAATACAATGGATTATTGGAGACAGTGCAATTTTCTTTTTGTTCCCTTAAATCATCACCTTTGAACAATTTTGATGCTTATTAACACTGCCACAGCTGGTGTTCTGGCACAGAGAGAAGTGAAAGTAACACTTCTCAACTTTGCTGCTTATCAGTTGCATCCTGTAAAGACTGGGAGAGAACAAGTAGACACTATTGACTACGGTCAAACTATCAGCAACAAGAAAATTCAGAAAAGGAGTGATCATATCAAAAAAAAATAAAACATCGTTGGACAGTAAGAAAGCAAATAGCAGCATCTCTGGATTAAGAGTATGCTAAGCAAGACTTGATTTAGGTAAAATAATCACGAGTATTAAAACTAACTACAAGGACCTGAGGAACTCTATCACTGTTAAAAGGCCCTTGGTACCCGAGTCTCCTCCGGAAGCACTTATGGGCTCCCTTTATGGCCCATTCAGGAGGAAGTAGCCAGAACTGAGCTCAATGCCCCCATGTCCTGACAATCCTCAGGGAAATCTCAGAAGGAGGAAATGAAGGAAAACACCAGCCAATTGGTTTATGCAAGCTCCTTACACCCTCAACAGTGATTATTCCAGGCCAGAGGAGGGAGGTAGCAGGGAGGTGATCCCTCTGTAACTCAGGCCAGGCCTCCTGCAAGGTACCATCCTATGGCTATGGCTCAGGTACAGATGAATGTCTTATTTGTTTCAAACAAACCAATTACCATCTGACAAACTGCCAAAGGAGGAGAAAAAGATAGGGAAGGACAATACAAAACAGCCAAACATTGGTTTCAGGATCTCCCTGGCTGTTCACGCTATTAAGTGGCCTTTACTTTCTCTTTACTAAATAAACTATTTTCACCTGTGCAACAGCAAACAAACTACAACAAAGGTTTGCTAAACTTCAACACCAATTTTTTTTCAGATATTGCTTTAACTTAAAATTCTTAAAAAGTGATATACATAATAATACATTATATTGTATATATGTTGAAATATCTAAAAGTAGTTGTACTATGCATTCCTTTGCTTTTATATTTATAGCTAAGATAGAATAGACAGAAGAACATTACATGCATGGATGGCCAGGCTTCACTTTTTACATGTATGAAAATACACAAATAATTATTGCCTTGGAGATTGTATTCCTATTTTTAAAATTCAGTAGTAGTTATAACTATCTTACCCAAATGTAAAAGCACAAATAAATCTAAGAAAAATATTTGGCAAACACATGGAAGTTGTAAAGGTAGAAAGGCCACTACTCTTTTTTTCCCTTTTGCATTTTTTTATTTTAATTAATAGAAGGGTTACATTATATTCACCAGATAGAAGGTGCATTACTTCACATACATTGATACCCTTTCTCATGTCTAGGTCCCTATTTCTTTCTCCCCACCTCTTCCCCTCATCTTGTTTTCCTCTCTTCCCTATCCGACTTCAAATAACCAAATAAACATATATACAATATATCAGATAGCCAGGTGAAATATTGTAACAATATGAGATAACCAAGGGACAGCAAAAGAGATGAGAGATAACATAGCACATTAAAGACAACAATCACTCATTATATGGCTTTTGTTTCTATATTCTGGAGGTCCTTTCATTTACTGTCATACTATATGGCCTTATGTATCTAGGGTTTGCTCTATTGTAAATCTCGCTAGGAGAGTCCAAGGTTTCTACTGATTATGACAAATTAGGGAAACCATTGAGCCTATGTTCCTTTGAGTCTGGCTTACTTCACTTAATATGATTTTTTCTAAGTCTTTCCATTTCCTTACAAATGGGGTGATGTCATTCCCAGCAGCATAGAATTCCATTTTGTATAAATATCACATCTTGTTGATCCACTCATCAACGGAGGGACATCTGGGTTAGCTCCACATCTTTGCTATGGTAAGTAGTGCTTCAATGAGCATTGTTGTGCTCATGGATTTAGTATGTCCTTGTTTCTGGATGATTGGGTATATGCCAAGTAGTGGAATTGCTGGGTCATAGAGAAGTTCTATGTTTAGTTTTGTGGAACAGCCATACTGGAAAGGCCACTACTCTTAATGACAAGTACAATTTTATGGTTCATGGGAAATGGCTCTTTGATGTTTGTAATTATTTTTTAGATATTTTACCATGAGACAGGATGCAGTACTATTATATGCATAATACAACATTGATGATCCTTGCTATTCAATACTTAAAAGCAACTGACTTATCATTGAGAAAAAAATAACTTAGGATTGTACTTTTTCATATTTTAAGAGAATTAGCTATATGGAAGAATTTTTTCCAGTACAGGCACAGCTAGACTGAAAAATGCTGGTACTGATTGCTCCTGATCTGTATAATGTAGTAAATGTAGAATTATTATATGCATTTGTACATATACATACACCTATGAATTTAGCTTCAGTAAATTCTAACTTCACACATTCATTTAAAATTCTCTGAAGAAAAACTGCCACAGAAGAAAGAATGCCTCAGTGGCTCCAGATTGTAGAGAAAGGCTGTGCTGAAATTCCTCCTCCATAGGGAGCCAAATTCTCCCTGCTCATTTTTCTCTTAATCATACTCAGACAGATTTTCCTCTGGTGGTATTGGAAAGAGAAGTTTGTGCTAACATAAATGCAACATGAAAAATATTAACACATTTTACTTTTCTGTGTGTAGCACATTTCTGAAAGGAATTGTTGAAGCTCTTAAAATTGTGTGTTCTAATTACTTAATGTTTAGAGTTTACAAAATACTATATTCTAAGATAGTTCGTGGTTTTGATGGTGTCTTGGATAGTTCCCTCTTATATTCTATAGGACCTATAATTTGATGCCTAAAACTAAAAGAGATCTCTCACCAAGAACTACTTCATCATTCATTGTCTCTATGTATATCATTTTAGTTCTATCATTCAGGAATGTCACTGCACTACTTTTATTCAGATCATTTTTCTCTATTTCCCCTGTCTTCTTTACTTCACCTATCTACTACTTTGAATTCTAGACTTCCCCAAATGCTTCATATCTTGGTATCCCTCTAGGATGTTCTCCATGCTGGTACCTCTGAATACAATGACTTCCTCACCTCCATCACTAAGTTGATTTCTACTGGTTCACCTCCATTTGAAAATCTTCCTGCATCTATCTCATGGGTACTCTTCCATCTAAGTCAAGATGATTAAATGTGTAAGATAAATCAGCTTTATGCATGTCACTGGGATATGGGAAATAGATACTTATCAATGGTCAGGGGAAAAGCAAGATCTTCTAAACCTGAATTCCTCCCATATATGTTGCTTGCTCATAATCTAGAGATGAGTTCCGAGTGACTAATGTGGGGCCCTAGAGAATTGTGATGAATGTTTTTTGGGGGTTCATAATGTTTTGTATATCTTCTTCCTCTTGCTGTATAACATGTTCTGTGCCTTTTGTAATGAACCAAAGTATCTTATGTATCTTTTCAACTATCCTTATATAGAAATGTTTCATAAGACTTGTGAGAAAGCATTTTTTATGCCCAGAATCTGGCCCTCAATATATATTGCAAAACACAACTACTTGTATCTTCTGGAACAAAATTCTAGCCTTTCAAGCTTGCTTCTTAGTATAGGTTTAAATGATTAATGTATGTCCTAGAAATAAAATAAAATCACTATAGATATAATTAAATATTTCATCTCTCTGTGATCCTTGATGATACATAAAACCATTTAAATTTTATAATATTGCATGAACTTTTTAATAATATTTCCATTTTCTGTTGGCTAGGACTGTAAGATAACATTACACTCAATTAATGGCCTATTATTTGGCTCATCTACTATAATGTTATATATATATATATATATGTTTATATTTTTTGCTTGACTTTACTGGAAAGCATCCAGATGATGTTACTTACAAAGTTTACTTAAAAGTGGTAAAGAAAAAAAAAGAAAACCCAAATCCTCACTTATTAATTCATTTTCAAAGTCTGGGATGATGTATACATGTATTGTTGAAAAACATTAGTAAATTTGTTTTCTATACTATTTTGCTCTAAATGTTTTTACCATTTATTTATTTTACCCAAAACAGAAAAAAAAATACTAACTATAACATCAGATATATACCACTAATTCCTATTGCCTTCCTCATACACACACAGAATGCACAGTGCACAGAATTTTAAGCTCATTGCTTAATTATTTAACTTGTTTTATTAACTCCTGCTACATGCCTTTGATGAAAAATTAAATGTATTGACATGTTTCTCTCACAATGATTAAGCATATTCAGGCTTACTCAATTTTTTCAGAATATTTGCCAATGAATAATTTCTTTGCCTGTAAGATTAGTTGTGCTTTTATTCCATCTCCTCAGAAAAGGTTTGTGTGTATGAATGTGGAGCAATACCATTCTAATGAGCACTAAAAACAGGAAGGTAACCAAGGAGGTGATTTGGCAACCTTTAGGAATAAATACAAACTCTGAAGGAGCTGGAGTGCTCAGTTTTAATTATTTAGGATTATAGCTGGGAATGAACTCACAGCAGATTCAGCTCCTCTCTGCTTGCTCTGCTGCCCTGAGTACCATTTCTTATCTGGATCTGCAGAATCTAAGGTAGATGATTTATGCTTCTCTGAATCTAAATCTCCTAGGAAGTAATTAGCCATGGCTCCCAAGCTCATCATCATTAATGAGTAATTCTGTCACTGATAAAATCTGCCTGGAAGACAGGGCAGAGAGAGGAGACCATGCAAGTCTATTCAACTTAGTTCCACTATTTCATAGCATTGAATCTTAGAAAGCTCAGGATATGAAAGTATCCCAAGAGTTGAGGGCTAATCTTCTAATGAACCCTCTGTATTCTGAAAATGCTATAGTTATGGTTACTTGGTTATAACTATAGAAATGTTTCTTCCATAATAATAATCATTAATACATGTTATAATTTAAATATAGTCATCTACTAGATTAAATACTTCAGGTTGGCCTTCTGTAATGGCCTAATAATAAGCACTTAATGAGCACAAACAACATGCTAAAATTGCACAGAAATTATATTTAATTGCTCCAAAGCTTTTAAAGAAGGTATCATTTCTGTTTTACAGCTGTGAAAACTGAGTTAAAAGTAGGCCTGCCACTAAGTTATGGATGTCATTTTCAATTCATTTCCACGAGACTGTAGAAGTCATTCGCTTTTGGTTTTTGTTTCAGTATATAGTCTTCACAGATTCAGTATAAAACTGCTAGTTCTGTTGTACTGATAGTCCTGTGGCTTGAATTCATGGCCTGGGTACTGTCCCTGAGCTTCTTTTGCTCAAGGCTAACACTCTACCACCTGAGCCACGGCGCCACTTCCAGTTTTTTCTGTGTTATGTGGTACTGAGAATCGAACCCTGTGCTTTCATGTATACTCAGCAAGCACTCTACAACTAAGCCAAATTCCTTGCCCCATATACCTTTTTGTTTAATCAGTGAAGTTTATTTTTTATCATCTTTAAAGGAATATAAGTGTAATTATTTACCTACTTCTCCCTTTGAAGCAGACTTCATAATGGAGCAGAAAACTTATTTCTGGGCCCAAGGCATTGGAATGTGTGCTGAGACTGAAACTGGAATGGAGTTTGTGAAGTATGATGATGATGTTGGTGGCCTAGGAAGGCCTGGGAGGGTGTCCTGGCTTTGTTCAGGGACTAAATGAATAGTCCCTAGTAGTCAAGTATGACTTCAGTTCCTTCTTTGTGTTTCCTCAGAAGGATACAGAAACATTAATAGTAACTATATTACCATAGTAAGTACTGAAAGTTAAAGTATTATTAATCATAACACTAGAGATAGAAAATTAAGGACAACCAATATCTGACCTTGCCTTCCACAATTAAATGGTCTACTGAAGGTGTCCTTCAGCTGGGTTCCTTTGGCTCATGCTTGTAAGGAGAATGACATTTAAGGATCGAGGCTAGCCCAGGCAGGAAAAGTTTTATCTCTAATAAACCACACAGAAAAACCCAGACGTGGAGTTGTGGCTCAAGTGTTAGCACACAAGCCTTGAGCAGAAAAGCTCAGGGACAGTACCCAGGCCCAGAGTTCATGACCTAGAATCTATTAAAAACAAAGAAAAAAGACATAAAATAAAGTATACTTTCTAGAAAGACAGACTTGTAATTTACAGTATATAGTTACAATAATCAAGACAAGGCTTAAGTAAAGAATGCAAAAGAAAGAAAATGCTTAACATATAGCTGTGGAAAGAGAGAAAAAAAACATGACAAGGGGAAACAATGTTCAAGAAGTAATATACTCACTACCTTACAAATATATTGTTAAACCCCTGGTAATAATTTTTTTTGCCAGTTCTGGGCTTAAGCTCAGGGCCTGAGCACTGTCCTTGGATTTTTCTCAAGGCTAGAACTCTACCACTTGACCCTCAGCACCACTTAATGGCTTTTTCTAAGTATGTGGTACCAAGGAATTGAACCCGGGTCTTCGTGCATGCTAGGCAAGCACTTTACCACTAGGCCAAACTCCCAGCCCATAAATTTTTTTAAAAAGGAAAGAAAGTGATGGTGAGACAAAATGAAACAGTTCACCCAGCAAAAGTAAAGATGAAGCTGGAAAAGTAAAGAATCCAAGTCACTGACCATCTCAACTTACAGGAAAACATGAAGGAAAATGAAAAGCTACCTCAAAGATAAAGTAAAGGGAGACTTTTAGTTTGACATGCTCACTTGCAGCAGGGTAAGAGGGGCATGGAGAAGAAATGCATGTGAGCTATGGAGTCCACTGCACGTGGTCTGAGTGCCTGAGAGCTGAGGGTAGCCTGCACTGGTCCACACCCTGTGTGATCAGTAGACTGGACCAGGGTATGTGTTGTCAGCCTGCTGCAAGCAAGATAAATATAGATAGCAAGAGATACTCACTAAATACGTTCATATTCTTTTGACAGAGAATGTATTTTGAGGGCATTTCTGTACAGTTTATGAAAAACAGTAGTTAAAGAACTTCCCCCCCCCCATGAAGGATTTTTTGAGAAAAAAAAGACTATTACTTCATCACAAACATTTCAGTAATATTGAGGTAGACCAGGTAGCTGGTGGTAACTGTATGCACAAGCAGAAGTACTCAAGAAAATTCCTGAGAAAATGAGGTCTCAATGTTTACTTCGATTTGGATGGTGAGGGAGAGAAATGTCAGGCACAATTGGAGGACATGATTGTCTATGGTATTTGTACCTATGATTTTCTTTTTTGCTTCTTCCAGTAAGGCTTGTTTCCTTTAGGAAAATCTTCATGGAGGAAATTTCCTTCCTCTAAAGTTAGCTCATATTGTCTAGGAATGTGTTAAACTGCACAGTCTGAGAAAGACATGTGATTCACCCATGTCAGTCCTACCAGGGTTAGTGAGATTCTACTCAAGAAAGTATGTTTGAGGTCTTAGAGTAAGTAGTAGGTCTGAGATTTGTGATCATAGAAATTTGATCCTGCTAGGGCCAAAAGGCATTTGAAGACCCGGGGTAACTCAATAACTTCATTTGAGGGTATCAAATGAGCTCTGAAACAAGCTAGAAACAATTCTCCCCATGGAGATTTCTTTTATGGAACCAGAACATTCACTTTCTCTAAGACAGACTGTATCTCTTCTTTCACCAGAAATCCAGAGTTCTTAGCAACATAAAACACTGGAGGACATAAAGTGCCTATCACAGGCCTGATGTGGGAAATGTCCTCATGTTACATTAAAGTCTTTTCAGAAGTGAAGTACATCTTCTGGAGAGATGGTGGAAGTAGCATTCAGGAATAAGATCCAGGCAGGAAACTCTTTTAAGAGATAGATTGAGATTTAAGTCATTGGAATGAATGAAATTGATCAGAGTCAAAGAAAGAAAAAAGAGGTCTAGGCATAAATCTCAGAGTAGCAGTGATACTTAGGTACATAAGAAGAATAACCAGCAAAAACAACTAGAAAAATGTCAGAAGAGAGGCAAGAGAAACAGAATGAATGCAAGGAAATTTCATACAATGAAAAGGGAAGTCATTTCCAAGTAATAAGGAAACACTTCACAGAAAACAAAATGAAATAGGATACTCATTATTGAAATGCATCCACTATATATTAAAATGTAATAATTCAGTATTAGGTAAATAGAGAAATGTGAGATAATTTTAAGGTAATAGACTGGTAGATTTAAACATTTCTCTCTACAGAAGAATGAGAGAAAATTATGAGAGACTAATTTTCTGAGAGAAAAAAAGACCTAAGCAGAAAAATGACAGGCATGAAAATTCACAGACATTGAATAAAATGTAAAGAGTTCTAATTAGGGACAAAATTTACTGAAAAGGAAAACCAAAAGATCCAGGAATAAATAAGACATGAATGACAGTCCTATAAATCCATTTCATATGAAATTAAGATTAAAGTATCAGCAGTAATATAATTTAGAACAAAATGGAATTGATGCAAACCTGGCAAGTAAAACTGAAACAAGACAAAAAAGAGAGACTAGAGCATGTTAGCCTGGAATACTGGCTATTCACCTCATTCCTCATATATGCACATTGTCAAAGACCTAAACGTGCTGTTCAGAAAAATGACATATACTTAATGACTTCCATAATCATCTTCCTTTAACCTTAAAGTCATCTTTTAAGAATTAATACACATTATGACAAGGAAATTCTTGCCTATAATTTAGTGACTCATTTAGTTCACTTTGAAGTAAAACTCATATAACAATCACTTTTATAAAACTTTTTCTCCTTTCTGTTTGGCTTCAGTCTCAATTTCCTTACGGCTTAGTTTAGCTACTTAATGGAGAGACTATCGATTAGTGAGCATGTGAGTATTAAAAAAGATGGATGGCAAGTGCTCAAAAAGTTACTAAGTTACAATAGACGATAGTTATAACTTTCTTATATTTATATTCACTCTTGTACTTAAATTTCTTGGAATAGGCACAGAGGATACAGATTACTTCTTCCGCATAGAATTTTAAACAATGTTAAACTTCAATATTTCTGTACATTTTATATTTCTCAAATATAAACACTGCTACTATTGTAAACAACGTGTCAATATTGTAGCTTATGTTCCATATACTTCTATTTTTTTTTCAATCATGGGGCTTGAACTCCGGGCCTGGGTGCAGTCCCTGAGCTCTTCAGCTCAAGACTATGGCCCTACCCCTAGAGCCACAGCCCCACTTCTAGTGCTCCAGTGGTTAATTGGAGATAAGAGTTTAATGGAATTTAGTGCCTGGGCTGGCTTTGAAGCACGATCCTCAGATCTCAGCCTCCTGAGTAGCTAGCATTACAGGTGAGAGCCACTGCACCTGGCTCCATATACTTTTATTAGTTTCTGGTTGCAGAAAAATGATCTGAGGTCTTTATCTCCTAGGCAACTTTTCTTTTTGCTGTTCTTCTGTCAGAAATGTGCAGAAAGGAATCCTGTGATATTGCTGACAAGGACTGACACTAGAGTAGACTTTTTGAATATGATGTTAAAAGTTCAGAAGAAAAACCACCAATTTTCAACAGAAAGAAAATAAAACAAGATGAAAAACATTTTCCCCAAACACAAGAGAATATCATTCTTTTTCTGTGTATGTGGTACCAAGGAACTGAAGTCAAGTCTTTGTGCATGCTAGGCAAGCACTCTACCATTAGGTCATGCTCTCAGCATTGAGAAGATCATTCTTATATGTAAAAATATGCAAAACAGTTCTGAGATGATGTTTCCCATCATTCACAAAATTAGAAAAAAGGCAAAAATTACTTTGAGTGTGTGTGTGTGTTTTCAAAGGTATTTCCTTTTAAAATGTGACTGTGTGTGTGTGTGTGTGTGTGTGTGTGTGAGAGAGAGAGAGAGAGAGAGAGAGAGAGAGAGAGAGAGAGAGAGAGAGAGAGGGGTGGCTTTTGCCTTGCCATATCTCATATCACTGGAATAAAAGGAAGAGGAAACCTAAAGGTAACTTGCCCTAGTTGTGTCTTTCTAATTAATACAAGGATCTGTTGGTATCCATGGAAGATTGAGTCCATGACTTACAGAGATACTAAAAAGGAGATGCAAAATTCCAACATAAAATGGCATACTTCTGTATAATCTATGCATATCCTCCCATTACTTAAAATAATTTTTGGGATACTTTTTCAATGCAAATGTTATGCAAATAATTATGCTTTATTGTTAACAGAATGATTGTAACAAAACAATCTATATGTGTTCTACACATCCCTTTTCCTCCAATAGTTTCCATCTGCAATTGGTTGATTCCATCCATAGATGTGGACTCCATGGTATGAAAGGCCAACTACTTAAATTGAGAACAGATAACCCATTACCTATATTGATTCTGTCCAAATCTAAATGATTACCACAACCCTGGTGCATCTTGCCACATTTTACCATCCAAAGAATTCTTTTCCTTTTTAGACTCAAAAAGAGTCTTCTCTGACGAAGAAATATGAATGGCCTATAGATACATGAATAAATGCTCGACATCTCTGGCCATAAAAGAAATGCAAATCAAAACAAATCTAAGAAAGAGTTCCTTCTCTCAACCATGTTTTCACTCACTGATGTGAATATTATGGTTTGTCCATGTTGAACCTTATGGAAATTTGCCAATGGAGAGGTTGAGAAATGGGAAATGGGTAAAGTTACTATGTCTATAGTATAACAACTACAATGTATATTAATGTTGTACTTAGAAGAGAGGAAGATATATTTCTTTAGAGGCTTTGTGTTTCCAACAGAAATTGTGGAAGTACATGTTCAGCGTACTTTGTATTATAATATGAATTGTTACTTTATGCAGTTTTCCATTTTGTGATAACTACAACTCAGGAAATTAAAACTGAAAACCTAGAAATACTTAAAAAAAATCCAAAACTCTAATGATTCCACCTCCCTCCAGTTAGAATGGCCATGATCAAGAAATCTAATAACAGATGCTGGCAGGGATGTGACCAGGAGGGATCAGTACTACACTGTTGGTGGGAGTACAAACTTGTTCAACCACTATGGAAAGCAGTATGGCAGTTCCTCAAAAGACTAAACATAGAGCTCCTCTATGACCCAGCAATTCTACTACTTGGCATTTACCCAATCATCCAGAAACAAGGACACACTAAATCCACTAGCACAATGATGTTCATTGCAGCACTATTTACCATAGCAAAGATATGGAACCAACCCAGATGCTCCTTAGTTGATGAGTGGAACAACAAGGTGTGGTATTTATACAAAATGGAATTCTATGCTGCTGCCAGAAAGAAGGACATTGCCCCATTTGTTAGGAAATGGAAAGACTTAGAAAAAATCATATTAAGTGAAGTAAGCCAGACTCAAAGGAACGTAGGCTCAATGGTTTCCCTCATTTATCATAATTAGTAAAAACCTTGGGCTCTCCTAGCAGAGATTTACAATAGAACAAAATCTAGATACATAAGGCCATATAGTATGACACTAAATGAAAGGACTTCCAGGATATAGAACCAAAAGCCATATAATGAGTGATTTTTGTTCTTAATGTACTGTTATTTCTCATTTCTTTTGCTGTACCTTGGTTATCTCATATTGTTAAAGTATTTCACCTTCTTATCTGATATATTTTATATATGTTTATTTGGTTATTTGAAATAGGATAGCAAAGTGGGGAAAACAAGATGAGGGGTTGGTGTGGGGGAATGGAAATGGGGACCAAGACATGAGAAAGGGAATCAATGTTTGTGAAGTAATGCACCTTCTATCTGGTGAATATAATGTAACCCTTCTATTAATTACAATAAAATATATGAAAAAAAGATTTTTTTCAGTTTTAATCTTACTTCTGATTTCTCCTAAAACTGTTTTTGACTTTTTGTGAGCGGATAGGGAAGAGATCCTGGGGCTTGAACTCAGGGCCTATGTATGCACTGTCTGAACTTTTTAGCTTGATCAATGCTAGTGTTCTGCCATTTGAGTTACAGCTTCATTTCTGGGTGCTTTTGGGTAGCTAAATGGAGATTAGAGTCAAGGACTTTCCTGCCCAAGCTGGCTTCAAACAGCAAACCTCAGATCTCAGCTTCCTAAGTAGCCAGGATTACAAATTTTACCCACCAGCACCCAAGCACTTCTAGAGCCCTTTAAGAAGAAAATGCTCACCTCTTCTCTGATGAGAAGTATTCACATATGCTGATTTTGGTCAATCAATAAAAACACTCTTGAAATGATATTGATAAATGTATTAAAAATCTTTGACCTTTCTGAAATAAGGTTGCTTTTCTGTTTCCTTATAGATTATTCCTACTTTGCTTTCTGCACAGTTTTCAGTGTCACATTCCAGGTTTCAGATAGCCACTGCTTTCCATGTTAGAAACCAAGTCACAATTTAACTTTAACATTCTTTGGCTATGAACTTGGGGTCAAATTCATTCATGTACAAATAAGAAACAAATGACAAATATATCTAACATTTATAAATTTTCTTATGTATAACTAAGAGCTCTTAAATAAGTTTTTAGAGACATGAGTAACACTAGGCATTTTTTATGGATGGATAAATATTTTATGGGACAATACTTTTAGCAGAAGTATCTGCAAGCATAAATCAATCCCTTTATGGTAGAAGTATATACTTATTTTGTCTAAAACAATACAAGGAAAATAAAGAGTCTAGACACTGTGGTCAAAGTGTAAGGGAGAAACCACATATAGACTTCATTTAGTTTGCTTAGTTCCCTTCTCTGTCAAACCTTGGGCTAGTTTTAAATGCCCAAAGAATCAATAGATAAAATAACTACATATGTATACACCAACATAAATAAAACAAGCATGTATGCCTAGTCTATTTGACAGTGGATTCATTCATGTTCCAGGTGAATAAGTGAATCTCTTTAAAAATTAAGTACACTATATTTCAATAAAAATTAAAAAGGGTTGGTAACCATTATCTATATCTAATTTCTATTCCTAATTATTTTTTTCCATATATTTTTATTGTAATTAATAGAAGGGTTACATTACATTCGCCAGATGGAAGGTGCATTACTTCACATACATTGATACCCTTTCTCATGACTTGGTCCCCATTTCCCTCCCCCCACCTCCACCCTCACTTTGTTTCCCCCCCTTTCCTATCCAATTTCAAATAACCAAATACATATATATCCAATATACCAGATAACAAAGTGAAATACTGTAACAATATGAGATAACCAAGAGACAGCAAAAGAGATGAGAGATAATAGTACATTAAGGACAACAATCACTCATTATATGACTTTTGGTTCTATATCCTAGAGGTCCTTTCATTTAGTGTCATATTGTATGGCCTTATGTATCTAGGTTTTGCTCTATTGCAAATCTCTGCTAGAAGAGTCCAAGGTTATACTTCTTTTGTAATCCTAAACAAAGAACTTAACTTCTATGGGCCTCATATTACATTAGTTTTTGATAGTTTTATTGTAATTAATAAAAGGGTTAGATGATATTTGCCAGATAGAAGGTGCATTAATTCACATACATTGATACCCTTTCACATGTCTTGGTCCCCATTGCCCTCCCCCCAACCCCCCATCTTGTTTTCCCCCCTTCCTATCCAATTTCAAATAACCAAATACAAATATATCCAATATATTAGATAACAAAGTGAGATACTGTAACAATATGAGATAACCAAGGGACAGCAAAAGAGCTGAGAGATAACATAGTACCTTAAGGACAACAATATCCTTAAGGAAATGATGGGATTATAATAATGAATTCAAATATCTTTTGAACATTTAATGACCTTAAGGCTGTAACAAACAAAATGTCTTTTAAAAATAAATGAAGCAACACTGCAGTTCACATTGAAACCTTATAAAGGACAAGTAAAGTGAATATTTTAGTTTCTATTCAGAAATTTCTACCAGCTATACTTTATACAGCATTCACATAAACACAATTATCTACACTAATGACCCTCAAAAATATGATCAATAATGTTAAAGAATTGGGAGAGGGGAAGTAAGCATTCTCCTTAAAATAGGCATATGTTTTTCAGAAATTAAAGTGATAGCATGATCCATCTCAAGATTTGAGACACAAATTATTATTCAGTGTTTATTGTCAGTTTACTTTATTAATTTGCTCTTGTATTGTATGTGCTTATACTAACTGAAAAACTATAATTCAACAAAGTTATTTTATGCTCATCCTATTTGTTTCCACATTTTCCTAGCACTACAAACATCTGTAGCTTCCCATTCCAAAAAGGCAAGGGAAAATAACATTTTATAGATTTTTTTCCTTTCCTTTTAAATGTGTACCAGTGTTGATTTTGCACATAAAAGAGCATTTCAAATGGTTACAAATGCATAATTGTCAAATGGAATGTATGATTTTTCTCACTGGGGAAAAGGGCCAGCTAATAGTTAATTTTCATGCTCATTTCTCAATTTTAATATATTTGTAATGAATGTTGGTTGAATGATTTAGCATAATTAAGGAAAACCTCTAAGAAAGTTTGTTGCTGTTGTCATTTTTTTGTTGTTGTGTTGTTCTGGTCCTGCGGCTTGAACTCGGGGCATGCACATTGTTCCTGAGCTTTAGTGGCTTACCACTGCAGCTACAGCTCCACTTTGAACATTTTGCTGGTTAAATGAAGATAAAAGATCTCATAGTATTTCTTGCCCCAGCTGGCTTCCTTCCAATCATGATGTCAAAGCTCACAGGCTTTTGAAGAGCTAAAATTACAGGACTAAGCTACTAGCACTACCAAACTAGTCTCCCCCCCTCCAAAAAAAAAAAATCCTGCGGCTTGTCCTAGGAAAGCAGAGACTTTAGTTTTGGACACTATAGTCAATTTTCATTACGTTGATGAAGACATTGAGTAAAGTAGCAGCTCAATTCAAAAGAATGTGTATATATGAAAAAAAAGAATGTGTATATATGAATGAATCTTTATATACTTTCACTATAATTCTCCACCACCCAATGTTTCTATGCATAGTTCAGAAATGATTATAAGATGGTATAAACAATGAAAGCAGACAGTAACAATGATATATTAATCATCTCTTCTGTAAAGTTGTAACTGCTTCTTTTATAAGCACCTCACCCTTTCACTGTTGTTTTATGATTTATATTAGTTAAAGTCTTTGGTACAGTGTAAAGGATGGTTACAATTTAAAGGCACCAGTTTTTAAATACCTTTGACTTCATTCCATCTTTTAATGGAACAAATTGATATTTACCATACACATTCTGCAAAGGTTTTTTTTTTGTTTATTTGATTTCATAGGTAAATGCACTCTTTCCACAGTCTGCTAACATTAGTTTCATAACTCAATTATTTTAATAGGTTCTAACCCACAGATTGAAAAACATTAGTATGGAATAAAAGCATAGCAGGAGATTCTCGATGGTCTAACAATCAAGGCTGCCAAAAACCCAAATGATGAACCCTACATAGCTTAATACTTAGATGATATCATTTATTATTTTATACTGTTATGTATATTCAAGGATGGTTATACTATGGATATTAGATGAAAACTTTTTAATTAATTAATTAATTAATTAATTAATATTTAAATTAATATTCTACAAAATGAAAGAATGTAGACCACTAGTTTGTTCTAAAAAGAAATAAAATTAAAAGGTCAATGGCTTGTGGTTCATTCCATAATCTTACAACTTGGTATGCATTTTCACTCATGTGTATGTGCGTTCATCCTTTTAGGTCTAATTGATGGATGGATCGCTGATTCATAAAACACATCTTTAATACTTCTACCTTTCTGACCATGCTCACCCCGGCTGAATCTCTCAGCTTGATATGGTCACTGATCTTGTACTGACTATTGGGAATTCTACCTGGCATTCACTTTCATGAAGCAGAAATAATTCATTATATTCCGTGTAACTACAACTTTCTATAACTATAATTTCAACAGCAAGACCATGATGTGCCTTTTACAATGATTATTATATTTGTATAAGATCATAAACTCCATATAAATGTGCCTTAAAGCTCTGAAGTATAGCCAGTATGCAATAAACCTTCAGCAACAATGCATTATATATCACAGCATTTGATAAACAAATAACCTTGTCTACATATACATTTGTATACAAGCATATATATACAATCCCCATGTTATCTTTTCCAGAGAAGCCAATGGACACCACAATGATTTCAACATTAGTGAGAGAAGAAAAATGTTTTAAGAGCATTTCTTTTCCTGTGCAGACAATAAAAGGTATAGTCATTGCAAATCTCACTGCTGAGCAACAGCACTGGGAACTAAAGAACTTCTAAGCTTTTTCCTGCTGATTCAAACATAAATATAGCTGTATATACAGATATAGATAGACAGATAGATAGATAGATAGATAGATAGATAGATAGGTAGAAGCACACATACATAGACATGCATACACTCACATATGTGTATAACCTAATGTGAGACACATACTTTGGTAAGTCCTATGAAAAATAAACAATAGTCAATAGTTGTTACTATTTACTGAATAGCTAGTTTGTTAATAATAATTCTAAAGGGATATTGCTATTACCATCATCACTATTTATGGATGAATAAACATACATATAGAAAAGCTAAGCGACATACTGAAAGACACATAGATGAAAGTGTTAGGATACAAATCCAGGAAATCAACTCTGAGGGTAGAATTCCTCTAATGTGTTAAATTACTCATGTGAACACAGACTTGGCTCTTCATGTGGCATATACAACAATGACAGCAATAGAACATCTTTAAAATAAGTCAATCTACAAAGAAGGAAATTCAGGAAAATAAGTTCTTAAAGTTTTAGTATGATTGTTACGCATATGAAATATATTATTGCTACATATAAGGCCATATTAAAATGGACCTCAGTCTGGGAAGGGGTTATTTTTTCATACATTTTTTAATTGTAACTAATAGGGGACCATGTCTTGGTCCCCATTTCCCTCTCCCCACCCCTATCCCTCATCTTGTTTTCCCTCATTCCCATCCAATTTCAAAGAACCAAATAAGCATATATATAATATATCAGATAACAGGTGAAATATTGTAACAATACGAGATAACCAAGGGACAGCAAAAGAGATGAGAGATAGCATAGTACATTAAGGACAACAATCACTCATTATATGGCTTTTGTTTCTATATCCTGGAGGTCCATTCATTTAGTGTCATACTATATGGCCTTATGTACCTAGATTTTGCTCTATTGTAAATCTGCTAGGAGAGCCCAAGGTTTCTACTGATTATGAGAAATGAGGGAAACCATTGAGCCTATGTTTCTTTGAGTCTGGCTTACTTCACTCAATATGAATTTTTGGGAAGGGGTTATTATACCCTCTACTTTGTGTAAGATATATTATAGACATGCTCAAGTGAATTAGCACAAACAATTTATCCACATGAATTGAACAGACTTTCATTGACACGTTAACCTGCAGAATTAAAGTTAATGATACTTCTAATGATAACATAACTTTCCAAAGCTTTATGCCGGATTTTTTAAAAGGTTCATTTCAATTACATGAAAACAAATAACCTTTGGTGGTTCACTTGAAGGATGTGTATAAAATTATATTATGATTATTGGAACCGGCACATATTCTGATAAAACTTCCCAATAATAACAGTGGGGTAGGGGTGTAGGTGGGTCTTAGATCACTTCCCTATCTTGTATAAGCTGCTGAGTTCAAACCTCAGTATTATAAAGTAGTAGTCATAGTAGTAACTATTGGAAAAATTCTATATAGATGTCATATAGTTGATTAAAAGCTTAGATGAAGAACATGTATGGATAATATGGATTTACTTTGAAAAAAACTTTTCATAGTAAATAGAACAGTCTCTATGTTGATTTTTACAGGGAAACAAATGAGTACCACAATGATTTCAACAACATAAACGAGAGAAAGAAAATGTTTTAAAAGCATTCCCTTTCCTGTGCAGTTAACAACAAAATATATAGTCACTGCAAATCTCACTGCTGCGCAATAGCACTGAAAGAACTTCTAGGTTTATACCTGCTGATTCAGGCATAGACCAAGAGCAAAGCTTCCTAATTAAATATTATTGATCTACTACAAAAATGCTTCATTTCTAGAAATAATTCTTAAATCAAATTTTAGCATATTACAAGGTATAGTTTACCAACCCATGAAACCCATTAGTTACTGTCTTACGTGGTATAATTTTATTTCTCTTTTATGCAGTCTCTAAAGTTCAACTGCTTAAATTGAAATCACACTCATATAAACATTACAAATCTTTAATTTACTTTTCTTCTTTTCCTAACTACTCAAAGCATATCAGGTTTAATACTCACTAACTAAAAGCTAGAACCTTTCTTTGAAGTCCAGTTTGTAAATTGAAGTTATTTGTTGATTAAATAGCAAGTTGAATCTTTAAGGGAATGAGACATGAACTAATCTTTTTCACTTCTCAATTAAACTATAGTAATCTTCCTAAAAGAATAATGAAACTGTACTTTTTCATTTCCCAATAGTTTATTTATTTTATGGGTTGCCTAATACATCTATTAAAAATTTAATTCCTTTTGTTCTCATTTCCAAGTTAGTTTTTACTTCTGGACAATGCAACATTAGGATGTTTTTTGATGTTTGTTTGGTACTGGTCCTGGAGTCTAAAAACTCAGGGCCTGGATGCTTTAAACTCCTGTTGTGTGCTCAAGGTTAGTGCTTTTACAATTTGAGTGACAGCTCCATCTCCATCTCTTTAGTAGTTAATTGGATATTAAAGTCTATAGGCTTTCCTTCCCTGACTGTATTTAAACTCTGATACTCAGATCTCAGCCCTATGATTTGCTAGAATTATACTCATGAGCTACTGGTAACATTAAGATGTTATTAAACACAGGTAATTTTTTAAGTGGTTTGATTCCCAAAGGCAATGATATTACAAATAATTTAACAGCAGTCAAATTCACTATAGGAAAATAAATACAAGAAATATATGGCCTAAATAGAAATCAAATAGACATTTCAATTTTAAAAAAACTATTAACTATTGGGAAAGAAAATGATGCCCGGTGTTATACAATACTGATTTTTTTTGTGGATTTTTTCACAAATAACCAAGAAAAGAATAAAAAATATTTCTAAAATCAAACATAATAAGTAATAATTGTATTAGAAAGTGAAATTAAGTCACATCACATAAACGAATTTTACCTTTGCATTATAAGGAATGTAATGTTTGGATAAAGCTTCAGGTGTGTGCATCCATGTTTTGTCTGCAAAAAGAAAAACGAAATTAAATTAAATTCTAGGTATCTGTGGTGTCACATTCAGGGATTAACATTTGTAGGGACTCTAAAATAGATGACAGTATTTCTGAGGTTTTCTTGCTAAATTTAGAATGAATAGTTGAAATTTTAAAAAGTCTTTCACTTTTAAACTTTCAACATTTGATACTTAAGTTTAAAAACATAAAATATCAATCAGCTATAATAATATCAAATATACAATCTTTTATCTTATAACATCATGAATTGCAGGTAATGATCTTAATTCCTAGAACAATTAAAAGTAATGTAGTCTTTAGTGTTCGCTTTATTTTTTGGAATCAATATTATAAATAAAACAGACAAAGATACATTTTGCATAATAATATAGATGTCAAATAAATGTTTTAAAGTGTTGTTAACAGAAGCTATTTGACATAATTAAAATATTCTTTTCAAATGAAGGGGGTGTTGACACGTAAGTAGAAAAACAAATGACAAACATCCCTAAAATTACAATTATTAAAAGGATTATGAACTATACTTACATAAAGCTTGTTTATCTAGCATGGTACAATACTCATAAGAATTTCAAGGAAGAATTACAAAGGTTCAGTAGCAAAGGGCTATCTCTGCCTTTAGTGTAAATAGATGACAATAGTAACTGGGTGAAATATTTTTTAGAAACAATGCACACAAATCTCCAAATGTGACACTAACAACTCCTTTAACTTTGTATTTTTGTATAAATTTCCAAGTCAACAATAAACTTTATGATTACCAATGGGATGAAATATGAACAATCCACCAGTAGTTTGGATTAGATTTGAGGGATAGTATTGCTTTTATATAGTTAAAGAAATCAAATAAAATCTATACAAGAAAATAATGAAAATCTGAAACATTTGCCTTTAGTCTTTAGAAAACCTAAAAACATATGATTTCTCTTTTTAAATTTGTCTCAATTCTTCTCACAATATACTCCACTTACATATACATATTACATTAATATACATTATGTATATTACATGACATGTTTATATATTTTTTCACAATATTACACTTCTGAGGCAGATGAATAGTCTAACAAATTTGAATGTGATGTTTCCTTCAAATCCTGAGACACAGGAATAATTGTTGCATCCTGTTATTCAGTTGATAAAGAAAAAGGTGATATTGTTTCTGTTCTAGTCCCATATTGCAGTGACCTAGAAAGAGGATAGTTATACTTGTCTATTTCTAGAAACAGACTAAACTGAACCCAATATTAAATTATCAGTTGATTCACAAACAAAAATCTGCTTTTATACAATATCAGATGTGAATGTTTTAGTGGTTGTTCACTACACATAAGCTATTTTAGGTAGTATCTGTATAAAACCTGAAAAATTTTCAAGTCCTTACTTAATTGCATTTGAATTTATCCTCTGTAAAAAGGGGGTGGAGGGAGTTAATTTAACTCTGAATATTAACCCATGAAGATAGTAAAAATTGATATAGAAATATGGGTAATATTTCTTTTTCTTTTTTTTTTGCCAGTCCTGGGCTTGAGCTCAGGGCCTGAGCACTGTCCTTGGACTTTCTCAAGGCTAGAGCTCTACCACTTGAGCCTCAGCACCACTTCCGACTTTTTTCTATGTATGTGGTACCGAGGAATCGAACCCGGGTCTTCATGCATGCTAGGCAAGCACTTTAACCACTAGGCCAAACTTCCGGCCCCTATGGGTAATATTTCTTGATTAGTAGATCCACCTTCAAAAACAAATAGAACTCATACAGAAATGGGAATATAGACATTTTAGTGTCCCTTTCTTCAAATTTTACTAAAGTCACTAAATAAGGAATATTTGCATATTTGCATAGAATAAAATATCAACATTTCAAAATATTTGACAAATGTAAAACCATGCTTATGGGTGGGTCAATAAACAACTTTTTTTTCCTTTTTTGTTTTTTATTGTAATTAGTAAAAGGGTTACATGATATTTGCCAGATAGAAGGTGCATTAATTCACATACATTGATACCCTTTCACATGTCTTGGTACCCATTTCCCTCCCCCCCACACACCCCCCTCCCGTCTTGGTTTTCCCCCCTTCCCTATCAAATTTCAAATATCCAAATACAAATAAATTCAATATATCAGATAACAAAGTGAGATACTATACCAATATGAGATAACCAAGGGATAGCAAAGGAGATGAGAGACAACATAGTACATTAAGGACAACAATTATTCATTATATGGCTTTTGTTTCAATATCCTGGAGGTCCTTTCAATTAGCTTCACATTATATGCCCTTAGTATCAAGATTTTGCTCTATTGCAGATTTCTGCTAGTAGAGCCCAAGGTTTCTACTGATTATGACGAATGAGGGAAACCACTGAGCCTAAGTTCCTTTGAGTCTGGCTTAAGAACAGCGCTGGAGGAATTTCAATTCCAAACTTTAGACTCTATTACAGAGCTATAATTCTCAAAACAGCTTGGTACTGGCACAGGAACAGGCCTGAAGACCAATGGAATAGAACTGAGGACCCAGATATTAAACCACAGACCTATGGCCACCTAATTTTTGACAAGGGAGCCAAAAAAATAGAATGGAAGAAAGACAGCCTCTTCAACAAGTTGTGCTGGCAGAACTGGTTAAGCACCTGCAGGAAACTAAAGCTGGATCCTTCGTTGTCACCTTGCACTAGAATGGATCAAAGACCTGGAGGTAAAAGCTGACACACTGAAAACTTTACAGGAAGGAATAGGAGATACACTAGGCCTCCTTGGCACAGGTCGAAACTTTCTTAATAAGGACCAAGAATCACAACAAATCAGAGAAAGGCTGGAGAAGTAGGACTGCATTAAACTGCAGAGCTTTTGTATGGCAAAGGACATAGCTAGTAAACTAACCAGGAAGCCTACAGAGTGGGAGAAGATCTTCACCAACCAAACAACGGACAAAGGCCTCATATCTAAAATATATCAACAACTCAAAAAATTGAATCATTCCAAAACTAACCTCCAAAGTAACAACCATCCCATTAAAAAATGGGCCAAAGACTTAAAGAGAGTCTTCTCTGAAGAAGAAACAAAAATGGCCTATAGACACATGAAGAAATGCTCAACATCTCTGGTCATAAAAGAAATGCAAATCAAAACAACTCTAAGATTCCACCTCACTCCAGCTAGAATGGCCAGGATCAGGAAAAGGAATGACAACAGATGCTGGAGGGGATGTGGCCAGGAGGGATCACTACTACACTATTGGTGGGAGTGCAAACTCGTTCAACCACTATGGAAAGCAGTGTGGCAGTGCCTCAAAAGGCTAAACATAGAACTCCCCTATGACCCAGCAATTCCACTACTTGGCATTTACCCAACCATCCAGAAACAAGGACATAGTAAATCCACTAGCACAACAATGTTCATTGCATCACTATTCACCATAGCAAAGATATGGAACCAACCCAGATGTCCCTCAGTTGATGAGTGGATCAACAAGTTGTGGTATTTGTACACAATGGAATTCTACGCTGCTGTCAGAAAGAATGACATCACCCCATTTGTTAGGAAATGGAAAGACTTAGAATAAACAGCTTCTTAAAATACATTTAGAAGATACAGTAATTTCATTATTTTGTAAGAAAAATACCTAATTTTTTTTAAATGGAAGCACCTACTTTGAGTATATTAAGTTTAAAACTAAATGCTGGAAGATGCATTGGAACAATTATCCTAAGCATTAAAATTAATAATTCATCAATATTACATCATAAATGCTTTAATTTATTCATCATCATAGTAATGCACTGCAAAAAATCAAAGGGAAGCTAGTTGTACATTTGCTGTACTTACTTAATGTCGTTCTATTTATTTTACTAAATGACTTATTTATATATAAGTGTAATAAATAGAGTTTAGGACTTTGAAATCCAAAGAAAGTGTTCACATGAGAAATGTATAAAACAATGAGGCTGGGAGTTTGGCCTAGTGGTAAGAGTGCTTGCCTAGCATGCACAAAGACCAGGGTTCAATTCCTCAGCACTCCACATACATAGAAAAAGCCAGAAGTAGTGCTGTGGCTCAAGTGGTAGAGTGGTAGCCTTGAGAAAGCTCAAGGACAGCGCTCAGGCCCTGAGCTCAAGCCACAGGACTGGCAAAAAAAAAAAAAAAAAGAAAAGAAAAATGTATAAAACAAATGTAATAACTACAATTCAATTTGTGATTATGATGTTAGAGAAAATGTTAATTAGCTTTTCAAAATAGTTCAAAATGATGCAATTCCAATCTAACCGTCTTTCATAATTTGAGCAACTCTAACATCAATACCATTTGAAAATAAAATTAGTGAGGTATCAGGCTAATTCAGAGATATATTTATAAAAGAAAAAAAATGTGTTTAGGTACCAGAAACCCATTGCTTTCCCTTAGATTTCAGAGGCATTAAGTGTGGTTGTATTTGCTGACCAATTACACTGAACAGCTCTAAAAATAAATGAGCTTTACTGAGGCCACTGTACTTTGTTTATACGCTACTACTTGCAACATGTATTGATAACTTTTTGAAATGACACTTGAATTATGTATTGCACTCTTGGAATGTGATTATAGATTCAGATGTTAGGATACATGAATCTTCTCCTAAAATTCCATTTTATCATTAAATTCAATTTTTAGGAATCTGTGACTTACATCTGATTTGTAATCCAAGCTAATTGGAGGATGAAATCTGGAGGATTTGGGTGTGAAGCCAATTTGGGGAGAGAAGTTTATGAGTCTCTATGTCCAAAATAATCAGCAAAGAGCCATGCTGGAGGCATGGCTCAAGGGATTAAACCACCAGCTAAGCAAGTATAAGGCCCTGAGTTCCAAAGTCTGATACCAGAAAAAAAAAATTCATGATCTAGTCAGGGAGGAAAAGTTGGAGAAAAACATCGGAAGGGGCATTTTTATTTCCTCTAAGTTTTGGGCCCATCTTATAATGGGCTGGTTGTTTCTATGGAGATTAGTTTTGGAGTGATTCAATTTTTTGAGCTGTTGATATAGTTTAGATATGAGGCCTTTATCCCTTGTATGGTTAGTGAAGATCTTCTCCCACTCTGTAGGCTTTCTAGTTAATTTGCTAGTTATGTCGTTTGCCATACAGAAGCTCTGCAGTTTAATGCAGTCCCACTTATCCATCCTTTCTCTGATTTGTTGTGTTTCTTGGTCCTTATTAAGAAAGTTCTGACCTGTGCCAAGGAGACCTAGTGTATCTCCTATTCCTTCTTGTAAAGTATTCAGTGTGTCAGCTTTTACCTGGAGATCTTTGATCCATTTGGAGTTAATCCTGCTGCAAGGTGACAAAGAAGGACCCAACTTTAGTTTTCTGCAGGTGCTTAACCAGTTCTGCCAGCACCATTTGTTGAAGAGGCTGTCTTTCTATTTTTTTGGCTCCCTTATCAAAGATTAGGTGGCCATAGGTCTGTGGTTTAATATCTGGGTCCTCAGTTCTATTCCTTTGGTTTTCAGGCACTACAGCTCTGTAATAGAGTCTACAGTTTGATATTGAAATTCCTCCTGCGCTGTTCTTTCTGCTAAGAAGTGTTCTTGCTATACGGGGTCTTTTATTATTCCATATGAAATTTTGGATTGCCTCTTCTATTTCTTTAAAGAATGACATTGGGCTGTTGATGGGTATTGCGTTGAATTTGTAGATAGCCTTTGGCAAGATTGCCATTTTCATGATGTTGATTCTTCCAATCCAGGAGTATGGGAGGTTTTTCCATTTCCTCAGTTCTGCTTTAATTTCCTTTTTCACAGTTTTAAAGTTTTCATCAAAAAGGTCCTTTACATTCATAGTTAAGTTAATTCCTAGGGACTTTATTTTCTTTGAGGCTATTGCAAAAGGAGTTGCTTTCCTGATTGTTGCCTTGTTCCTCTCATTGTTGGCATATAGGAAGGCAGTTGATTTTTTTTTTCACTTTACAAAGAAAGCACAGATAGGAATTTTTATTCAATTCTGAATAGTGGCATATTGCTATTGCCCCAGATTGCCATAAATGAACATGATCCTTTCTTTGTCTTAGTGCAAGCAGGTGAACTCCGGTTACTAAGAAGAAAAGCACTATCAATGTTCTGAAACATATTTTGCAAAAAATTTTAGAAAGAATTGAAGAGGGGCAGGACAGTCAAGTGCACATCTATTTAGAACGCATAGATCTATTTTCAAAAGGTAACTCACAAATCTATAGGTCATTTTATAGACTGTGGAAATGACACTGTGTTGGAAATGTAAAGCATCTTATCAGGAGAGTGCGTCTACTGCATACAGTATATTTAATAAAGTCATGGTTCTTTTGGAGCACAGTGATGGCAAAGGTTGCCCAAAGCCACTATTATGTATACACAGATGCATTATTTTTTGGATTAGACAACTGACAACTCTACCCTGTAGTTTCCTTTGCCATGAGAAAATGGTCTATTAGCTAGGACTGTACATGCTATACTTGAGAGTGAGCAACTTCTCCCCCAGATGGGTAATGCCTCAAATGAACAACTTCAATTCATCCTACAACTGAGTAGGTTGGGTGTAGGTTTAAAAACAAAACAAAACAAAACCGATGTACAGCTTACTATCATCACTGATACCTCTAAATGACTTTCCACAAATTCACTCATTGTAGAACACACAATAGTGTGTTGACTTCCAAAAAACCCCATTAATAACAACTGTTACCACACCCAACATATTCTGCCTTTTAACAGTAGTGGCATAATATTCCATGAGGTATTTTCAGTTAATGAATCCTTCTCTTTCATGTATTCTCTGAGTTATCTTAAAGATGAAGCTGCTGTAAGCTTTTATTTGGTGTTGCTTTAACTTTCCCACATAATGGGGAAAAATCCACATTTTTTTGTTTATTTCAAACAGAACATTAGCCTTTACTTTTGTTCAACAATCTACTTCTCAGAATTGTTATTTATGTGATTAGTGGGGATCTATAGTGCTTACATCACAGAAAACTACCACTGATTTATTCTTGGTTCTTAATAGTCTCACAATCCCAAGCCAAAAACGAAAACAAAATCTTCTACCTAAACACTGATGTAGGGCCTGAACTTTTGATAAAGTTTGGTTCTCCTATGAGGTAAATCACATGTAAACAATGACAAATTAAGAGAAAAAGCTTTCTAGAACTAATAGAATCTCGGCTTTACCATCGTCACTGGAAGAGACTGAGAGAGCCTTTGTGCCAGTCTGCCCCTGGTTAGGCTGCCCTGAGTGGCCAGCTGCTTGTTGTAATAACGAACACATTGCAATCTGCACTACCTCTGGGGCGCCCATAAGACCTTATCACCACTCTACACCAATCAATGTCTTGCTCAAGCTCTTATATTCCTAATAAACTAGTCTGATCATTTGAATGCTTGGTTTCAACTATCCCCAATGGCATTTAGTACTCCTATGTCAAGATGTGAAAAAGTTTCCTGCCTGAGGTCAGGGAGGTGACCAAGGCAGCATGGTTCTGCGGCACATCTGGGGTACATATGAGGACAGGAAGCCTCCTGGGAGCTGCTCACTCATGAGACTTCCCTCTGTTCGTAGGCTTCATAACTATCTTTTGCTATGTCTGCATCTGGTAAAAGTGTATTTTGTAAAATACAACCATCGGTTTGTGATATGCCTTCTGCACAGAAAGAAAATTGGTGACACAGTCACAGCAGGAAGGAGAGCACGAGTACATGTAAACATGGTGCTGGACTGTGCTAGCCTCTGAAGGAGCAGTCAATGCCAGGTGTTCAGTGACACTGTCCCACCCTCAAGAAAGCCAACACTGGGTTTCATCCCGGGCTGAGGACTGGAGTCTGTTACTGCAGACAGCCTGGACACCAATCTTCAGGAGGTGCCCAGCTGCTCTTCTCAGACTACCAGAACCACAGTGTGGGTGAGTGAAACGAGGGCGCCATGGAGCACTGCTCTGATGGAGCTTCCTAGGTAGGTGAGCACAATTTCAGAGCCTGAACTACATGACCAGGTGTATCTGGTGGCAACAGAGTTTCTTTCAGATGTCTTCTAGGATGATTTTTATGATTTCTTCTTCTCCAAATATGATGTTTCCTTAAATATGTGGTGGAGCGTATGTCTTTAAAACATGAAAATTTCTTAAAGTATATTATTAGCAAGTCATTATATTACTGATCTTCTTTTTTAGTGGAGTTTTAAAATATCCCAAAGGGGCATAAACATTAATCCATCCATTGAATTGCTTTTGCTTTTTCATAGTATTTTGATTTGCACATGTAAAATAATGTACATTTATGGAAGTCGAACTCCATGAAGACTTTGACAAAGTCAATTTCTAAGATAGGCAATAGTAAAAATACTGAAAGATGTTGTACCACAGATAGCCTGACAAAAACGCAAAAGACTGTATGAGAAAGATCCACATTTTGCTGAGAGTCATCTCCTTGGAAACAGCTTCTTTATGGCCCTTGAGAGGTGGAAAGGCTCCTGTTTCCTAAAAATGTGATAAGAGGTTCTCTTTTTCAATAAACCATTGATAGATCCAATTGACAAGATCATCTGTCTCCAGGGGTACATCTTTAATTGGAAAGATCCTGTAGTGTACATGTGTGACTTTTGGTTTCCTGTACCCAGGATCCAGGTTTGAATATCTAGAGGCTCAGCTTTGGGATAAGCTATAGTTGTATCTATTATCCACTGGAGGCCTTTTGATTTGCTCTCTAATTGTTTGACATCTCCTCCTGCTGGACTTCCATTCTCCTGTAGCGCTACCAGTGCACTCAGAATAATTTGTGTGGCCCCAAACCTTGGCAAAGTGACATGTGTAAGAAATGGCAAGTTGTTCTTTGCAAATGCCTGACTCATTTCTTGCCTCTCCTTAAGGAAGCCCCCTTCGGGAAACAAAACAAGCCACTTTTGATCTCTGCTCCTGTACTTATTTTCTAGGTGCTTCCTGAGAAGAAGCAGTGACAGTCACAAGATTTGCCTTGTCTTATAAAGAAGTCCCCATGAATTAGCAAAACAATTCCAAAGTTTGTATACTTAAAAATGTGATCCATCAGCCACATCATTTGTGCAGGTAGTTGATTTTTGAGGGTTAATGTTATACCATGCTACCTTGCCAAAGTTTTGGATCTGCTCAAGGAGGCTGGGAGTGGAGTCTATAGGGTTCTTTAAATACAGAATCATGTCATCTGCAAAGAAGGATAGTTTTACTTCCTCTTTCCCTACTTGGTCACCTTTATGCTTTTGCTCTAGAAGTAATGTACCCACTAACCAATAAATGTAACTGTAACCCCTCTGTACATCACCCTGACAATAAAATAAAATAAAATTCAATCTTCCCATCTCAAAGTAAAATTCAGTGAAATAACACTGTTGTTTAACAAGAATAGAGTCTTTAACAAATGAAAGTCAGAACTAAATAACAATGTTAAGGTAGAGTGTCGGGTACCAAGTTCTAACTTGGATGAAACAAAATGTTCATCAATAATTTCTTGATTAGAATATTTGACCATTATACTTTCAAAATAAGATTGGGCAAAGAACTTTCAAAAAATGAAGACAATGGGGCAGGAGTTTGGCCTAGTGGTAGAGTGCTTGCCTAGCAATGCAAAAAGGCCCGGGTTTGATTCCTCGGTACCACATACATACATACAAAAAAAAAAAAATGAAGCCAAGAAGGAAATAAAAAGCACACCTCCTTCTTTGTTGTCCACATCCTTCCAATTTTCCCCAGGGCTGAACTCCCAATGTACAAAACGAAGATAAACATGTAATTGTTGGTTACTCGTGTTACTGCTATCCCTATGGATTTTGGCAGTGAAAAACTAATCTGATTTGAGTTGTGATGTAAAGCATTTGTTACTTTATTAAAACTACTGCAGTAGAACATAGAATCATTTCCATACCTTGTTACTACTAAAAAGAATAAAACAGAACGCTATTTTAGTTTTGGAAAATATTTTAAATCAAAAGCAAGCAATAGATTGCAAACATTGTCATTTTACTTCTGTTTCCTCAGAAGAATAGCAAAATACTTTGTTAGCTTCACAGGCTTGAAATGTGCCTTAAAGGTGACATTGCCTAAACTCCTACTGAATACATTCGTCTTTTGTACCACATCCAAATGTTTGAGCATGTTGGGACAAAAATTTTACATGGCTCTGTTGGAATATATTTTCCTACATTAAATCAATGACCTTATCATTTACACTTATTTGTCCTTTGTTAAGCAGAGTCCCATGGGAACTGAAAGACAGTCCTCATCATGCACCAAGAGGTCTTAACTGCACTTCCTGTTCCATAGTCAAATTGTTGAGGCTATGCAGCCTTTCTAATGGATATGTTGTAATGTGTCCTTTAACCTTTGACACCTTTTAGAGAGAATATGCCATGATTGACATGTTTTGAGTAGATGGGACTATGCTGGCCCTGGTTTTGGACAGTTCATTATTATTAAAAAATAAATGACAATATTTGATTATCACACCATTGACTTCATTATTAGGCCATTTTGCCCACATTGCACTTAATATTAAGTTATGAAAATATATGAATAACAATAAAATAATTATTATTTGGCAATTTACAATGTGTAAAAAAGTGTATATAATATGACCTAATTGATTATCATTCCTTCCATCTGCAGTCCTTCCCTATGAGTCATCTCTTCCTGCTTTCAATCATTTTTGACTGTGACTAACATTATTTAAATATTCTATTCACTGCTAGTGTGTAAGAAATCCTGAGTTTGCCACTGGAGCACAACTGTAGAATGAATGGAAGAATTATTTGAAGTGTGTTGACTTTCAGGGAATTATGAAATATTTCTTTTCTATGAATAGGCCAAGAATTGATTTGTCCAAGGCTTAAACTCAAGGTCTGGGAACTGTCCTTGGACATTCGTAGCTCAAGGCTAGTGCTCTGTCACTTGAGCCACAGCACTACTCCCAGCTTTTTCTGTATACTTGGTACTGAGAAATCAAACCCAGGGCTTTACGCACGGTAGGTGAGCACTCTACCACTAGGCCACATTCCCTCCCAAGTTTATACTTCTTTAAAGCTCTAAGTAAATAGGCCGGGAGTTTGGCCTAGTGGTAGAATGCTTGCCTAGCTTGTATGAATACCCAGGTCCATTCCTTGGTTCCACATACACAGGAAAAAGCCGGAAGTGGTGCTGTAGCTCAAGTGGTAAGCTCTAGCCTTGAGAAAGCCCAAGGACAGTGCTCAGGCCCCGATTTCATGCACCAGGACTGGCAAAAAAAAAAATTCTATGTAAACATTAACAGAAAGTTCATTTGGGTTTCATTACTACCAAATCGTCTTTTCTCAAACCTCCAATATTATTCAATAAAATATTAAGTGTATACATACATATATACATATGTATACATAAAAGAATTGATTTATAGACCACAAGTTCACATATAATAAGAAATGAGTATTATATGGCTAAGTTAAAGTTAGAAGTAGGTTTCAAATTATTTTATTCTTTTCAGTTTCATAATAAAATGGCCCAGAACCTACTATCACATATGCCGTAAGGGTATTTACTCATCAATAGTCAAAAATTGTTAATTAATGTTTACAGACTTAAATTTCTCTAACATAATTTTCCTGATCTGTACAATTTAATAATAGGGAGAAATGCATTCTGAAGATTTCTATTTTATTTTCAAAACAATATTTGATGAGTTCTCTTACCTTTCTTCCTGCTGAAAGCACGGTTCATGATGAGGTTTCAACAAGTATGTTCTCTCTCAGTTCAATCACAGTTTATAGCCTATAAAAAGGACAAAATGTTCAAATACACAATGGACTGTTTACCAGTGTCTTTATATTAAGGCATTTTTCATTTGCAAGATGTTTTAAGACTCAGGTTTTCTAATTTGTATACTGTACTGTAATCTGTGTGGGAAATGTATGAAATAACTTCACAGATGTAATCATCAAAGGTAACTTTGTTTTTGCTTTCACAAATAAACTTATGAATTTGTATTTTTATAAACTTTCACTCCCATTGTTTTCTAGAAGAACTAGTAGTGAAGGTATATTTCAAGACAACCCCCCAAAAATTAGAATTATTTTTATTTTGTTCTTTCAGCAACTTGCAGTTTCTAACTTTTCAGAATTAATTCAATTATGTTAAGAATTATCTGTTAGGGGGCCGGAGTTTGGCCGAGTGGTAGAGTGCTTGCCTAGCATGCACAAAAACCCAGGTTCGATTCCTCGGTACCACATGCATTGAAAAAAGTTAGAAGTGGTGCTGAGGCTCAAGTGGTAGAGTGCTAAGCCTTTAGAAAGTCCAAGGACAGTGCTCAGGCCCTGAGCTGAAGCCCAGAACTGGCAAAAAAAGAAAAAAAAAGAATTATCTGTTAGACCAGATGCTGGTGGTTCATTCCGTAATCCCAGCTACATAAGAGCATAAAGTCTGAAGATCGTGGTTGAAAGCCAGCCAGGGAAGAAAAGTCCAGGAGATTTTTATCTCCACTGGTATGTAGCTAGAAAACAAAAAGAAAAATCTCCCATTTTGTAGGCTGCCTTGTGAGGTCGTCGGCTATGTCCTTTGCTGTACAGGAACATTTTAGGTTGATGCTGTCACAGTTATCAAGTCTTTGCTGTGCCTCTGGATCTTTACTCAGAAAGTTTCTACCTGTGCCGCAATGAACATCCTTGTGCTAGTGGATTTAGTGTGTCCTTGTTTCTGGACAATTGGGTAAATGCCTAGTAGTGGAATTGCTGGGTCATAGGGGAGCTCTATGTTTAGTCTTTTGAGGAACTGCCATACTGCTTTCCATAGTGGTTGAACGAGTTTGCACTCCCACCAACAGTGTAGTAGTGATCCCTCCTGGCCACATCCCCTCCAGCATCTGTTGTTATTAGTTTTCTTGATCATGGCCATTCTACCTGGAGTGAGGTGGAACCTTAGAGTTGTTTTGATTTGCATTTCTTTTATTTATTTATTTATTTATTTATTTATTTATTTATTTTTGTCAGTCCTGGGCTTGAGCACAGGGCCTGAGCACTGTCCTTGAACTTTCTCAAGGTTAGAGCTCTACCACTTTAGCCTCATCACCACTTCCAGCTTTTTTCTATGTACGTGGTACCAAGGAATCGAACCCGGGCCTTCGTGCATGCTAGGCAAGCACTGTAACCACTAGGCCAAACTCCCGGACTGCATTTCTTTTATGACCAGAGATGTTGAGCATTTCTTCATATGTCTATAGGCCATTTTTGTTTCTTCTTCAGAGAAGACTCTCTTTAAGTCTTTGGCCCATCTTTTAATGGGATGGTTGTTATTTTGGAGATTAGTTTTGGAGTGATTCAATTTTTTGAGCTGTTGATATATTTTAGATATGAGGCCTTTGTCCGTTGTATGGTTGGTGAAGATCTTTTCCCATTCTGTAGGCTTCCTAATTAATTTACTAGCTATGTCCTTTGCCATACAAAAGCTCTGTAGTTTAATGCATAGCAAAGATATGGAACCAACCTAGATGTCCCTCAGTTGATGAGTGGATCAACAAGATGTGGTATTTGTACACAATGTAATTCTATGCTGCTGTCAGAAAGAACGACATCGCCCCATTGGTTAGGAAATGGAAAGACTTAGGAAAAATCATATTAAGTGAAGTAAGCCAGACTCAAAGGAACATAGGCTCAATGGTTTAACTCATTTGTCGTAATCAGTAGAAACCTTGGGCTCTCCTAGCAGAGACTTGCAATAGAGCAAAACCTAGATACATAAGGCCAAATAGTATGACACTAAATGAAAGGACCTCTAGGATATAGAACAAAAGCCATATAATGAGTGATTGTTGTCCTTAATGTACTATGTTATCTCTCATCTCTTTTGCTGTCCCTTGGTTATCTCATATTGTTACAGTATCTCACTTTGTTATCTGATATATTGGATATATTTGTATTTGGTTATTTGAAATTGGATAGGGAAGGGGGAAACAAGATGAGAGGTGGGAGTGGGGGGAGGGAAATGGGGACTAAGACATGAGAACAGGTATGAATGTATGTGAATTAATGCACCTTCTATCTGGCAAATATAATGTAACCCTTCTATTAATTACAATAAAAAATATGTGAAAAAAAAGAACGTTTCTACCTGTGACCGAGTTGTAATATTTTCCCTCCACTGTCCTGTAGTAGTTTCATAGTTTCTTATCTAGCAATGAAGTCTGTAAATCATTTTGTACTGATGCTCATGCATTCATTAGAAAAAATATATTTTAACATTCATAAAGAATTTAAGGACCTAGAAAAATTATGTTAAGTAAGTCAGCCACAGAAAGACAAAGAATTCATGTTTTATCTCATATGTATGGAAGCTATATTTAGTTTATAAATCTATAAGCAAATATACTTGGTAGTAAGTATGTACAAATGTGTTATTTGAAATACTGTGCCTTCAAGGGAAAACAAATAGTACTATTTCATAGAAAGGCTAAGTCAAAGTTTAAAAAAATTAAAACATCAAGAAGAGGGTGCTTGAAAGGAGCAGAGAGTTAGGGTTAAGGGGAAAGTAGTCTACAATAAAGAGAAGAGGAGGAAATTCAATAAAGAATCCAATGAATATTCTACAACATTGAGAAAATGGGGTGGGTAGGCGAAGGATGGGTGAGAATATTGAAATGCAGTGACTTTGATCAAGATATATTTTATTCATAAGCTGCTCGGTTAAATGGCAATTCTTTTGTATAGCTCCTTAAATTAATTTTTAAAAAATTGAAGAAAAGAAAAGATGGGAGGATAGAGGGAGAAAAAAGGATAAGAAGGACAGATAGGTTAATAAATTACAGGAAAACTTTACATGATTGAACACTTCTTGAGAGAGAAAGGAGTGGAAAGTGGGTATAATACTATTAAAATAAAAACTTTCTATATTTGACTAAAAATATACAAAGGGTAAATAAATGTAGCCCTGACACTCACTAGATGCTATGTTGAAAATGAATTATAAAACTTGTGGGTGGGGACAGGAGGGAAAAACTGTGAGAAACCAAAGGAAGGGGTAACATGGTCCAAAAGGAAATGTGCTTATTACCTAACACATGACACTATAATCCTCTGTACATCACCTTTATCACAACAATAAACATATACCACTTATCAAAAAAATCAGCAAGCCACAAAAGACAAGAAAACTACCCCCAAGAAAAAATAATGTGTCATAATTAAACATTTTTATAAAAGAAAAATCTAAAAGTAGTCAGAAAAGAACCAATTCAAAATATTGAAAAAGTTGTCAAAAGAATTATCATTTGTATGGATGGAGGGAATAGTAAGTGATTTTGAAGGCCAATATTTTCTCTTAAAATAATTTTATAGGACTAGGAGTTTGGCCTAGTGGAAGAGTGATTGCCTAGCATGCATGAAAACCAGGGTCTGATTCATTGGTACCCCATACATAGAAAAAAGCTGGAAGTGGTACTGTGGCTCAAGTGTTAGAACTCTAGCCTTGAGAAAAGTCCAAGGACAGTGCTCAGGCCCTGAGTTCAAGACCAGGAGTAGCAAAAAAATAATAAATAAATAAAACACATTATGTGTGAGCAGTTAATTTCCAATCTTGAATTAACTCCTTATGTTTTCAAACACTAAAGTAACAGCCAGCTCCTAAAACTTCTTTGTTTGTGATAGTTAATGATGTCTCCTAAGTCCTGAAAAGATGAATTAGCTTATTTTTGACAGTTCTTGATTTAATTAGTGTCCGTTCTAAAGGCACTCTCCTTAAATCTCCCAAGTGTCAGACATCTTACAATATTCTTCATTGATTTTATGACTGTAAATTGCAAGTCTTTGCACTTAAAGATCAATACTGGGTGTAGCCAAGAAAATCAAGAAGTGCACAAGCTGAGAAGTTCCATATTACCAAGAGAGGAAGCCACCTGAAATGTAGTACACAAATACAGGTATCGAGTTTTCAGGAAATAACAAGAAAAATATGCTTCTGAAATCCTCCAATTAAAGATATATAGTGTCATTATCTACCTTTTCTTAATATGGACCTCCCAGAAGCTTGTGATTGCCACATCTATTGTGTTATACTGTATTATATTACATTACATTATAGAACTATATTACACAGAACACAATATGAATGGTTGCTGCAATATGAGCCCTACTTTCAAAAAGTGGAATGTGTTTGGAAATAAAGGAGAATAGTATATGGCTCTGTGGATAGGATAAGCTCCCTAAAAGAGAAACATACTATTAAACAGGAGAGGATGAAGTATAACTTTTGCATTTAAACTTTAGCAAGGTTATGAATAGTAACTAGCCAGATAGTGCAAGGCTAAAGGCGTGAAGAGGAAAGAATGTCTCCAGCAGGAAGAGAAAACGTGTGTACTTGTTGATCATGCACACAGATCTCTTAGCCACATTGCTATTATTCCTCAGAGTATCATCAACTGTCTGCTAGCACTCTCTGCAACACTCTGCACAAAATGGGGGGCAAACTACAAAACTTTAATGAATATCATCCAGAAATGCTAAGTCTGTAGAACAAAAAGGAATGGCATGAATTTACTCCTATAACAAAACTGAAGTAAACGCAATTTTTTCCAATGACTCGGAAAGAAAAATGGAATTTGTAGTCCATTGGTTCTGACATTTTAAGTTATGAAAGTCAAATCATTTTATTTTGACAATAAAACTTTCTGCTGTAAAAAAAACTTTTGACATGACATATAAAAAAGTCATCTTCATTGTTATAAACACTCTTTTTGTGATCTTTAAAATTATATTTTTATTATCTGTAAGTAGTTGTACAAAAGGGTTACAATTCAACATGTCCGTTTATGAGTACAATGCTTCTTTAAAAATGTTTTAAGTGTCTTTACGTATTTGTATAAAGGAGTTGCCATTCACTGAAGCAATTATGAACACTGCATCTTTATCAATATTATCCCTTTCCACGTCCTCACTCCTTCCATCATTCTCCCCACTCTTCTCAAACTCACCCATCCCTTCAATTTTTCAGTTTTATAACTTATACATTAAATATGATATCTGCATTACCCGCTTCCTCTCATCATTAGTCTACCCTCTCTCCTGGATGCCCCTACATCTGCATATCTCAAGTTCCTGCTTCTTGGTATTTATTCTGTTCGACAATAAGTTACTCCAGTTAATACATTTGTGTCCATGTGCATATTACCCCGTACATGCTGACATACTATTTATACATTAGATCTCACCTCCTCATATAAGAGAAAACATGTGTCCTTTATTTCTTATGTTCATTGCTTCAGTACTCACTATAGCCAAGGTAGAGATAGAGCCCAGATAATAGTAAAAGACAAATAATTACACATGAGCATAATTAATTAAACAGCACTCTAAATATGCATATAGTGAAAACAAAGGAGGATATTCCTAGGAGACAATCGTAAGAGTCCAATATCTATGTACATATTACCATATAAAATAACACCTATAGAAACGAACTCCAATAAATGGAAACATGGTATTTATTTATTTTTTATTGTACTGTTTCCAGTTCTTTTTTCTTTCCTTTTTTGGGAGGGGTGGTTTATTCTCTTTTGTTGCTTTGATTTCTGTACCTTTTGTCTTGTATATAAGTGTATCTGATCTGAGGAGGGGGTATGAAGCATAGAAAGAGTTGGTCAAAGGGTGCACCAATTTAACAGTGATACTTCCTGGACACTTTGTTTTAAATGAACTGTACAACATGGAGGGGAGGGGATTTGGGAGAGGGAAAACTGGAAGAGAATGAGAGAGGTAGATGACCATGTTCAAAAAGAAATGTACTCGTTACTAACATGTAATTGAAACCCTCTGACTGTCACCTTTATATTGTTTTAAAAAAAGCAGCCCAGATGACCTTCAGTGAACAAATGAACAAAAGTGGTATATATACACAACAGAGGATGATATTACATGACTGCAAAGAAATGGATGGATATGGGAAAAAAGACATATAATAATCGTCCTCTGCATAAATAAATGGGTAATAATTAAGAAAATGTTGGGATATTATAAAATGCAGGTATTGCTTGCTTCCTTATATCAGCCTGCAGGTGGTGCCAGCTCTCAGAACCCCCAAGAAGATTAATATCCTGTATGGATGCTTTCATCCTTACCACCAAAGGACAGAGCTCTGGGGGTGGAGGTGGACAACATTCCCAAGCTCTCTGAGCAATCTTTTTCCCATGAAGAAAAGATCATACCAGGTCTACCATGGAAGCATCTCTATTATTCTCAGCTAAGCTTGGCAGGCTTCTGGCAATCTATTTAAATAATTAGATGTTGCAATTATTCATTAAAACGTCTTTCAGAGCCTGGGAGCATAGTCTATGGTAGAGTGCACAAAGTCCTGGGTTTGATTCCTCAGTACCATATACACAGAAAAAGCCAGACATGGTGCTGTGGGTCAGGTGGCAGAGTGCTAGCCTTGGCAAAATATGTTCAAGGACAGTGCCCACACCCTGATTTCAAGCCCAAGGATGGCAATAAATAAATGGATAAATAAAACACTTCTTCCAATGATAAGATTTGGATTTTCAGCATTTTCTTGCATCCTTCTTTATTAGATAAAAAATTCTTAAAGACTAATTAAGCCACATAATGAGTTGTAAAGCTCAATATATTGAAAGAAATATAACAAATGTATATGTACTTTTTGTGCACATCTAAAATGTAGTATAGATTTAACATCCTTTGAACCAGGCTTGGAACTTCTTTTATTTGAATTTGTAAATCATAATGATGTGGTTATAACTGTAATATTCTGCTTTCAGTTTGAATGTACACACTGGAACTGTATCTTTTAGACCTAAAGAAATACATAACCATATCCTGTGAACAAAAATTTGTGGGATTCAGTTACATAAGTAACATTAACAAAATTTACTGAACTTCTTTGAAAGAATGAGTGTGCTTGTAAGACATGAAAATCATGAGTTTTAAAACTAAAATGTAATGTGTGTGTCTGATATTCAGTTGCTGCCTGACAATCCAGAAACAGTAAAAAAATATTTTTATTTCAGTTTCAAAGATTTTGGTTTAAATATGGGTATTTCATCTGAAAGAAACTTCTTTAAATCTCTGGTCTTGATATATATGCCTTCTTACACATTGGTTTGTGATATCATAAGTGATATGTTTGAATGCCTATATTAAATGCTACAACTCAGTAATTATATATCCACAATTACAGTTTGGATCCTTTCATAAGGTTCTATTCTAAGAGAAAGACATGCCTTTCTTACTGTTAAATACAATGTGAATTTTATTGTATAGCCTACATACAGTTCTGAAGCCATGGAAAATCCTTTTATGCCAATACAGTCTTTAACTTTATAGGACTCCTGTAATCTGAAATTTGCAAACCTTTTCCCCTTGCTTCTACTACTTTTTTCTGTACAGTTGATAAAACCTTTCTCCTTGGAAATCTTATTATCTTCTTCAAAATATTGAACCCTAACCCTGAGATTCTGGAAATTCTTTTAGAAGCCAAACTTCAAGAAATGGTTGCTTTCCAGAAAGAGCTTTCTATAAATAAGCCTTCTCCATGTTACTTAAATGAGAATTAGGACATGCTCCCTTTCGTCTCTGTCAGGGTCAAATAACAGGCCAGAATATTCACAGATGACTAGCAGAAATGTTTGTCCACTGACAATTTGGAAAAATCACTTGACCTAACCAAATGATAAAAGCCTCTGTTTTCCCTTCAGGCCTCAGAAATCTGAGTTGTTTTCAGAAATCTGAGTTCTATTGCATGATATTCTCAACCTTGTTCAACTATATTCTCTCCGGCCTCAAATTCTTGTTCGGGTCTATAACAGAAACATTCTTTCTGCCTGGCCTTTCTTCTGTTCCTCCAGCTGACATGTTCTTCAACTACTCTACATCAGTGATTCTGTCCAACCTTAACTCAAGTCCAAAGGTGTTGTTTTTACTGGAAAATCTTTTTATCATATTTTAGCATTCTTAGAAAAATTTCTGGCAACCAATACCAACCTACTTTGCTGAGCAAATTTCTAAATTTTCTTTTCAAATTGTCTACTCAAATGAAGGTAGCCTTCTTACCATCTTTCACTAATGAGGGCTTTTTTTTTCATTTTGCAGACAATACACTCCCTTCAAATGAATTAGAAAAAAAATGCCCTAAGAAAATTAATGAATCTAAATGCTTATAATTTTGCCTTTCCTGTTTCAGAATTTTATGACTTTCTATAGTAAATATTTGTTCAAATGCATAGCAAATAAACTAAATAAACTTTTCTAGTTGATTGGTATATGAATTTATCAACATAAATTCCAAACATTTGCTGAAAATATATAAGAATTTCAGAAAACAAAAAATTATTTTGGCCGGGCACAGTGATTCATGACTGTAATCCTAGCTACTCAGGAGGGTGAAATCTGAGGATTGCAATTCAAAGCCAGCCTGGGGACAAAAGTCCATGAGACTCTTATCTCCAATTGACCCCAGAAAACCAGAAGTAGTGTTGTGGCTCAGGGGGTAGGGTAGCAGCCTGAAGACCTCAGGGACAATGCCCAGGCCCAGAGTTCAAGTCCCACAACTGAAAAAAAAAAGGTATTAGAAAAGTAAAGCAATTCCTTAAAGTTATTCAGTAGAGTGAGTAAGAATGAGTAAGAAAATTCTCATAGGTTCACAAAAGACTTCTGTGAGGAAGCTTATACCATTGCTTTATGGAGTGACAGGAGTACTCCATTGCCTGCATGGGATTAGGCAAAATATGGCAGATGTATACTAGGAAGTGTTAGTTAGAAAAATCACTTTAAAGAAATAATGGAATGTATACATGACAATATGAATGAATCTGAGAAAACATGCTGGCTTCACTGATAAAGGTGAACCAGTTAATTAAAGCCAAGTTATATATATGATTAAATACTACTTCCACACAAAACCAATTTAAAAAAAGAATACATAGGAAAAAGGTTTTCAATTGAATCATCCATGGTAAAGACAGGGAAAGAATGGCACTTACAAATTTATAGTCCAAAATAAAGCTGCAGCATGAGAAGCAGTGACTTTGAATAGAAATAAAACATTTTGATCCAACAGAAATGATAGCATCCAATTATCCTGACGACAGGAGAATGCAGAGGCTCACTTGAGCCTGGAGAACCAAACTTTAATATGACTGAGGCGTTGACAATTCCTCTTTCCTCCACCCCATGGCTCTTTCATTCACATTCCTTAACAACTTTGCAGGTACCTTTTCCAAACAGTTCTTACTTAGTCAAGTCAAATCTGAAGAGAATAGCTTGCTTCCTAGTTTATGAAGACAACTTCTATCTCCTCATTGTTTTTTCTACCTCCACTGCTCATCATTGGTTAACTGTGTACTTGAGGACTACTAAAATCCAAACATGTAGTCATTGATCTCTATTCTCCTAGCTTTTTCTGCTCTTTTAGGAGAAAAGAGCCAGCCTCCTCTTCCTTCACATCTGAGTTGAGCTCTCATGACATCTAGATTTGGCTAAGACCTGACAATGATCAACTATCCTCACTCCATCACTGGGAAATCATTAGAATGATAGAGAAGATTTTCACTTTTGCCACAACTTCTTGAAATTTTGATTGTATTTCTTAATGTGTCATGTCCTCTGACCATTTGCAGTCTTATTTGATTTATATTTAAAAGGTGGAGCTGATCAGTCAAAGTGAATTAGATGCACACTGAATAAAAGAATCCAACAAAAACTGTTTTTTTTTTCCTTTTTATCTGAGAGAACTATACCATCATTTATTAAGGATAGGATATTTGAAGAAAGTTCTGTTCTGAATATACCAATTCTGAGACATCGGAATTGATGAGTAAGTGGTTGATGTGGCAATTATGATCGAAAAGATAAAGTAGAACAGAAATACAATTAGCTGCATATAATGGGATTAGTTAAGGGGTAGAAATAGAACGAGGTCTCATATCAAAATGAAATGGAGAATTAAAAAAACATTTGTATTATTCTCAATTTATTGTATGAATGAGTATTCATTTAACAGTTTCTGAATACAAATGGTCTTGATCAATGACACCCTTTCAACATTCTCACTTACCCCTACTCATACTTTTATAAATTCTGAAGGATATACATTAATCTTTTATTTTTTTATTTTTAACCATTCTAAAATTATTTTTATGTAGCAGTACAAAGGAGGTGCCACTCAAGAAACCAGTTTATAACCACAAGAAGAACATTTTATTAAGAAAAAGAATAGTTCTTCAAAGAGGACAACTGAGAAATGGCTGCTCTGCATCATGGAGAAAATGAATGATTTCTGCAATGCAGTTTTAGGGAATAGGAACCTTGCTCAGACTGACTCCTGTTGGTTCATTAGAAAACATTAAAAGAACTAGAAAAATTCAAGCAATTTTGGAGGCAAAGAAATAAAACAAGAACTGAGAATGATATGGGCTTGAGGAATAGATATTTTATTAGGAACTACTACATATGTATTTATGCTGAAGAGATAGTAATCTGCTAGTAAAGAACAATGATTATAAAAGGATGGTTAAAATCAGGAGAAAATAGCTTCATAGGAACTTAGGGATAGGTTTTAATTCTCAAGTAAAGTTGTTATCTTTAAGAATATAGAGTGATTTCTATGAAGAAGAAATAAGAATGGCCTATAGACACATCAAGAAATGCTCAACATCTCTGGCCATAAAAGAAATGCAAATCAAAACAACTTTAGAGATTCTACCTCACTCCAGTTAGAATGGCCAGGATCAAGAACTCTAATAACAACAGATACTGGTGGGGATGTGGCCAGGACGGATTGCTACTACACTGTTGATGGGAGTGCAAACTAGTTCAACCACTATGGAAAGCAGTATGGTGATTCCTCAAAAGACTAAATATAGAACTCCCCTATTACCCAGCAATTCCACTACTTGGCATTTACCCAATGGTCCAGAAACAAAAACATACTAAATCCACTAGCACAACAATGTTCATTGCGGCACTATTTATGATAGCAAAGATATGGAACCAAACCAAATGTCCCTCAGTAGATGATTGGATCAAGAACATGTGGTATTTACACACAATGGAATTCTATGCAGCCATCAGAAAGAAAGATATTGCTCCATTTGTAAGGAAATGGAAAAATTTGAAAAAAAATCACATTAAGTGAAGTAAGCCAGACTCAAGGAAGATAGGTACAATGTTTTCCCTCATTTGTAATAATTAGTACACATTTAGGACTCTCCTAGCCGCAGATTAAAGTAGCTCAAAACCTAGGGACATACAGTCATGTAGGATGAGACTAAATGAAAGGGTCTCTAGGATATGGAAACAAGAGTTTTATCTTGTGTGATTCTTGTCCTTAATGTACTATCTTATTTCTCTTCTCTTTTGTTGCCCTTTGGATAATCTCATATTGTTACTGTATCTGACTTTGTTACCTGGTATATTGTACATACGTTTATTTATTTATTTATTTGAAAGAGGAAAGGGAAGGGGAGAAAACAAGATGGGTGGGGAGACAAAAATGGGAACAATAAGATGAGAAGGGGTATCAATGTGTGAGAAGTATTGCACCTAAAATCTTGTAAATGTAACTGTAACCCCTCTATATATTAGTCAAACAATAAAAAATAAAATAAAATAAAATCATCTCAATAAATGCTTTGACTTGCAATCGTTTTTTAAAAATAGGAATATAGAGTGATCAAGGCACTGGTGGCTCAAGCCTGCAATTCTAGCTACACAGGAGGCTAAAATCTGAGTTTTAAGGTTCTAAATCCATGAAAGTCTTTATCTCCAATTAACTGCCACGAAATGGAAATTGCACTGTGGCTCAAAGTGGAAGAGCACTAATCTTGAGCTGAAGAGCTCAAGGACTGCACTGAGGACTAGAGTTCAAGCCCCACAATTGACTCAAAAACAAAAAAAAAGAAAGAAAATAGAGGAGTGATTAAGTATTCTCTAACAAAATCCTTGATCATTTCGTAGCTCTGGAAATGGGAAAAATGCAATTTCTCTTCTAATTGCAGATATTTTCTCAGTTAAATAAGAATTATGCCACTAGCTGTTAGTAAGAATGATGAAGACATGTAAGGATTAGAGAAAAGAAAAGTTGAGACAGACACAGCGCTGAAAGAGCTTAAGTGCAAGAAGGAATTGAGCAAAGCCATTGTTGGGAACTTTAGTTGCCCTGGTGAGAACTGTAATACAAATGTGAAGTGTATGATTGTATGTATTCCTATGTGTGCATGTTGGTGTGTTTGTTCTGGCCATGTTGCCCGCTTAAGTGTTATCAACTCAGACTGAGATTTTTCGAGGCTAATACAAGAGAGAATGGAAAAAAGATGTCTTGGTACATTATTGTTCTTATATTGAAGCAAAATTTTCCTTAAATATCGGTCTGAGGGGACCAGGCATTTAATCTAGTGGTAGAGTGCTTGCCTAGCATGCACAAAGATCCAGGTTCAATTTCTTAGTATGACATACATAGAAAAACCGGAAGAGGTGCTGTGGATCAAGTGTCAGGGTGCTAGTCTTTAGGAATAAGCCCAGGGACAATGTTCAGGCCCTTATTTCAAGCCCCGGGGCTAGCAAAAAGAAAACAAAATGGGTCTGGGGCCCCCAGTTTGGCATAGTGATAGCGTGCTAGCCTAGCATGCACAATGCCCTGGATTTCCTTAAGATCGCGTCCACGGACAAAGCTGAAAGTAGTAATGTGGTCTAAGTGGTAGAGCACTAGCCTTGAACAGAAGTGCTCAAGGACAGTGCCCAGGCCCTGAGTTCAAGCCCATGGTCTGGCAAAAAAAGGGGGTTGTCCAGCCTTGGAAATAACATTAATAATTATTTTTTTTCTTCCTATCATATACTTTGACTGTGATCAACATAATGTTTTGTAATTTTTCTAGTTAGCATAACATAAAAACATTTTCACTAACTAATGACCAAAAAGAAAACATAAACGTATATACTCCTAGAATGTATAATGTTAACATATTTATGTCTAAAGATTTTTCTGGAGGACAGAACAAAAGTAAGAAGATACATTGCATGGACGATTCTGCCTGGAGTGGCGTGAACCACCATCCTCAGATTCCAGTCTCTTGACTATCTAGGATTAGAGGTGTGAGCCCCCAGTGCATGGCTGCCGTGAATTTTTTTCAATAGTTCATTAATATACGGTGTGGGAGAGATCCATGTCCTTAAGATTCTTGGTATCTAACAAGGAGATCTAACACTTATGATCTGAGTTTACCTCTTTATTATGCATTTTTCTATCACAGAACTGCTGTCAGATAGAATCCCACCAGGCCTGCCCTGCTCTCAGGCTTGTGACCTGGAGGTGAAATACTGGCTCATTCTGCTATTCCTCTGTAAAGCAGTCACTGCCTTTTCCCCTTTGTTTCCATTATTCTTCACACATAAAAAGAAGAGTGACAAAAGCAATATCTTGGGATTCAGTGACAACCAGACAGAAAGAAACAAATCTTTCAAGAAATAAGATGGATTAATCCCTAATCTTCTATTCAGAAAGATATGTGTACATATTAGGTAATGTCTGTAAGCACTGTAGTGTATATAATTATCTTTAATGGTCCAGGATTATTTTTTTAAAAAACCTGCTTAAATGATTACAAAACCACTTTAATTCTATGAAATCCTTTACTTCTTGCACTAAATGTACTTTATATTTAAACATTTGTGTGTGCGTGTGTGTGTGTGTGTGTGCGTGTGTGTGACTGAATGTGTTAGTACTATAGCTTGAAATAAGGCCAGGCTCTGTCCTTTAGATTTTTGGCACAAAGCTAGCTCTCTACTGCTATGAGGCACAATACCACCTCTGGCTGTTTACTGGTTAATTGTATATATGAGTCTCACAGACTTTCCTGCGTGGACTGGCTTCAAACCATTATCTTCAGATCCCAGTCTCCTGAGCTGCCTCACTGGTGTCCAGCTGTACTCAAACATATTTAACTCAATCAATTGATGTTTGCTCTTCAATTAAACAGTTTACTTGTCAAGAGTAATAGCATATGCATTTCTATCAAATATGGAAACCAAATAGTTTCTCTATATTTGAATAGCATTAGTACAATAAAAAAAATTGTTTTTTTTTCCCTCTAGATGTTTCGAAAGGAAGAAAAAAAATAGAGAGGTAAGACAAATTTCCCAGTGTTCTTTTTTGTTTGTATGTTTGTTTGTTTTTTGCCATTCCCAGGGCTTGAACTCAGCACCTAGGCTCTTTCCCTAAGCCTCTTGTTGCTCAAGATTAGCACTCTACCACTTGACCCACAGTGCCACTTCCAGCCTTTTCTGTTTATGTGGTACTGAGGAATGGAACCCAGGGCTTTGTGCACACAGGCAAGCATCCTACCACTAGGTCATATTCCAGCCCCCTAGTGACTTTCTTCAAATGTGGAGTAAGCATGCTTTAAAAAATTCTGCTCTCAATAATGGTATTGATATTGAGAATATTAACTAGAAAGAAAGCTAAACTGAACCTCCTTTTTGAATTGTAGAAATAGTAGTAACACAAAGTATAAACAAAATTTCCACTCTGGAAACCATTCCTTCAGTTCATCTAATAGAATCACCAACAGATAATCATTGCAGAGGATCAAATCGCAGCATATACACTGTTGCAAAGAAACCATGCCTTGGTAGAAATAAAATTCAAACCTTCTCTGGACGAGAAACAAAGCAGCAGTTCTTTCATGCTCCCAGTGCTTTACTTTTTTTTTCCTCCTATTAACATTCTGTTGTTGTAATGCAAACCTTATGTGACAAGATGCAGGCAGCTCTCATTCTTTTAACAGGGCATAAATGTGCTCACTCAGCAACAAAAGTGACTAGTTGTGAATGACTTTGATCGTTTCTAGACCAAAGTTGGCCAGGTTTAAGAAAACAACATTCTGTCCAGAATGAGTGACTTTAGCCCAAAAGCTATTAATAAAATTCAACAGAAATCTGGCTTTAAAAACCTCTAAGTCTAGTAATCACCAATTGAGCTGCATCACTAAAATTTAGATATGGTGCTTTAAACTCTCTATGTTTTGCAGTCTAAATGGGAGCACATACTCATTAATTAAATGAGTAATTTTCTACAAATCAAAGATAAAACTTTTGTTTACCAAAAGCCAGGAACTAAAAGGGAGAAATAGTCTTGTTGAAGTCTAATTATGCTCAGATGTGAGACAGACGGTGCCAGAACTAAACCTTTTTGGAGTAGCGACTTCTTGGCTCCTCAAAATCTGGAGCAATCCTATATCTGCCCACTGTGTCCCCTGCTTTAGACTACGAAAGAAAAAAATCTCTCAGAAAGTGTGTTATATCCAAGTGTACCTATGAAACAGAAAGCAATTCTGATTTCAAAAGGAAATATCATGTCTGAAATTACTTCTACTTCTTTTACATTAAATAAAACTTTCCCCATGGAAAAAAAGTTAGAGAAAGCAGGGTATATTGCTTATTAGGTCCGTCTGGAAGAAATGACTTCTTCCTTGGTTCTCTCCCCCTGCACCCTGGAAGTCCCCCAGTCTGAGGTATTGCCCCATCCTCTGAGATCACATCCATTTCCGCTGTGTCTATACCCCTCCCCCTATATAATCTCTCACTGCTCACCCAACTCCATCTTGGGCAGCAGGAGTCTGCTCTTTCCTCACATAATAAATCCTCTTTTCTTGAACTGCGTGGAGTTTCCTTTCAGCAGACCTTACACTGGTCTGATACACATACTAATTTTTTTTAACCTCTGAGACAAAAACATAAAACTGAATGCATATAGAGGTTGAAAAATTCTATTTAATATCAAAACAAATAGTTCAAAATTTTCACTATTGTTCTCTTTTTTTCTGTCATGGGACTTGAACTCTGGGCCTGGGTGCTGTCCCTGAGCTCTCCAGCTCAAGGCTATCACCCTATCCCTTGAGCCACATTGACACTTCCGGTTACCTAGTAGTTAATTGGAGATAACAATCTCTCGGACTTTAGTGCTTGGGCTGGCTTTGAAGCAGGATCCTCAGATCTCAGCCTCTTAAGTAGCTAGGATTACAAGTGTGAGCCATCACGTCTGGCTCTCTCTCTGTCTCTCTCTCTCTCTCTCTGTGTCTCTGTCTCTGTCTCTCTCTGTCTCTGTCTCTGTCTCTCTCTCTGTGTCTCTGTCTCTGTCTCTCTCTGTCTATCTCTCTGTCTCTCTCTCTCTCTTTCTCTCTCTCTCTCTTTTGTGCCAGTCCGAGGGATTAAGCTCAGGGCTTGAGCATTGTTCTTGGATATTTTTGCTCAAGATTAGTGCTTTGCCACTTGAGCCATAGCACTGCTTTGGTCTTTTCTTAGTATATGGTACCAAGGAATAGAACCCAGGGCTTCATGGGCTTCATGCATGCTGGGAAAGCACTCTACCACTAGACTACACTCCTGGCCAGTACTATTCTCTTATTTTGGGTAGAGACATTTCAAAAAAATGGTTAAACCACTCCAACATAATTTATAATTACATATGTGTAAAAACATTATTACATTAGCCATCAACAGTTGCATATTAAAACATGAAGTTAAAAATAGCAAGTAAACAGCAAATAAATGGAAAATGTCCCTATTTCTTCTTTAGAAACAGAATTACTTTTGTTATGATCTCTAAATGCTAATTAATCTGCAACAGTACCAGGAATATAACAGGAGATTATTAAAATATCTTTCTTCATGGAGTTGCTAGCTAAGACATAAGGTACATCTTAGACAGTTTCTTAGTATCATCTACATTTTGGTATGCATTTAATAATAATTAATATGTATGTATGCCAGTAGCATGCAAAATTAGACCCAAAGAAAGGAGATGAACTGACATCTACAAGTGGATAATCAAATAAAACAAAAACACAAAAAAAAACAAACAGGAAGAGGAGAAGAATTTTCCAAATATATGTATGAATACCAAAATGAACAGATTGTATAAGTGTTACTTGAGCTGCTATTAAACTATGCCTCTTTCAAACTTCAAGCAAAAGCACTTTCTCACTGGATTTGCTGTACTGTGGCAATCATTCATTTGAGCTATAGTCTCATGTGGTCTTTCCAGTACATTACTCCCAGGCCTGGTTTCAGGGGGAATCCTAGAGGAGCAATGGGAATTGCTTTGCAATATGTTGCATTAGCAGAAATGTATTCTCATTTGAAAATCCATAGCAGAAGCACCCTGTTTAAAATTGTAGCTTTATGATTGCACCACATGGGCCAACCACCCCTAAGAAGCAACGACATCTCACAATGCTCATGCCAGCTGCATTCTGATGTGGTTGTATATTGAGTTTCATTCGGCTGTTGCTAGCAGTATATTTACTACCTAATTAGTATGCACTCTACACAATTTCCTTAGTGAGAAAATAAATAGATGTATTGGAAAGGCCAGCCAAAGCTGCAAATCATAGAAATTCAATGGAGGGGCAGAGAGGCGTGCATCCAAACAACATTTATGGAGAAAAATGATAAAACAATTTTAGAAAAACACATTTGCTACCCCCGTTGTTACCTTAACTGCTTGAATAGATAAATGGAAAGTGGAGTTGCATTGTAATCTTAATGTATTCTTACAAAATAAATACTCAGATTCACTATAAAGCTGTAGAAAACAGAGTGTAAATGCTTTCAGAGTAACTACTGCAGGATTGAATCCTATATACTATGTATCTGCTCTGGGCCAGATTCTTTTCTCTTTATTGTTGGGAGGGGGTGTCATGGGGCTTGAACTCTAGGACTTGGCAGGTTCCCTGAGCAATTCAGCTCAAGGCTACCTCCTTACCCTTGAGCCACAGCCCCACTTCCCGTTTTCTAGTGGTTAATTGGAGATAAGAGGCTTTGTAGTGAGTGGGGCTGGCTTTGAACTGCTATGCTCAGCCTGAGTAGCTAGGATTACAGGCATGAGCCACTGCGCCTGTCTTGGCCAGACATTCTCACAGATTTTCTCTCTTACTACATGCATGCTCTGAAGAAGGTAATATTGCTTTTATATTATGGATTAGTTCACACACGTAGTAAATATTTAATCTTATATCTTATAGTACAAGTTTCAGAGATTGTCTACTACAGGATAAACAGCATACAAATTTGATCCTCAACATGAAAAATATAGCTATATTTTCATTCTTTTTCCTTTTTTTGTAGTATGGGAGGACACAGTCTGTTAGGTAATGCAATAGAACTGAAACTGAAACTGTTGAGGAAGAAAAATATGGGCCCTGATTGATTATAATTCTTGATGGATTAAGTACATGCTTCTCAACACCATATAATGTACAGTTAACAATGCCACCTATACATTGCTTTTACTTACATAAACATATTTTCTGTAATTTTTTAATATTTTACCATTTTATTGAGTAACTATTCAGAATATGTATAGTAGGTTCTAAGGAGCCAAACTTCCTCTATGAATTTATTTCATGTTTCTGGACTTGGCACATATGTATGGCTCTGATGTTATAAATTGTTCTTTAATCTTGGTGTTTTATTTTTGCCTTGATCAGCATCATCTTTTCATTCTTATATCAACACTAATTGCTGACAATTTATGTTATGCTTTTTCATACCAGGAATCGATTTAAACTCTGTCTCTCTGTCTCTCTGTCTCTCTGTCTCTGTCTCTGTCTCTGTCTCTCTCTCTCTGTTTCTCTCTCTGTCTGTCTCTGTCTCTTTCTCTTTGTCTCTGTCTCTCTGTCTCTCTCTCTGTTTGTCTGTCTGTCTGTCTGTCTCTGTCTCTGTCTCTCTGTCTCTCTTTCTCTCCCTCCCTCCCTCCCTCACAAAGAAATTCTTTAATCAGTTATAAGTAGGCATGATGCATGTGGAAGGTCATGCATTCTATGAACAGGGAACAAATAAAGCCAGAGTGTGTATATAGCTTAAGTTCTTCAATCTTATTTTCAGTAGTGCTGAAAGGTTTATATACTATATATTTGGCAACTACTCTGTACCTGACAATGAACCAGTACTTAAATATAGAGCTTCTCAAAATAGATCATGCAGAGTGATAGCTATTCAATGACTGCATCTGGACTGAAGTAGCAAAATGATTTTCA